>NC_058123.1:14302500-14916111 GCF_914725855.1 Thunnus albacares | reverse complement strand
CCTAATGTCTGCACAGCGCCAGTCATAAAACTGATTTGAGGCTGAAGGCTTGGTGCCGAGACCACCACTCTGCCTACAAAAAAGAGAGATGTGAGTGAGATGTTAAAAGAGATCGAGTGTATCTTTAGAGGGAAAGAGGTTGGGGCGGCGGCGGCGGTGTGCGGCAGGCTGGCGTAACTAAGGCAACTGCAGACAATCTAATTGGTATTGACATCCTTGTCTCGGAGGAAATTTGACATCTAAGGGCAAATCATTCTATTTAGTCGCCTGAATAGTCTCCAAGGCGGGGCCTGAGGAGCACAATCACGCTGTAGCGTTGTTCTGGTCCTCATGTCTGGGCCAGCTCTGCCACGCAGCAATCGATCCTAATCTGATCGGGGGAGGGGAGGAGGATGAGCGGCATGGGGAGAAAAAAATGAAAATAAAATCAAAAGCTCTGTTGGGGTAATATTTAACAAGAAGGAGTACAATTGGGCCCTGCTGGGGCGGCAGCCTGTAATGCACTTGTGCTGCTGTAGCACAGCATGGTTAATGTATAGAAAAGCCCGGGAGTAATGGCTCTTCAGCCAAGGTGGCCAGGCTTCAAAGAAATCTGCTTGCTTTAGCTAAAAGACTGCCAGGCCTGGCCGCCAAAGACCTTCATTCTGTTAGAGCATCAAATATGGCCCCCACTCAGGACACACAGACACCCTGATTTTATTATCCTCACTCCCCTGAGAAACTCATCTCATCCCTCTTTTTGTTTGTGTGACTGACCGTCAACATGAAAGAGTGAAATGGTGCTGTCCATCAAAAGGCACACATCGCCTTCTCTCGGGTCAAAGAGGAGTAAAGGCTATCTGTGGTGTCTCCGCACTCTAACAGTAGGGACAGTGGTGTTTTAGGTTAAATGTTTCGTTAACTGGATAAATCAATGTTACAAGACAAGTTATAGTATATCTGTAAGAATACTTGGTTTGTCAAAGAACTTTTTATTTTGAATTATCACTTTGTTCTTTTATCTCTCTATCCCTAAAAGTGAAGCCTATTTGGAAATTACATCAATGCAATAACCTTGTCAGAACTGTGCACAAGAAAGTTCAGACTTGTCTTTATAGACATTCTTGTGGCAGCTGTTGTATGAAGTCAAATTTCCCTCAAATACCGACGTCATATTATATGTATTCTGACTTTAATCTTTGACCCTTTTTCTATGCTTAATATTAACATTTACGGTTGTATTACTGCCATCATACTATGCATCTGGAAACCCCATTACGCATGCTACAAAACAAACAAAATCCTCTAAATTGGGTGACATATGCCACAAAATGAATACATTTTTAAAAATGTGTATGTGCCTACAAATCGCTCATACATCCATGTCTTCATTGTCTCCTGATCACTCAATTAGATTGCATTTGTGATTTGCTCATACATGTCGTTGTTTCAGCTACATGTATGTTTTAAATGTTGTCCACATCCAGTTGGTTTGCCCCAGAGCAGAGGCTCAAATGAAGGTTGGCATAGACTGTCCAGTACGAAGGATAAGTCCCAAAAGTATACACATTTAAATGGTGGGGGGTAGTTGTAGCACACCTTTCAGGCAGAAGCCAGCTTTGAGAGCCTGGATTGTTATTATTGACTTTTATGTTGTCCACCTGAAACAGCAGCAACACATTCTTTCATTATAAAGACTCAAAGACATCTAAATGTACGACTGTAATGTCACAGCTCTTCTTGTGATATGCACTACTGAGAAAACATCTTCCACCTGTGCGTACACAGCGGTATCGGAGGGAACAATTTAACATTGCTTACTGTCCCAACATGACATTGATTGAAGTCTATTTTCCTTACATTGACAAAGTTATCTTTGAGTTAGGTTTAGGGTTACTGGGTTTAAATTTAGCATTAGGTCTACTATCCTGGTTAGACATTAGAGTTAGGGTCAGGTTGATGATTAAATTTAGGTTTCTAGGTTAGGGTTAAGTGGTTAGGATTAGGGGTAATTTCACAGTTTGAGACTAATGAAAAACAAGTTGACCCCAGATTAAATTTGGTTCACAGAATATAGACGTTCAGTTGTGAATGTGTGTGTCTGCACGAAAATCATGGGAAGTAGAATAAATGGTTAGAGTGAGGTTGTGTGTACATGTGCGTGTCGGCCTGCATGCTTGAGAGTGTGTGTATGTGTGTGTACGTGTGTTTGTGTGCATCAGTTAGATGGAGTGAGAGTGTCTGAGTATCTGCGCAAGTATGTGATGAGGGTGTATTGAGCTGATGGCTGCAGATATCAGTCCCAGATACTTAAGTCATAAAAGTGTGTCTCGGAGCCCCGTGGCTGTGCAGGCCCTGGTGCCTGATGTTATCAGAGAGAAACAGTGGCCACTCTATCAGGACAGAAGAGTACAGAGGCATTCCTGTATTACTGGAGCTGGTGTCGGGCCTGTAGCTGTGACTGGGGGGCTGGGATGGAGGGTTTAGAGCGCGCTGCAGGACCTCAGTTAGACAGTCGGGGAGTGGTGTGGGAGGTTGCAGGACAGGCTGCTGGATTATTTACAGCAGGGTGTTGTTAGGGTTTTGCTGTGTTAGATTGCCAATATCTTGACTAGACTAAAAAGGCAACAAAAGGAAACCAACAAATCCAAATGAAGTTTTGTATTTTAATATAGCCTCATAAATCTCCAAGACTATAACAAAGGCAGCATTCACTGCTTATCTGCTTTAACTTTCATATATCTCTGTGAGCTCTGTGATTGGGGTTATCAAACTGGGACACCTTCCTTCATGTGTGTTTTGTTCAATTAGGCAACACCTCTAGAAGGCTCAACAGAATATTTCAGCACTCCAGAAGCACAATAATTTCCCAAATCTCAGGAGATTAAAACACACTGTTGTCAGTTGTCCTTTCTATTCTAAGAGTTGACATTTTACAAAGCATTTTTCAGGTAGTCATACTGAAATGTGACATGTTTTTGCTACTATTTATGTGATTTAATTTTGCAAAAATAAATTGATTTTAGTTCCACTCATTCCTGTGTTCTTTGCAGCACTTTGCAAAACATGAATTGTGTCTGTATAGAAAACAGACGCATATTCAAAACTACTAATACTACAAGGTAAAAATACTGTGCAAATCTTGCATTCAAAATGTTAATTGGTATTAAAAGTAACACTCATTAAGAAGAGTAGCCTCTTCCATAGTGTAATTTTATATTTTTGGATTATTATTACAGCAAACTGTAACAAGTTTATCTATTATTGGGTAGTTTAATTTAATATGTTCTGCAAAGTAATTAACAACTATAGTTGTCAAAATCAGTCATGGTGTTAAAAGTGTAATATTAGCTTCTGAAATGGAGTGGAGCAGAAGCATAATGTAGTAGTAGAAATACTCAAGTATACAATAACCTCAAAATTGTACTTAAGTACAGCACAGTAATGGAGTTTCCATGTGTGTGTGTGTGTTGATGTGGTGAAAGGGTGAAGGTGTAACATTGTCTTACAGAGTCTTTTGGCATCTCCTTAAAGGTCACTGTCTGCTGGTCTGAGGAGGCAAAAGCCCATTGGAGCAAGAACATAAACAAGAAAGAGAAGTGGGCAGAAAATGGATTAATGAACAAATGTAATTAGGAGAAAGGGGAGGATGGAGAGAGTGGAATAGAGGACTCTGTCTCCACTTAGTATCGTGGCTCCTGCAGGCGCTTAAGTGCTAACATGACAAACAGATGTGGCCATGGCTGGCCAGACATAGGGCTGCACATTCACACAAGCATACAAATACACCTACACATACATAAATACACATCTTGTCTTTCACTCACGCTCTCTTTCTCCGCCTACTAAAAACGGACTTAAACTCATTGCATCTATGCGGTGACCAAAATTACTGATGAATATAAATTGGTTTATATCAGTGTACATCACATTGTAGTCTTATTATTTATGACAAATTAAAATTGATATAAATGTACACAAATGTGACAGGATAGATATATAAACATTCTACTACAGTCCCATAGTTGTGTAAGTAAAACATTCAGCAGCAGCACAATAGTTAATTAGGCTAGGAAGAGAGAGGGGTAGAGGTAGACAAGAGAGATAGAGAGGGAGGTGGCATTACATGTCAAAGACTGAAATAAGCCTTTTAGTCTTTAAGATTAGTAACTTCTCCGTTTTACCTGACAGAGCGAAGGTTGAGAGGGGAGGTGTATTTAGAGAAACAGATGGCGAGTCCAAGAGTGAGGGCGGCTTGACAGGTTATGTCTTCATCACCCCCGTTCCCTCGTGTCCTCACCCCTTCTCCCTATCTCTGTTCTCTGACCAGTAGCTCCTAGCAGGCCTGTGTCGCCTCAGTGCAGAAGTCAGAGGTCTCATGAAAGAGAGCGTATCGTCGCAGGGGGGTATCAGCACCTCCAGGGCCTCTGTATGCCAGCAATTGTCTCTGGCCTGGATTAGTTTTTGTATCCAGTTACGGACTTTTATTCCCGTGGAGTCAAGTTCAGCATGGCACTGAGGGCCAGCAGTGCTGCTGAGAGCCCAGTGATTTATGTGTTGCTGAGTGAGAGCAGCAGGTTCAAGTCAGAGGTCTCCGGGCAGGGTAGCGTGCTGTATATGTTTGTGTGTGTGATTGGATGTGTGTCTGAGAAAGTGTGTATTAGTCACTGCCACTCATTGCAAACATAAATGTGTGTGTATGTCTGAGAGGCTGCACGAGGGCCAACCCAAAGCTCCCGGCAGGGTGCCTTGGTCTATTTGGCTTGGAGAGGCTCCATTCGTTTGACTGCGCGCATGCCTGGAAGGGTTTTGGTGCTGTAAAAATAATGACAGGCTCTGAAAGGTGGGGTCATCTGTTTATGAGCTGTGCTGATTGGTTCAAGAGGGGCACTGAATGATGAGTTTTGATGACTGATTAACTTTGATAATTTTGGGTAGAAAAACATATCACAGGCACACTATGTGGATAGTTTTTCTTGTGGTTTTTAACAACCCATTTTGCCAACTTCTCTACAACATTAATCATGTGGGTTTGGCTATCGTGTGTGTATTCACACAAAAAATGGAAGAATGCCATACAGTACATGCACTCCAGTACCCTGCAATTTAATTACTTAGGCACACAAGTGAGGTCACCTCCTCCTGATAAGGTCCTTGCCTGTTTTCTTGTATTTCTCTGAACATGGATCATGGTCTGCTGCCAATAGCAACAACCTGGCCTAATTAGTCTGCTGATTTCTGCAGTGGTACAGTATCACAGTAGAAAAATGTCGTTGAATGTTTGCTTATTTTGTAGTGAGTTTCAGTTCATGTTCTTTGTTGTTCATGGGTTATCGCACAAAAGATACTTGGCACACAAGATTTTTTTCAGGCTTCTTTGTCAAAAATGTGATGTGTACTATGTCTGGCTCTAATGAGTTGTCACGACATGCAGCCTCAACTCTAACACCTTTTCTCCTCTACTTTCCTCTATGTTTTAAATCGTTTTTATGAAGGAAAGGTTAAATAGTTAAAACACAAATTGAGAGGAGCAAGCTGTTAGGATTGGTCTGAGAATCAATTAAGGCGTGCTTAACACAGCCTGCGCTTATGCACCCTACATCTACCCCATATCCATATCCATATTCCTTTGAAATATGATGTCCTAAAGATGGAGCCATATTTATTCTCGATGGTGTGTTTTGGATCCCTGAGATATTTTAAAATGGGGCATCTGTCCTGTGGCCTGGTCAGCCATCTGGATATGACGGGACAGGGAGAAGATGTTAATGCACTTCATGATGAGAAAGGAGGATGACACCTTTGACCTTCCCTAGCCTTTGACCTCTGCAGCCAATATGGAGCCACTGACGCTATGGGTTTCCTATATCTAGCATATGCTGGCCAGGCCGATACGTTAAAAGAAATTCCTTATTTGCCACACACTGTTTATATAGCCTCCCCCGTGTTGTAAACAGCCAGGCTGTAAGAAAATAGATATTTACTTCACAGGCTTTCTATTTGATTAGAGAAAGAAAAATTGACATGCATATTGGATATGTTGCTGTGCTTATTGCCACGAATGCTAATGGAGAATGGGTTGTAGATACCTGAGCAATGTACACAACACAGAGTTAGACTAGAGATTTGGTTTTGTATACTGATGTACCCTCTGTAATCATTCCCGTACATGTGTATTGGGTGCATGCACACCCAGCAGGGATTGGGTGTGCACTTTTTGCCAACCCAACAGAGTGTCAGTTACATATCACAGAAGCTCAGGTCCACCGCTATGTAAGAAGATCTGACCCTAAATCACAGCTGCATTTCCAGGAACCACCACTAGAGTGACAGAGGGAAAAAAGCTCCCGTTGGAACTCAATGTGCTTCCCCCTTGTGTGATGGCTTTGACTCCTTCAGTAGCAGTTTCTCAGTACATTGACATTTATATAGTGTTTCCCTTGGGGTGCAGCCAGGGAGCCCAAGGTGGCTGGACTCCAGGGGGCTGCGGCTGGTAGGGGTATGAAGGTGATGGGTGTGGGGGGGGTTGATCCCTAGTAGTAGTAATAGTAGCCTATGGGCAATGACAGATCACTTTTCCACGCTGAGATTTAATTAGAAATTAGAGTGCACGTCACCTCTGACCTCTAATCCTGTACCACTCTCATCATGGGGAGGAATTCAGAGCGTATTTATTTGTGAACTGGGACCACCAGTCGCCATCTAATGTAAAATAATAGCGCTCCGATGTTTGTTATGATGAGAAAATCCATGTGAATGCAAAGGATGATAAGAATCAATCAATTCTGGGGGCACTTGAGTTTATGCAAAAAAGAGTTAGTCATAAGAACTTATATAAATCACATTACTTTTATAAGTCATACAGCAAGACTAAATCAACAAGACAATGAATTTAAAAAGGACAGGAGCTACAATTTTTAAAATCCTCAGCTTGTTATTTTTTGTTTTTTTTGTTCTTAGAAATTCTTATTTCTAACATTATGTGCTAGTT
Organism: Thunnus albacares; assembly: GCF_914725855.1. Classification (NCBI taxonomy): domain Eukaryota; kingdom Metazoa; phylum Chordata; class Actinopteri; order Scombriformes; family Scombridae; genus Thunnus; species Thunnus albacares. The sequence goes on along the minus strand of NC_058123.1, from coordinate 14,909,141 downwards.
AAAACACAGAACATGAAAACTATCCCCAACAGAGGAATAGAGGGCACTTGGACATGAACAGTAATTAGATGACTTTGGCTCATGAAGAGTTTGGGTGGGCAGAGTCAGGTGAAACATATGAAGTGTGTTTTTCTTTTAATACAGTGCGCTTTTAGCTATATTTGGATAAGAGATGAAAGATGAATGAAAAGGTAGCCGTCCATCATCAACAGAGGTACCTCCACTTCCTGCACACATCCAGTCATAGAACTGATAGCTGGCTGTCCGGGATGCATTTCCAGTCATTTGGCCAGTCCTGTGTGCTAAACATTGACCTTACGACCTCTGCTCATGACCCCTGACCTGTGATGTTGACCCCTTGTCCAGGGGGATGGGTCTCTTATATATCTCAACTGGCCGTCTCCATTGACTACCTGCCAGGCACCTGCTCTGAGAAATGAAGCCAAGGCGAATGCCTCTCTTGGGAGCCTTTTGGGCTCAGCAGACAACAAGGCCTGGACTCAGCCCTGCATTTGAATAGGCTTTGAGTGGCCCTGGTAAACCAATCTCCCTAATTATCTATTGAAAGAACATTCTTTTTCCTTGCCCAGTCATTACCTTGATTTCAATTGCTGAAAAGTAACATGGAGGAGCTAAAAAGAAAAGCGAGGGGAGGGAGAGGATGTGGAAAAACATACATGCATGTGCACACACACGTAAAGACACATAGAGACACAAAAGACTGTGTGTTTTCCCAATTTCATTAAGGTTAATTGTGGGTCAGAGGGAGCAGATTTGGGATATAAATCCAGAATATCCATGGCACAGGTCAAGGCAATGAAGAGAAATTAAACATGAATATGTGGCCATTTTGCTACAACAATAACTGCTGTTAGGGCAGGTTGTTAGAGCATGTGATTGGTTTGCCCCCAAATCACTACCCCAGTGATGGAGTAAACTGCAGTAGTCTTGGTTTTAAGCCTGGTGTTAGTATTCAAAATTATTTTTGAAACTCATAAAGATACTTTCATAGAGACAACAACCTCTCCATTCACACAGAGTAAAAGGCTCATATCTCATAGGGAGAAAGAAACATGAGGGAACTTTGTTTCCCTACACAAAGGACAGATGAGGCCCCATGAGCATTTCTGAAATTGGTAAATAAATCTCATAAATGCACAAAGTTATAGTATAAAATAGGACACACAAGAATACAACGCATACATGTGCACTGTATGATAAACAGCATAATCTTTCTCTGTGACTTTGTGTCAGAGAGGGTCATGATCCCAACCACTCAATTCAGTCAATGGCTCATGCATCATCCATGTATCATCTGCAAAATGCATATGATTGGCATGTTTTCAGCTGAGAGTTGGGTTTCCTGGTGTTGTGCACCACTGAAGTGACTTAGTGGAAACATTAACATCACACAGAGCTGATGCCAGCGGTGAAATAGTGGGCATTTTAAGTGTCATGCAAGTCCAAGGTGTTTTCCTATTAGAGTTGTGCCTTGTATCTGAATATACAGGTATATTCAGGGATATATCTTAACAAAATTTTGTTTCAGTTCTATGTACATTTTGTTTCTTAGGCTGCATATGTTTCGCTAACTTTTTCTTAGTGTAATTATATCAACAAAGAAAAAAACAATCACGATCCATATCCAAGCAGAAACCAAAACAAACCACTTGAAAAAACAGCACCTCTCACTGTACGTTGTGAAGAGTCTCAACAGGAGTTTTAAAGAGATGCATTTAGTCTCTGCATGTGCATCAGTTACCATAGTTAAGGCTGTCTACATGCTTTACTGGTGGGTCAAGGGCGTGGAGATAGTCACTCAAGAGGAAGCTCTCTGGGCTCTAGGGCTGTTCTCAGAAAGCACTCAAGGCTTGCATGCAGTCACCATGTAGTGGAGGAGATAAGAGGGGACAAAGTTACCCTTTGAAACTAAATATAGGTCATGATGAGCAGCATTTAGTCTGTGTCTTGTGCCTATAATGTCTCTGTTTTGTGCCCATTATTTCTCTAGTGTTGTGTGAGTAACTTGTTACATGACTTTATGTTGGTTGAAGTGTTTTTAGCATCTGCTATTGAAAACAAAAATATAAAGATGTACACAGGGTGGATTTGACCACATGGCTCCACACACTTTGGGAGGAACAGATACTAGCATGTGATATTTACTCAGCGAAAATGCAGTGTGGTGGGATTATTCCACGTCTTTCCAGTAAATAAATAACTAAAATTTAGAGAATGAAACCGATTGCTAAATGACACAAGCTATAAAAACAAAAGTTGATTTGTTGTGGAATGAAGTGAGTTACCTTAAGTAACTTGCTAAATATTTCAACGCTATAAAAAAGTCTGAATGTTGACATAATTAATTTTTGCAATTATGTGTCTACAATGAGTTGCTGTTGTTCGCAGACGTGCTTTAAAAAACTGCTTTACTGCAGTCTTTGAACTTCTCTGAATGTCTGTCTATCTTAAATTCTTTAATCTCCAGTCTGTCTGCACCAGCACCTATAAATCTCCTCTCATCTTTGGACACTGACTGGAGCCTTAACTGTCCACTCTCTGTGATCTCAGAACACACACACACACACATACACATATCAAGGCCACTTTATAAGCTTTCATGCCTTCTTCCTGATAAGCCCTGGTTAAATGTTCGGTATGTTTTGAAACTTCGGCTTTCTTTGTGTATATGATTGTTTGATGTGATGAGCTTAGATTAATTTGATCTTTTTTTTTTATCTTGCTGTACTATTTTTATTCATATTTCAGAATCATGAGTGATGATACAAATTATTGTTATAAGAAATGAATGGCTTAGAACTTACTTAGAAGAGAACTTAGTTTTCCCCACACTTTATCCTTTGTGGTCTTTACATGAAGGCTCATTTGACTTATTTATAATACTTTAATAGTTTGCAAGTTGGACCAAATGGTCTAACATCCCTGCACTGGGGATTATTGGGCCTATTAACACCATACAAGGACATCATGACAATTCTCAATCTTAGTTGGGACTAACGGTCTGCACAGATTATCTGGAACTGTTAAGAGTTCACAGATTGAGTCTTAATAAATAAGAACATCTCTGAGCTGCTGTGATCATATCAAACACTTTAATATTTGTGACCTGACTTCTGGTCTTAACATGTGTGAGGATTACAGATTCAGTCCAAGAGTGGGTAACATCAAACATCATTGAGACCCCAGTTTACACTGTGGTGAGGCTGAATAATTGTATATAAAAGTTAAATTATTGATACTTGGTTTTTGTGTTAATTCAGTGAATGATAACTCCATATATTTAAAAAATGTTTTCAAATTTCATTGTGATTTGAGCTCATGCACACATTTCCCTCTTTCTCTCACTACAGTAGGTCTCCCTCTCTCCCAAACACAAACACACTGAGCAGTGTCTCCTCCAAGCGAAGCTGTTCCCATATTCATATTTCCAAAAATCTTTTATGAACGCTTACAGTCATAGTTGATCCCCAGCTACCTCTGACATCCAGTCAAGACCCTTGACCACCACCAGAAAAAGGCTGCCAGGCTTCACTAGCCGGTTTTAGTGATCAGAATAACAACACCGCGTATCATGATGTGGTGATGTTCTCAGCAGCTGTGACCATCCTCACAGCCCCAGTGTGGTTCCTGTCAAGAAAAATAAGCACTGTGGATTACAGTTCTCCCCTCACAGCTATCTCTTATGGAGCCCCTGGGCTTCTGTCCTCTGTACCAACACCACACAACACCACGCAGCTGACATGCCTAGACCTTGCAGACCATGCCTGCTAATGCCACACACATAGGCATTATAAACATACTTCCTCTCATATGTCCATAGATGCTCTCACTTATTGGCACAAAGTATGTATAAAATGTTCACATGCACACACATTTGAACATGTAAGGGACCTATCTCAGGATTAGAACCCATCTGCACTCTACATCAGACTTCAGAGGTGCTCCAATAAGCTCTCTGTAGTTGCAGTTCCTCAGTCACATCATTTATCTTCCAAGTCAGGACCACTTCAAGGCCCCAAGGGGGGGCACTGGACTGAGGTCAGTGGTGGTGGGGTTGGGTCTACACAATTGTTAAGTTGTAGAAACATGAGAGAGGTATGCAGCATAACTGTTAACTTTAGTGTAAAATGTAATCATCAGGAGGAAAGTCTCATTTGATGACATTTTAAAAAAAAATTCCGGGCAGCAAGATGAAATATTTGTATTTTCATGGCCAGACAGATTGTAAAAGTTCTCAAAATGGTCGGTGCTAACAACATCATAAAATGCTAATCATTGGTTCAACACACTGAAAATTCTTCTGTCGCCAAGATGCCATGGTTATGATGTACAATTGAGGGTGTTTATGATCATTAATTACTACTATAATTAAACATAATTTTATTTAGGTTATATGTTAATCAGTCAGTGTGTGTACATGCCTGAACTTATACTTGACTCATAAAAGAAATTGTTGCCACTGTTTGATTCAAGTGTTTGGTTCAGTTGGATCATTTCATTCAAAAATGGATCCACTAAGTATTTGGGTCAGTGAATTGGATCCTTTCATTCATGAACTAGATTTTTTTTTTATTTTCATGCCAGACTCAGCCCTGCCAAAGGAGTAAAAAACAGGAGCTTTATCTTTTCCATGCTTTGTCAGAGCTCTAATGAAATCCATTCCTCTCTGGCAATATTTCAAACTGATCCACCGGCAAAAAAAAAACCCCAGCAAAAAATGTACAAATCTAGATTAAGATGAACTTTCATGAAGCAATAAGTCAGTATTCAGTGGTTAAACACTTCCATGTACATCGCATTCCAGCAGCTACTTCTTAATAAATACATTCCAGTAGTCGTTTAAGGAACTGCGTCCTCTTTTTTCTGGTTTGTTCATGTCTTTGAATTGATTCCATTCATTCATTTGAAGGACATGTTCAATTGAAAGCTTTGTTCAAGAATTAGGGTTCAAGAATCAGACTTCCATGCTCAATATATTTTATTACAATTCAGTTTGCTTTGATTCAGCTTGAAATGTAGCTGTGGCACGGCGCATCACACCAGTCACTGATGCTCTTTGCCCTCCCTGTAGCTGCACGGATGGCTGAGAGCACTGTTCAACTTTTTTAACCCTCTCTGCATGTGTGCGTGCGTGTACTATGAGTGTATGGATGGAGGTGGGGCTGCGGGGTGAGTGATGACACTGGCGGTGTAATCCCACCGACATCTGCTTCTAATCTGCAACGTGAAAAAGACACTCTTCTGACCCCATACCTGCCCCCAACCATCCTCTACCCCCGCCCTGCTCCTTCTGCCCGATGTTGCTCTCTCTCATTTGAACCCAAATCAAGCAGCATATCAGGTTTCAAAAGGCTTCTACCACAACTTGCAATCAAACATACATACGAGAGGGACATGTGCTCTCATCCATGCCTCCTCAGTCGAGAGTTTCACTCGGTGTAGAACTAACTGCAAAATTCGGTTGACATAAGAAGAAAAAGAGAGAGCGGAGAGAGTACTCGGGGTTTGTGAGAGTGTGTACAGCATGTGGGGACTTTCCAGTGGATGAAGATTGCCTCACTAGAGGAAAGTATTTATTCAGGGGTAATTGAGAGAGAAATAACACTGCAGCCAAAAGCCTGGCCTGAGCGGATGAGCAGCAAGAGGATGTGGGTGATTGAAACATGGCTGCAATTTGTTTTAACAGGCTGTAGAAATAAGCATGGCAGAGCTCTTAGGGCTTGGTAGTTGTAAATCTGGAGCCTTGCAGGAGTATTGTCGGTTCATAACCTTTCTCTCTTTCTTGCTCTCTCTCCCTCCCTCCCTTACGCCTCCCTGGGGTACATTTAGCTGGGGAAATGGAGCTTTTCTTCCCTTTATTTGACTTCCTTGTCACTGGCAAACTCTCTTCTCTCTCTCTCTCTCTCTCTCTCTCTCTCTCTCTCTCTCTCTCTCTCTCTCTCTCGTTGTCTGACATACACACACTCGCCTTGACCCACGTTTTGCAGGACCCCTAGCTGTTGGTCTGCAGACCAGTCGTGGGAGGACAAGGACACAACACAGAGATACATTAGAGAAAATCACTTCCCCCTTTCAAACAACAATGGTTCTGGGAAGTCGTGTAATTCTTCCGTGATCTGCGTTCTCTCTATCTTCCTACAGATGCATGTTTAAATGCATTATGCTATGGTCAATATACACATAAAGACTATAAATTCTGTGCTGTGTATGTCTTCTACTGTTTAGGTGGACAGTATGTAACAGTATGTGTTTGTTTGCAAAAGCAGCAGTTTCATATTGTTTTGTGAGGAAGCTCAATGTGGAAATAAATCACAAATTAAAGGGATGTTTCACCCAAATCACACTAACAAACAAAAAACATATTATCTGTCTTATCCCCAGTGTTATCTGTCCATGCAGATAGTTTGGCTTTGTTTCCTCAGGTTTTGGTAGTCTGTCTCTTAAACTTTTGCTGCTACCCTAAAAAGTGACGTTTAAAAAATGAACAGTAATGTGTCTTTCCAGAATCGGCCTTCCTGTTACTCAGACTAATTCATGCTGTCAACAGTTTGCATGCTGTCAAGTGAAAACCACGTATCTCCAAATTAGGTCATTTAGAACTATTTTATATAAACTGATTAAGTGTTGTGATAAGAAAATTCTCTTACGTCTGAAAGTAACCCCTTAAGAAACGATTTCATTATGTGAAAATGGATTGTCACAAAGCTGGAAACTGGGCTTTTTTTCTTAGCTCATGAAAAGTTGATGTCTTGGAGATTCATGATTTTCCCTCGACAGCAATAATAGGAACTATTTCCTCAGTAGAAAGTAGCTCCAATGAGTTGTCTTGATTATTCAGAGTTACCAGGATATTATCATAAGTTGCTGCTGATGTGTTTGAAAATGTAATTTTCAATATGGTGAACAGCACAAATCCATATTAATTCAGCTTCATTGTATTGGGTTAGCAGAAGAAATCTCATAAATGGCTTTCTTAAAACCTGGGCAAGTATAACCAAAACTGTATAGCTAAATAATACTAAAGGTCAGTGGGCTAAATATGTTTTTTTTTTCCTGTAATTTGGTAAACTGAGCCTTAAATGGTCATATTAGGCAAAAATAAATTCTGCCTGCGTGTGATATGCCAAATGTGTGAGCGGATCTCTCTGTTCACACCTCTGGTTCAAGGCCTTACCAGCCTCCTGGCCTGTTTTGTCAGCTCTTCTACCAAAGAACACACACGCACACACACACACATCCACACACTTTCATTTTCTCCATCACCTCCAATATTCCCTTTCCTGATTCCTTCCTTCCTATGGAGGTTTGACCGAAAAGTGCTGCTCTGTGCTGTGGTAACATTAGCACACAGATCTGCCGGTTACACACTGCTACATCCCGGAGAGCTGTGTGTGCTTCTCACTCTCTGCTGTGGGTCAGTACTCAGGGTTTACACAGGGGGCAAAGGTGTTAATGCTACATGCTTTAAAGAAGTACAAGATGTTCACTTCAGCACTAACAGGCACCCTGGGTAAAAGCTGGAACTAATCTGAGAGGTGTGTGAGTGTGTGTGTGTGTGTGTATGCGTATGTGTGTGTGTACGAAAAGTATTAAAAGCAGAGAAATGTATTTGTAAGTAGGTGAAGTTCAGAGGTGCACTAGCAGCTAAACAATAGTAAATACAGCTGACATTTCTTTAGTGTTGCAGTTTCTTGCCGTGTTTACAAGAGAGAGGGGCTCCCACTTCCTTGCTTTCTCTGTGATTCTATTTTGTGCTTCTGTAGTACAAACAAGGACACTTATTCTGTACTGCGAGCATGCTGGGACACTGAAATACCACAGGTTGCTGTCTAGCTGCCAATTAATGTATTTTAATGGGCACAATATTTCTCAGTAGATATTTCTATACTGTAATTGCATGAATTTTAAATGGATATTATTAGAAATACAGATGTTTAAATGATTTACATGTTGGAGTCAATATATTAATTTTAATTTAACATACTTTGTCTGTGTATCATACTTTGCTCTGGTTATCTTTATCACTTGCATGAGAAGAACCGTCTCATTATTGGTTTCATGCATGCTGAGTAATCTTTCAATGCCCAATTGATTATGTGCATATGATACTGAGAATGTGAGGTTGTGTAGAGATATATGGAAAAGAGGCAATTTTTTCTCTCGAGTTTATAACTTCCTCTTTGGCCTGAAGTGACAAAATATATTATGTTTTGACCAAAAATAAGCTGGTTGCACATTTAGTTCAGCAAAAACTTGGCTTAGGTCATAGGACTGGTAATGAATGAAAACACATTTGCGAGCAAATCAATTTTTATAACCTTTGCGTGTTTATTAGATATTCTGAGGCAAATGCAATAAAGTGCCCAAAGCCAATATTGTATGCCATGAAGGGTGGTGGAACAATTCCAAACAGTAATGTCACCTCTACGGACCGAGCACAGACATTATACATGGAAGGAGGTTTGGAATCAAAGTGGTGTGTTTACGAGTGAATATGTTTGATTAAACCCATACAGTACTGGAAATGACAAAATGCCCATTTTTGTGCATTGCTTTTTTTTTTTTTTTTTTGCAGGGATGGAAGCAGACGCAGACACACAAACACACACGCACTCTCTACCCCAAACATATATGCATGCAAACAGAGTCACACACACGTCGTCCTCCCTTCTGCAGCCAAGGGAAGTAATGAAAACAAATGGCAGAGTTCTATTCCCGCTGGGACCTGAGGAGGAACTTAGTCATCAAGCTAATTTTATTCTTGTCTGGCCCAGAGACTCCATTTCCTCTGGGTGTTTTTACAAACGCCGGGCTGCACCACGCCATCGGCCAGTGATGGATATGAGGGCCTGATGGCCGGATGGCAGATGCTGGCCCTGTAACTCAAGCTCCAAACACTCGCTGATGACCCCCCTTGCACCCTGCATGTTCCTCACTCAATGCAGTGTTACTGATTGGGTGAGCATATGCAAACATGTACTTTGCAAATAAACTGTACTTTTCTTTTCTACACCCAAAGATAATTATAAATACACAGTTATTGTTAAATGTTACATGCATTCTTCCACAAAAGATGAAAGTCGGGCATAAAAGGCAAATGAAGTGGAAGCAGTAAAGTAGGCTCTTAATATCCTAAACAAATCACAGATATAGCTGAATGTGTAATGTCATTAGTTACAGTAAGCCTGCTAATCATGTAGTTAGGTTATGACCTCTTTCATATAACAAAGTTGTAAGCATGTCTGATTACCTCCGTCTTTGCTTCACTTGTATGTTAAGAATCATGTTACAGGCAGTGGCAAGTTGTAGGTTAGCAGCTTAAGCAGTGAGAGCTCTTGTTTCTGCTGCAGGCTACCGAGCAGAAATATCAAAGAGCTGCTTAAGCCTGCAGCAAATTAATTTATCACGTAATTTGTTTCTAAACTTTTTTTTATCTCAATACTACCGTCTTCACGCAGACATATTTTACCAGGAGATTCCCAAATATAAGAGGGAGCTGGTGTGTATTCATTCAAAATTAAAAACTAAAAACCAATCCCATACTATCAAATTGTGCTTATGGCTGCTGTTCTTATTCAAAAAACTGAAATGTTTAATTTGTGCTGCTTTTTTTTTGGTTTGAAAATGTTTGAGCACACAACAAAAATATGTTATAGCGTAAAGTGACTGTTTGTGACAAAACACTAGACGATTTTTTCTTCTTATTCATTAAACTATAATGTTTCTCAGGATATGGTACAATCTATTTTCCTGAGATTCAGGCATAATTACGACACTTGATCTAAAAGCCAATGCAGAACAGGGAGTCTATTCTATTATAACTGCGTAGATTAATAATGAATGCTAAAAACTCAAATTTTGCCTGAAGTTGTGGCTCAAGAGGGAGAGGGCATGTCACAATGCTTCATTGGGTTAGCTGGATTAGTTGGATCAGTATTACGTCTTCCCATCCTCGCTCTCACCAAAGTCCCATTCTGCGACATGCGCACAGCTGGGAGCGGAGGACACTTGGGACAAAGCAGAAAGAAAGCCAAATGGCCTCCTGTTACAACTCCTCTGTTACCAGCTTGAAGCCTTCATTCCAGTGCATCCTGCATGGATTATTCAGTGACTGTACCCTTTTAGTCTTGGCTGTGGCCCGCAACAGCAAAAAGAACCTTATTGTTGTTGATTTGTTAGTATGCAACAACTTTCAGGAGAGAAGGGAAACATTAAAAAGCAATTAATATACTGGAGTGCGAAGGAAAAGAGGAGTCGCCTAGGCCTCCAGTGGGACTGCCTTTATCTGCAGCGCGACCTGAAAATGCAGAAAACATGGAAAAGATGGCTTTTAGTGTGACTTCTGCTCATCCTTACAGATGGATGACTGACGGGAGGGAGCGAGCGACAAACAAAGGCAGTTTACGATCAGCATAATCAATGTGACATCAGCACAGCAACATAATGCGCGGGGGTTGGAGTGGAGCGGGGCTGGAACACAGGATGCTCTTTTTAATAAAATGACAACTTGTTTTTTTGCAACTACACCTTCCTGATGTTTCCCTGTAAGAAGTTTTTTCTCAGGCTTTTACCACCCGTCAAAGAAGCCTTAACATCATGGCAGGATATCAGTGGCACCCACTTTAAAAGCAATCAAGTATGCATTTAAATTTCAAGCTGACAGGTTCAGCGCAGGCCTTCTTTGCTTTATTGTAAAGAAAGTGCTGCTCCTTCTGTTTCTCTACTTGAGTGTTACCCATAACTCATCATAAAACGGGGAACCCTGGCTTGAGATTAAAGGTATCTCACATTACTTGAATGGACCCAACATGAAACGGCAGATAAAGTAGAATTATGCTTTCTGTAAAAAGCATGCAAGCATCTTCACATTTATTAGGGATGTTTCTACATCTATAGTGGAGCTCTCATCTAGCCAAGTTGAACCCTTTTTCACTCAGTTCAAAAGGGTCTTATGGGAAATTTACCAGCTTTCAACACATGCACAAAAGGTGGGTGTTGAACTGTATAAACCATTTTTACACTATGTTCCCTGAAGTAACTTGTGCCCCAAAGTAATCCTCACCGGTGTTCAAAGGCATTTTTTACCGTACTTCAACATAATGAGGTTTTCCAAGATTTTTTCTTGTTTGTCACTGAAAAAGTCTATGACCACCATGACCCCCTCTGACACACACACACACAGTACATACAGACAGGGCGAGGTGTTTACGACACACGTATTGTTGGTCCCTCTCACTCGACAACCATTCATTTGCTTCAAGGCTAAAAAGAGGAGGAGGGCGTCACTTCTGGTGGGAACCACTCAAACCTTGCATACTTTGCCATCTACAATAAAGGAGGTGGAAATCAATTTTGGGTTTTTCTCTGTAGTGAACATGGGTTATTTGAGAACAACCAAGGTAAATGTGCCCCAGCAACAATGCAGGCCTGAAAAAAGACACACATAGTGAGAAACATAGAATGGGTAACCTTGGTCTGAACACCATGGTAACAGGGCACATAGAGCATATAATGATGTTCTAAATCCAATCTGGGCATTAAACATCTGAAAAACTGATTATTACAAAAAATGATAACTGAATGAGAAAAAAACAATGGAAAGCCCCTCTAAGATTTATAATTATAATTGTACAATTTTGTACAATTAGGACACACTTAACATTGGCAGAAACAATACAGTATACACCAGTGCGTCATCCAACTAAGCTCATGGACGACTCATTTCTTTTTTCTTTTTTTTTCTTCTTCTTCCTTTAGCTACATGATGTGACATGTGTTGGGCCTGTGCACCAAAGCCCAGGTGTCATGGTAGCTACATGATGGCTTTTTCCTGCTACAAAACTCGTTCATCATCCAAGGGGCCTGTTGGGTTTTATCTCTGCCTGGCTCACTTTGAAGCACTTGATCCTCCGTCATGTCTGCCATTTGGGGCTCATTGTGTCATGAAAGAGGTCACTGGGAGGGCAGCATCACTGGCTGTTCTTCCTCCAATCCATTCATTTTAGTCTGCCTAGTCTCCATATTCCCGCTGATATTATAGAGATAGAGAAATAGAAAGATAGTGGGGGGAAGGGATGAGGGGCAGACAGACAGACAGTGCCAGGCCGAGCTGAATCAATTAAGGCACATCAAATCATGAATTCATGCACGATGAAAGTGACAAATATTGGCTGAGGCGGTCAAAGCTGTCAGGGCCTTGACACAGCTTACCCCTCATCATCATCATCAGCATTGTCATCATCCTCTCTCTCGATCTCTCTTTCGTACTTATCCCCTCTCTTGCTGGTGAAATATGTTTCTTCTCGTATAAGGGGAACATGTATATGCAGATGTACAGGCGTAATCACCCACAAATACTGTGTGAAATCTGTTGATACTAAAGTAGAATTTTCCACGGGCCAAAAAATTTGGTCTCCGTTTTTTTAACCCAACGGCTAAATTTGAGAGATTTGAAGCAATATTTTAGCTATATTTCATCTATTACTGACTGCTAGATGAGAGAAAGAGAGAGAGCAATGAATTCGTAAGTCACAATTTGATTTGTGTTAATTTCTAATATAACAAGACCTAAACATATATGGCTGAACCGTGTATGAAACGCCGGAGGGCTTTTAATTTGAAACAAAGGAGACAGGAAGTGGTGACACGTGGCCGAGGCAAGTGATGAAGTTAAACCATTGGTTGGCTTTCGGCGGCCTTCCTTCATAATCCCTCAGTCAGTGACTCACTCAGTCACGGACGTTCACATTTATAAGGTTGCTCCCTGTGGTCCAGCCAGAAAAAATGACCTTTTAGGACTTTGTTTTAAGTTCAGGAATGACATATATTTAAAACTCCTAATTTACATGTTTATGATCATAACTATATTGCACGTCAAGCCCTTGTGCCCTACAAAAACTGGTTTTACTGTGGCCCCACTAAAAGCCATCCTCACCTCTTGTTGGATCGTTCAGCACTGAATCAAAAAAGCATGTAAAAGGAAAATTCAGTGTAAAAAGTTAGGATACAATAAATCAGTTCAGGCGCTCAGATCCAGGCAAACTGCTGAACTCGAAGTATCACCCATTACAACATTTGTGGGAGTTATCAACCCCTCTCTGCCCCCTATCTCCCCTTACTCCTCTGGGTCATAGTGCTGTCAGCTGGCGTGAGCATATGTCTGACATCTCCGTCTGTCTGTCTGTCTGTCTGTCTACTTCTCTCTTCCTTGCCCTCCTTGTCTGCCCTCCAACCCCCAATGCTTGTGTCACTGTCCCTGTCACTTCTGTCGGCCACGGCCCACGTAAACATGTAGCGACCACTTGATATGTTTGTACGGGGATTTGGGGATGAACATTACCGTGTTTTGAGAGAGGAACATCTGGCTGGGGGAAAAGGTTACAGTATAGGGATACCACCAGAGCCAGAGCCCTGTGCAGAATTCCTTCCATCAGATAAATCAAGACAGCAAGTCACTGCGAAACGGGAGGGGCAGGGGAGGGATGAGAGGGTGAGAGGGAGGGAAGGGACGTTAACTCAATCCTGCCTGAGAGGAATGGAGTGCTTTGTAAAAGATGGGCTTCTGTAAAATGGCCATCTCTCTTTTTGGTCTCTGGTCTTGCTCTGTCTCAGGCTACAATCTTTCTTTAAAGCAAGGAGCAAAACATTTTCGTCTTGTCTTTCCAGAATCAGTTCCACAATTACCGCACTCACTGTCAACTTCTCTTTTAAAGTAATTTCTACTGAAGAAATAGTCCCTATGAAAACTGTAAACAACACATTCTTATCCAGAGTACTGGACACCTATTCTGGAAAGAGAAGTTGCTATGGATTTTTTTAGAGCTACAGTTCAATGTTGTGACCACCACAATTAGAAAATACTATGTGCATTGCTAGATACCACTTGATGAGAAAATTGTTTTTTTGTAATTTGGGTGAGCTCACCCAAACATTAGACAATTCGGTTTTCTATATCATCCAAACCAGCTCTTTTCTTTAGGTTATATTTCCAACTACTGATTATTTTTCCAAAGTGTTTGGTACTGTTGTGCATTTTTGTCACATCTGAGACACTAACCACTTTAAACCACCTTGAATGGCATTGGCTAAATGACTTATCGAGTACTCACTCTTTACCTTGAAAGGAAAAACTTTTAGGAAAATGTAGCATTGCTTTTCTGGAAGAAGTCTGTAAATTATAGCCCTCAAACAATAGTTCTCTTAAAAGATCAATCTAGAGTGGCTACTTGGTAGGACCTTGGGTTATTCTTTTCCTTTGAATCCATTTAATTGATGTACTTTCCTCCTGATTTCCTGTTTGTTTTCTCAGCTCTTCATTGTGTTCTTGTGGGTTCACCATGTCCTGTGTTCTCTTGTACTGGCTTCATTTTATGGGAAACTGAAGCATACAATTGCACTAACTTAAACAAAAACAGACCTACAAAAAAAAATGTTATATGGCTGTTAGATGATTTAGGTAGCAAGTTCATTATCCTTAAAAATTCATACCACTCACAAATCCTTTCTCATCCACACTGTAGGCCAATGACACTTGTGTCCATGGTTACACTCGATTTCTTTTATTTTTGACCGCTGATACCAACAAGCACTGGCCATCATCATATCCCCACATCCATCTCCAACTCTCCCTCCTACAGTCCCTTCTTTCCCGTCATGTTGAGGGAACAGAGTTGCGAGGCAGGGATGAGTAAAGCACATGTCAGGAGACGTAAGGGTTTCCGTGGTGGCCAACGAGATGAAGCTGTCAGAGGAAATGCTGTCAGCGCCGACACCCAAGTATCAAGGGCATCTTTGTGTCTTCTCCTCCTCTGTGCCTGTCCTCTGTTGCCTTGCTTAATTACACTGCATGTACGCTACTACTGCTATTGTCAGGGGCTTGACGTGGCTGCACTGTTGGCATGCATAGAGCCAAGTTTTGACACGGTGCCCCAAGGACTGAACTGTGTGATGTGCTGTTGAAGGCTTGTGTGCAGAGGCAAGTTAGCTGAGATCAAGAAAGGGGTCATATGGTCTCTTTGTGATTGAAAACTGTTTAAAAAATAGTGAAACATTCCTGTTTTATAGGACTGCGTAGGCATGAATTTACTTCTGCGTTTGTATGTCAAAGTGTGTGCGCTTCCCAGCATGCTTGTGCACACAGTTGTCACATTAAGACTCCTAAATCAAGATGTACTACTCAAGTTTCAGTTTGGAAGAGTCAGGCTGTACTCATGTTCCGTGGTCGTGTAATTCTGTAAAAATCTGGCAAAAGCCAAATGGAGAATTTATTGTTTATTTAAGAAAGAAAGTATAGTTTGCCTAAAAGTACACATTGAAACTGAACGATACAGAGGTGTGATTGAGATGAAAGAATCTGTGAATATTGTGAGCTGAATGAGGTGTAATTCATTTAATTATATACTGTCATTTTTACCATGATTTATGACAAATATTGTTCATGATCCAGGAATTGAGAATTGAGAATGGAGCTTTAGTTGAATACCTTTTTGATAATGCTTTTGCACATTCTAAATCTATTTCTAAAGCATGAGATAGGACAAGAAAAATAATGGATAAATTCCTCGTGCTCTATTTTATATGGACTGTAAACTATTGTTTTAACAACTGGATCAAATTTACAGTGTTTGGCACTAATGGATGCATATGTAGATTTTGTTTTGTTTGGATTTATGTATTGTGTTTTGTGCTTATGGGGCTGTGTTTGTATATTTGTATTTCCATTGTGGAATTTCTCCTGGAGCATAATTTGTGGGCGGTTTATCTTTACGTTTATGTTTGGATGATGTTGATATATTGTGCTGTTAGATAATGGTAAGTGTAAATGACCAGACATGAAAATAGAAGTATTCATTTGTAAACGCACAGCTCGTGCTTAATGCAAAATGCCTTCACAATATGTGTGTATGTCTTCAAATGTGTATGTGTTTGTGTGTACAAATCTGTACCAGCACAAGTGGTACACGAGGGCTGGCAGTTGAGGCATACTTCACACCCCAGATTGACCAGGAAGTAGTTGACAGCTCTCAGTGCCCTGGCCTACCGCTAATTTCTTCACTTCCTTCCTGCTAGCCTAGCTTAGCATCAATCACCTCTCTCCACTCGCAGCGCTAGTGCAAACCAATTTCCTTAATGCTGATTGCACTGTAAACCAACTCTCCTCACCCGCTCTGGCTCTTGTTCCGTTTGGCTCGTCCATTCTTTCTTGCTTTCCTTCCATGGCTTTCTCTTGACTTGACAAAGTAATGATTCAACTCCTAAAAGCTGCTTAGCTGGAATAGATGACTGAGAAAATCTCCAGTATATTATACTTCTGTTCAATGTCATATAATTTTCAGCTGGAGGCAATAAACTTGGTATTTTTGTTTAAATTTAGAAATGCAGCTTAGTTTATCTTCTCTTACTTGACAATTATAGGCAAATGTTTATAGGCCACGATCTTTAAATCAGATTCAGATCTAAAGGATTTTTATTGGCATAACATGACTTAAATAAATCTAACTATAGTGTAGAATGCAGAGGGCTCAGTGACAGAGACAGCAAGAGTGAGAGGGGATCCCTACTTCCCGCTGAGGCATGAGAAATTCCCTACATGTTTCTCAAGTTTTGGAGTCATCATCAACACAAGAGGAGGCTAGCTATTTCTCACCTTCACTGAATCTGCACACCCGGCCCTCATCTGAGGTCAGGAACTGTGCCAGAGCATGTGCATTTAAATGTGTGTGTGTGTGTGTTCATGGTTCCTTTTAATTCTGTCTCTAAGGCAAACACAGCAAGGTCCCAACACTGAGACAGAGAGGATTCACCCACTATAGCAACACAAGCGATGACAAGTAAACCAGATCACATTTTAAATGCCTCCTAATTCTTTTTTAATTTATTGTGTTAGTATCATGTGGGACACAACCACTAGAATCATGACTGGGATTTTGTCAGTGCCGCAAGTATAAGTATATCTTACCGTGAGAAGAGTTAGGCCTAAACACAGCAGCTATCAGCTCTCACCTCATCAGTGTCATTCCAGCCAATCATGAGATCCAGTGCCAGAATGCTCTGCCACCACACCCTTTACCATAGCACGGCCCCTCTATGAGAATTAACACCACATCAGTCTATGAAAAAATTTTAACGTCCAAAAGAATGATCTCCTTCATGTTCTTTTGTTTAAATCTTAGAGGGCTATGTGTGGACAACAGTGTGATTTTAAATAGATTAAAGATTACACACGTAGTAAGCTTCACATTTTTTCCAGGATTTTTAACTATGAAGATAAGTCCAAAATCAGAATATGTCCATTTGAGCGTCTTTTAACTGTCACTTTTGAGGAGATTATTGCGTCTTTTGCCTCAAGGAAAATTTGTGTTTAGCATATTGTTTACTAATTTGTCATGTCATGGCATTTCAGTGCAAACCTGCTTGAAGTGAGACAAAAAATATGAAAGTTTGTAAACCATTAGTAAAAAGTTCTCAAAAGAAATAATAAAAAAAAAATCTAACAAAAAACATTACAAGGATAAAAAATGTAAAAAAAAAAAAAAAAAAAAGCTAAAAGAACATAGTAAAAGGAATCCTGTCAGGTAACCAGTGAATAAATGCTTTTAAGATGGCAACTGGATGAATGTTGCTCAGAAGGCTAAATTAATAAATCTGCATGAATGAAATCCACAATATACTAAATTGAATTCCTCTTAAGCTTTTGGCTAAATGTCCTGAACTACTCCACCATATTTCTTGGATTCTGCATACTTCAGTTTGCCTACTTTTCTTTTTTTTCCTGCCCCTGTTTTAAACTTGGGATCCAGTGGCAGGTCTTTCCCAGTGGAGAGATTGATGAAGTGCAGTGGCCCTGGGGCCAAGGGAGAAGTAGTCCCCTGCTGGGACTTCTCTCTGGCCCACTGAGCACACCACAGCCACACAGGATACATCACTCAATCTGCTGCTGGCACACACACAGGCCCAGCACTGGGCTGGACAACATAAGGGCTGGGTGGCTATGAAGAAATCGTAGCTGCCTTTACTCTTGTCCTAATGGCTGGTACACAGCGGTTCATGTTTCAGCCTTGCTCCAGGGCCCACCACTGACATGCTGCTACATTATGTTAGCCTGTGTTTTATTTGGCTCTGTTTGGTATAGTGTAGTGGAATAGGAAGTAAGGGGGGGGGTGGGGGGGGGGCACAATTGAAGGCCCAGCAGGAGGGCCACTCCAACACAAACAGTAGGAGAGTGATGCCTGGTGTGAGTTGCTGCACACAAACTGCTGTGTTACATGCTGCCCAAGCCACAGATGGAGCAATTTTGTCACTGCGTTTTGTATGTGGTGGGATTTTGCAGTGTAAATGTCAACAGGTTCAGCTTCCAAAATCATCAGGCGTGTATAGTATCTATTGTACACTGTGTCTGCGCATGAAGTGTTTAGGGGAGGGGGCACAAATGCTACTTGGTGTTGGGTGGCATGCACGTCACATCGGGCTGATGGATGGCTCAGATTGCCGTGACCAGGATGCCCCAGCTTCCAATGCACAGCTACTAGCATGAGCAGTGCTTTCGCAGCCACTGACACTGACTTGTCTGGGACTGCCTAGACTGGCGACATAGTCTGAGAGATTCCTGGAGAAAGCCCCGGTGCGTACACATGCTTGCATGCTGACACACACAAAGACATGAAAAGTGGGGGTCGGGTTGCCCTGACAAATTACCCACATCCCCAGCACTCCAGTGTCTCAGCATGGGGGAAACTCGATGGCCCGGTAGGAGGTGGGTGGATAAGTGGAAGGTCAGGGATTTGAGAGGAGAGGGCACCCAAAGCCCACGCTTTCTCTACGTAAGGCATAGAGGAGAAAAGACTGGGCAAGGCGTGCATTTATTTTAAGTCTCTTTATCCAGTCTATCACCACAACCTGTGCTTGCTGGCGTGCGGGGCACAGAGACTCAGAGTATGTGAGAGGTATACATATTTATGTGTGTGTGGGCATGCATGTGTGGAGCAGTGAAGGCCGGCGTTCCAGACTGCAGGGAGAGGATTAGGAGACTGGAATGCAAGACACTCCTTGACCCCGGTGCGACCTTTGAGGCTAAATCCCTTGCCCATATCTGTCCCTCATGGGTCATGATCCAATTGGTCGCCCCTTTAGAATGCTGACCTCTTATGCACCTCGTCACTCAGTCTGCTTGAAACATCTCCATTCACTGACAGTGGGGCCTTAGCTAGCAAGCTAGGATAACAACTGGAGGGTTCTGGTTGTAGACAAGTTCCTCAGGGTACAGGAATAACATTTCAAAGCTGAAATTCAGCAGCATTTTCGTTAATGCAGGCCTACTTAAGGAAATAAAAAAAAAATATCACTCTTGTTCTGCCTTTCAAGTGTCCATGTACACCTAAAACATATATGAAGCGTTTCCCCTTTCCCTCTTTTGGAGGCCTGTACGCCTTTCCATTTGCAAGCGTGTCGACCAAGAGTGACGTTAATGGAGGTGGAGAGGAACGAACACATCACAACGGCGGGTGAGTGGCAGTGACACTGAGCAGCAGCAAAGAGCTGGGTGGCAGGCAATCAGAGAGGCTCTCTTTCTCTTTCACTTCAGTCCCACATGACATGGCTGACTAGAGAGATGAGAGACAGATGGGTGCCCCGCTTGCTACTGAGGCCCCCTGAATAAAATATCACACTTCTGATTAATTTATATTTCATCTGCATAGAGAAAAGCATTATTGTTTTTAGATGTTTTTTGAGATGCTTTCTATTGTTGATTCATTGCATTGTCTATTTTTCTTTAAATAAGTAGACTTCATAGGATAATGCTAAATGGTCACTGATATGATTTTTTTGCAGATAATTTGCTCACATGGCTGGTTGACAGTAAGTTACGCAATTTCAACCACTCAATTAATGCTTTTAGAACAAGATTATGATTAATAAATGGTTAATATTTTCTTTCAAGTTCAGAAGTTGGAACACACATTTTTTTCAATAGCATGACACTGTGCGTGTGTTTTCTTTGGGATTATATTGTTCATACTTGTTGAGGCCTCCTGGCTTTTCACCTACCTTTCTGTCATCACATCTCTCACTCTGTCTCTTTTTCCAGTAATGCTAATGACTATAGCTGATTTGTGCATTTCTCTGTCACAAACTTACAATTACATCAATTGTAGCCTACTACTCCATAATGTTTTTCAGTAACAAATTGCTTTAACTGGCTTTATACAAGGATGCTGCAAATTGATACCCATAGTATAAAGATACGAGAAATGAACATATTCTACTGCAAGAGGAATTTTAACTTTTTTCATATGTCTCCCATTCTTTTCTCTGGTCAACAAAAACAAAACATGATCATAATGACAATTATGTTGTTTAAATAACATATTTCCAAATATGTTATTCACACAACATAATAGTCACCAGCAGATGGTTGTGCTGGCTCCACATTAGTTAATTCAAATGAACTCAGAATTTGATTAGAATGGGTGTAGAGGGAGGAGAAGATAGATTTAGGAGGGGAGGAGATGGTGACACGGTCAACAGTTACATCAGGCACCTGTCATGGAGCTGTGGCAGCAAGGGTGGAAGCAAAGAGGGGGTAAAAGAAGAAAAGAGGTGGAAGAAGCTGGTCAATAGCCAATAAGTTAGTGTTTAATGTGTATGCTAAAAGGTCACACAGAGTGATGCATCCTTGCAATCAAAAAGACGGCAACTATACTTGTGTCTAGGCATGTGGAGATATATATATTTTTTATAAAATATTGTGTTAACTAGACATGTTCTTTCACTCCCCTGTCTTGTCTTGGCCATACAGAACTGTGTGAGCATGTTTGTGCAAATGAACACACGTGTCTCCAGTGTAAGGCTGCCTCTCTGTGCATCTGTCTGACAGGGGCAAAGAAACAGCTGTGAGGAGCCTTGAAGGTCACCCAACTCTGCTCCTCACCTGTGTCACATCTGCCTGCCAGTGCCATCAAGGTGCGTCAATCTCCCACCCTGGCATCTGTCTACCTGTGGCGCTATGGCCAGCACGCTTCTACCATCCCCCTACCCCTCGCACATCTTGTTCCTTAAGGCGTCTGTCACTCACCTGTCATTTCTTTCATCAACTCCTGGCCTCCGTCTCCCGTCTTGCGCTTGCCCCGGCAAAGGTGGGAAGGTAACCATTGGAGCGAAAATGGTGACCATTTTGTCCCAGTTCCAGGTTTAGCTGCTGCGAAGGATGACACATCAGTGAGGTGTTGAGTGACAGCAACAACATGCTAAGCAGGTTTGTCTATGGAAGCACTGGAGTTTGGAGCTTTGACATGTTAAATATGTGACGGATAAGAATGTGACATTTTCCATCTATTACAGAAACTCGAGTTTTCTTTTACACAATAGATCAAAACAAAATTGTTAAAAATGATGATGATCTATGAGATGTGGTTGAAAGCTCCTGGAAAAAACTAGACGATGAGTTAAGATTTTTTTTACATGTTTTTACATATTACAAGGTCAAGAGTGATCTTTCTTGTAGAAGTGTAGACTTTTGTATATTATTTTACACCATTGTAGTAATAAATAAAAAATAAGAACAAACCTATGAAGCTCAGTGTTTCTATCACAAATCACATTATTACAACCATTTATAGTACTAAATCAGTTACAGCATGCTTAAGCACATTGGTTTAGGTCTAAGAAAAGGTTTTTTTGTATAATTTATGAATTAAAAAAATGTTTAACCTCTCTCACAGTAAAAATCTTTGTATCAGATGGAATCAGAACCCAGATCATCAGGTTCGTCATTCATCACCTCACCTGTTTGCAGGCGTGTCTCTGTCACAGTTAGAAATCATATTTCTGTCCCTTTTTACTATGCGCAATGCACATATTTGCACATTAGGTATATCATATCAAGTTTGGAAAATCCCCATAACTTCAGGAGGCAAAGCTGCATACACAGATATGGTATATACACAACATTTCTCCTCACACCTCTGACAGCTGAAAAAAACCCTTAGTTTCTTAGAAATCTGTTTGTGGCCTGAGGGTCTTTGACCTCTCTTTCTACTCTGAGGAAAATGATCAAAGTGATGCAGCTCTTCAAGGGTTAAAAACATCACCAGCAACAAATTTGCCTTTGCTCAGTCTACCACACAAGCAAATGCTAAACTATCGACAACCTTGCTCAAATTCCAATCTTTGTGCTGTGTATGGAAAGACCCCACAGGTGAATTCATGATTGAGGGGCTTTACTGAAGACTAACATGTCTTGAGGCACAGAGAAGGCGGGGATAGTTACTTCCTAACATTTTAAGTGTTGTTTTCTTGGAGTCTCTTCAGCACAGCAAATCCCACATGAGCTCTGTAGAGGCTATTTCAGCTATCAGTGGCTTCCACAGACCTATTGTGAGTACTGTCTGAAATATTGCACAAATAACGATCAAAGCAGCTCCCTGCACTGGCTGGGCCAAGACAGTAAATCCAGCCTGGTGAAGGCCAGACAGTGATTTTGTTTCACATTTCCGCCCAAGACACAGGCACATGCAAGGAAGAAGAAAATAGAATAGATAAAAAAAAAAGAGCCTTTGGCTGTGGCCCAAACTCCAGCCATATCAGTTAGGCTTTGCTGCCACGTGGCATATGGTACAAGACAAACTGTCAGCCTTTTTCCCTCCTGTCTGTGCTTGCTTAGAGATGACAGGAGCAAGAGCACGTTTGTGTCCCAGCAGCAGGCATCAGGCAGGCTTAGCGGTGATTTGGGGGGAAAAGGGGAGAAAGGCAAGCATCTTGCTGTGGCGAGCAGTGATGCGTCTGCATGGCCAGGCGTGGGGGGCTACACAGTAGCTGCGGGGGACAGCACAGTGGCTGCGATTGTGAGGAAACTGCAAATTGATCAAATTGTGGAGGCAAGACTTTGGGCCTATTATCTGGGTCATGTCAATGTCTCTCTGGTCTCCAGTTGGTCACAGGGGCAAGTAGAGTGTGTGTGTGTGTGTGTATGTCTGTGTGTAAAGAGTCGAAGCTTTAAAAGACAAAATTAAATTTTTGTATGTGTGTCTAGTCAAACCTTCATGCATATGTTGTTTGCGCCATGCCTCTGCAACAAATACATCTAACAAACACCAAACACAAACAGTCTCCATTAGCACCAGTGTGATACTTCCCAACACTCTGTTGTGAAGGTGAATCTAAGTTCAAATCCTGCAGATCACCAATTTCTAATCATTAATTAGAGACTCTGGATGTTTTCTAAGTTTTCTGCTCAAGTTTTCATGGCTGGATACAGAAACTATTCATGAGACAAGTGAAGTTGCTTTTTTGCTTATATGTAAACCGACATCTGCGAGTCACATTGTTCCCCTATCAGCGGTGATCACAGAGCTAAGCCTCTATCAGAGTTGACTTCAGCAGAGCATATCGTGGCTATTAGCCTAGCATGGTGCATGATCTCTGTCTTGTCTTGTTGCTGAGGGTGCTGCAGTGTGGGGACACATGCATGAGGGAGGGCGTTGTCGTCACTTGTCACCATGCTTCTGTCTTAGTCCCTGGAGTTTCGATGGCTCCCTCCGGTCCCTTGTCACTCCTCCTGGCTGCAAACAGCTGGTAACCAGAGCCAGTGCCATGCTAGTTTACATGGTGGGTTGTATGGTACATGCTTCCAGTACTGGAAACAGCTTATGCAAAATACCAGTTTATTTAATATCTTTTTTTCACTTTATTATTATTTCTTTTGTATATATGTGTGTGTATGTATCTTTTCAGTTGCATGTTCATACCAGCTAATGTCAAACAGGTTTGATAAAAGCAGCTCCTGAGTCCAACGACCAAACAACCCAATTCCTTGTAAATCAACAATGCTGATATTAGCTGTTGAAGGCTAAATGGCTATTATGGATCCTCAACACTCTAACACGTTGTGACCTGCCTCCTCTGGTGAGGTATGTGGCGCTGTGTGTGGGAAACACATACGCACATATACATGCATAGCCGACCACTGCTCTGTGTGTGGGCCATGTTTGCCACCACTTAGTGACAGGTCAGACTCCCATGGTGTGATCAAACAGCAGCCACAACTCTCTAGAGTTCCCACAACACTCCGCCTGGTGGAGAGTGGACAATAAAAACAAGAGTGGTGGGCTTTCATCACAGGCTTTACCAAAGCCTGGCTTATTCTTGCTCACTCATTTGGCTTTACTTTGTCAAGGTTAGCTCAAAAATTTAAACTATGTTTTACTGTGTGCACAGAGTGGCTCCAACAGCATATAGGCTACAGTAGATATTGTACTACCTGTTTTACGCTGCATTTATATTAATGAATAAAGAAAAAATCAGCTTTATTTACACTTGGGTCTTATTTTTACATTTTTGGGCATCATTTCTGTTGGTTATTGGACTCACATAAGTGTAGAAACATGGTGATTCCGTCCAACTGGGCAGAAAACATGAGCAATCAGATGATCATAAAGGTTGTAAAGCAAGCCTACAGTTTAGCCAAATTGTCTAAAACATTTTATTTGGAGGCAAAAGAGTCTCAGTAATCCCCCATTGCAAATGAAAACTTGCCCACACAACTACGGTAAGTCCTGTAGGCCAAAGTTGAACCAGGAAGTCAGTCTGTAAACTGTGATGGATGTTTACAAGGGACATTTTTGGTAATAATTTCACTGCATTTGTTTTCTCTTCCAAATAAATTAGATTAACCTGGGAGTGTACAGTATATTAAAACCTGTATGATTTGACAGAGATATTACCTTGCTGAGTACAATACTATTATACCCAATAGGAATGATGGCCAAAGCTATGAAAACAAGACCCAGGTTGTATTTCCTTCTAATCAGCTCTCCTGTTGCATTTCCCCCTTGATACAAATCATCTTACAGTAGGAGCCAGGTACTTGGATCGCAGTGACAATATTTTGTTGTTGTATGTCTACCACTCATGTAGAGTGGGAAGATTTATTCGGACTTGTGCAAACAGTGCTGATTAGCTCTATAAAACTTCAGGCTAAGCAGGCTGACGGCCAGTCAGCCAAGAGGTATTGTAGTACGGACGGGGCCCTATCTGTAGCGCTATCAGCCCCAGCCCCTGCCCTCCACTAATGGAATTGTCCTCCACCCCAGGCTGTGTATTACCATAGATCTGTGGGATAGTCTCACTCCAGCAGGAGAGCCCAGTGATTTAATAAAGGGCCCCTTTCTAACTCACTTACAACACAACAACATCAAGACAGGCAAGTTCAGACATATAGCAAATAAATAAACAGAGGCTCCCTTTGGAAATGGGATGTGCAACTCAATCAGTGTGTGTGCGCATGTGCGTGTCTGTGTCCATGACCAGGCCGATTATTCAAATAAGCTGGACCTTTTAGTCGATGGAAGAAACCAGATACGACAAGTAGTTCGTGGTGTATGAACCTCGTCACTCCTCAATCTGCACTGAAAGTTCTCTTTTATTAGCAGCAAAGTATAAAACATTTTAAACCGATTTTATTGTAGGCTCATTTGTTGATCCCAAGACCTTTTGCATTTTGAGAAATATCTAATATCTAAATATCTATCAAAACTCTTCAAATCTGAAGATATGAGAGATTTGTGAATAGTTAAAATGAAAGAATTTAAAAAGAGAGAGAACAATACAACAGAGAAAAATTAAACATCTTAATGTCTATGTGCAATCTATTATCTTCTGTGTATCTGTCTATGCTACTTTTATAAAGACATCCCTGGTGTATAGTAACTCTTCCTTTCTTTCTGACTTTGTGTTCAGCTGGCGTGAGAGTGAGTGACAACCAATAAAACAATAGACTACAGACAATGACATAACGCACTTTAATCCTTTCCACTTGGAATCGATTGTTACACCTTGGGGTGCAACATTTTAAGATTATGTTGCTTTATCCAAGAGTTTAATATATTATTTCTGAAGAAGCAGCACATTTTTGCTCATTCTGTCATTGACTCCAACAAAGCAGTAACCACAATCTGTCTGTCAGCAGAATTTGGACTGTGTAGACCAGCTTTATTACATCAGTGGTGTGAAAGGTATGGATTATCTCAGAGTTTAGAATCAATTTTTCTGTCTACATATGCTCTTAGTCTGTATTCACATTGCCCAACAGAATTATATACGTCTAGTGAGAATTAATCTATTTATCAAATTCCCATGTTGTTGAAGAGATTCCAGTCACTTCAGGTTATAAGCACAGTATCATATTAAGTTACAGTGTCTCCTCACCAAAGACTAATTCTGCCCATATAACCGGAGCTTATACAAAGGCATACCAGCGCAGTATCTGTGTGGGCTGGGCTGGCGGGCAGCCGATAGGCCTCTGGCTCCATGTTACGAGCTCCTGGACCATGGTGCCATTACCTCCACACACACCTAATGAAGTTATAGCAGGGCTAGGGCTATAGGGCAACGACTCCCTGTAGATTGCTGGATCTGGGCCTGCCGTAGCCCACACACACAGAATCAAGTACACACAAATACACGATTAGACACACACACACACACACTTGTTCAGTGGATTGTAATGGTGCGTGCAGCCCAAAACTACTTCATGGTGTATGGTGCAAGCAACACTCATTCCTCAAACAGCCCCTCCTCTTCTTCCATCCCTTCTTCCCTAAATTGGAGAGGTGGGGTAGATTGATGTCTTATCTGCTGTCTACTGGGTGGCTAGGTAGAGTCTCACTGTCTCTGTGTCGTGGTAAACACACATTAAGTCCCCTTGACCACCCTGGAGCACTTGTTGGCTAACTCTTAAAAAGCCCAGGCAACGCAATTATCTTTTATGACCTGCCAGAAAACATTGGCTGTGGGGAGGCTATGGAGGTCCACATTCGGGCCCTACAGAGGAGGGTCATAAGTCGTCACCTGAGTCCTTCTGTCTAAAGTGAGATCTTAAAGAACAAGTTCCTTTTACTTTGACACCCTTATGTTTCTGAATTTCCTTTCAGTGTTTTTAGCTTTCTGTCTCACCTTTTCAGTATTTGTCTTCGATTAATACTTAATAATTTGATTTACTGTTTCATGCACCTAAACTGAGAGCTAGCCCACCTGCAGTTACTCTGTACACTGAAAGTACACTTTCTGTACATATACAGTTTTCCCTCCAGTCTGTGGCTTCTCCTGTACACATGTTGCAGTGTCCTTAAGCAAGATATTGAACCCCACTTGCTCCCCGTGGTTAGGCCAGCACATTGCATGGTAGCATGCTCCCATCGGTGTGTGAGTGTGTGCGTGAGTGGGGGAATGTGTGCTAAATAAATACAGTCCATTTGCTATTTCCTCCAGTCTTTATTGCTCCAAAAGAATCTTAATGTGATGTTTCAGCTTGTTTCTCCCAGATTTTTAATGTTTTCATTCAGATTTTCATTTTATAAAAAAAGGCTCAAAATAAACAAAGGGAAAAAAAGATATTTAGCGAGGTCATGAGTGGACCATTTAGGGCTAAATTGCAGTAAATTCTGAGTTTTTTTCCCATTGTATTCCAGATACAATGCCTTGTCTTCTTTCTTTTACTAAATTAGTTTGCTCTAATTGGTGTTAGGAAAGTAGAATTGAGTCTGGTTACGTATGATTGAACACAAATGCTCTGTCTCAGTTAAAATTCTTGATGTCTGCATCATTTCTTATCCATCAGCCATCTTACAAAAAATGGCTACTACATGAAGCCAAATGAGGGATGGTGACAGCCAGTCTCTTGGATCTGTTGTACGTTCCTTAATTGCCTTGTGTGGAGACCATTGTCTCTGCTGTAAGGGCGTGCCGAGGGTCAGCACTGTAAATCAGTACATTGGAGTCGGTCATTATATACGGCCTTTACCTCCCCTAACTGGTGTACAGGGGCAGGAGCAGGAGGGAACCTACAAGAATGTCAGCTATCAATTCCTGGAGCCCTCCCTCCTGCTCATCTCATTAAAGGACAGATAGATGGACCTGCTGGCTCCAGCACGTCCATCAAAAAGGACGATCAGGAAACTGCACAGACAGCAGGATGTTGGGTTTGTTGAACATACCATTGAGGGGGCAAGATAAGATGGAAAAGATTTAGATTAGACATGATGATACTTGGCTTTTGTTCAATTTTTCATTCTGTGGCATTTTCATCTCACGGCATTTGTATCAATTTCTTTGATTCTTCCAACCTACTTGCTTATATCAGCCGCTTTTTCCTTTTATCACTTTCCTCTCTCCAACCCGTCCTCAGTATTTCCTTCTTTTCACCCCCACATGGTTCATATGTTCATCATGCTCATTGCCTCTTCGTGCCTTGACCTCAGTGATTCGTTATAGGATTGAACTCAGGTCTCCTAATTAACAGCAGCCTTGATAGGTCATGACAACCCCAAGCTGAGGCTGTAGAGTTTCTATGCGACCCTGAATCACAGCAAGAATTACTTTCCCCGTTAGAGAGTTAAACAGGGAGGGACCGCTCATGTTAAAGAGTAAACATTTCTTGTATTCCTGGGATTGTGATTAGGGTTGTGTTTATAATTTAACTGAAGATGATTGATATCAAACAGAACTTGTATCTGTGCATGACAACGTAATTGCTAAATTTATTAGTATTTCATCTAACGTCATGATTACTCAAAAAGATTTGGAAATTTGTCATTCAATTTGTTTACTCTCAAATAATTTTTATTACATTTAACAGCAACAAACAACACTTTCACACAATTAGAATACATTTTCAAACCTTAGGACTTTTTGGTAACAATGTTAGTTTGGCATACCAATTACTTCATAAATTTGAAGCTGGCGAGAAATAAGATTTGCTATAAACCATTTTCTTGAATTCAACTTCAAGTAAAGATTTCATATTTCACATTTACCAAGTGGTGTGGTACAAGTAAAGACATTATTATAATGATGTCCCATATTGCATTTAATGCATTCACTCAGTTTTCTTAAGGGATCTACACATTTTACACTTTTATGTTCAGATGCTATTGAATATATGTTTTCCCCTTCACCATGTAACATATGGAACACTCTTGACAAAAACTCCTTCAAATGTTTATTCAACTATTGACATTTAATAAATATAAGTATTTGTGTTGCTACAGTATATGACAATGCAGCTCTCAATCCACAAATGCTGCTCTGCTCTGTTATCATGTATTGTGTATGTATTGTGTTCATCACGGTCATGATCAGCAAATGCTCCCTTGACCTTTTGTTGCTGTCCACTGGCAACATCCTTTCCAGATAATATCCCTGATATCAGGAAAGCTGGGGCCTTCACAGAAGGACCCTCATTGTAGTGATGTGTGCATATGGAGGCCGTACGTCCGCAGGGGAAGAGCCGGGTGCCTGTGTTGGTGTATCGTATGGGACAGGCGGTGTCACACCAGGACCTTAACAGGCCTACTGATCGTCCCTGTAGAGAATAAAGATAAGGGGAAGGTCTGACTCCGACGTGTCCCCAGGCCCTGAGTACAACTGGAGAGCCTGCCTGCAGAAGCTGGTGTGCCTGTTTACCATCTTACCAGGGTTCCCCACAGTCGGCGGCAGCGCCTCTCTGCACGGACTAGAAATGTCTTGTGAGTACGGGCAAACACGCTGTGAAGACAAGAATATGGAAGCTGACAGAAATAAACGCGGGTTGGGGGAGAGGCGAGAGACAGAGAGGGAAAGGGAGACGCAGCGAGCGACGGGGGTCCCAAAGTGCTGAAGAGATCGTGCTGGCATGGTGGCCAGAGGCCTTTCAGCTCAGTGGGCACCACTACCTCTCCTTTCTCCCTCTGAGGAGCTGTGTGCTGGTGCTCAGATGCTGCGAAGTGCGTGTGTGTGTGTGTGACATACAGACGCACATACATACATTCACACACATATGCACGGTCAGACACCACTGTGGCCTCACTGCCTGCACCGCCATCGTGTTTATCTCTGGCTATATGTGTCAGTGTCTGTGAGCTTGCGTTGTGCAAGTTGTGTGGACCTCACAGACATGTGCGTGCATGTATAGTCATTGTTTATTATGTTATCTCAGATCTTGAGGCTACAGCATCACTTAACTTATAAGATTTCAAATCGTCTTGCAGTTACAGCAGGCAAACTGTGCGTGATAAATGACAGACATACAATATATGTGTGTTGGTAAAGCTAGATATGGACTGTTGATATGAACTAGTAGTGAATACAGTAGAGAGACAGAGAGAAAGACAACATAAATAACCACCATCTGCAGTTTGTCCAGAATACATCTTTTAACATGCTTGAGTATGTAAGATATATATTTTTTGTCTAATTATTTCAAACTTTAAAAACTGATTCCTGCATGGATATGTAAAGTTAAGACTATGTGTTAGAGTAGATCAGCCTTAATTTGCTGCACTGTAAGATGTTTTCAATTATAGGTGGAAATGGAAGTGCTTGAAGCCAAAGAAATGTCATCACATCCTGGATTAACCAGTTTCTTTTCCCCACTGGGAAATCCATTCCAGTAGCATGGCTTATTCTGAAGGTATTAAGAAGTTTGCTCTAATTCTCAACAATTCTTTTTTTCTCTCTCTTTTGTTTTCTTTTCTCTTGCACTTTAACTCATTCTTTATCCCTCCTAAATCTCTGTCTTCATCAACTCATGCTATCTCCAAAACAGAAGTGCACAAGTGCCGAGTGAAGAAAGGGAGTGACATTTAGGTGAAAGAGGAGACAGTGATATAGATGGTGACAGAGGAGAAGTGCTGAGAAGTTCAGGACCTGATGATAATTCACAAATGCATATTCTTTCCTCTTTCCCCCTGTTTCTCTCTATTTTCATTCCTCTTTCTTACTTAAGATTAAGAATATAATATTCAAGGTTTCTCTGTACCTCACACTCTGGTTCTCCTTCTTTCCTCCCTACCCACCCTGATTTTCCTTCCTACCGCTCACCCTCAGTTTGGGGGGATAGTGGAGCAGGGCAGAGGTTTGGGGTTGGGGTTAGGGAGAGCGTAGCCCCGGCGCCGGGGCGCTGCCGATGCAGTAAAGCGATTCTGATTTGTGCCCACAGCCATCAGCGTCACTCTGCTCGGCTTGTCAGTCTGTAGGAGCATCAAAGCATGCTGTCCAGGACTGCTGTCACTAACAGTAATAGATATCATTTCAAAACCATCGGTCCTGCCCATTGTGTCTGGCTCAAGCCAGTGGCTGGGGCCCACCTTGGCCACGGTTGGATGGGCCTACTCCGCGTGCGGCACACTGGGGCCCCGGCGCCGGGCTTAACTGTTGGGTCACGGTCTGATATGTAGACATTCATGGATGGTTAACTCAGTAAATGTGTTGATATGGCCAGAGAGCTGGAGTGAGTGGATGGTTGAGAATATGGTCAGGCATAAGTACTGTCATGTGAGGTGGGTTTACATGTGTAGAAAAGATTTAGGAAATTTTGGGATAAATGCACCGACGTCTGATATGGTCCATGTCTGGTTTGGTTGGATCACTGTTTCAACTAGCCATCACATGGAGGTGTCATTGCACACACACACACATGCACACACATGCACACGCACTCGCACACACGCACACACACACACACACACACATGCACACACACACACACATACACTGCGTCACATTGTCCTCCTACACCAATCAGAGCCTCTGTACAGCCTCTAATGGCCATTAACTACCCAGCCGGTGGTGCAAAGAATCTGACATCACAAATGTCACTCTGCATTAGGCCCACATTACATCAAGACTCCCTCCAAGATAGCTAGGCATTCTGGCACTGAGTGTGTATCTATGTGTTTGTGTGTGTGTGCACGCATTTGTATCTGCAAGTTTGAACAGGCATGTGTCTGCACGTGCTTGTGTGTGTAGCTATGTGTCAAAGTGTGAGGGCATGTTGGGTGTGTGTGTGTGTGTGTGTGTGTGCATGTGTTATTGTTACTTCATTTGGACCTTTTCCGGTATAAACACTGACCTTGTCGAGACTAGTAGTCCTCATGGGGACCACAGCCCGGTCCTAATGAGGCAGAATGTAATTTCTGAGGTCCTGGTTAAAGTTAGGGGTAAGGTGTGAATTAAGGTTAGGGTTAGGGTTTGGGTTAGGCTGTCCACAATGAATGGAAGTCAATGCAATGTCCTAACAAGGATAACTTTTGTGTGTGTGCGTGTGTGTGTGTGTGTGTGTGACCAAACCTGTGTGCCTGTTCACTCTAATCTAGTCTTTCACTGCATTGTTCTGTGATACACAGCTATCTAGTTTAAGCAACTGTTACATATATACAGTAGATTCCACATAGCATACACACAGATGTAACCCTGTGACAACCCTGTCGTAGCAGTTTGTGTTACTTGCCTTGATGGACCACTGTTGATAAAAGTGAAGTGTCAACATCATCAGCATCATCTATGCCATTTGCTCAATGCAGTTACAATGGCTACTATAGACTACCACAAGAACTGGGGCATCCAAACAGCACATGACACCGTCTGCTTACAGAATTGCCGTGAGACAATACGCCACAAGCAAATAACAAGGTCATTCAGTGTATTAGCCAAATTTAGAGTTAGTAGGGCACTTATATTTTGATAAACATTGAAGGATGCACAAAGTATCCAGAGTCACACTGTGCTTGTTCACACGTATACACCAACCCCATCTTCTAGAAAGTACAGTTATGTATATACTATTTTTTTTTCTTTAACCACTTCAAAGCCATAGAGAGATGAATGTGGTGGATGATGGGTGTAAGTCAAGATTTGACTCTGCTGTGACTGGATATTGTTGGCAAAGCAAATGAAATACATTAGTGAACGTTGTGCAGATACGTTCAATGTAAACGTTGTGCGACTTTTCAGATATGTTTCCTCATTATATTTATAAAAAACATAATCATTTCTCTCAAAACATATTTACTGTTGCAAATTAGTAGCATATAAATATATTTCAAGGAGACAGGATTGGTATACACACAAATTTGGTGATGGTTTGAACATGGCTCAGCAGGTCCAACAAGATGTGGAAATACACAGTGGATCTATGTCTTTGTGTTGATGCAGCTGTTGGTAAGATTGCCACCAGAAAACATTGTGGTACATCTCATTATATTATATGTGGGCTGAAACATGCGCCACTCTGAAAAAAAAGGGAATTCAAATTGATAACGTATTTTATTTTTGTTATAGTTATAGTTGCACTTGCTCACTGCAGGTTTAAGCGCTGCCTTTTCTTTTCAATATTATAACCAAAATAATTTAGGTCAAAACACTAATGGTAAATGAATTACATACACATAGTTTAACAAATAAAAGTTGAATACTAAATAGATTATAC
This sequence comes from Thunnus albacares, assembly GCF_914725855.1. Taxonomy (NCBI): domain Eukaryota; kingdom Metazoa; phylum Chordata; class Actinopteri; order Scombriformes; family Scombridae; genus Thunnus; species Thunnus albacares. The sequence continues at coordinate 14,875,885 of NC_058123.1, read as the reverse complement.
ACAGAGACCAATACTATGTACAGTAGCTGAGATTATTTGGGATTATGTGGAGCAAAGTTATTATGAGGTCTTTGGCATTACATGAGGAATAAGTGTTTGATCGCCGTTACCCAGAGAGAGAAGTGTAAATGAGGTCAGGTGAAGGAGAGAAGGAAAATGAAAGAGAAAAAAGACAGTAAGACAGACAGAGAAATGGATGGATGAGAGAGAGAGACAGCGAGAGAGAATAGAGATCAACAGTAAGTTGACAAAAGTGCTTACGACGCACTGCCACTTCGCCTCAGCTCCCCCCCGTCCCTACCCACTGCCCCCCCTCTTCCCCTCCCCTCTTACATGCTCTCGTCAGCTAATTATCCAGAATTAGAATCTTCTTTCACACCAGTGGTGTCAGGGTGCCTTAGCTTGATCTGTCAAGGCCCCTCATGACTGGGTGCTAAACTCACGACAGTTGATGAGTGCGAAGCCCGCCACAGCTAATTGTAAGTGAAAAGCTGGACAGGACTGACAGTGCACGAAAAAAAAAAGAGAGGGAGGGCTCTTTGTTTGCGGACAAATGAAGGACGGAGGTTTTGTTTGTGTTTTGCAGGTGGGTAGAGGGTGGTATTGTGAGCTGGTGCCCATGTTTGATGACCGGATGGGGGAAACGGAGGGAAAGGAGGGAAAGGGTGGGGGGTTTAAAGGCTCCTGCGGCACAGAAATATCTGCTCAGCAAGGAGAAAGAAGGATAGAAGGAGGGCTGGAGAGAGGGAGGAAAAGAGAAGAGGAAGCCATGTGTGAAAAAACAGGTAGGTGTGATGAAGGGGGACAACAAATCCTTTCTTTCAGGGCATGTCGGCCAAGATCTTGCTCATCAGTGCTCATGGCCTGTGACCACCTGACAACACAGGGGACTCTGTGTCTGTGTGTTCGTACATATTTACACATTTTTATGGAAGTTATTTTTGTGAGTTAGTGGTGTCGCATGCACATGCACATATGTGTTTGTGCACATATGTGTGTACGGTCTGTGCACAAGTAAGGACATGATTAGCATTTTTGTGTGTCAGTGTGTGTCAGAGCCTGTATAAATCAATAAATGAATTTATTTGACAATTCAAAAATACATAGGCTTATATTCATGAAATATATATTATGAAGGGGAGATTCAGATCCATATAAAAGGCGAGAAAAAAGTTTGAAAGAAAGAAAAAATGTTTTTTATGTTGTTTATGCGTGTTTCTCTGTGCAGATGTGACAGCATGTGAATGTATTTGCAGTCTATTTCTTTGTATACCAGTTGGCCTGCTTTGATTTAATGTCTGTTAATGTAATCTTAGGTTAAATGCTTACTTGCCAGGCCAAATTAAGTGTGTCACCAGCTCAGAGAGGGCGTGATGTGGCATGATGGGAGGTTGTCACCTGTCTCTTCGGGGCATCTGGGTGTCTGAGGATGGCAGTCCACTGTCATCGCATAGTCAGTCGATGAAAAAATAGACTCATAACATTTTTGAAAATACACAAACCCTGAAACACAGACTACATTTTGTGGAATAACGTTAATATTACACTTCTGAATGAAAAGACAAAGACCTTGCATATATCATTAAAACCCAAAAGAGACACATTTTCACCTGTGTGTGTTGTGAAATGGTTTAGGAAATGGTTACATGAGGTCAATTAAAACAAGTTTTTTTTCAAAGTTAAAATTTGTTTCATGTTAAGCAGTTATGTTGCCTTCTGTTTTCAAATTTCACTTATAGTATAAATGTTTTACGTACCAGCTGGAAATTGAACCAGAATCATCAGACTTGAGGGCAGATATTTTGACAAAATGCCAGTTATGTGTACTTCACATAATACTTTAATTCTTGCTTTTTCTGTGCATATACAGTCTATTTCTCTCACATTCTGTGCACAGCAATTGAAAATATATTGCTTAATGTGTTAAAATCACAGGGGATCACATAAAATTATTTCTGAAAAGCATCTCCAATCATCTTTTTTGACTTATTTTATTTGAAAATGTGCATTTTATTCCTCCACAGAAGAATAGTGTTAATCGTCTATGATAATTCATTGTTGTGTTAATGATTATACCCATTATCTTATAAATCCGGAGGAGCTGTTGACCTTCCATTTATGTGTTTGCTTGAAAGCTAAACAGGCAGCCACCGGGATTCAACAGTCAGCCAGCAGCCTCCACTCCAATAGTACTTTCACCCACTTGAAGACTGGAAACAGCTTTTCTCCAGCTAGTGTAGATTTGTGTGGATTAGGCCTCAGCTCTACAGCCGAGGGCTTGGAGAGATTCTGTGTAGAATAGGCCAGGAAGCTGTTTGGAATTGGATGTTGTTCCTCCCCTCTCATCATTACCCTCAAACCTTCACAAAGGGCCTAAATCTCCCAGTGCCTTTGAACCTGTGTTTCAAAATGAAAGACATGTCCGATGGAGGGTCTTTTCTTATTCTTCTTTTTACTGAAAGGAGGAGAGAGAGAGAGGGAGAAATAGAGAAATACAGGAGAAAAAGGAGCTTTACAGCCTCATTTTCCCTCCTGCTCTACCGCCTTCGTTTTCTTCCGGTCTTGAGCCACTTGTTGGAGGAAAAGGCAGATTTCTGGAAAAATTCCTGGAGGTTTCCCCCCCCCCCAATCAACCAGCACCCTCATCCTCTATTTTTGAGCAGAGTAGAAAGAGAGCAAAGGAGCGAGGGAGAAAAAAAAGCAAGGGGAAACATGGTTAAAGGAGAGGATGAGAAAGAGGGGACTCTGGAGACAGCTGTTGGAGAGGTTAGTTAGAGATTTCCAGCCATTAACTTCAGTCCTAGCCAGCTCGCCCACTTGAAGCAGACAAGGGCGGAGGCAAGCCAGAGCCCCAATATGAAAAGGGACGGGACCCAGCTTGATCTTGTGGGGAAATTGTTTACAAGTGGGACCCTCAATTCCACAATAGAGCAGAGCGCAAGAAAGAGGGACAGCAAGAGAAATGGAAAGAAAGGATGGAAGAACGAAGGAAATAGTTTATTGAAAGAGTGAAACAAATCTGGCAAAGCACAGGAGCAGAAATGAAAGAGCATGGAGCAAGAGTGATTAAGGACGGACCAATGAGGGCTTTAGACGGGTGCTGTTGGTGGGGGGGTCAGCGGTTGTGACACAATAAGTGGAGGACCTATGGGGATGGAGGGCAGGGGGGTCTCTCTTTCTCTTTTCAAAGGCAGGATAAACAAGGAAATGAGTCTGTAATCATTTCCAGAAATTGCCTTCCTCTTTGCTTCTCCTCTCCCGGGTCGTCTACCCGCCTCCGTTCATTAGCAGGCCATGGCCTGATTAAAGACTTTCATTGTCCCAAAGAGAGACAGAGAGAGAGGATCTTCAATTCACTGCTGTCACCGTAAAGGATACATCAGGTATGGTTTGTGTTTTTTGCCCTGCTACTTTATTTTTATTTCATGTGACAAGTGTGTACAGCCTTAAGCATGTGTCACCCAACCAATCAGTGTACTGTTAATGACAAGTTCCATCACCATGCAATATGTTTTCTTTGTTTATGATATTCATGCTGAAAATTCACACTCTGAAAACACACTGAAAAAAAAACGTAATCTGTAATTTGATTGCAGAACATTAATTAAATTTAAGTGTGACCTGACAGGCTACTGTGGAAACACTGAGCTCATCACACAGACGTCAGAAGTGTAATCCATTAATGAGTAATCATATATTTTCCTCCTTCTCAAAAGGAGGTACAAAGCAATACTCCAGTGCCAAACGAAAATCTCACTGAGTAAACTTTTTGCTCAATTAGATAACCCAGTGAAGAATCTCTGACCTTGTCTGAATAATACCAAACAGAGATTGTCTGTGCAGGGTGTTTTTGTTTATCTGTTTCTATCTATCTATCTATATATACATATTCATATATAAAACCTAAATAACTAAGCACAGACTACAATTAGGTGTACAGTAAGAATAAGTTAGGTAATTTAATTTGACTAATTAATTTTAATATAATTTGTAATCATTTTGTTGTTGACATTTTTAATGATTGAATATAACTCAGACTGCTGTTGATCTTTGCATGATTATCTCTTATACTGGCCTGTGTAGCAAGTGCCTGGCAACACAGACACTAATTGACATTGCCCTAATTGACAGGGGCTTAATTAATTTCACCTGTGTAATTGCACCTCCTATAAGTACCTGCACTTTCATTCATTAGATGCAACACTGATAGCATGAACTCATCTAATGTATTTTTTTCTATCCACATAAGTAAGAAATTAAGCAGAGCAACAATGTTTTCTTTGTATACATGAATACTTGCATGTACTACTGCATACAAATGGTCTCTCTGGAATAATGTGTGTGTGTGTGTTTTGTCCACTGGGATGCTGTGATAGGTAACTATACAGGAACAGTGCACATGTCTCATTATGGGGGGGAAACAACAGGCCCCCTAATCCTTCCTGTGAGCTCATAATTCTCTGGTAATGGACAAAGTGCTGATCAGTGTCATCAGAAAAAAAATATTGAAAAAGGGTGGGTAATGAGGGTTACAGTAGTTTCCACATGTAGAGGGGCAAGAGGTTTTCATTCTCCCACATATGGCTTTTGTGGATGTCATGCTACCTGTTTTGTGTGTATCTCTGTAGTGCATCTGTGTGCCTGCATCACAAAGAGGATTATATACAGTAAAGTAATATTATGTGGTTTCTGTTTCCAGGTCCTCACAACGAAGTGAAGTACATGGATTTAGTACAGTGGTATATTTGTTTAATTTTAGCTTATTAAAAAAATCTTTTCTCTTTTTGCTTTCCTGTACTAACAGTTTCTCCCCACTCAGTAACACACCCACTGAGAAACTAACTCTGATTACTGGCAGCTCCATAGTGAGAAACATGAAGTTAGTGACATGAGCAACCATAGTCAGATGTATTCCTGGGGCCAGAGCGGGCGACATAGAATCCCATTTAAAAATGCTGGTCAAGGATAAGCGTAAATCTGGTAAAATTATTATTCACGTGAGTGGTAACGACTCCTGATTACACCAATTTGAGGTCACTAAAATTAACATTGAGTTGGTGTGTGGAGATGCAAAGACGATGTTGGACTCCGTAGTTTTTTCTGGGCCCCTGCCAAACCTGACCAGTGATGACATGTATTGCCGCATGTCATCATTCAACCGCTGGCTGTTGAGGTGGTGTCCAGCAAATGACGTGGTCTTTGTAGATAATTGGCGGACTTTCTGGGAAAGACCTGGTCTGATTAGGAGAGACGGCATACATCCCACTTTGGATGGAGCAGCTGTCATATCTAGAAATATGGCTGTTGGAGTTTATTAGACCAAAAGCATGACAACCCAGAGTTGAGACCAGGAGGCAGAGTTGCAGTCCTACATGCCTCTCTGTGCTTCCATGACAGCAGTTACCCACCCAAAACCATATAGAGACTGTGTCTGCCCCCCGCCCACTTAAATCAATAAAATCAAAAGTAAACAGAAGAGTTATACATAAAAACCTAATAAAAATGAACACCACCACTGCAGTAGTACAACAAAATAGGAAAATTAAATGTAAACTCTTAAACATTAGATCTCTGTCACCTAAAGCTGTATTAGTAAATGATCTAATATCAGATTATCATATTGATTTATTTTGTCTTACTGAAACCTGGCTGTGTCATGAAGAATATGTTAGCCTAAATGAATCCACTCTCCCCCACTCATATTAATACTCACATTCCTCAAGACACCGGCCAAGGAGGTGGCGTTGCAGCCATTTTCAACTCAAGCCTATCAATCAACCCTAGACCTAAACTTAATTATATCTCATTCAAAAGCCTTGTTTTTAGTCTCTCACACCCAACCTGGAAAACTTTACAGCCAATTCTATTTGTTATAGTGTACCGTCCTCCTGGCCTGTACTCTGAATTTTTATCTGAATTCTCAGTTTTTTTTGTTTTTTTTTTTTTATCAAACTTAGCCCTTAGTACAGATAAAGTAATTATAGTAGATGACTTTAATATTCATGTGGATGTGGATAGCCGTAGCACTGCGTTTATCTCGCTATTAGACTCAATTGGCTTCTCTCAGTGTGTAAATAAACCCATTCATTGTTTTAGCCACACCCTTGACCTTGTTCTGGCATATGGCATAGAAACTGAACATTTAATAGTTTTTCCACAAAATCCTATTTTGTTCGACCATTACTTAATAACTTTTGAATTCCTATTACTGGACTACACGTCATTAGACAAAAATGTCTTCACTAGATGTCTATCTGATAGTGCTGTGGCTAAGTTTAAGGAAGCGATTCCATCAGCATTTAAATCAATGCCATGTCTCAATACAACAGAGGACTCTTATGCTAACTTTAGTCCCTCTCAAATTGATTATCTTGTTGAAAGTGCTGCAGGCTCACTGTGAACTCAACTCCATTGCCCCTTTAAAACAGAAGATAATAAAACATAAGAGGTTACCTCCATGGTAAAACTCCCAAACCAGCAAATTAAAGCAAACATTGCGAAAATTTGAAAGGATTTGGCGTTCCACCAAACTGGAAGAATCTCGCTTAGTCTGGCAAGATAGTTTTAAAATATATAGGAAGGCCCTCTGTCATGCCAGAGCCACCTATTACTCATCATTAATAGAAGAAAATAAAAACAGCCCTAGGTTCCTTTTCAGCACTTTGGCCAGGCTGACAGAGTCATAACTCTATTGATCCATGTATTCCTATAGCTCTCAGTAGTAATGACTTCATGAGCTTCTTTAATGATAAAATTCTAATTATTAGAGACAAAGTTCACAACCTCCTGCCCTCAACAGGCACCAATTTATCCCCAAATACAGGGAAGAAGAAACAGCTGTAAAACCTGATATATATTTAGACTTTTTTTCTCCAATCAACCCTCCTGAGCAACATTCAACGATTTCTTCATCTAAACCATCAGCCTGTCTCTGAGACCCCATCCCAACTAGGCTGCTTAAGGAAGTCTTACCCTTAGTTAGCTCTTATTTACTAGATATGATCAATCTGTCTTTATTAACAGACTATGTACCACAGTCCTTTAAAGTAGCTGTAATTAAACCTCTTCTTAAAAAGCCTATTCTTGCTCCAGGTGTTTTTCCAGCTATAGACCTATATCTAATCTTCCCTTTCTCTCCAAGATCCTTGAGAAAGCAGTCGCCAATCAGTTGTGTGACTTTCTACATAACAATAGTTTATTTGAAAATTTTCAGTCAGGATTTAGAGTGCACCATAGCACTGGTGAAAGTTACAAACAACCTCCTAATTACATCAGACAAAGGACTTCTCTTTGCATTTGTCTTGTTAGATCTTAGTGCTGCATTTGACACCATTGACCATCAATTCTATTGCAGAGATTGCAACATTTAATTGGCGTTAAAGGAACTGCATTAAGCTGGCTCAAGTCCTATTTATCAGCTCGATTCCAGTTTGTACATGTTAACGATGAATCCTCCATGCATACAAAAGTAAGTTCATTGTTATGCGGATGATACCCAATTATATTTATCAATGAAGCCAGATGAAACCAATCCATTAACTAAACTCCAAGCATGCCTTAAGGACATAAAGACCTGGATGACCTGCAATTTTCTGCTACTAAACTCAGACAAAACTGGAGTTATTGTGCTTGGGTTTGGGTTAGGTTAGCTCTAAACACCTTAGAAACATATTATCTAATGATATAGCTACTCTGGATGGCATTGCCTTTGCCTCCAGCTCCACCGTAACGGATTTGGGAGTTATCTTCGATCAGGTTACGTCCTTCAACTCCCACATTAAACAAATGTCAAGGACTGCCTTTTTTCACCTATGTAACATTGCAAAAATCAGGCTTTTTTTTCCAAATTCAAATTTGCTGTATTTGCATGAATGTCACAACAACAACATTGCCAAAGCATGAAGAGTCAATGAAACAAAATGACATTAACATAACATTAATATTGTTATAAATTCATTATATGTAGTATATATAGTACATATATAATATATTTATAGTATATCCTATGCAAGTATTTATGTGTTTATGTGTGTGTGTGTGTGTGTGTGTGTGTGTGTGTGTGTGTGTGTGTGGGTGGGTGGGTGGGTGTGTGAATGTGAATGCATGCATGTGCTGTGTGTGTCTAGCTCATTCACTGTCCCTCAGGTTGTGGCATGTTAATACATATTGGACAGCAAGATATGCTAGCACCCTGTTACCCCACTAGAGCACTGCGCTCCCAGAATGCGGGCTTACTTGTGGTTCCTAGAATCTCCAAAAGCAAAATGGGAGGCAGAGCCTTCAGCTATAAGGCTCCTCTCCTGTGGAACCATCTTTCAGTTTAGGTCTGGGAGGCAGATACCCTCTCTATGTTAAAGAGTGGGCTTAACACTTTCCTTTTTTAAAAAGCTTATAGTTAAGGCTGGCTCAGGCTTGCCTTGGACCAGCCCCTAGTTATGCTGCTATAGGCCTAGACTGCCGGGGGACTTCCCATGATGCACTGAGCTCCTCCCTCCTCCTTTCCCTCTCCATCTGTATGCATTCATGTACCATTAATACATGTTACTAACTTGGCATCTTCCCTGTAGTTTTGTGCTTTCTCATCTCGCAGGTGACCTTCGGTTGCGGACTGCCTGCTGGCTGTGGCTGCAGACTGCCTGCTGTCCCCTTGTTCCAGCTTGATGCCCACTGCCACTGCTATTATTATTAATCATATTTCTAGTATTATTATTGTTGTTATTGTTATCATTGTTGTTGCTGCGCTTCTCTGTGTGTCTCTCTCTCCCCTCTCCTCCTTCCTCTTTCTTTAAACCCAACCGGTCAAGGCAGAGCCCAGTTCTCAAGTTTTTCCTTGCTGCTGTCGCCAAGAGCTTGCTCATGGGGTAATGTTAGGTCTCTGTAAATTAAAGACTTTGGTCTAGACCTGCTCTATGTGAAAAGTGCCTTGAGAAAACTTCTGTTGTGATTTGGCACTATATAAATAAAAATTACTTGACTTGACTTGTACAGTACATGTTGTTCCTCAAAAGGAGTGTGGCCACTCCATTTGACCTTAATCCTCTCAGGCATGAATCAGCACCCATTTCCTGCCACAAATGTACAGTGTCTTCCTTCGCTTGCCTTCAAAGGAGTTACAGCGACTGAGTGAGAAAGAGCAAAAGGAAGGGCATTCAAGGAGACGGAGAAAGGTATAAAGAGGAATAAATCAGAAGCTATGGTGAAAAATGAAACCAACTACGTATTAAAAAACCCCAAAAAGAAATACGGAAGAATGAACATGCCTTAAAAGCAAAAGGGCGGTCTGGCAGGATGGCAGACAGTGAGTTGTGGTAGGCTAGGAGGCCTTTCCCTGTCGGGGAGGAAGTATTTGGGTTTTATTGGTTTCATATGACACGACAGAACCTTTTTAAGATGTTGTAGACGCGCTGGTAAAAAAGCAGTCTGCCCACCCCTGCATTAAGTGCCCCTGTGATCTCGGCCATATTTATAGGCACTGTCTTGTGTCACATGGCTTCCATTTCTTCACTTGTTGGGACCCCCTGTGGCTGTTTTTACAAGCACAGGTATGAAGAGGTCAAGAGCACCTTTGTCAGTGGCCTGGTCAGAGAGGAGACAGAGGGACATTTAACTTTGTATCTTTTATTTACAAGAAAAATATTTTCCCGTGCTTTTCCATGAGATGACATGTTGGTTTTAAAGACGCAGCTTATAATCACATGAAGATTCTATCAATTTTCTCACCTCTACATCACAACATTGTGGGAGCAGCCTCTGTTGTTGTATGCCTGTGTTTTCCTGAGGTGAAGAAAGCCTCTTCTTCAAGGTCCAAAACTTACCATCAAATTTCCCCAGATAAATACTGTAGCACAGCAGTTTTAGAAATCCAATATAATTTTATATCCTTTGTGGTTTTATTTTCAAATGGGAAAACCACAACTTCTTCCTCTGATGTTGCACCAAACCAAGTAAATTCTCTTACAAATTAGGTTTTGCATGCAAGTTCTAGTTCCCTAAAAGTTATCATTGAATTCCTTTAATGCAACAAAAAAAGGAAAATACAGACAAATTTAAACACACTTTTTGAGAGCTCTATTGAGGTGACTAATTTGCTGTTTGTTTTTAGACCTGCTGGCAGCCAAACTATAGCAAGGGTGACCACATGTACAGTTAAAAGCCATCATAAGGCAAAGTCCACAGTCCATCCACAGCAGAAATGTTGCCATTCTGTCCAAGTCATAAATGTTTGCATCTTGATATCAATCAGTCATTACTTTTATTTTCATATCAATAGTATCTTGTGTTTATGATGCCACTGCTTAGACCTTGTGTAGTCACATAGTTATTGGCATCATTACACCAACGTCACCCAGTGATGAAGTACTGCTTTTTTTTTTTTTGCTTTTTTTTTGTCATGGCATGCCCAGACCTATGCCTTCCTATTGTGGATTGAATCTTTGGTTTTCCAAAGATTTTGTGTCTTTTGGATAACAGAGTGTTATCTCTATGCTGTTTTATGACACAATAAAATAAAATAAAAATAAATTATCTTTTTTAATCATGTAATGTTCTCTAAAGCAACATTACAGCTTACTTACTCTTTCTTTTACAGCCTTACCAAGGAGCACAGAGAGCACAAGTAATTTTCATTATGCTCTGTTCATTAGATTTTAATATTTCTTCTGTAACAGTTAAAGATTTAAAGATGGCTCCATAGGAAACATGAAGGAATTCATCCTCTGGGAACCATGAATGTCCAGAGTAAATGCCTCTATACTGTAGTTTTTGACATACTTATCTAATAGACCAAAGTGTTGAAAAAAGGGAAATTATGACTGGTGCTATGGATGAAAAGTCACAGAGATCATGCAAAAATTATTAGAACTCATCATCTGGGGAACATGAATATCTATACCTGATTGTATGGTAATCAGAAAGATAGCTAAATGGACAAATAGACAGACAGATTGACCAATGACTTACAAACTTACCAAACAACATTGCCCTCCTGCTCTGCTACTTGTTGGGCAAAACCAAACCGGTCCAGGCTGGGTGTCAAAAAAAAGTGTGCCTGAATTTGAGCCTTTGTTGATTTGAGTTTAGACATCCCTCCTCCCTCTCTCCATCTCTCCCCCTTCGTCTCTCTCCCACTCTGTAGGACGCTGCAACTCACCATCTTGGCCATGTGGTGCGGTGTGTTGGTTTTAGTGGGCACTAAAAACACACTGTTAAACACAGTTTTAAAAGTTCCTAAAAGCATTTTTCCTCTCTGGGGTTGGCACTTTAATCTACTATCAGGTTTCACATGCGGCATGGGCACACCTGGGGAGAGGGATGAAATAAGATGGGTTGGAAGGCTCCCACACATCGTAGACTCCTTGTAAAAATGAAGAAGGAGAAGGCTAATCAGATTTATTGTTTTAATCATAGAGGGAGGTGTCTCTTTCTCTTTGTGGGAATGACTTTATGACCTCTAAACTATCTTGGCTACAGTCCTTTACATTTTAGATCTGAAAGACAGAGATTAAATCCTTAGCTGCCCTCTGTGGCTGCTCCCCTGGTATTGACATAATTGCTGTTCAATTCTTAGACTACCACTTATCATTGCTTTATGATTATCAATGCCCAACTGGGAAATGAAAGAGAGAGAAAATGTATGCAGCATAGATCACGGAGTGAGGGATGTTCTCTTGAATTCAACGTTTTGATAGACGTGTAAGTTATATCATACAATCAGATTTCCGAGGAAGGTATCTTTTCGACTTCAGCATGTTTGAACTGCTGCTCTGCATCCTTGCAGACACTTCCCACACTGGTTCAGAAAGAAGGGGGTACAATAGGGTCAAATCCAAACGTGACAAGGCTCACAGACAGGGGGCTCTTTCCTCCTTCTAGACTCTCGTAAAAATGATTTTTATTTGCACTTTTTCCACGTTTACAGTCCTCTCTGTGTGTGCAGGCAGGCATTTGAAAGGCAAAGGAAGGAGTAAAATAAGCTCCCTTTCTCTCTTCAGGGGATGGGACACAGTGGTTCCACGAGGAAGGGGTTGTATGTAAGTTCAAGGGAGTTCAGAATTTCCAAAAGGCCAAAGGTCAGGTTCAGAAGGGAAAGAGGTGAGCTGTTTGGAGTTTTAAGGACTTCTTTTTATCTAGTGTTTGGAACGAAGACACTAGTGAAGTGCTAGGAGGGATTGCAGGCATTTTAAATGAAGTGGTCCAACAAGAGAATGAAGTTTGTCAGGGACCTGAAAGATAGAGTAGATGTCAAAAAACATGCTCATCAAAATTCATGGGGTGGGAGGGATTTCTAAAGTTGGGATGGTGGGAAGTCTTCCCAAATTAAGGAGGAGAGGACGTAGGCTTTGAACTGCACTTAGCTGTGGAACTCAGAAGAGACTCTCAGTGCAGTCATTCAAAAAATACCTGTGAATTCAAGTTTTTCTTGACTTATCAACTTCAAATCTAAACGATCAACTCTCTACCACACTTTGTGGTAGTGGACAGATCATGTTGAGAAACAAAATAGAAGGCACACAAGACTAAGAGTCTACAGCCATGCTAGCAGCTCTGATAGGCTATACTTGAGCTAAATGTTAATGTTAGCATGCTAACATGTTCACAATGACAAAGCTAACATGCTGATGTGTAGCGGGTACACCATTTTCATCTTAGTTTAGCGTGTTAGTGGGCTAAAATTTACCACTTTGCACTAAACACAAAGTACAGATGAGGCTGATGAGATTGCCATTAGCTTTGGAGGTATTTGATCATAAACCTGGTATTGAGCAAATCAAAATTTGGACCTGAGGATGGTGCTGCATGAAAAGTTAAGGGATCATAAAATTCAATTCAATTCAAAAAACAATTCATCCTGACATGAATGTCTGTACCAAATTGCGTGGAAATCCATCCAATATTTGTCCAGACATTTCACTGATAACCACTCATAACCAAAAGTCTGGGATACATCCTTTAGGAATGTTTAATGTCTGCACAACATATTCGTGCCAATCCATCTAGTACAGTAGACGTTGGGATATTTCACTGCACAAGTGAGAACTTTGACCTGTTGCTGGGGTTACGTGGGAAGTCAGTGGATCACCAAAGTTATTTAAATGTATCCTGTGGGGAACATGAATGTCAGTACCAGTATCGATGGCAATTCATCTAATTGTTACGATATTTCATTAAAAACTAAAAATGTCAATGATGAACTCGTGGTGGCGTGAGGGGAAAAGGCTTGTGTGGACCATGAATGTCTACAAAATTTCAGGGCAGTCCATCCAATACTTGTTGAGATATTTCAGTCTACACCAAAGGGGTCAGCTGATCCACCAACAGACAGGCCGATAATGCCATAGAGCCATGCTGATAGTGTTGCTAAAGATTAAAATCTTTGAAAAAATGGGCACAATTTCAAAAAGACCACGAGTATCTCCAAACACCAGCCATGCAAAATCGCTGGACATTTTAATTTTGGCCAGACAAATCTCTAGACAGGCTTGAATGGATTATAGGTATTTCTTGCTGGTGAAGTCAATGTCCCTTAGTGGTGCTATACCAAAAAATGCTTTTATTTACTGTTTTGGGAATTGTCAGGATGAAAAATCAGGACCAATCCAATCAAAGCTACAAGCCATATCGCTGCTTTAATTTAGTTTTTTGAGAGAGTTGATGTCTGAGATTTTGGAAGACAGGATGATCATCCCTGTGGTCAAGAGTGGCTACATCTGTGTGATGAATAGCATCTCATAACTGCAAAGCCTTTATGATTGGATCTAGGAATCAAAAACTATGGGCTCTTTACCAGTCTACAACAGCCATACAATCTGTACTGCACAGTGAGTACAAGTCCTATTACATTAATTTAAGATGAAAAAAAGTGGATTAGTGCTCAAAGAGGACTGAAAATGATCATTTTTTAATGCTGTATGACAATGACTCTGTAGTTGAGGAGGTTGTTTTTCAAGGCCAAAATGCTGGTGCCTCAGATTTTCATATATATTATACTGTAAATGTGTAGGAGGACATTTTTATTTTATGTGTAGGGTTTCGGTGCAACAAAATACAATATATGTTTTTCTGACAAAATTGTACTACATTTTTGTCAGTACTGTAATCTACGTTTTAAAATTTCAGATGTTTTTTTTTTTGTTTTGACTGAACCCCTGCAAAGCAGCAATCAAAGAAAAATGTCAAAAATGAACCCTCTCACCTCTCTGAGGCAGTGTGGACGAGTGGTAGTGTGGGTGGGTGTGTGAGGAGGTGATCCCCTTGTCAGTGATTGCTGTAGATGGGATTAGATTAGGCTAGATCAGATTAGGGATTGTTTGGGAATAAACATTCAATACGACTCTGAAACTAATCCGTACACAAGAGCCTCTGGCCCTGTAATCTACTGACAGGCTTGTCAGAGGAGGGGAGAGGAGAGGACATATTCAGTTGGAATGTGAACTCCATAAAGATAGAAATACAGATGCCATACTATGTGTCCTATACAGATAGGATGTCACAAACAGTTGTAATATTTCATATGCTAGTAGAGAGCCCTGGAAGTCTCATCTTGCTTAAATTGGCAACAAATGTAAAGAGTAACTGTACAGTACATGCAAATTTCAGTACACCGCTCCACCCATGTGCATGCATTCAGAAATTCAAAATTCAAATACTTCATACCTGTATAATCTCAGTGGGTACGGGCATACAGTATTTGCACATACTACACACAACCTGTCTCTTTTAGACTGTCCCTCTGTCGGTCCAAGTGATGCCGTCCCTCAGGGCAGCTGTGTGACTGAAGCGGGAGCAGCTTGATCTTGCTTCCTTTACTCAGCCAAGTATTGTGGTTCACACAAGAACAGCTGAAGTGCGGATTCTGATGAAACATGGTTATAAATGCCTCTCTTCACATTTTCAGTAGTGGTATTGATGACTGCAGGTTTAGTAGTCTCAGCAGGTTATGTACAATAAGTAAGCACTGTCGCTAATGTGCAAACCTTTAATTTACAATCATTTACAATCTAACTATCAAGAATGTAGTGCAAAGCCAACAGCCAGCCACTCTACCTTTAATATTCCAAAACACTGATTCAGGGCACAGTTTTGATGTAGAAAATCTTTAATGCCATACATAGCAGAACAAATATAGACACATTCTGTAGGTAATACCACCTGGAGACAGCGAAACTTGCTTCTTAGCCTAAGGACTTACGTTTCTTCTGGTTCTTCTGCTCCTTAGCCAGTCAATCCTACATAATTACCGCAACATCTGGAATAATAACCTTCAGACAACTAGCTAGCATTAAAATAAAACCAATTAAATCCAGATACATTTCTGTTGGGAATGGCACAGTAAAAGACATTACTGAAGAGGACATTTCCAGAAATATCACAAAATGACAGAAAATCACAAAAGCTGAGATAGGTATAAATATAGACAACTTGATTTAAGATTTACTGTAAATGGATATAAACTTTATTTGACACTGCTTTCAGCAACCTGATAAAAATACATAAGTAATTGAGGAACAAAACTTTCCTTTTAGAGTTAACTATTACCATTATTAACCTGTTCTCTATTTTTGAAAAAATCAGGGCAACGCTGTATTTTTTATTCATTTAGATGGACAGACAGATATGGACAGAGAGAGAAAAACACATACCAAGGACTTGTGCTCTAAAGACAAATATACATTTTTATTTTATATGATGACATTTATGACAGTTATAGCAGCAGAAATCCTTGTCCTGTATTGTCCTCCACATACATTTCCAGTAATTTATCATTATTTGCACAAGACAAAGACAAAACAAAAGATCAAAGATCTAAAAGATTGACAAGTCAATTTGAAAATGTGATGTCATTTATGGTCTTTCATGGTAACACTTTATAAGCTGGCCAGTGTCCAAGTCTGCCTCAATCAAAAAAGTGTTGGCTCAAAAGCTGTTGCAACCAGTCTTGTTGGCGTCTGTAACTTACACACTTGGAAATGAAATGTGTATCTTGCTGAATTAAAATGGACTGGCCGGCTCACGTTTTGAAGCTGCTGTCACATGCATGCACACAAAATACACACACGCGCATGCACACACGCACTTTGAATCAATTCTTGTCTCCGCTATCAATCCATATCTCGATCGTTGGGCCTCCTGATGTGAATAAACTGGGCTATAGGCCTAACAGCAACCCAATACTTTATATATTTCACTGATGTCAAAGTGTCAGAATTTCTCCTCTCCTTTCTGGCCGAGTGTAGCTCAAGTTTCATTTGCATTTGCCTGTCGATGTACAAATGTGCGAGGTTGAAACGTTTCGTGACCTGTCATATATGATGCTATTTTCAACCATTCAGTGACAATGCATTTTCCACAAGACAAAATCTCATTGATTCCCTGGAAACACAGCAGAAACTATTTGTTCCTGCAAATCACCTTTTGTTCAACTTCTTATGAAGCCTTTTTAGTGACAGCAATGCAGCAATGGGCTCAATCAGTGGGAAATGGAGCATTGGGGTTCTCATTCAATATGCAACAGTAAAGGGGGAAGACTCAGGTAGCTAGCAAGTGTAATTACGAGTACGCCCGATCCCTGTGAAAGCTCTTCTTGGCCACTTTCTCCCTTGCACCGTAGGCTTTGGCACGAGTGGCGGAGAGGGTCACTGTTTAATAATGAACAGGTCGAGCCGGCTGTAACGGATACATGCACCTGCTTTATACATCAGTCAATTACCTAATTAGAACTCTCCCTCAGGGGAAAGCTAATACCTCGTCCTGGAGCAGGAGGACAACCCCTTCCATGTGAACAGAGGCGCTCGCAAGACAAACAGATACCTGTACGTGTGTGTGTGTGTAGCCGTGGTGCATGTGTGTGTGCGTGTGCATTCACATGTAAGTGTGAGGAACAATAGGGAGAGGGTCCAGTATTTCTTTGCACAGATCAGGTACCCAAGGACACTCATGGGAAATTGTGCTCTACAGTATGCGACTGTGATCCAATAACAATCCTTCCTCTGCCCACCTCCTCACACACGTTGCCCTCAGCCCTTCACCATTCATCCTGCCATGAGAAAGTGATCTATGTAAACCCACATGATGGGTCTTTCCTGCTCCTTTTCAGAGGGTACAGATTAAATAGTCGGTCAATTGTTAACAGTTTTCATAAGGCCTATTTCTGTGGAAGAAAGTAGTTACAAAGAAATCTATTCACAGCAAAGTCTGTGGCTTATCCAGAGTAGCAGGGACATTGTTTATGGGAAGAGATGTGCTGTTGAATTTTTAAATGTAATTTTTTCAATGCTGTGACCACTTTCCGTTCATCTCAATTGTGTTGACACAAAGGCATAAGTCTCAAAGATGGATATCTCAAAATCTGGGCAAATAAAACCAAAACTATCTGCATTGCTAGCAGTGTTGAGCAAGTTACATCAGTTACATTACACAAATGCTCGTTAAAAAGACGTATTACACTATTTAGTAGTAACTCTAGCAAACATATTTAGTTTACTTTTGTTACTCAGTTCAGCTCCGTCAAAGGTGCCTTTAAACAACTTCAGAGCCTCAAAATCGACACGTCTCAACACGTAGAAATAGCAAATGAGACACTGAGTTTTAACAAAAAGCCAGCCCACAGTTTAGAGGTATTTACTGTCCATCAACAGGTAGCAGCTCTGGTGACTATACAAACCACTCCAGAAGTCCCATCCTCACAGTGAAGCTGGGAGGCTCAAATGCAGGCAAATCTATTGGACACAACATGTAAATAAGAGAACTTTGAAATTACCTGGAGGCACATTTCTTCTCTTTTGGTGGAGGCTGACTGCCATGACCAACCTCTAGTGCCTGTACCTAGTTAACATGACTTGGACCAGTCTCCCCACTTCCCAAAAAAGTTAGCACATTACTGTACGACGTTAGTGCCCAGCACTGATGGCTAGATACCATGAGAGGTAAGTGAGAAAACAAGTTTTTTGTCAATTGGGTGACCGATCCTTTAAAGTGGATTTTTTTTTGACCAGTAGAGGTGTGTGAACTGAGGTGGGGCCGATAATATGATCAGACAGTCTGCTTGCATGGACAGTATAGCTTTTGCTTAGACCATCACCAGCTCTGAGGCAATCAGGGACACTTCAGCTGTGATTAAGTCAGATACTTTAGCCTCTGGAGGATGGCAGGGAGAGAGAGAGAGAGGGGGGGGGAGAGGGAATGAGTGATGAAGCTCTCACTTCACAAAGAGGGAGTGGACAAGGGTTGAATGTTCAGGATCACTAATGTTAGTCTATATATCCTCATCTAGGTTTTCCCTCATGACCTCTGCTCCACCCATCCCTCTCCATCAACCAAATGCAAAACACCACCCATGTCTCCAACCTATAACCAGCGAAGCCCAGTTACCTACGCTACCCTGCCTGCTCACATAATGTTTTTACTACACAGCAAAATCAATTTCTTATTATGCTTATTAATAACAGCTACAGTGTAAATATCTGTACTGCAGGAGAGATGGATGGAATTGAAAGAAGAAAAAGAGGACTGAGATTGTGATGGTGGTGGTAGGGGGGTCGGGGTCATGGAACATGCTCCTAAAAATCAATTTTCACACAGGAGGACTATTAGGTTATTGAGAAGTGGGATGACTGATTGTGGGATGTAGCATGTATGTGTGTGTATGTGTGTGCATGTACTTACTGTAAATTACCTAACAAGTTTCAGACTTAGTCTAGAGTTAGCCATCATACCAAAGCTTGATAAATGATTGTTACTTTGCAAACGCTTTGTATTCAAGACACTTTATTCAAAATTCAAGGCTTATTGTTTTAAACATAATGTCGACATTTTAAACAAATGTAATAATCCTTCCTGCCCTGTTTGATTGTTCCTTCCTTCTTCCGTTCTTTCTTTTAAAAAAAAGTAAGAGGCCATGCCCACTTCTGCATAGTTACCAGAAGCGAAAGAGAAGAATGTGGCCTGCCTCAGCGAGAAATCCCAAAGTGCTTGCCGACTCCTAGCTGCTAATACAACTAATGCAGTAATGTAAGGGCCAAGGCGATTAATGAGAGCGCTCTGCCCCTGACATCTCAGACACCCTAATGTTGCTGCAGCGTCTCCCTAGCCGTGCTTTAATCCATCACCGGTCCCTGTAACCCAATTATGGCCTGACGCTTTACTTTTAGCTCCTCTGCTGGGTCCTTCACACACATCTATAAAAGGGCAAACATGCACACACACACTTAGACAAGAGTGTTTGAGTGTCGTCAGACAGGCACATTTTACAAAAAAAAAAAAGAAGACTTGAGACTTGATGGGATATTTGTACGCGCGCACACACACACTGTCACACTCATGTAGACATACCCAACATGAACACATGCCGAGTCAGGTGAGCACATATGAAAGGCAACTCCTTGACAGAGAGTTGAAGACTTTTTCAGCCACACTGCTATTGATAAACATACGCCATATCACACAGCTATAGGTTTGTCATTTTAAAGGGATGGTCATCTTGTGTAATGATCTGCTCAAAGTCATCCTGCTGAATTACCTGCAGTATAGCACATCAACAACCCCATAAAATATGACCTCTACCATCAAATACAGTTTCACCCCGTTTTCACAAGAATCTCATCTCATCTCATCTTCTGTTAAGTTCCATATGTTGCTTACATATTCAGAGTTGAGGCCTTTAGATCTTGGCTCACTTTAATGAACTCTGATTACCAAGGTTAACTAACTTCCTGTATTCCTCTTGTCACTCCCATAAAGCCCCTTTCTTGTTATGATTGTAATTGTAGCATGATGCTACACTAACATGCTTCATTCCCAGTGGTCCATCAGTGCTCTGTTTTAGCTAAGGGGGCCTATACACTGCATTTTTTATGAGTTCCCCCGTGCAACATTTATGATTCACCCTGAAGGCTTTAAAACAATACTTGACTGCTTCTCCCACCGCGACAAGCCTAACATCTGGAACACACTGTACATGAGGGTGTCTTGATATGATGCAGGAACTGGAAGAACAGTGCTGGACCTCACCAGAACCCCTCCCTCCCTCCCTCTTCCTCTCTGTCTGTCCGTTATGTCACATGCAGAGTAACAGCTCTGTCAATCAAGAGATCTATGTGCTCACTTCCTCTAAATCAGGTGGATTGACTCCTTAAGAGTTACTGGAGGAGCCTACTTCCATTAGCCACTCCCAACGGCAAATTAACTTAAATGTACCCGCTCAATAAAGTTCAAGACAATCATTTGCATGTCAATGTCCTTTTTCTCTCAAGGCCTTCCCAAACATACAGCTGACTCGTGCAAAACCTAAGATTGCTGTGATTCCATTGCACTAATACCAATTAGCCAGAAAGCTAATTGCAAAGAGAAATTGGTTACTTGGGAGAGAAATGTTGCACTCTGGTGTTAAAATAACAGAGATCCACTAGACAATATGGGAATATTTTTTACTTAAAACAGAGTAAAAAGTGGGGTGGAAAAATTTGGACATACTTGATTGCTTTACCAAAAAGTAACTATTGTGTCAATTAAAATACTGTGTTTTGCTGCTGTGTATGTATTCATACAGGTCACCATTTATTCTTTTCCCAGTATTTGAGTGGAAAGACACGTCAAACTTGAATTACCAGAAATATTTATAGAATTATACTTAAGAAAATGTTCACTCTTGGTGAAGAATCACCTCAACTGGGCGCTGATGATTTCTGGCATATATGGAAGCCAGGGCAAACAACAGTAGGCAGGTTCTGTGGTGAGTGGCTGCCACTTAAAAGTCCATGTGTTAGATCATTAACAGCAGAGTTGGAACCAGAAATGATGTTGGTCTGAGCCCTGGGAACAGTGGTTTTGTTACCCCTGAGGGGGCACACCAACACTTAAAAGACAGTGTGACGCTGAGTCAGCTGGGTCAAGTAGAGGAAAAAGCCACAGTGAGGTTTTCAGAAACCAGATCTAGGAGACCAAGTTGTGGACAACATACAGTAGATGTTATGGTGCATTTGTGAGCCCAGATTATTAATATTATTTTCCTTATGCAATAACAAATGGGTCAGAAGAGTAAAGATAGGCCTCTCGAATAAATAAAAAGAAATTTTGCTCATCCATAAGTTTCCTTTGAACAGTAGCAATTACAGTAATTGTATATCCAACTATGATAGTTATCCACAACCTCCCTCTGGGGCTCCATCCCCCTACCCCAAAATGGTCCCATAGCTCTGGCCTGTCATCTACTGCCAATAATCTTTTATCCTAATCATGAAGTGTTCCAAGTTTGGCCCTTATAGCCAGATACACATCACAACTTCCAGTATATTATTAGTTATCATTATTATTAGTACCTACAAATATACGGTAAGTAGGAATAATATGACAAAGAGCACAGTAGGAGAGGTTACTCGAATTAAAAATCACCTAGAGATGGAGGTCAGTGTACTTTAGAAGAATATTAAAACTGTGTGTATTCTTACAGGAGGTTGACTTAGGTCAGAGCAAGCTGACTGGAGCCAGGAGGAGGCCAACCTTTTTTGGATGAACAATGAAAAGACCGGGAATTATATCTATTTGTGTATCATGGTATTGGACAAAGGGATTAATGCTGTTCCTCTCCAGTGCTGGAATCTGCTTGTGAAGGATTTTGATGATCACTGTGATTCTACTATCCTCTTTCCACTTCTTTCTCTCTTTTCTATCTCTCCTCTCCTCCTCTCCTCTCCTCCAGCCCTTGGGCGTCTTCAACATCAGATGTAATCCTGCCAGAGACAAAGTAAGTCAGACAAACATCCAGGCTGGACCTCTGAGGAGAACCTTGCCGCATGCTCAAGTGCTATAAGTGCCCGGGAGTCGTCTTACAAGAAACACTTATTGCATTTTGTATTGAGCATGATGTTATGAAAAATTAATACCGGGATGGTGTGTCTTCCTCTCCATAGCCTCTGTGTGTGTGTGACTCTCAGTGTCCATCCATATGCGTGTAAATGCACATGCACGCCTTATTTTCTGTATTAAAGTTTCGACACATGCATGTGTGAGAATGTTGCATACATATGTGATTCTGGCCTGAGTTAAGGGGGCTAATTGTACACTCATATGCATATCACAGAGGTTTGCATCTCTAGAGACTTTTGTTTTGGTGAAGGAGCCCAGTGAATCCATCTCTGATTCCCAGCTGTACTATTGACAATAGTTACTGCTCAGGCCTCCTTCCATTTGCTGCATTTAGGCTCTTTATTCCCCTAGGTTAGTGCTTATATTGACTCCACTATTGGCAAAACAATAGTGATAAAACTACATTAAAGTAAACCGATATATATACAAAAAACAGCTGAAAACAACAGGTACGGTGCACGAAATCGAGTGCATTCACAGTAGTTTATGTGAAACATATTGTGATATGTTATAAATTATAAACTTGCCAGGATATCATGTTGCGTACCCCTTTTGTGAAAGAACTTAAGCAATAACTAAGAGTCCTAAGAGTCCTTTGAACTGAGCTCATGTCTCTGTGAAGCTCCCATTAGTTCAGTCCCCTTTCCTATCCCGTCTTTATTTCATTTCATTTTGGAAATTAATGCAGCCCACCTGTACTCTTTAAATTATGATGGATTATTTTGAGTAGATCAAAGAAAATCTTTACAAAAAGGATTGCACATGAAAACAATGTTCAATGCAATTTTCCTAAATTTAAGTTTCCAAATCTGTGCTTTGATATTGAACAGGATTAGGGGCTTTTTAACCCCCACCCCCATATTTGATTGTTAAAGACCATTTGCTGCTTAAGTTTGTAGTATTAATCCCCTTAAAATACTGTGTTTTGCTGTTGCGCATGTATTCATGCAGGACAACATTAATTCTTTTCCCAGCATTCGTGTGGAAAGACAGGTCAAACTGAATTACCAGATATATTTTCCAGGATTCATACCTCTAGTTGAAGAATGACTTCACCTGGGCACTGACATCAAGCTTTTCATAATGTGTCCACATTTTGGCATAATGTGGAAGCCAGGGTAATCAGTGGTGGGTGGCTTCTGCAGTGAGTTGCTGTTATTTAAAAGTCCATGTGTGTGTTAGATCATTAACAGCAGAGTTGGAACTGGAAATGATGTTGGTCTGACCCCTGGGAACAGTGGTTTGTAACCCCTGAGGTGGAACGCCAACGCTTAAAAGACAGTGTGGCGCTGAGTCAGCTGGGTCAAGCAGAGGAAGAGGCCACAATGAGGTTTGCAGAAATCAGATCTAGGTGACCAGGGAGCGATCAAATAATAAATCTCTCCCCCGTTTATGACAAAAGACCCGCTACACCGCTCCTCTCCTCTCCTCTCCCCTCCTCTTTTCTCCTTTCCTCTCCTCTCCTCTCCTCTCCTCTCTTCTCCTTTCCTCTCCTCTCTTCTCCTCTCCTCTCCTCTCCTTTCCTCTCCTCTCCTCTCCTCTCCTCTTCTCAGTTTTGCTAAAAATACACATCAAGCCTCTCTAGACATTGATGGATAGACTGAACTCCTGACCCAATGAAATGTAACAAGAAGGGCTATCGCAGCACAGCATGGAGTGTGTCAAAGGTCACAATATTGAGTTAACAACCTGCCTTGGCATTGTTTAACACTGAATATACCACAATGCACACACAGCTTTTCATTCTTGTATGCTACACAGAGTACAGCAAGAAATTCCCTGTGAGCCTGTGCTTGTGTATGTGTGCTATAGTCGACATATGCTGTATAGTTATTGAGATATGTCAGTCAGGAGCAAAGTGGTGGACTGACTGACTGACTGACAGAGCGATATTCTGAGGCTACTACACTGACATAGCCTCGCTACTAAGGACATGAACTTGCCAAATCACAAATAAGGTTGGAAATACAATTGAATAAAATTTAATTGAGTCAGATTAATGTGAATTGTTCAAATCACAACCATGATTTTGGGCAATGATTTGTGCTGTACACGTGTTGCTTTTCGGTGAAAGCCAGAATGCTTGCCCAGAGGAGGAGGAGGAGGAGGAGGAGGAGGAGGAGGAGGCGGCGGCGGAAGGGAAGCACTGACGTGAAGCTTCTGTGATGGAACTGAGTTTAGATCAGTAGGATTTTCTCATCACTCTGCCCTCAAGGTAAAATGTAATGAAAATATAACATGTCAAAGACACATTGCTAAATGCTTAGATAAGTCACCGTGGAGTGGTTCTCCCCTTTTAATTTCTTATCTGTTCTGAGAAAATGACCAAAGGCTTGAGGCACTGGCAACATCGCCTCCTCAAACCGAGCCTCTCAGACCCTCATACATAGTCTGCAGCAATAATCTTAATGACCCTGTCCTCTGTTCTTTTTCCTATTTCCTCGCTCCCTCCACCCCTGACCCCTCCCCTCTTTCCGTCCATTCGCGCACTCCCCTATCCCAGGTTACTTCCACCACAACGGAGATGGCTAAACACATCCCCTTCCCACTCCCAAACCACACACTCATACACACCCTGAGGGTGAACCCAATAGGTCCACTGCGTGTGAGTCGTAGCGTCTCCCCTCTCAACTCCCCACCTCGGCGTGTTTCTTCATCCTGCCTTTGGGGCTGGAACACGGACACCGCTCTCTTTCCCTTCTTTATCCTGTCCAGAAAACCCTGTGTGTCGGACAGGACGAAGGGAAACCCACAAATAATAAGCACGTTCACTGCTACTGAGAAGACGATGGGCAGCTTGCCTACTGCTGGCATCATCTCAGGGTTTTTTGCTGAGCTGAAGTGACGATGAGGTGTTGGGGCAGTGTATTGGGGCTGGCATCAAGATAGGCCGAGGGTAAAAAAGAGTTTCACATCTTTGCTGCAAGGCAAAAAAGCCAGTGCATAAAGAAGATGCAGGACACAGCATAAGATGTGCCTCTCCATGTCTCAATAACATGGGAAAAGTGAAGAGTCATTTTCATATTTGTATAATTAAGAGTGCAAACATCATACACACTGAGTGCTGTGTAAAGCCTTTTCCATATTTTAAAAGCATATTTTGCCCTTCAAATGAAATATGCACAGGGAAAATGTATTCTGTTTTCTTATGCTATTGATTCCACATCTCTGCTCACTCAGGCCTCTCAAGGCCAACATTAAAATGTCTTGCTTCCTATCTCCATCTTTAATTGATGCTGGACATTGCTCTTGCACACACACACTCGATTCTCTGCTCTTCACTCCTTGATATTAACTGTGTGTGAATGTGTATGGACTGTAGAGGCTACTTTTATACCCTTTGCTGGTTTCATTCTTGGCCTGACATGAGTAAGGCAGTTATAGCCTCCTTAAGAGCTTATGGATTAAAAGGAGGATGTGTGTTGTGAGTGCAAGACAAGACATTAGGAGCTCTTTATTAGCTAATCACACAGACAATGGGCTTAAAGCACTTCTATAAAACAATATTGTGACAAAGGCAGACTCAATGCTCACTTGCTCCATTTGCATTAATTAAGTTAAGGGTGGTGATCTGTATTGCAGCAATCAAGGGAGTGCTGCTGATAAATTGAGGGTACTTTAAGAGATAAGATAGCACAATATGACTACATAAGAATCAGGTACAAGCAGGACATGACTTTCACATATACAAACAAGGCAAACCAAAAGTGGGTGCGAACAAAATCCTTTTATTGATACACGTATGCCTTTCTATTATGTCACAGCGTCTCTTTGCCCTTTTAAGCCACGTTAGCGCTTTGGCTCTAGGGGTGGCAATGTCGTTGTTGTCAATTGTCAGTTTTGCTTGGACATATCCACCGCTCTGGTCCAGACTGAAATATCTAAATGAAACTTAAATATCTCAAAAATGGATCATCATCAACATTTGGTACAGTAATTCATGGTCTCCAGATGATGAATCTTAAGGCTTTGGTGATCCCATTGACTTTTCATCAAGCACCACTAGCAGAGAAAAGTTTCAGTTAAATGTTGTGACATCTGCCAGATGGATTAGCACAAAATTTTGTACATGCATTAATGTCCTCCTCAGGATACGGGCGATCCCATGACTTTTCATCAATAGGTCAAATTTGTAATTTGTTTAATACTTTTACCTGTAAAACTAATCACATTCCCATTAGCCTAATTTACTAATGGTAGCAAGCTAACGTGCCAAGCTATGATGGTAAACACACCTGCTAAACATCAGCATGTTAGCATTGTCATTGTGAATCATAGACTGTGTTGTGAACGTGTTAACTTACTGACATTAGCATTTAGCTAGCTAGCGTGGTTGTAGTCTCTGTCTTTTTTGAATATCAAAACAAAATATAGTATTCCAATTGAGCAAGATAACGTGTACATAAACAAGTGCACACACGCAAATGTCTTTCTGTGTGTGCACCATAGGCGTCAAATAATGTCCATAAGTGTTTTAATTCTCTATACTTGAATGCGATTGTTAGATCTAAATAAGGCATTTAAAGTGTGAGAGTGTTCTCCCGGTCACCTGTCAATCTCTCAAAATGTTCTCTAGCAATCAACTGTCCATCAGCTGTTGACAGCGTGTGGATGGGAAGAGACGAGAGGCAAGCAGACAGATGTGTGGCCATTATATCACTTGGGTTTTTATCATCTTTCATCCCCCCTGCCTTGCAATGATTAGAAAGCTCGGAGGAAGTTTAGCACACGCCTGTGATGTGTGAAAGCCTGACAGGGTCTGCCTGTCCGTCCACATGGGCCCAGACACCACGTGCAGGCAAACAGAAGTTCAAACATTACTTGACATCTTTATTTTAACACATTCGTGGAATTTACTAGACTTGCATGACTGGTATGTGGTCAGGTATTTAAAATAAATCACATAAATTTAGTCCAGCTTCAAGGGTATTATAGAAACATGTCTCTTGTAGTGTTTTCTTTATTATTAAAAAAAATCTAAATATAACATTTCTTCAAATATAGATTTTGACAATCAGATTTATAAAGTGACAGTATGCTCTGGAGGCTTTGACCACACACCTCTGGATGGATGTGTCATAATTTTGGCAACGGAATGAAATCAGGTCACCTAACTTGTTAATAAACAGTTATCATCAAGGCTGTACATGTGTGTGTGTATCCGTGTATGATGAATTTTTACAGTGTGTGTGTGTGAGTGTTCCTTGAGGGCATCACTGCAGTAATGATTTACTAAATGTCAAATGAACAGTAGTTGGGAGAAAACACCATGCAGGCGTGTTGGCTGGAAGCTCTTTAGCATTTCACGCCCTGATTGTGAGACAGCTCTTTTGGTCAGCACAAAGCAGTGAGGCAGCAGCATGTCCTGAGAATTAGTGCCCAAGGATTACATGCACACACTCTTGGTCACTTTAAGCACCAAACTCAACTCTTTATATGGACACAGAGCTGCAAACAAATAAACACATATACACTCTGACAGTGGTGTGACACGATAAGGTCAAGATGAGCTTGAATGGATGTAAACTCCAAACATTTTCTTTCTTATACTATAACTAGCAAGATTCATCCCCTTTTCTACTTTCTCCATTTTCTCCATTATTGCCACCAAATGCTGAGCTCTGTCACTGACAGCTTTTGAGTAGAAAGAGCATAAACCATCTGTGCAATAATAGCTTTTATGAGTTTGTTCTCTCTCATAGAGAGCATACTGTGGTCTCTTGGGTGGGCATCACAGTCGGCGACAGCCTGATGTGGACTGAGAGGTTGCCATGTTGGCTGTCTACCCCCTTTCAGGCTCATCTCCACGGTCCACAGAGACTGTGAAGAGAGGCCTATCACCAGCGCTCCTGTTGCCTAATCACTTTCTCTCTTCCTTCTCTTCTTCCCCTTTGCATCTCAGGCTGCCATTCGCATTTGCACGCTGTCCCCACACCATCATTTATTTATTTGTCCCTTTTCTAGTGTTGTTTTCCTTTCAGCACTATGATTTTTTTTCCCCGATTTGTGAGGAAAAGGACCCAGATGGCACCAGTGGCGATTTCTTAGACACGCGAAATGGAAACACACACACACACACACTAACAGAAACAGAACATTCAAGAGGAAACAGTAACCTCGTCTGCAGTCACACCACATCTATGACCATTAATGCTCCACTTATTATTACCCCCTCTGACGTGTGTCTTTGTTGACCACCAGGCTATGAATAGTAGATGGTAATGTTGAGCAGTCCAATCTGCCAACAGAGACTTTATGCAAATGTAGGTCATCATGCTTGGCACATGCAGTTGGTGTGAAGGGGCAACATGACAAAGGGGGAGCAGAGAGGCGGGTGTGTATGTTGTAGGGGCAGAACTAGAGACACGAGTTGAGTGGTGGATTTGCTCTGGTAATCTGGGGACTATCTACAATCTTGAAGTGACAGTGGCTCTTGCTCTCACCAATGACAATGACCATTCTCCTATCTCTTTTCCTTTCTCTACCCTTGACATACACACACATGCACAGAGAAATATGTGTCATTTTGTCATCATCTGATCCGTCCCGACAGCTTGTTTGAAGGGTGGGTTGGGTGGTGGATGGTGGGGTGGCGGTTGTTGTGTTCAGTGAGTGGTGGAGGATGGTATTGGTGGTGGAGGCAGGAGTGTGGTGAAGGCCCATGAAAGCCTGAGGTTTGTAATGTAGCAGAATTTCATTAGTATGCAGTAGCAAAACCAAATGGGCACATACATCTATCAGGCTTACAGTACATCTATTTAGTCCAAATTAAGCAAAAAATAAAATAGGGTAGAATAAAATAAAAACTCGACTTGTGAAAGAAGGCTGAACACCACCTTTTCAAACTGTATGTGGAAATAAGAAACAAGATTTGGTTTGTGTATTACTGCAGAGTTTTTCTGAGAGTTTCAAGTTCACATTTAGCACACTTTAGGTCCCTCCCAGCATTATACTGTCACCTTCATAGCAGGACTTCAATCCTTGAAGGCCTCATCAAATCTACACTGAATGTTGGTGCCAAAAGAGAGACTGCTAGTGTTGCCCAGAGTCTGAGTATGGTATGATAGTTGTCATGGCAACTAAAACATATTTTCATCTAACTATAAAGGAAGGAATCTCTGTCTGTCTGTCTGTCTGTCTGTGTGTCCTTTGCATATCTCTTAAATCATTCATCCGATCAAATTCACACTTGGTGAATGTATTGCTGGGGACCCAAGGATGTGCAGTGTCGAATTTGGTGCAATTTGGACACAACATGTTCTGGAGTTATTATTATAACAAAGTTCAGGAACAAGACCACACCCCTCTCTTTCACTAAATTCAATCACCTCTGCCTCACTAATTCAATCATCCGTGCATACCTATATAAGCGTGTCTGACCCCTTTCTCTCCCGTACGTCCCAGTCCTCCATGTTCCTCGACAACATACCGCCCACGACTAGATCCAGCAGTACCAACGTGATATCTCCTTCACCACCACATCCACATGGAACCCTTCTCCTCCAGACGCCACGCTTCTGATCAGCTGGGATCCAGATGCTCCACACAATGGCCCACTTGGACGCAGCTCTTTTCCAAGCGATTAACAACTTCAATCGGATGTTTGCTCACCTCAGGCGAGCTCTCGAGGAGACAGTCGTCCCACTCCTACAAAACGATGATAAAGACAAACTTTCCAACTCTATGCAGACTCTACCTCCATCACCTCTCTCGCCGGCAGCTCAAATCATCTCGCTCTTCCGTGTTCATTGTCCGCTGCCGGGCCGACGCACGCCGCACACCGTTGACGTCACAACCCCACCTACTACAACAGAGCCCAGACTTCTTCAGCCCCAGCTGAAGGCCAGGCTGAACTCCAGATACAAATCCCGTTTCGTCGAACCGACAACAATGCCAGCCTCTCCCTGCTCCTCTCTGCCGCCACCTCCATCACCGCTCCGGACGGCCGCTCACTTCCGGATTCCATGCCCAGCGCCACCCGTATGCGGCA
The DNA here is from genome assembly GCF_914725855.1 of Thunnus albacares. Taxonomy (NCBI): domain Eukaryota; kingdom Metazoa; phylum Chordata; class Actinopteri; order Scombriformes; family Scombridae; genus Thunnus; species Thunnus albacares. Next base: position 14,846,037 of record NC_058123.1, on the reverse strand, counting down.
CGTCGATGACGTCACGACGCAGCCAACTGCTTCAGCCCTCTCTCAGGGCCAGGTCGTATCTTCCTCTGTGCCTGCTCCCTCCCTGTCTGATCTGTCTTGTGTTTTCCGTCTTTTCTCTCATCCCCATGTCTGCAGGCTACACAATCAACCCCCGCACATGCATCCCCTCATCCTTTCCTCTTCCCTTCCTTCAGCAGCAGCTGCCTCTACACTTTTGACTCCACCCAATCCAGCAGCTCCTTCTTTTATGTTTCTTCCCTCAGCCATCTCCAGTCCAGCCATTACCACAGCAACAGTTGCACTGAGCCACGATGCTCCCTCTGATGGACCAACTCAATTTCCTACTGCCCTGTTCCCCTTCTCCCTCTCTTCCCCAACACCCAAATGTTTTATCTGTGTCTACAGCATTCATCCCTCCATCTCTTCATCCCTCTCCCCTCGACCCTCATCCCTTCATCCCTGGACCCTCATCCCTCCATCCCTTCGACCCTCATCCCTCCATCCCTTCACCCCTCGACCCTCATCCCTTCAACCCTCAAGCTTCATCCCTCACCTTCGACCCTCATCCCTTCATCCCTCACCCCTCGACCCTCATCTCTTCATCCCTCCCTCGATCCGTCCTTCAGGAATCATCCTGGCTCTCCTCCGTCTATATTATTTGTTCACAGCACCCCTTTTCGCTTTCTCCTGCCACGGCTACTATAGCTCCCTCGACTCGCCTGCTTCTTTTCATTCATCCAACCTTTATTTACATTTCGAGGTATCATTGAGGGCATGCCCTCATTTTCAGCGACATTGACTGACTGTATCAACTGCTTCGCCACTGCGAACAATTTTCATTGTAATCGCTGCATATCGATTCGTTGCTTCAGGGAGCCTGGTTTTCCTCATCATTAGTTGATACATAAGGAAGCCACAGAGCTCCCCCTCCGTTTTGTACTGTTTTCATTTTCGTCTCATCCCTGCGTCCGCAGGCTGCACAATTATCCCATGCACGTGCATCCCCTCATCCTTTCCTCTTCCCTTCCTTCAGCTGCAGCTACCTCAGCGCTTTTGGCTCCACCTGCCCCCGCAGCTCTTTTCTTCTCTCTTTTTGTCTTCTCATAGCCACTATTGGTCCTGCTGTAACCCCAGCATCATCTCTAACACCCATAGACGTTAAATGCGCTACACTATGCGCCGGTGGACCATCTCGACCACCGTGCCATCCGCTTTCCCGCCCTTGGTTCAAGCACGTTTTCTACCCAGTCCTCGAACCTCCTTCATCCCACCCCTCAATCCTCCTTTATCCCACCACCATGCACAGTTCACGATCACGCTGATATCTCATACACCCATACACATCACACGCCCAAAACCATGCTCCAACCAACCATCCCAATCGCCAGTTTTCCTGTTTTCTTATTCTTGGTCCATCTGCGGTTTCCAACTAGTTCTCATCGCTCCTGCATCCCTCCACTTGACCCTTCTTCACACCACTCATCAACCCTCATTCATCCCTCTGTATCCGACCTTCATCCAGCCTTTTATGAACTTCTCAGCTCTCATCCTACCCCCTCATCCTCTGACGCCGCCAAGTGCTTTCCAAGACAATTAAATCTCCCACAATACACGTCTACGCCAGCCGAACTACCGTCTCCATAAAACTGTCCTCAGGGGCACCATACCTAGCCTTGTTTCACGCACACTTCGACATGTTATCTGTAAGTCCAAACCACATCTTATGCCAAATGCTCACCCCTCACTTCAGACTTCCTGGCCCACTACCAAACTCTCCGCACAGGCAACCTGTCTCTCCACATCAACAAAGTCAGTCCACATTCCTAACTGTACTCTGGCCAATTCTTTCGCAGGGGAGCCGCTTCACCACTTCCAAATAAGAAATCCCAGACCACCTGTTAAAATCAAATAAATAAAATTCTCGACTGCTAGTCTTCCCAAGATTCCATACCTACCTCAGCGACATTCAAAGAGCCCGTTCTCACTTAGTCCAATGAAGTTAATTTTCGGGGATGATGAAGCAGAAAGCTCATCGAGACATGTCCCCCACCCTGAGTCTCGACCCCCAGGTTCCTAGACGCTCCAGCCTCTTTGTGATTCCATTTGGTCCCCGGTCGTCCCAACGCCATTGACCCCCTTCATCCCTCTCCTCTACCCCATCATCCGTACACGACCCAGACCAACCTTCAGCTCCCATTCATCCCCCAGCAATCGACCCCTTCATCCCTCTTCTCGATCCGCACCCAGCCCACCATACACTCTCCTCATCAATCCTGAACCCTCTCGACAATCCAAATAAATCTACTTTTATACCGTTCAAATAGCGTGGTCTTTGTTAGTGAATAATATTAATAAGCTTTCAATAAACAAGCAAACAGTGAGCCGCTCAGCTCTGTGTCTGAGTGCCGTGGGGGCTGTTTGATATGAACACCTTAACATCACAGTGGGGCAGGGCTTCTGTGCTCTGACTTGCTGAGCAGGACAAAGACATGTGTCCCGCTTTCTGGGACTCCACTCGCAGCTTTGCATGATTCACAGTTCAAAAAACTCATTATTTATCTTATACTGACCCTTTATGCAGCCCCTCAGTTCAGCTTATGTCTCTAACAGGCAGTCTTAGCCTGCATATTTGGAGCTATTGGTTCAGTGGATCAGTTAGAAATAATACAGGGAGGAATGGTACAAGTAGAAACAGCCACAGTGATGATGATGTTTGATGCGGAGCTGTAGACGACCAGCACACCTCCAAAAGATCCATCACAAGCTGACGTTGGCTCAGGCTGAAAGTAGAAAAAACCCTTGGAAGCTGAACGTTCAGAGCGGTCTGAAACCGGTGCTTTTTGCTCATAGGGATCACTTCTACATACGTTTACCTCATTATTTGACATGTTGGCCACTTTTAAAATGAACGTCTCACATTGTGACATTATATATATGACTGAAAATAAATAAAAGCATAACAGGTCCCCTATAAACTGCCCGAGGGTGCACACAGGAGAAAAAAACGAAGGCGGAGACAGACACGTTTGATAGGTAGCAGAATTAAACTGCTTCTATGGTTCAACCTCAGATTAGTCTCACTGATGAAGTTTACTAATTCTAACTAATTCTTATTGTTTTAATTGATATGTTTGTCAATTGATACATACATATGCCGTTCTCAAGAAATAATAAGCAATCAGCCTGTTCCAAACAGGCATATTTTGAATGGGTACTGCACTAGTCAATATAAAGCAGGAAACATGTCAATTTCACTTAAACAACACTGCTTTCCATATTCCTTATTAGTCTGTAACAACTGCAACGTAAGACAAAATTAGTTTAATTGTTTTTTTCTAGCAATACTTTAATGTTGTCCTTTTTCAAATCACAACTAAATGGTTTAGATTCCAGGTACTGAGGAATAGTTCCCAAGGAACAGTAGTTTATTGCATTTGACATGATACTTGTGTATTTTTACAGCAGCCTTAGAAGAGCATTTCATTTTTGTCTAATTCAAATATCTGTGACCCTTCAATTTAATTTTTATTTGTTTTAACAAAATGTGTTTGTAGACTGTACCAGAATGAATGCAAACTGCAAATGTGGACATGCAGTCAGCACATGCCAAATTGCTTTGTCTTGTGAGGAAACCCTGCAGCAGAAAATCATGGACACAGGGAGTGGGAGGAAGAGGGAAGTGATGAAAGGGCTGATAACCCATGAGTCCAAGGATCCTTCCTTATACACAAGGGGAGAGGGAATTCATGTTTTCACACTTTTTGACAAAGAACTTGCACAAATTGTTTATACAGCAAGTAATTAACTTGATTAATATAGCACCTTTCAAGAACAGAGATGTCAGACAGTGCTTCACAGAGGAAATAATGTATAAACATACATAGACACAAAACACAATAAAAACAGAATAAATAGAAAATAGGAAAATTACACAAAGGCAAGTCTGAAAAAATGGGTCTTGAGCTGCTTTTTAAAGGTGTTCACAGTGTCCACAGATCTTAAATCCAATGGGAGAGAGTTGCAAAGTTTAGGAGCTACAACCTTGAAAGCACAGTCACAGTTTTAAGCCTGGATCCTTCAATAGAGGTGTAGTCATATTTCATCAAAGTAATCAAATACACAATGGGAAATTTACAATATTGGCTCAACCGCCTGTAAACTAATCTGTAAGGAATGACCAACCCTACCACTAACCTTTAGTTATGTCAGGCTCATGTTAACATCTTGGCTGATGAAACTGAGTATGTTCTTTCTATATTTTAATATACTGTATGTCATGAAATAGCTTGGTCATAAATTTTTATGGAAAAATGTCCTCAAGCATACAAGACTGAAACAAAACTTCTGAGCAGGCCTACCCTACAGAAAGCAGATGCAACACAAGGCATGCTACTAAACATGTCTATGTTAAATTCTCCTGTTTTCTGTTTTTTCAAGTTAAAATGATTGGTCCGATGTGTTCAGGACAAATTATACCTAAAGACAGCCATGGCAGATACAAGGCCATTAGATTTTAAGCTTGCATTTACTATCTATCTATCTATTTATCTATCTATCTGGTCGACATAGGTGACATAAGTAGTTTGCTGAGGAAATCTTCTTTTACCAACTTTCTTTTTTTTTTATCGGTGTAGGCTATATGTGTGTTTCTGTGTGTGTGTGAATGAGTCTAAGCCAATTTTCAGTCTGTGTATCAGTCTCTAACACTTGTTCATTACTTCTCTTTTGTCACCTCTTGCTTATCTTGATTTCTGTGCACAGAAGCAGACAGGTGTTCCTGACTGGTGTTGCTTTCCAGCACTGAAAGTGGTAAGACAACACCTTCAACCCGAACTTTTATCCATTTATCCTAAACAACTGTGGTATAGTAACATAACCACTGTCCACTGTGTGTGTGTGTGCTTGTGTTTGTCAGTCTGTGTAAGTGTGTTCTGTTCTTGCGTTCGGGGGGCTGGGGGTTAGATTTCATCCTGATAGCAGGGGCGGCCGTGGAGGAGGGCCAAACATATGTTCCGAGGGCCAGGAACAAAAGCACTGACACGTTAGCCTTTTCACGGAGATGACCTTTCCGCCGCTCCCTATCCCAGCCTCTCTGCCTGCCGCTGTCCTTTTGTCTGCCAGCTTGCCCCAGGCCCAGCTCAAGCCGAGCGCTAGAATTTCTCCTCATCTCCCCAAATCTCCCTTGACTAAATGTCAGGATTACATATTTCTCTGCTCACACTGAGGGCTTTAATTAGCACTACTGTGTGCTTATATGTGTGAGTTTGTGTTTGTGTGCTAGTCCGTTTGAGCATGAGAGGGTGAATAAATGTGTGCAAGTCTGTGTCAATTTACTATATGGAGGTGTGTGTCACGCATACTTTTGTAACCATGAGCACTTCCTGTGTCCTGAGCAGATTTCTCCACTCAGTACCCCCTAACCTCTTTCACTCCAGGCCAGAGACTTCTGACAGGATGAGGGAGGGAAAGAGGGAGGGAGAAAAGGTGAGAAAAAGATGGAAAATCACACTCAACAGTGATAGCAGATCTGCTAATGTGCAAAAAGGCTGATGTTACAAACATACACTCACACAGACATGAACACATGAAACACAGAGTCACACTTAAACCTGAGGCCACCAGAAGGACTCTCATGCAGATGTCATCATTAATCCGATTTAAAGGATTTCCAAACATCTTAACATGCTGATAATTAACTTTTTTAATGATTTTCTAAAGGAAATATGGTTTAAGCATCAATTCAGCAACAGTGATAAAAGGTTTTACAGTTAGCCTCTACCTATTGTGCAGTTGGCCTTCTGAAGAGCTAATCTGCATCGGAGAATGAATAATTTAGCACAGTAATAAGGACAGGCTGTATGAACTGCACAATCAGCTGCCAGCCATCTAAGTTGCTAACCTCTTTACTAAAAGTTAAACATACTGTCCCAAAGGGCCAACGTGAGCCTGCATAAAACCAGCCATAGCTGAAAAGGTCTTGGAGTTCAGTAGCTGTAGGATGATGTTAACGTGTTACAAAGTCATTCCCTCTGTGAAAGTATGTAGTGCTTCCTGAGGAAATCTTTATTGACCATAAGTGATTTTCTTCTCACTGACTGTTACATATTGTTGCTAAGGTTCTTCGTGTAGAGGACACACAAGTACAATTGATATTGACAGCTATGGGAGTATATGTTGCCATTGTGTGAACAAGAGGCCATTGTTTCTTTCCCATCTTCCAGATTTGTTCATTTTAAAAACCATGGAAATTTTCAATTGTTCTCAGCTCGAGAGGCTATTTTGTGTCTAAGGCCTGATGTTAATTAGGGAACAATGATTTAATAATTCACGCTCTTCTACCCTGCCCACTGACACTGTTCTCAGCAGCCCATCACCATCTCAGCTTCGCAGCATTATATCAAATCAACAAAAAAAATTCACACTACAGTGGCAATAGTGAAACAAAGAATTTCCATTGTTCCAGGGTTCCTATAAATATCTAGAGGTTATGCTAATAGATACGGGACATAGCAGAATGATTAGTGTGTGTATGTGTGTGTGTGTGAGACTGTGTGAAGGCACATCACATCACACTGTGAAGACAGGCCCTTCCTCTCCCTCATGCACTAGGAGAGGCTGGCAGTTACCCAGTCCTCCATGAGCGCACGCCGCAGACTGGTTCTGAACTGGTTCCCTCACTCGGGGCTAGCCTGGGACCAAACCCTGCGTCGCCTCTAATTAGGGGAGGCGCCCAGGCGCAGGCATAACGAGCTGATGAATAATTAGAATTGGAGGAAATTGTGCAGCCAGGGTGGCAAATCTGGAGGGACAAGTGCTGAAAACAAGGCAAGCGGCATTAAGTCCACAGTCAGTCAAATCTGTGAACTTGGCCAGCGGCGTTAACACTAGGCCTGTGTGAAGAGGAATAAAGCTCCAGCACTGGTGGCCAGCCAAGGCCATAGTCAGACCCCCAGGGTCGATTAAGAGAAACAAATAAGATGTGGGTGATAAATGAATCCATAAATTGCCAGCGATGAATATTAATTCCTCAGTGCTCTGGCATTGTGAGAATGTTAAACCGTGTGCAAAAGGATGCAGAGTGTTGATACCATGATAGAACATCGACATTTTCAAGGCAGCATGTCAGAATCCCGATAAATGATTGACGGACATGTTTGGCTGCAAGTGCTATTCTCACTTCCAACACCCATGCTGAGGGGAAATTTGCCTAGCCACTGTGTAACAGAAGTCAAAATCTTGGCCACACTGTTTAAAATTGCCATACACAAAGCCCTAAACATGTAAATATATTTTCTACTAAACAGAATGAATGCTGTAGCTGTAGCTTCACAGGACTCATAGTTTTCAAGGTGTGAATTTCCAAAAGTAGAACGCTGAATCATCGATGGAGTGTTGGTAAAGTGAGGTGACAGTAATGATGATGTGGTGTTAGCAGGCTAGCATTTGACTGACACAGTTTGGGTCAGTCTTTTCCTCTCACAAACATCCCCCTCATTATCATGCACGGGGTCGAGGCCGGCGTGAGAGGGGGTGAACAGTCCACCCGAGGGTCTTGATTGGGGTAGTAGCAGCAGAGTGATGAGGACATCCAAGGGGGAGAATCCAAGGACTGTGCCCCTGTGACGAACCCCTGACAGGCAACATGGCTGCCCAGCGTTAATTAGTGCTGGCCTTCCCCAGTCACCAAGGTTGTTCACATCCCTGGGTCATTTAACACGCTGCCTGCTTTCCGCTTGCTCTTTTCTCTGCCAGCTGTGCCACTTTGTCTGGCAGAGTGGAATCACGCCTGGTGATGCAGGGCATTAGACGTGTGACTTTCATGTTTTCACCTAATGGTTGGTGGCCTGTTTGTTTTGTCATGTGGTGCTGATACGTGAAAGGCTGACATGTTTGCTTCCATCAAAGACTTGACTTTTCATGGCTTCAAATGACTTCAGAACTCATTTGCTGTTATAATAATGACCAAGGTTTTCTTTCATTGGGGTTTTGCCCTTGACAACACCTCTTTCATATTGGCTGTATAAGGGTTATAAAGCTGTTGGCAAGGCAATCACTCTTAATAAAATATATCGTGAGGAATGCATTCCACAATATTAGAGCAGTGAATGTGTCCACGAAAAAACAGGATTACAATAACAAAAGGCGAAGCATGCAGTCCAATTGAGAGTACTCTGGGATGTTTTCAAAAAAGACTTATAATGATCAGTGGAAACAAAGGTGATAAGGCAGTGTGTGTGCAAGGTCAAAGAAGGGGCAGTGTTCAGAAAATTGGATGTATCTAAACGAACGTATACTCTCAAGATCTGATTTATCTTTGTAAAGCCAGCATCTTCCTTTTTTAAGCTAATCAACATTGTTTCTCTGTTCTCTGTGCATCTTTCCCTCACTAAAAGGATTTCTTCCTCAATTTCCCAAAGCATTCACATAAGGCTACTCTGTTTTTTTTCATATTATATTATAGTCTTATTGCACAATTGCTGATATCTGAAAACATGTGGTTAAAATAATAAGCACTCTTTGTGCAATGCAAAGCAGAAAACAGGACCAAATCATGCAACGATAAACACGACTTTTCCCCCTTTTCCAATCTTCCAACTCATTTGAACTTAATGCTGCATTCATCATTTTGATAAGCATCAGCATGCAGCCAATATGGTAGTTGAGGAAGGCAGATAGGAGAGCGAGGCCAAAGCTCATTAGGGCCACCTATTATAACATTTAGGAGTGTTCTTAATAGAAACATGCCTCAGAGCTGATGGCTTTTAAAAGGAGTGGAGTTTTTGGTTTCCGTGCAGCACGTCATATCATTAGCCGCGAAAGGAGGAGTGCAGAGTGTCTCACATCCCTGCTTTCCGTCCCTTTTCCACATACATTAGTGTCCTCATGTCACATTTCATGTGTAGCGGAAGGGAAAACGCGTTGGTTCCCCAGCTGAATGTGGGCTAAGGGGAAAAAGCTAAGCCTTGGGCAATCAGAGCAGGGGAGAGTCGTGGCATTAATGGTGATGAGTAGTGATCACAGACTCTGGTCATTAGACTAATAAGACTGTATTTAAATTAGCCATGGATGTTTTTCCTTTCTCTTTTTCCACTTCCCCTCCTCCAGCCCCGTCCTGTTATTTTCATGGTCATGCATTGAAAAACACATCCACATATTTCGATCAGAGTTTCTCTCCCTTCATTTCCTTAACGAAAGAACTAATTAAATGAGACGCTCCTTCCTAATTAATAATTATTTTTCCCCTGTCAAGCGGAAGAATATGTTTTTTCCCCTATATTTAACATCTTGTATTATATCGATTGTGGACTATTTTTTCATAGTGAAGCAGTCTTGTAAAGGTCTAATAAAAATAATTTTAAAAAATTCTGATGGCAAAAAATAAACAAGGAGGAGTGAAGTTCTGCTAATTTAAACACTTTTTTCTTGGAACAAATGACTAAATTTATGAATTAATTTCATGGTAATAATTTAATTGAATGCATTTGAATTTTCTTGATCCTCCCACATACTGTACAATATAATTTAATTTTTTGTCTCTCAGTTAGTTTGACTCATCCTCAACAGTGTTGTTATTATATCATCACACCATGTCTACTTTTCTTCCTTGCAACCAATGGTCCTTATTGAGATAAGATATTGAATATACTCAATCATTAATTTGGTGCTGACCGAGAGCAGTATTTCTAATATTGACTATAAACTGTGGTGAGTATTGAGTATACTCCTCTACAGTACATCAACAATCATACATAAAGTTCAACACTCCTTTTGCACAAGCTTTTATCATATTTTCGAAGTGATCTTTATCTTCTCTGTAAGCCCATCAGTTTCCATTATGGCTTTTAATGCCACACATGAGTTGTGTTACTGCAGGTAAAAGCAGCATAAAGGTCTCTGCGGTCTGTGTATACAGTGATCATGGCCGACAGTACTAAAGGCTACGGTGTGATCCACAGGGTGCCTCCCGTGATAGTGTGCCGCACATAAGAGGCATATTCTCGCCCAATTTCAGATGAAACCCCTCTCTTTTAGCTTTCAACCTGCTTCAAAGATGAACAGCCGTTTTGGGCAATGGCACAAACTGCACCCTGAGCTCACTTGCTCTGCTCCCTCCAGCCTGATGCTTCAGGCACTGGTGTGATTTCGCAGGCTGACAGTGACCCTGGCAGGGATGGGGTAGAGCCTCTCTGGTCCTCTCCTCTCTGGAAATGTCCAGAGGGTGTGTGAGGGGGGGTTAGGGGGCGGTGGTTGCTGGGGGTCAGTTTATATTGTGCTTCCCTCTGCCCCATTCAGCTCTGTGGTGACCTTGCAGGGCTGCTCTGCCCACTGGGGAGAGCAAGGGAAGGGGAAGTGGAGGGTCATGATCCCTGCGGTGCACGTGTTGGACTCAGATGCTAACACAGCCTGACGAGGGTCTATTGGAAACATATTCTCTAGGCCCTCACCACTTTAGCCTGCTCTTTCCTTCTCTTTCTGTGTTTTTCTCTGACCTGATGGAGCTGAGCAGCGATAGCTGACCTTTTCCCTGACACTGAATTGTTCCGCCCAGCACCATAGGATCACTGTTTACGCACCCCTGGCTAAGCCCTGAGGGAGGAAAGTGTGCTGCCTACACCACAAAAGCACATGCAGACACACACACACACCAAACTGCACTCCCTCAATATGAGCCCTCTTTTATTTTGTGTAAGTCCTTTGTTTCTGCAAATTGTTATTATGCAAGTTCACCCAGGAGACGACTGTGGAGAAATGTCTGAATACATAATCAACAATGTCTTATTGTGCTGAACCAATGGGGAATCCTCATATATTCACAATCTGACACATGCTCAGGGTTTCATGTGCTGGAATTGTTTCTTGCAAGCTCATATTAGGACCAGATACAGTGTCTAACCCAAATAGCACAAATGTGTTTCATTGTTTGCGCCGCGTACTCCCCAAAAGCCAACTTTTAAATTTCTTTTGTGCTTTTGTTTGTTTGTTAGAAAGCTCATAATGTTCACCACCAAGACAAGAGGGATCTCCATCAAAGGGGAGCAGGGGAGTGGATGGATGGAGTAGAGTGTATGTGTGTGTGTGTGTGTGTGTGTGTGTGTGTGTGTGTGTGTGTGTGTATGTATGTATGTATGTGTGTGTGTGTGTGTGTGTGTGTGTGTGTGTGTGTGTGTGTGTGCGTGTGTGATGCTCCAGTGCTTCACCACAGTCCTGTAATCTCCCATCTGGAATGTGTAAATCAAGACTCTGTATATGCTCAACTCTGCAGCCCTGACAGATTTATACAGCACAAGCTTGTGTTTCTAAGGCTCCAGAGGCAAAGAAAATGTAAACTTTTTGAAACAGTTTATCACAGGGACCAGTATAGTTTCAAAGGCTGAAGATCATAACTGCTTTGGGTGAGAAATTGGTTGTTTTCAGAGTTTCAAGTTCATTTTTACAAGTCAGTGTCATTTTGTTGGGTATGGATATACAATAGGGTAACTGCCCTTATAAGAAAGGTGAACTTGAAACTCCTTGATGCAAATTGTTTTATATCAAGTGCCTGTCCTGAATGAATTTTTACCACAAGCCAATTAGTTTGAACATTCTCAGAGATTCTAACTATTTGTAGCTCTCAATACTTTAGATGGCAATATATGTATGGCCCGTCTGGCTGCTCATTGACTGTTTCCCTTCTTTTCCCCAAGTTCGAGGTCACAACTTTAAACAGTGCATGCGTCGTGTTCGGTGTCAGGGTTGGGGCGATTGAATGGCGGCGGCAGGGGAGCTGACATCTAACATGAAGGTTAAGTGACAGGCGGGGCACAATAAGGTCAGCATCGGCGTGTCACCCTTCCAGACCTCTCAGGAACAGAGCGGCAGGAAAAGGCTCAGTCAACTGCTTGCAGATGTGTCTGGACGCATGTTTCACTGACAAACACGAGGCAGGCACCGCTCTCTGATGGTACCACTGGTCACTTCTAATCTGCATCTCGCTGCAAGAGAGAACTGCAACACTCCAGTCAAGACTAGTGTGTGTGGCCCTTGACAGGATATTTTGACCAATCTGCTGATAGCTCACATATTTAGTTGAGTTGAGCAGCTCATGCGCTATGACAGTTTATGTAAGTGTTGTTACAATTAAAAACGTACAATGCAGCAGTTTGCTCTTTTCTTCAGACTTCTACATAATATCTGATGGCATATTCTTCTGATCTAAACAACAAAACAGTTTTTATTTTGTTCCTCATGCCCATGTTAAGAAAAGATGTTATACAGTACATGTATTGATCAAAGTGGCACTGAATCTCTGGCAGCTGTTTTTAATGAGTTTTTACAAACACTGGGAACCTACAGAATGACTTCCCTGAGGAGGAAATCTTGCAAAAAGAACAGACAGTCTTAGCTTCTGATTGTGATAAGTAAGTTCAGACTTTCCATGGGCATTAATGACAACAGTAAAATACAAAATTGTTCACAGAACAGAATATACCCAGAGGTGGAAAATAACTGCATTTACACAAGTACTGTACTTAAGTAAGGTACTTTTCTCTACTTGAGTATTTACATTTTATATTACTTTATATCTCTACTCTACTACATTTCAGAAGTAAATATCTTCCTTTTTTCTCTACATTAGAATTAACATTAAAATGCAGCCTGTGTGTTGATGCATCACATGTGTGAGCCATTCTGCATTATGAGTACTCTTACTTTTGGTACTTTAAGGACATTTTGCTGACAGTACTTCTGTACTTTACTTGCACTTCATTATTTTACACTATGGTACTGCTACTTTTATTTCCCTAAAGATCTGAGTGCTTCCTCCACCACTGATTATAGGTACATAATAGCTGCTTTATCATTTAAATACATAAATACGGGAATACTACCCAGGGTGGATGCTCTCACTTAAGTCCTTTCCTAGAATTGACAATATCGAATGAGTTAAGGCAGTATTATTGTTCACTCAGTTACTTAACTATCTTAAAAGTGAACTCAGCTGAATGCCAAACTTGAAGCTATTTTGTGTTATTATATTTACTAATAGTGATAGGAGAGGGTTACACTCAATGAAAAGAAATCCCTTTATTTTCACAACACAGCTGAGGGTTACTTAAAGGTGAATGGATTTAATCTTGCTGCCAGTAATACCATGAACCAGTTAGCATTTATATGATGAACAAAAAGTAGAGAAAAACTTTGAAGGGATTAGTACATTAACACAAGTTCAAGTGACATTAACAAACCAGAAGACATCCACTGGGGCAGGCAGGCTACCTAAGCAACAAAAGGGACCCACTCCACTTAGTAACCGCCTAATTGAAGGGGGACACCAAAGTGCACATGGGGAGCACACTGAGGGCATCTGGTGGACAGGTAGGACACCACACTGATGACTGGATCTGCAAGAAAGAAAGGGAGAAACAATGGGGGTGGCACAGTACGGAACAAACAATCAAGGGAGATGCAAAAATAGGTGAGGCTTCATCCACCAGTGTGACACTTGGAGGTATGAGGTCCTTTGCTGCGTTCTTACAGTCTGTAATAACTAAAGACAAGTCCCGGCTTTCAAGAGTGGCATCATCAAACCCTTTGCTATCCCCTCAGATGCCTGTGAGGTGTCAAAGGAGAGGATAGAAAATGAGACGAGACCTTTCCTTCCTGGCAAAATGATGCAAGTGTTTGTGAAGGAAGGAGGGAGCACAGTTCTGCTGCACTTGCTGTCTCTGATATGTGTACACACACACACACACACACACACACACAATAACACACATGCAGCAACAGCGGCGTAGAATGGTGAAAGCATTACATCGTGTATTGATGAACCCCCCTGTACACACACATACACAGCTCCTCCACCCCACCCCTTCTTGAGGCACTTTAGACAATGAAGACTACAGTCTGTAAGGAGCAACCTTGGCCTGAAAAGAGTGGCAGTGTATATGTGTGTGTGGTTTTGTGGTGTGTGTGTGTGTGTGTGTGTCTGTTTGTGTGTGTGTGTGTCTGTGTGTGTGTGTGTGTGTGTGTGTGTGTATGTGTGTGTGAAAAATGAAACCCAAAGATGAATCTTAAGATTGCTTCACCGAAGAGGGGGGAAAAAAAAGAATATCTGTCAATATTTTCTGTCCTCTGTCATCGTCTCAATTTTTTCCACCATTCCAAGTCTTGTTTTTGCCTGATTGTGTGCACCTATTGATTGACAACTGGCTCCAGAGCCACTCAGGCCTCTTAAAATACCAGGCCAGGGCTTCAGGTTTCAGGCCCCGGCCTCGGGCCCCGCTATTGTCTGCGTCTGGAAGGCTGGCTCCATTAGAGCCCAGCCCAGTCAGTCCCATTCAGCCTGCCTGCTTTGTGTACCTCCACCTCTGCCGCCTGCCTGCTACCCACAGGGTCTTGGCTAGGTGGGGCTGACAGGGTGTCAACACTGACAGGAACATGGCAGTTAGGAAGAGAGACAGGTAGACAGCACACAGGCCCAGACGCCTATCATGGCAGCCATTCTCAAGAGTCTTCCCTTTCTGACACTGCTCACACATCTTTTGTCCCCCATGGTGTTGGCATTCTGTTCTGCTTGTTACAACTTCAAAAGTTCCCCAGCTGGGTTGTTTGCTGAGAGTACGATAGCTATCACTCCGAGTGTGTGAATGGCAAGAGCTCACATTACATATATTTCCCACAAGATGAATGGGTATTTGGCAGATGCAATTGAATCTCCAGTATTATTATATAGTTAGATCACTAGAGTTGTTTTTACAATTGAAATTCTGCACAATGTCTATGTTTTAACACAGTTGACAAGAAGAAGAAGAGCTTATCAATCAGGTAGCAACAACAGAGAGATTATACGTTTTTGTTTCATGTGAGCTGAACATGCCATCTCAGTTGTCTGTCCTACCTGACATTTTAATCAGGCTGAGTTGTTGCAGTGCCACATCCTCTTAACCAACAGTCTCATCCGGAGAATGCATGTAATGAAATTTGCCCTAAATCATGGACATCAGGTCCAAAAGGTTAAGAGGTGCACCGGGTCAGGTCCCATATAACGCTCCCTGGGTAGAATTAAAAGGGAAAGGCTTCCTTTGTCCAAGCCGCCCCCACAGGTCAAGGAGGTCAGGAGGTCAGTGTCAGGGGGGAGGCCTGGCTCCTCCACCCTTGAATGCTATAGCTTCCCCCCTAAAAAATCGAAGACACCTCCCCAAAAATTAGCGTTGTTTTTTATGGTCAGGGTTCAACTGGGGGCACGCTGACATGATTCTGCGCGCCTTAATCGGGGGAAGAGGAAGTCCATCTCTGCAAATACACACACTTCTAAGGTCAGAGGACAGCGCAAGCACCTGTGACATTATTGTCAGTGACTGCGCGTGTTTGCGTATGAATGTAGATGACACAGGGACAAGAGGTTTTGAGGAGCAAATTGGATTCATGTCAGACCTTCTGCTTATTGATAAAGATGACAGATGCTCGCAAAGGCATGGCGGACCAGATTCAGACGTTAACACAGTTAACTGCTATTTGCTCACAGTGCTATTATTCTAAATGGCATTATGGTGGGATGTGTGGCTGCAAGACATACTGGTGTGCTGCTGATGGTGTGTGTGTGTTCGTGTGTGTACAAGTTTTAAGTCTAAACTAGAAGCTGCTGTTTTCAATATTGAATGGGTATACAGGCCAAATGGAAACAGTGGCAGCTGATTGAGACAAATGGTGTTGATGTCTGATGTCTCAACTGGGAGAGAGATAGAGAGCAAAAGATGGACTCACTCTGTGTAATGATATCACGCTGGATAAGTGCCACATCAGGGCTTTTGTTGCCTGCACGTACATACTGAAACACACTTTGAATCGGTGGCTAATACTGCATCAAAACAACAGATGTTGAATATATCTGAAAATGTTAAGCATAAAGTTGTGTGTTCACTGATGAAAATGCTCAGACAAACAACAGAACAATCAGATAAAATAGTTTGCGTCTGGTCTTGTGTCTTCGGGGCAGATCGAGAGATGTCTACCATGTTTACGTGGAGTGACCCTCATTCTTCTCGTCCATCCCAAGGGCTCTCTCTCTCTGTCTCTCTCTTTGTGTCTGTCTCGGCCTCACTCTCTTATCTGACTGTCTGTGCTTGTTGACCCTACCTGAGTTGGTTAGTCATCCTCTCCAGGCGTCAGTAAGGCAATTTCAGGGATGCCCATAAATCAGCTGACAGGCTCCGCTATCAGTGAATGACACATTCAACATCTAAGCAAAGTTTAATGGTGAGCTATAAACATTTATGGGTATACCTTTTGTGTGCAACTCTGTCTTCAAGTATCTCTTCGGACCTCTATCAGTGCCTCCTTATCATGCACACAGTGTCAGAGACACCGTGAATGGAGACAAAATAGGCTATTTTGTTCACCTGATTGCTTGGACCTACGTAACCTGTTGGTTAAGATCAGTGTCTTTCCAGTAGTTATTGATTTTGTCTGACTGAATTTTGGAATTGTTGTGGGTCAGAAGCCACTGATAAGAGAACAGTAAGGTGTGAAAACAGTGCTTCAAAAAACAGAGACGTGAGGGTGCATTCGTTCTGAGAAAGAGGGATATAAAATAATCCAAGAGATCTGTTTTTACAGCCTTCCCACTTTGTAAACACTTTAATCAGATAAGAAAAAAATGTTGAGTGGTGTGGACTCCCCTACCATCACAGCTATTAACCAGAACTGTCAAAGGCCAGTCTGATCTGGAATATCTGAGACTCGAATGTTTAACACATAATGTCTACTTACCTTTTCAGCTGAGCCATGTCTCTAAACTTTTAACTTTTATTCAATCTTTAATCTTTACTTGCTTACTCCTATTCAGAGTTAAGAGGCAGGCGGTGCCTGTTGCAGCACATTTGATTTGATTTATTTAAGGCCATAGAAAACACTTTTAATTCATGGGATAACAAGTAAAAGAGGGAAACACTTTTTCCCCCGAACATTGCCCCAAGATGTTGAAATGTGTAGAAACTCTATAATAAAAAATCTATACACCTCAAATTACATTATTATAAATTGAACCAAAAAGAACTATTCATATTGACATGGTAAAACACAATAATAACAAACTTTTCTAGTTGATGATGCAAATAATGTTTCATTGACAGCGGTATTCCTTGGACATCACAAAGCCACAGACATGCTCACAAACATATTAAAACATTCACACCTTGGAGCAAATGGACAGTCGAAGGAAAATCTCTTTACGATAGGACCCTTGTTGTCATGACACAACACTGACCTAACCACTGAGTACAAACCACACACACCAAGTCTCAAAGCAGCAGATGTTATTTGAACATCTGCTGCTTTATCTTTTTGTTCTCCATGTATTTTAATTAAATGTTATTGTGATATATATGTGTTGTACTTGATTTATTTCCCTTGTATTTTATTTCCTCTATTATCTTATTGACATTTTGTACAGTGCAGTGCACCAAATAATATACTATTACAATGATAGACTGCAATTTTCGGTTATCATACAGCATGAAGGAAAAGACTCAATCAAGTAAAATTTAAGATTTGATAAAATAAAAAAAACATTTTATCAATAAAATAATATTGTACTGTACAGTAACGTTGAGTTTTGATACAGTGGATCAAAGGTAGTGGCGGTGGGGGGGCAGGTGTGACTGCATGGGTTTAATTAGAGCATCAACACCACCACGCTGCACCGGCCAGCTGATAAGGAGGGCAGACAGATGACAGGAGGTGTGCGAGGCCGGTTGGAGACAGTCTTATCTCGGGGCGGAGAAAGACTGCAGCCGCCCTGGCTTCCTCACGCAATCGAGGGAGGGGTAGAGGAGGAAGATGGGGGAGAGGTTGCGATAGGCCAATTACCTGTGAGTCATCAGTCCCTTCTTCCCATGCTTTGCAGATAGATGTGGCAAACTGGCACATGTCATGTCGGTGTCAAAGGTTTACTCAGTTACCTACGAGATCTCAGTGCCACCTTGTGTTGTGGGGATGTCTCTTTATTTGCTGATTGAGAATTTGCTTGAACCTTGCTGAAGTGTCAAGTAACCTTGAATTTTAGGTTAAACCCAGCCTGCACTCCAACAAGGATGAGCCCAACTGCTTTACAAGGTTATCTATTGAAATAGAGCTGAATCAATGAGCAACGGTTTTCCAGCTGCTCCCTTAACAAAGAAAACATTTAATTGAAAATGTATTTACAGTCCTTGCTCTACTCAGGCTATATCATAGTAATTACAGGTTTTCAACCTATTATCAGAATGGTGAAAGGGTTAAGATGGGAGTTTAGGGTGGAGAATAAGTGAAAAGAAAAAGGTGAGACAGATGTTCAATCTGTTTTTATCTATTCTGGAAGAAAGGCATCAGATGAAGTGTGGGTAAATGGATGACCATCTATTTCTGTTTGTGTATGCTAACATTTATGGGGATATTAAGTCCATGAGTGAGATCTCCATAAAATAGAAAAAAAAATCCATATAGCGCCGCTGCCATGGTTGAGTGTGTGTGTGTGAGTGTTTTGTGTGTGTGTGGGTGTGGGTGTGTGCGTGAGGCTCTGGCTCCTAGCTGTCTGCGCCTTGCTCCCCGCCGCTCACTGCACACCACATTATTTTTAACCCACTGCCTCTGAGAGGAAGCAGGAGACATTTGGGCCTCTGAAGTCCAGCACAATGAGGAATAAGCTCACACACATACACAGTCACTGAGTTGCACACGTGTGCTGAAACACCTAGATGTACACACCGGCTTTTGTCATCTGCCGACAGACACTGCTACACACACACTGGTACCTGCACGCACACATACACACGGACAGAGATTACGCACTTTCCTTCAGCAGACATCCATCTTCCGCTCCTCACAGACACACGCGACAATACACTCTCACACGGACAGCCTGCCTTACCTTGTGCCCCACCCGTCTCCACCATGGCGCTCACTGTCCCTATTGACCCAGATCCAGCAGGTCACCCTGGGTCAGTGAGCTGTAAATGAACTGATGCTAATTACAGTAAACACCACCACATCAGAGTGTGTGTGCCTGCATGTGTGTTTGCATGCATGCATGCAAGCGGTGAAACTGGACAGGCTTAATTCACGGAAAAGGGAGGTCCGCATATCAGCCCCAAGCGGCAATCAGGAATGTTTAATTGTTCATGTTGATCGTCGCGGGTGGAGGGTGTTTAGGTTTTCGGCTGAGGCCTCTCATCTATTTTCTCACTTCCTCTTCTGAACACTTAATCATCAGCATGTTGATTGGTGTTTGGATTTGAGTGTTGTGGGTTGACGTACCAGTAACTTGAATAAATGAAACGGATACAGTTTCAACGCCGTCTTCCATCTGTATACATGTGTCAGTGTGGATGACATCACATAAAATATTTTGATGAAAGCAGGGAGCCACCTGTTGATTTGGCCTGTGATTGCATGATTCCTTCTCATCTTCACCCACTGTCTCACATGACTCCACATTGTCTAATTGACTCTACTCTCTGTAACTCAACCAATCAAACGCTCCCATGATGCCTCACTAGGAAAGCGACTGACTGACTGAGTGGTGCCTTGTAAGTATTTAACCTCCTGCAGTGGAGAAACACACACACACACACACACACACACACACACACACACACACACATCAACCCAATCACTCAGTCAAGGCAGAAAATCAGATTGACTCAACCTCTAAAGGCAATGCCATTGAAATCAGATTACAGATGAGGGAGCCCACAATTTCCAGAAACCACAAACGCTATGGCCTTGAAAACATACACCTCTTCCTCTCTCTCTAACATACACACATTCATCCAAGTACACACACATACACTTTCACTTGAAGGGAAAAGTGATCAACAGGGAAAGTGATGGCTGGGGGAAAATTGAAGGTAATTAAGTCCAGCCCTCCTTGTCTGAATCGATGAGATGAGAGGTCGCAGGCCCATCTCACATTGCACTTTCCTGTTAGACCTTTTCTCAGCCCCTTCTCCCTATTTCCCTATACCATCCTATTTCTCTATAAACTCATATATACACACATTATGTTTGTTTCTTAGTTCCCTAAGTGTTCATCAAGGTTTAATATTACCATAACTCTAAGAATAGCAATGATTTCTTCACTCTTGCTTTATATGCTTTATTGTAGCCGCCCTCAGTTCTCTCCATGAGGGCTGATGTTGACATCCTGCTTCACAGCCTGTCCAGCCGCCACAGTGTGTAGCCAAACGCCCTGAAAGTGTCTGCCACATTGTTCTCCCACTTGAAAGTCAGCAAAGCTTTGTCAGCGTCCTCTCGTGTAGTCCTTTATCGTATTCACACGCTGTGCTGTATTTTTAGCCCATCCAAGTTCGTTCCCTTTGTTCCGGCAATTCTTGAGCAGTCTTTCAGACCCCCCCCTCCCCACACACACACACCCGAAACACACACACACCTCCTCCATTGTATTTTTAGACAAAGGTGAAAAATGGCAGTCCTGACCGGGAATTATGACGGACCTTTCCCTTGATGAGGAGGGAGGGAGTGGAAGGTCGGAGGGGGGGGGGGCTTGAGACAAGACAAGCTGTGTCAGAAGACACTGGCACTGGCTTGGATGTTTGAGACTTCAGAGTATCAGATTATTCAATTTAAATTCAAACTAATGTAAATATGTAAATGTAAATTTTTATATAACTTAACTCATAAATGTGATTTCATTAATTTTCAGTGAGACCAAATTGAGATACTGAGTGGCCACTGTGTGGAAATTGCAGCCTTTGCATTCAAATGATACAAACATGCAATTAAGTAGCTGCTAGACTGTTTTAGACAGATGCTTGAAATGTATATAAATTGAATTCAGCATACACAACCTGGCTTTAAAATACCACAGTGATAACAACTCCTACTGTTTAATTTCAAGGAAAGGTGCATCCTGCCATGCTGTGAGCAACAGTGACCAGAAACTATAATGTGGGTAAGGCGCCATGCTTTTATACATTAGCAATGGCATAGTGACAATGCTTACCATAATCACATGATCACATGATCTGAAGTTCACCTAAACTGTGGCTACATGCACTTCCTCACCTAATAAGAATTTTGTTCTTACACTCCTTATTGTTGTGGAAATTTTAAGCTTATTGAATAAGTAGTTATCAGTCAGTAACATACAGTAAAAGGGACATAACATGATTTTTGTGATTTTCTGTCATTAATATAATGTCAGATGTCTATGTTAAACTTGGTCAAAGTTCCAAAACTTGAGGTGAACTTATGTAAATATGTTCAAAATTCATTCAAAATTGTTACCTCGCCGTCCACCATAGTACTGACATCAGATCATTCATGCCGACAAACATCAGTCCATTTGTCCACTTGCATATTTCAGATCTGACTTTTGGCTTGAATATGCACAGGTGTATTTAGGAAGATGACTTTTTGATTAAAGAACGGGAAAAAGAAATGAAATCCTACTACAATTCTTGTTTTCTTCCGGAGCCGGCAGGACAGCAGTTTCCAGAAGCTAATAAATCAGAACAGAGTGGGCTCATCGGTAACGGGGCCTTGAAGAGACAGCCTGTTTAAGACAGAGGCTGAACTGAGGAGCGGCATAAATAGCCAGTATAAGATAAATAAGGAGTTTTTTGAGCTGTAAAACATGCAAAGATATTCCAGTAGAGCCCCAGAATATAGACCTGGAAATGTGCATAATATGCTCTATTTAAATGTAACCTGTGGAGTTTTTGACCACCAGAAGCACTATGGGGTAATGTTTTGTTTGTATCATGTACACATACAAGCACTAAACTTAACACTAAATTAGAGCAACTGCGAATTTCACCAAAGCTATAACGCTAATGCTGAACGTGGTAAAAAATCGTAGCTTAGTAGGGTGTAACTAGTTACTTGCATGACCATATATTGAGCCTATCAGTTCGCCATAATGTTGCTGGAAGGTGAGGAACTGCATGTCATGATGTAATTGGTCAGGCCACTGCTGAGAGTGAAAATGCAAAAATCTTAACAAAGTAGTGTGGCACAGCTTGGTGCTCCATGGCTGTAACATGCAATGTGCTAACGGAAGACAGATGATATATCTCGTAACTCAGGAATGCAAGAAAATATTCAGTAAAGTGAGCAAATTTTTTCATGCTCATCAATGCATAAAATTACATTTTTTAATAACTATTTAAAAAGATATAGCCTTTGTGTTTGAAGGAACATGCCAGTACAATACCCTACATTTCTGCTACCCCCTTTAAAAGACTCCCTTTTAGGACTACTTGCAGTGAGATGTGTTTGGTATGACACTAATTATGAATTATATACTTTAAGTGCATCAATAAGTTGGAGACTAACATATTCTCATCTTTGCTAAGATGTATTATACACAGTTTATCCATCTCAGCCTGTGTTATCTCTATCAAACAACTAACTTTGATATATATGGAACAGAAACCTTCGTGAAATAGCATCCAATGATGTGGCAAAACCTTGTGCTCAAGAGGCAGTGGGCTCCAAAGCAACTATTGATGGGACATGGCTGCAGCCTCCATTACAGAGTATGTATGTGCTGTTTTTAAGCCGTCATTGTATTTGTGTCTGTGTGCATGTGTGTGTGGGCATTTGCCCATGTGGATGTGAGTGTGCTGGTTTGCTGCTAGCATACATGGTCATGTGTGTGTGCACAAGTTCAGGTCAAGTAACAGATACAGCCAAAAACATTCCATAGAGAGCATTTTACTCCAAGGCTTAATTAGTTTTCTTCTAGTTAGCTGTGGTTCTGACCAGAGGTAAAGAAGGAGAAAGGAGGTGGGGGTACTTGGCGGGGAGGGGGGGGTGAGTCAAACCACTACTCCAACAGTCCATGTTAAGGCGACCGTGTTTCATTTCCTGGTGCCTGCCTTAGTTCCCCTTAAATAGCATTACCTGTTGAAGCCAGTTAAATCACCGACAGCATGATTAGAAGGCCACTGAGGACCCAGAGTCTGGGCAACAAAGCACGGACTAGCCTTTAATTCAATTTATCTTTATAAACATACACATCTGCCTCTGATTTACCACAAATTTTCGAGATGTCTTTTACTGCTTTGACAGAAAAGTTTGGGCTCAATTTACTTTCTAACTAAAAAACACTCTCTCCTTCCAGAACCACATATATCTGGATATTGATCATTTTGCTCATAATAAGGCCTAAGGTAGTGAGTGCTGCATAAAACAGTACATAAAATATAGTCCTAATGATACATTAATGACTAGGATCAAAAGACAACTGTATTAGCCAGGATGATATAAATTTCCTAGGTCAGTTTGTGGTTAATGAGGATATATGTTTTCTGAATGTATTTGAACAGATATAGTAAAATATAATTTGGATGAATGAGTGCATTTGTGTTATGTTAGATTGTGATATTTTGCAGAAATCGTAAGAGCTATGGATTTTTACATCATTGTATACAATGGTTTTTGTATGCCAGGTTTTTTTTCACACGCACAGATACAACAGAACCAATATTTGTGTAGTAATTAAAATTCACACTTAGATTCTTAAATTAGTATTTGAAGCATTGTGAAAATGCTAAGCTGCTTTCTCTTGCAATTGTGATTCCACACATTTTATATTCCATGCAAAAAAAAACCGACTTACACATAAAAAACATTTAAAAAAAAAAAAACCTTGTTCATGCATCTGTGACTGAAACTACTTCTACTAATTAGACTCGACTAATTCTAATATATTATCTAAACATAACACATAATACCTACATTCTAACCTTGCTGCTCCATCCAAACATCTTCACCACATGGGATTCATGGAAGTGAAAGGAACAGATGGGTGCTGGAGGACATCAGCTGTGGCCCGTTAGCCAGGTCACCACGCTAGCCATTGTCACAAGCAGACTCAAGCCTCATGTCTACATTCCCAGGTCATGTTCTGGAAGTGCAGGGTCATGCCCCTTCACCTCCACCCCCACCAGTGACTTAGGAGCTAAACATGATGTAATTACACCCATTTGGCTAGGGACGAGATGGAGGACTGGCAAGTGGGCTGCAGTCTCCTGTCCCTGTCTCCCCAGACAAGGCCACTCAAACAGGGGCCATGACCTACCTTTGTCAGGCACAGGCCTCTGAGAGTATTGGGTGATCAGTCGACATTTGGTGCAGACAGTAGAGGCAGAGGCAGGGGCACTTTCACTTTCTTGTATAAAAATAATTAAAAGGCTCACAAATAAACAATATCCATCCTTGAACATCCACCAAAAATGCATTTTTAGAGATAAAGAATGTGGAAAACAGACTTCTAATATAACACCATGTTATACCGTGCATGGTAAGCCGCAACCATGCCACAGATCATTAGGGTGTTATCAGTGGCTGCATCAAAGGATGGGCAGAGGGAGAAGTGTAACAAATCCTTGCTGCTTTGGGTACGATAAGCATCATTTATCACTGAGAGTGCTGCTGGCCCATTAACAACCACGGCTCCATTAGCACTATCTGCAAGGCTTTTATAATGCCTTGTCTGCCCTCATCTTTGCGTTTGTATGAGGAAATCATTAAACATTGTTTGTGTGAGACGGATGCAGCTTTTAGCCTATTTAACAACAAGGCCATGTTCTCTAGGGTCCTGGTTGGTGGAGATATGGAATGAATTCCATTCGTGAAAGCAGTGAAATACATTTTTAAATGTATGTTTATGGGTTTGCTCTGTAGCTCTAATTCAAAGACATGCAAGCAAGATTCTGACCCGTGAAGCCTGAGAGTGATTGTGTGTCTGTCTGTGTAACTGTTGGCTATGCATTAGACAGGTGACAATACTGGAACAAAAGGATAAAGTTTGAACGCATGAAACCTGCTAAAAGTTACTTCCACTGGTCAGATGGTCTTAAAGACAGCTAAAGTTTATTTATATGTAAGAAAGAAGGTGAATTCTGTAGTATAACTGCAGCCCAGTCTCCCAAGGCATGCTGTCTGTGTTATCTCATGATTTACGTCCAATATGTCAACACTGGCCACTACAGGAAGTTGTGTGCCCTTTTGTAGCAAGACGGAAAATAAGGGCACAGTTATGCTCCAACCAATGTGCTTGGATGGTTGAACAGCATCGGATTGGAAGGAAGGGGTGGAGCGGCTGCATTCGACAGTTTCTGTAACTTTTCAAAACCAACAGTCTTACATTCATGCCATCTTTAGCCAGCAATTGGCCAGATGTGTGTAGGTGACAAAGTAAGTAGGGTTTGAATTTCTCTTGAGCTCTCTTTTATAATTCTTTACACAAGTATTTCTGGGTCTTTTCATGCGTACAACTGAGCAACACAATTAATTCCCTCCAGGAAAGACTGTACAAAAGTGTTCGCTGTTATCCCCATATTTCAATTAATTATCAGGTCTTGCCCCTTTGTATGACGGCTGACTTTTCATCCCACTTTAGGGTGCGGAACAGCTATTGACACTTTTGAATTTGTAGGAACTTTAATCCCCCCCACCCTAAGGGTGTGTCAGTGATGGACAGGCGTGTTGTGTGATTGACTGTCATGCACAAGACCTGAGTTTGCGTTTTGCTGCAGATCAGCAAAGTTTTACTTTTTATTAACTACTGTTCAGCCTTTAACATTAACTGAGTGTTTTAGTTGCCTAACCCTAAACTATGGTGGTCCTGAGAATCAAAAATGTTTTTTTCTGAGATGTTGTCGTGATTTCTATTTTGTTCATGTGTTTTCCTACAACTTTCTTACTTACTTACTTAACATACTTAATCGTGTGCGTGTGTATATTGTGTTTGTGTTGTAGGTCATCGTAGCCACAAGAAATAATGTTACGCAAGATCATAAAACTGAAGTTGCAGTCCTGTAATAAAGCCTGTATGCAGTATAGGCCTGGCTGCAGCAAATCTTTTTTGTCCATTTTGTGGCGTTAAAGTTTGTCAGTTGAGGACATTTTTATTTATCAAAATAGCTGTTTTTACATATCATGTAAATAGTTACAGATTTCACTTTTAAAATCAGCTACTTGTAATCACTTTTTGAGGTTTGGTGAAAGAGACCCCTGGTCTGTAATCTGGTCCGGTCCACGTCCTGAAAGAGTTGAAAAGGTTTTAAAGGGAAGGGCTGAACAGTAATTACCATCTGACCCTTGCTCTCACTGATGGTGGTGGTGGTGGTGGTGGTGGAGGGTGGGGTTTATAAGTAATGGGTGAGGGGTGGGGATTGAGGATAGGGGAGGGGAGGCCTCTTGCTCAGACAGAAGATGAAGACAGTTATGTTTGTATGAACAGACACTGGAGTTCATTGTCCTCCACGCTTCCTGCGCCCCCTTCCCCGCCAACATAAAATGACCCCCTACTCAATCTGGTGAGGTATCTTCACCCTCGAATATACGCACAAGCACACACACACACACACACACACACAGACCGAATTCTGAGCACACAGATACACATACCCGCACACATCCTCTTCTCCTGATCGGATGACATCATTAACAATCATTACTGGGACACCAGGAAGTGCAGAGATCTCCGGCTCAGAGTCTGGCTGCGTGAGATCAAGTTAGCCTGCTCGAGATGAGAGATTTGAAAAGGAAAGCACCCACCAAAGCTATTTTACCTCTGGATTTCATCAATGCCTCAGGGCTAACAGAGGGTATGAAAAAAAAAATAAAATTCAAGAAAAATTCCAGCTCACCATCACTTGTTGTGTACTTTGTGTACATGGATTTCCTTTAAGTTTATTTCTAGAAATTCTTCTTGAATGCTGTAAATTGGTTTTCCCTGTGTGAAAATTAAAAACATGCTTGGAGCTTTTTGTTTGTGAGGGTTCTAAACATGCAAGAAAGGCAACTACAAGGCAGCTTTTTGCAAATATTAAAGTATATTTTCAGTATTTACACAAGTCTAGAGTTTATATACTGTATATTATGTTTAGAGCTCCTCTGATGTTGAATAGTTCATTGGAGTTGGATGATCAGAGTTTTCTTATCCTGTTAATTTAAACTGGATACAGAGCTTTGTGGTTTCTGTGGCCAGGTTGGTGATTTGGGCTGGGGCTGGTGTGTGGTGTGTGCTGGAGCCATGGTTCTTTAAAGTGAGAGGCCTTCCCTCCAGGCCCAGAGAAAGCTGACACGCCAGGCCTGGGTTAGTCAGTGACAAGCCCCTGGCAGGAAGCTTCGCAAAGTCCACGGGCATCTCAGTAGCTGTTCTTGTATGACACTATCCACAGCTACCACAAGACAAGCAATACTGCTATTGGAGGCTATGTTACTGTGATACGATGCACGCAGATCTTTCCGTGGGACAGGAGGGGACAGCGAGTGTGTATTCGAATTCCTGTTAGAGGCTGTGTGCATGCCGGCATGCATATGTGCGTGCAATGCTGCAAACACAATGCAATGTGTATGATTGAATCTTTGCCTGCCAATGTATGTGTGTGTGTGTGTGTGTGTGTGTGTGTGTGTGTGTGTGTGTGTGTATGTCAAGACTCTTTGTGATCTAAATGCTCCACTAGGGAGGAGAGAAGAGTGACCCCTACTGTTAAAGAAACTACACACCAGCTCCGTACTGTGTGGCTACAGGACAATACCATAGTGAGACAATGAATTACCCTAAAAATACTCTATTGAAGCAAAGGTTATCAGCATTTCAGATTATAGACTAACACATTGCAGTATGAATGTGATATAACTGTGTATACCAGTTGAATTGTCATCCAGAATTTGGCGCAGTATTTTACATGTGGGTTGTCCTCCCAATAGCCTTCAAACAACGATCATCAGTAAACATCACAGCCAGAGAAGTACTTTTATATGTTCCATCACCATCCACTTGAGCTCGTTTTTTTTTTCTTTTTTTTTATGAATAGGGGCTATGATTGGAGCAGGGAGTGCTAGAAATCCTTTGAAAAGGGAAAACAAAAGGTCTCCTCTGCTGTGATGAAGCATACCTCTCAAGAGACCGGGCCTGGGCCTGACTCAACCTTTCACACAATCGACAGCCAACAATACAACAAACCCTGCCCTCGCAGACCTACTATTGTACTGGAGCACGCCACAGCTGTGGAGAATCACATTTAGGTGTCAGAGGCAACAAATGTTTCTTTAATTGGAATAGTGGTATTAGCTCATGTTTCCTCTCTGTGCTTTATGAATCCCCTGTGCCTATTGTTTGGAAGTTCGCGTTGACGTCGCCTTGGCGGCTCCGGCTAATTGAGTGAGTGTGTGTTTGGACCAGGTTCAAGAGGAACTAGTGTCTCATGGTTGTGTGTGTGTGTGTGTGTGTGTGTGTGTGTGTGTTTTCCAAGGTTGTGTCTGCACTTGCGTAAGTCTACGTGCAGGATCCTCCAATATGTCTCTCAGAGTAGACTACATGTAATACAGTACATGTTATACTTTCAATTTTGACTCTGATCCTGAGCAAGGTAATTTCACTCCATGTGAAGAAGCACCCAGCTCCCCCCCCCCCCCCCCCCCCCTTTTCACCACTGTCACCTAATCTGGTTTTCAGACAGATTAAATCAGCAGCCAAACACCAACAGTGATGAGCGTATTTGAATCCAAGTGTTATTCGAAAAATCGGGACAAACAAAACTAAATGTGATTATATGCATTAAGTGGATTGCCAGTTCCATATGTTCAATATCCAATATAAATATTTGAGCTGATTTTGAATAAACAAGCATATCACCCAAATTATGTTGTTTTCAGCTCACTGAGGTTTAGGAAGTGTATCAGCTTTTGATTCACAATACAGAGAAAAGGAAAATATAGTACAGGAAATTACCATGAAATATTCTTTTAGCAACACTCAGTTTATACTTCCTGCCTCATTTGATAAGAAATGTTTATTATTTTTACTTCACTTAAACGTCCACAGTGATTCCCTATTGGCCCAATAAGTACCCGATTTAATGCACTCTCCTAATCTTTCTTAATCTGAGGAGATAAGATTACTGGTAATCTAGGGCATCAAAGACACACCAATCCCTTTCCTAATATGAGATCTTAACACTGGATCAAGACAACTTTCCACAATCCAGGTCAGAAGCATGGATGAGAGAGATTTAAAAGAGGAAGAACTCTTGCTTTTTCACCTTCACTTATTCATTAATTGTGTTACATTTATCAAATTTTGAATGTTTAACATATGAGGGGGTTTGTTCATATTTCTAAATCCAATATTTTAAGTTACATGATGCACAAGTGCTCTAATGATTTCAATGTCACACGGGTAGTGATATCTTTTATTAGAATGAATATAACCATTATATAAATTCACATCGAATCAAATGGTGATCTCAATTT
This sequence comes from Thunnus albacares, assembly GCF_914725855.1. Classification (NCBI taxonomy): domain Eukaryota; kingdom Metazoa; phylum Chordata; class Actinopteri; order Scombriformes; family Scombridae; genus Thunnus; species Thunnus albacares. The sequence goes on along the minus strand of NC_058123.1, from coordinate 14,816,787 downwards.
CTCCAATATCAGCCTAAATCTACACACTTGAACTAGCTACATAACATAAATGCAGCAGAATAACAGGGGTGTAAGCAGCAGCTACCCCACTTGTTTTGATATTTGAAATAATGTAGAAAAACAATGTCACTGATGAAAATACAACATGTATATTTTGATGAAGTTATTCATCTCCAGTACCAGGCACTGGACAAAAAAAACCACAATCCACATATTTTTCCTTAATCTGCTATTTCAGATGAATAACAAAACAAAATCAAAAAATCATCCAAAGAAAATGCAGCATTTCCTTTTTTTTTTTTTTTTTTGCTCATCTTGAGACAGAACAGGTGCTGTGGCTTCCGAGATCAGTGTCAACCAAGGATTACAGCATGTGTCGCTGAGGGATTGTGAAGGCAACTCAAGAATTACTGTCATCTGAACTGGGATTACAAATATGGATTAGGAGCAGAATAAAACGCAGATAGTGCCAAATTCACAAGATAATCTGTCGGCATGCCTTGACGAAAATATTCACTATGTGAAAACAGAATTAAGATGGCTTTGGGGGTGTGTATGTGCGTGTGTGTGCATGAGGACTTTCTCGCATGTTTGTGTGTGTATGTTGGGTGAGGAGTGGTTTGGGATTATTGCAGAAGATGATGCACTTGATGGCAAGGCATTCATTCATTATATTTGACCTGGTAGGAAATTAACTTTAGTTTAGCCTGTAGCCTACAGTTCTTGATCTACAAAATAGAGATACTTTCTCCCACGCGTGTGTGTGTTTCACACATTCTTTTAGTTGTGACCAGATATCTGAGGCTTGCTTGCCAAAACTAATGTGATCAGAGCATAGAGAATGTGTCGGCCGAGTGTGTGCATATGTAGTGGTAGGCTCAGAAGTGAGTGGTTTGGAGAGAATTCATTAGTGTGTAGACAGGTGGCTAGTATTACACTCCTCTGGTGAAAGTCAGCAGCCTGAGCTGTCCTGTACTCCACTCTCTCACTTTCTCTCTGTCTCACTGTCTCTCTCCCTCTCTTTCTCATAGCATAGTAAAGCTACACCGGCCTGGATGACATTTCCAAAGACAGCAGGCCACTGATTAGAAAATGGTCTGCACTGAAACAACAGCCTCCGATCTTTATCAAAGTTTAACATCCCCCCTCTCTCTCTCTCTCCAACCTTGCTATCTATCCGTCTCGAAGGCCTGTCTCTCTTGGGAGCCAACTATAAGTACTCCATCAGGCAAACCGCATTAGTGTAATTTCGTCCCAGGAAATTAGCAGAGCAGAGCGGCGCCAATTAGAAGTCAATAGCTGGCTTTATTAATCGAGCTAGCCATCGCACTTGATTAGATTAAGCTGGGGCTGAGCTCTGTTTGTGTGTGTGTGCGAGTGTCTTTGTGTGTTTATTCATCTGTGTTTGTGCCTGTCAGTGCATTGCTTGTGCATCCTTGGCTCTGTGTGCATGTGTGTGTGTGTGCGTGTGTGTGTGTGTGCGTGTGGCCTCATGCAAAGAGCGGCAGGTGCTGCTGACTTGCTGATCCTGTCTCATTGTGACTGTCTGCGGCTCTGTCACAGTCAGTAATATGTTGATATTGACCCTCTTCGACTGCAGGCTCTTACAAGACTCACTGCAGAGGGGCTGGAGCTGCAGGCATCATCAGTTAATACAGAGACAAGCCAGCCAATTGGATAAATTAAACTGACATTATTATATTAACTATTGTAAGCATATAGCTGCAATTAGCAAGCCACATAAAGAGCATAATATCATACTACAGTGTAAACATAACATAACAAACAGATGGATATTATCATAGATAAAATAGTTTCACTACTGAAATCCATTGTACATCTAACTTCATCTTTGGTGTCTTTTTTATTTTATTTGCACACACACACACACACACATATATATATATATATGTATAAAAGATGTTGAAACAGATTGAATATTGTGAATATTGTGCAGGGCTTATGTAGATACCTCCCCTATTTAAATATCAATAGTCATACTTAAAGAAAAATAAAAAATGATAAAAACAGTGATTGCATAAAACATCAAAGTTTCAGGACTAAGCAGTAATGCAAAATTGATAGAAATGTACAATTAACATTGATGTTTATATTTTGCAAGTTGTGATGCATTACAACGAAATCCAACGAAGTGTTATAAACCTTTGCTAATTAGAGTCCTTTTCAGATGGCGGAAATTGAATCAGATGTCTATGAATCTGTTCCTGGCGTCATGTGAAAAGCTGTTTGCAGTCACATAGATCAGCATAGATCGGCGGATTTGACAGCTTAGGTGGCATTATTCACTGATACAGCAGCAGAAACAGAAATATCTTGAAATATACATATATCCCCGACTATATCCCCTTGGCAGATCCTCTACTTGCGGATTAAAGTGTGAATTTCCTGTGTTATTGCTGCCCCTGCCCATATGTGTAATCTCAAAATCTCAGCCTTCACAAATTTGTCCTAATCCATCCGGCATATCTGCTGGCTAACACCTGTTCCTGAAGATGCACAGACGTTGGAGAAAAAGAAGGAGACTAAGGAAATAGGATGTGTTGAAATTTTTCATAGGGGAAGTATAGCTTTTTGTTTAATTTCTGTCAGTCTGTGTTCAGGTCAAGCAATACTTGTGTGTGTGTTTTTTTCTGTCAGTCTGTTTATGTGTCTTTTGTCTGCCGCTTTGCCACTTTCTCCCACTTTCCTAAAATAAATGGCTGTAATCCGTATCCTGAAAAACACAGCTTTAACCCCAACACACTTCAAGCACATGTGGTGAAGTGGCTTGTACACAAAATTCAGAAATGGAATGGAAATATACATTACAGTGACAACATTGTAATTTTCTTTTAAAACATGTGTCTCTTCACCGAGGTAAAAGATCTAATCACAGTTCACTGCTGCCACTGTGTAAAGGGCTTGGAGTGTTGAATTTCCAGCTGAAAACACTTGGAAATCCAAGGCCCATGTGTCTTTAAAACATGGAGTTAAGGAACCACAAAATGGTCAACACAACCAAACCACAGAAACCCCACTCCCTCATACACATGCACACACACACCAACACTGGCACCAATATCACCACCGCCAGTGGCAGCCCTTAAACCAATCTGTAGATCAGGCGCCATCAAATTTCAAACACAGCTGGCACTTCGAGGTTAGAATTTATTGCAATGTGTGTTGAAAGAAGGTGAAATTAGTCTTTTTTACACTTGTGCAACCCATCACTATATCTAGCTATAGACATGCTAGCATTGCTGAGGCCCCAATCGGGCTCCACTGGCCCAGAAAGGACAGCTCCCCCTGGGCCGTGTCTGAGAGGCTGGTGGCTAAGTTGCTCTGACAGCTACATGCTTTAACAGATGCAGTTCCCATCCAGTGAAACAGTCTCTTTGGGTGCAGATAAGCTAAAGAGAGTTGGTTTGGCTATAGTGGCATGAGCTGGGGGGGTAGCAAGAGGTGATGGAGGGTAGGTAGTTGCTAACTGTAGCTGCTAGACAGAGCTTGTCCACTGTTATTGGGCTCATGAATTTATAAATTGTGGCCTCATGGGACAAATATAATTAGTAAAGGGGAAGGTCGCAAGCTGGGTATCAGTAAGATCAGAAAGTTCACTGATCTGGGAGGAAATTGGTAAAGATTCTGACATTTTGTATAATATAACTTGAAAATTAAACATAGATGATACAGTCTTATTGCTTCCAAAGTATCATATTCTGTTTATTAGTGAATTAATTATGATAGTTATTATTAACCTGCCTGACGAAAGTCAGACAGACCAAAATGTTGTTACTGAATAAATATTCCAGCAGTAAGTGTGACAGTATGTGGTAGTTCTTCTCATTGTTTTCAAGTTGCACCTTCTTAAGATGCACCTGACACAGATTTTTTTCAAAAATGATTAACCTCGAAAATTTGGATCTTTACATTATTTAAGATGGAATCTTCAACCCTGCTGTAGATCTTTTTTTTTTTGCCAAAATGGTCCAGTCAGTATAAATGCCAGCTGGATCCATCACCATGTAGAGACTCTACTGGCACAACAATCAATTGTGCATCATGCCATGGTACTTACTTGAAGGGTGGCAGTCTTACACCCACCTTCGGATCAGCTTACGAGGCACTTCAATCTCAAATCTAATCACAGAAGCAACAATAGCTGAGAAGGGAAACAAAGCAAGAGGCATTTCATATTTATCTCCCTTGTGTCAGGTGGACTACATGCCAGCTGGACTGAAAGGGCTGGCGAGGAAGCAGGTAATGTTGCTGACTGCAAAACAGTCTTAGGTTACCGAGTAAAACTGAAATCATCGATCAGCGCTGCCACGGGGGAATTGTAACTGTGCCGTCTGAAGACATAGAATTTAAATGTTTCTGACAAGGGAACGTGAAAGAATGTGGAAAGGTTTTCAGAAAGGTCTGCGGTGAATAATTGAATTGCAGAATTATTACAATAAAGAAATCATTTAAACTGAAACATTTATATTATATATTATATTATATACAGTGTATTTATTATTGTTATAGTCATATTTCTGGCTCTAAAAACAAGAAGAATTTCATTGTACATTATTCTTCACCAGCAGTCCATAAATGCTGCTTATACAACCAAATGTGGATGTGTATATACTGTATAATTGTCAAAGAGAAAAGTGAGCAAAAAAGCAAGGGAAAGCATTTAAAAATAGCATGCATTTTTTAAAGTAACAAACCTACTCTTATATCATATTAAATTGTTAATTTAATTGGCATTCACTTTTAAGAAAACATCTTCACCAAGGCATTACCACAAATCAGAATCTCAAATTTGTGAAATTGTGGCAGACCATTTAAGTTTGTGCCCTCTTCTCAAAAATCCCCCAAATCTGACAAAGGGCCTATTCCTTTACCCTTCCCAACAAACAGCACCATTCACACTGGCTAAATCATGTGAAGCATTGCAGAGACATGACCAGCTGCTAACCTCATCTCTGTAGACTCAAATGTGCCTCAGGAAAACAATGTGAATGAATAAAACCCAGCATAAACAAACAAAACCATAATCCAGGGCTTTTTAACACGATACTCAAAGATATTCCCAATTCTTTCCCTTCATTTATGAGACTTGGTGAGGACACATAAACATAGAATCAAAGAGTGGAATCAGAGAAAATAGAAATGATCTGTCAGTGCTGCTGAGTGTTTAAAGATCATACAAACAAAATGAGGGAAAGAAACTATTTCCATGCCACTCAAAACATTACAATATGGAGACTTGAGGGAGCAAAACTTTCTGAGGTGCTTTCACTAACTCCTACTGCCCTCCTTCTCCTTTTTCATCTCTTGCCACCAAAAACTCTCCGCACTTTTATTATTTTGAGAGCCTTTTGGGCCCCACACTCATGAGTGTGTGTGTGTATGTGTGTTTCTGGGAGAAAAACACCACTTATTAAGTGTCACGTCGTGTTAGAAGCTGTGACCTGTTAGGGCTCGTCTCGCTACTTATCTGTCACCACCAGTCTGTTCAGTGTCTGCGGGTGGCTTGGAACAGTGCACCTCAATACACATATTTGCTGCTCAAGCATGGCCTGAACAACAGAGAGGTCAGCCATCAAGATGACCCTGATTGTCAAACACAACAAAATACAAAGACGTTTTAGAAGGTCTTCTTCTAACCTTCAGGCTGGATGGCCTGACTTCCATTCTCAACAATTATCACGTAGCTGAAAAGCCAGAGAGAGTGATTTTACTACAAAAATACAAAAAAAGCTAATAAATATCTTAGGAAATTGTGATAATTTTAGGGAATCCATTAATTTTGGCATGTGTCTGTACAGTATGAATGAAGTTGCCTGAGACGTAAATGAAGAAAACAGCAAACTTCTTAAGTGTTGCCCTAGCGCTCACCATTTTACAAGCTATAAATCATGCTTGTGATGGGGTCTTGAGAAACTGGAATGTGCGAGCGTGACAGTGATGGAGGTGAGCTGCCAGACAGGGCGTCAGGTAGCTGCCACACAGGGTTGATCAGCCCTGTGACACGCCAAGAGGCCCGGGCCTGACATGCCGTGTTGTCCAACAGGTTATGAAGGCAGGCAGGATGGCGTTGGGGTGACAAGAACCAGGGGCTGTCAGGAGGAAAACACGAGGACAAGATGTCATGTTCACCATGTCGACCTGGCGCCACCATCTTTGATTTTGCTCCACTGAGACAGCTGTGAATACGGTCTCTGCATGGTGCTGATGGATGTGTGCATGCACCGTGTGTATTTAGTGTCCTTTAAGACATTCTGTGAACAGAAAGCAGATGATTTAAAATTTTCTTGTGCATAAAAAAGAAATTCATGAACTTTGAGTTTTCAAATTTTTCTGCAAGTCAGTAGCTTTGCTGACAGTAAATCCTCAGAATCACACGTCTGTCCATCAGTTCATTCATTGGACAGGTGAAGTGAATTTCCAAGATGAGTTAGTTTATTCCATCATCTGTACCCGAAAACCCCTGAGGTAGCAACTGTCCTTACCAGATTGATTTGGTGGTAAACTCTTCTTCAAGGTCTTAAACAAATTATTTAGCCAAGCTGTTGGGAATACAATGACAATTGTGAAACAGCAGAATTTCAGCAGGGTTGCTCAATGTGTTTCTTGTAAAGGATTCTCATGATGTTGAGAAATTGAAAAAGATGCCTTTGTTTTGTGAGTTGCCGTTCAAAGGAAGCATTCATTCAGTTTGTTTCGACATCCCCAGGGGCTTACCAAAAACCCTATCACGGTACAAATGATTTTATGTAAGAATGGCAGGAGAGCAATTGATGTCGATGTCTGTCTATAATTGCGTGTAGATTGTCACCAGGCTGGGGTGGGTGGGTTCAAGAAGTATTTGGAGTGACAACCAAGTAATGAATTTAAGATACAGTGTTGTGTTTTTGTAAGCAAATTTAGATAACTAGCTATTATCTTAAATATGGAAGGCTGTTCATATTTTGGTTTGGGTTTTTTTGTGGTGATTAATTTATTTCATGGTATTGAAAAACTTATTTTCTAGTGAGTTTGTGGCCAACGTGTCTCATTATTTAATTGTCTCAACACAACTATGTCAATAATAATAATAATTATTATTATCTCTTAATTGTCTCAATTTAGCAAGTTGTAAAAATCTTTTGCCCATGACCATGGGATAATTAAAATGTCAAGTCTCCGTGCCTTCCAAGGGTCTTTTAACTAATTTTGTAATCTTGTTATGGCATGATCAGCAAATAATTAATATTATCATTACTAAACAAAAAGAAAGATGCAATTAAATGTGTGTCTGTTTTGGTTTTCCATACTTGAAAGCTATAAAAATTGAAAATAACAAACAGCTGTAAAAATATGACACAGTCCAAAGGTCAGTTGGAGAGGACGGTCACACTACTGGCTAATATTGGCTTCAAGCAGGCTATGTGGTGTGTAAGTTAATGTGCGTGCAATGAACAAACAAAGTTTCCAAGTCCATTCTCAATGCCAAAAATGCATGATTGTCTCTCTAGACTATTCCTGTCTCTGCTGTGCTGCGCTGGATGATTCATGCGTCCAGTGAGGATGAATTTACACATTTACAGTGTCAAAAAGTCATGTTAGGCGTGATGCAACTACCTCAGGCTTCTGACAAGACAACCCAATGCAAAGCTTGGTGAAAGACAAGCAGTGTTATCAGGACCATCTGTTGGACATACTCCAGACGCAGCAGAAGTAAAGTCATCAAGTCCCCCAACTGATCACAGCACCTTAAGGCCATGTTTAAGGCGCTATGTGAACTTAGGACGTCCTATTCCAGACATGTTCTTGTGATGCTTTTAAGCACGTACTGACAAAGACCTCACACAATTAATCTTACATGGATAACTAGTGTACAGCGAAACCATGCACAAACAGAATACACAGTGAGATTTAGGGCAAACCTTCACACACAGAGGAAACCCCGCCCTCTCTCAGCCCCTTCCTTTCATGCTCTGTATTAGTGTTTACCTAAAACTCATCCCTTGTTAAATCACAGCCTGATGTTGACTGAAAAGTTTAATGATAGCTGGAGGGCCTTTTGCGTTAGTATCTGCTATTGGCAGTCATTCATTTCTCTCCTCGGAGTCTTTCCTCATCCTGCCTCTGAAGGAAAAGGGTTGAAGTCACGGTCAGGACCCCTAAATGGGGCTGTCGTTCCTGTCTTTCCACCAATCACAAGACCTGCTTTCGAGAAGTACTGGTGCAAGGTCAGATGACATACAGCAGAGGCATGACACTGCTCAGTGCCAACAATGCAGTACACACACACACACACACACACACGCACATGCACACACACACACACACACACACACACACACACACACACACACACACACACACACTGCGCTCTACATATTTGCTAATATTTAAGTGCTACAGCATCCTGTCATGTGGATCACTGTATCAGATTTCACATTTGTCTACTTACTCACAGCTCCTTGTATCCAAACCCCGAACACAAACACCAGTTAACCAAGTCCATCCATAAAACTGTCTAAATGATTTAATTGATTAGCAAAATATGCGTGCAGCCTGGGAGTATTCACTTTAACAAAAGAGTCATTTAAGGAAGATTTTGAGACAGTCTGGTGGTGCTCTTTGGTATTATTCCAATAAATAAGCCTCTGTTCCTCATTGCTAGAATTACCTTGAGCAACAAGCATAAGGCTCTATATACTGTATGTCCCATCATGTCATATTTGAACTGTTGTCTCCATGTCAAACAGCCTAAAGAATAGAATAGGAGATGAACAGAGAAAAGCTAGAGGGTGAATTAGTCTGCGGGAGAGTGCTTCATGCAGTAACAGACAGGAGATCAATATTTACAGACACTCCCCTGCTTTAGACAGCATTCATGTCAGGATGAACAAACAGTCCTCACTGCAAAGGTAGCGTCCAGCCCACACACTACACTACACACTCACGCAGACAAAAGTGTATACTCTTTCTCTAACCTTGTCCTCCCTCCCTCTTTCCTCCACACAGAGACACTCCGCCCTGAGACAAAAGCACAGGTAAAGGTTGACAAAAGGTGTCTATGGATCTTTTGAGTCACACACAGCAACCGCTGTCTACATTCACCCTGCAATTATCTCCTTACAGACTTAATCCTGGCAGTTAAGTGGCTGGCTAAAAGCATGTGTACACAAATAGGGCCAAAGAGCAAGGTGGTGCATGCCATTTATCTGACGGCTCCATCACACACCTGATATACAGCCATAACCAAGCCTAACAGGAAGCTACTCAATCTGACCCTACTGTAATTGCATACACTCATACACATGCCCTCATACTTACACACAAACACACAAAACAAACCATATTAATACATGTTAAACTGGTAAATGTGGATAATAACTGACAACTGAAGGCAAATTTGCATGTTATGATTTTGAAAAGTCGCCACTGGCCAAACTTGTTGGTGTGCTGGAACCAACAACCTCTTAAATCGATGTGAGTGTTTGTTTCTGTATTGTTAAATCACTGAGCACCACTGCAGGTAACTTGTAGCCTTTTTCCATTGGCACTTTTGGCCGCGCCGAGTCAAACCATGCTGCCTTGATTTGTGTTTCCACCACCAGTTTAAAGGTGCCAAGTTACACCAAGTTGCGCCCAAGATGGACTATCTCCGAAGTCGAGTCAAAGCGCACCTGATCCACCTCCAAAGAGGTTGCAGTCACATCAAATGGGATTCGTCATCATTCAAGGACAAGCTGGCTAACTCCCAGTTTATCCCTCTGCTAACTTGAATGGAATAAAATGATTCATGATGCAGCTTATCTAGACTTTCCAAATGTTATTGGACGGAATGGATCAAATTCAGATAGTGAAATGAGTCATTTTCCGGGGGGTTGTAACGCTAAAAAAATGTATCCAGTGTTTTACAGCCGCTCCTTTAAAGGTGCAATAAATGACATTCAGCCTCACTGGATGTCAGCAAACAACTATTTGCCATGTAAAGAACACACTCCCTCTGTGTGTGTTGTTATCCAAGCTTCTCTGTTCTTTGTTTTGGTGGCACATGCACGTTAGCGCATGTAAGTCCCTCCGTGTACTCCATGTCCATTTCCAAGATGGCAGCCACGTCACTAACTTTCTCAAATTACAGCTAAACAGTACACTAATATATGTTTCTGAAAGCATTTGAGGTGAGAAATAGGCAATGCAGTAACAGAATCTTGATCCATATTTGATTAGCACTGCCTAGTTTGACAGTTTGATCTGAGTTTTGTGAGCTGTCGGTGTTTTTTTCCCCCCAACTTTATTGCATAAAAGACACACATTTGTTTTGGTCTGAGATGTTGGTGCTATAGTGTGACATCTAGTGGCTGAATGTCGTGTATTGCAACTTTAACCACTGGTCACAGTCTGGCGCACTTCCCTGGGGGACTTGAGTAAACCGTGCTGAAGAGGGCGCTGCTTTTAAATGCCATTGACTCAAGACAAGCGTGTCATCAGTTAAAAACACACCTTGAAGAGGGTAGCGCCGTTGTAATGCAAATCCCTGCCACAATGGGCTGTCGTGCCGAGTCAAACCAAGTCAAGGAGAGCCAGCACATGTGTATATGGAAAACGCCCACCGGTGGCTTTGTGGTAAGATTATTCACCCCCCCATCCAAAAAGAAACTGCATACAGATGACAAAAGAGACAACTTATTAGAGAAAAAGCACATGAAAGGTAGCATAAGACAACAGAAATATAAAGTTTTTGATTCAGTTATAAAGAAGTTGGCAAAATAGCCCCACAACATCCAGCTTCCGATCTGTGCATGACCAAGGAACCAGTCATTTTACCCTGGCAAAAATGAGCAAAACCAGCTCTAAAGGGAGGGTTGAGTGAGGTAACTTGAGCCAGTGTGAATGGACTCATTGTTGCTTTGGCTTAATTAGGCGTGACAAGCGAGGCGTGAACAGATTCCCATCATTAGGCCCCCTAAAAAGCCCGTTAGAATCAATGGGCCACACTCCGGTCAGACTTTCTGTCTACCAGCCAGCCAGCCTAGGAGCCTCCTGCCCCTTTAGCAGGACACTGGATATAGTTACAGCCACCCAGCCGCGGCTAACTCAAACAAGGCAACTCTATAGCTGTGGCCGTAACACCCAGAGTAATGCAATTGACGCCACATTTGAGGGAAAAGGGGAGGATGATGAGAGAGGTGGGGATGTAAGTGTGTGAGTGGTAGTTTGGGGTAAAGTGCGCAAGATGTGTGATAGTGTGTACACAGGAAAGTTTGTGTGTGTGTGTGTGTGTGTGTGTGTGTGTGTGTGTGTGTGTGTGTGTGAAAGAGTGAGAGTGTCTGTCCACAAGCATAAGCCTGTCTGCTCGACAGAGGACTGTACCAGACAACAGATCCAGACATCCAGTGTGGCTGATAAACTGCAGGGATTAGCAGGCACTTCTGGAGCCCAAGTGGCCCTATCAATACAGGACCGGGCCCATTGATCTGTTATCTGGCCGGGTGCTGGGGCTAATTCCTGGACCTTGGCTCTGAGTGCTCCTCACCAGGGAGGTGGAAGGAAGGCGGAGGTGGGGGAGAGACTGGCTGGCTACTAGTGGCGCCATCCACAGACCCTACTGGATTTGAGGGCTCAGTGCTTCCCATATACCAACTCAATAGCCCCATTACCACAGCATGGCTGATTAAGGTTCATCAGGAGAACAACGGCCAGTCCAACACATTTATTATAAGTTCAATAATTATTGATTTTAGATAAATATTTGCTGACAAATGACCTCAGGTGGGTACAATCACAGAAAGTTTAAGTGAAAATTAGTTGCATTTCTCATATGATGTGGATACTATATTGTGTAATTCTACCAAAGAAGTTGTATATTAGTGTGATATTACAAATCAGCACATTTATGAGTGATTATGTTTCACACAGGACCAATTAATATTTTGCTTTAGCAAAAACTTTACATAAATTACATAATTAATTATAAGTATATTTCACTGTTCGCTAATGACTCACTAAAGCATTTGTCAGTGTCTGGAATGGAAATTGCAGTGTGTTGACAAATGGAGCTTATCTAGAGTAGAGTAGCCCGCATTAGCACCCCCATATAGTCCCTGTCTGTCAAAGATATGGCCAGTGGGAGAAGGGAAAAGAGTTAAAGGGGTGGTATGACAGGAGTGGGAGTTAGAAAAGGGCAAGGTACCTGTTGAAGACTGAGAGAGGGAGAGAGAGAGAGAGAAAGCGATGGACAGTGGAAGTGGAGGTCAAGGAAAGACAGGTTAGGGAAATATATATATAAAATAAAGTAAAGAGAAAATAAGGAGAAACAAAAGGGAGAGTAAATGGTTCTCCCTGCAGGGCAGTGTGTGTAACAAGCAGCACACTTTCTTTCTCAGCCAACCTGAGGCTGTTTTTTTAGCTACAAGAACAAAACAGGCTGTAACTGCTACTGATATTGCTGCTAAGCACACAAACACACACTTCACAGATAAATCTGTGAGGCCATGCCTTGCAGCAGTTAAATGTTGGGGTTGGTTACAGCAACAAAGAGGTGGACATTAGGAACATTACAACATTACTGTGGAAAAAGAGAAAAGGAGAAGGATAAATGACTGGGTTCATACGACTACCTCGTTCAATAGTGGAGAAGCCAGAAGATAAGCACCTACTGCTTAATATTTCATGGCTGAATCTGACTGACTGACTGACTGTCTGAGTAAGTGACTGACAGTCTGAATGTACCGTCTCATGCAAAGCATCCACTAGAAATCCATACATTGGGTGTGTGAGATCATGAGGACCTCATGCATATAACTCATCTCTACCTTTCTGGCCAGCAGCCTGTATAGTATAAAGTGTCAGATTTCTAGTATCATTGTGACACTGGTACACGTCAGCATGTGACTGTACAGTTGGCACCTGAGTCATATATTTGTTCTGTGGTTTACCAGTTCTTCTTCAATAGCTGCACTCCACCACTGCAGGATCATTTCACCTTATTCCTTATTTTATGAAATCCAGAGTTACAAAAATTTTCAAAGAAAAATATTCAATACACCTAGCCATACTGTTACAATTAGTCTGACAATTTATAATGTGATGTATTGACCCTATAATTGCTTAGCCCAAACGTGGCAAGGGAATACATTTTAAAAAAGGCATCTTTAGCAGACTTAAATAACATGAAATGTATTTTTCCTGGTTACTATAACAGAGTGTTACATCTGGCACTACATATATCTCAGATTAAATATGCCACATAAAATTTGTTGAAATATTTATGTAGCGCAGAGAAAGAAGCAATTCACAGTGAATGCTTTGTTGAAGAACTACACGCATACACACATAGGTTACCTTATGCACCCTGCTTTATATGTAATATTTTTTATTACTACACATATTTACTATACTTACTATCATTTATTATGATATCCAGATGCCCCGATTGATACTTCAGCATAAAAAGTAAACAAGCAAATCCTCTGTGGCTTGAAATATTACAAGTGAATATGAAAGTTAAATTGGTGAAATATGACAACAGGTGGAGCTGTGAAATAGAGTCTAAAATATACCCCTGAATGTTACTATATGAATAGCCTATAGTCAGAAGTAAAGTATGTGTTCTCCTCTTATTTCAACCCCCATTCCACGTTGTCACCACTTTCCCTCATTTCCCCCTCTCTGCCCTTACTGGGTCATCTCCATCTCTCCTTCGACTCTCATCTTTCAGTCGAACCATCTCCCTAAAATCAACTCAAAATAACTTTTCACCTCCAAATTCCTTCCAGAGACATCCGTTACCTCTCGGCGCCCTTCAGAGAGAAAAGCCATTCATATTTGATTCACGTCTGAGCAGAAATGGCAGTAATGTCTCCTGTAATCGCGATGAGTGTAATCAGGCAGGCTTTTGATGGGCTAACGGTTGGACGCGCACTCCACTAGTGTGTCAAGAGTGATATTATATTTGGCAGCTGTGTCACATTTTTCTAAAAAGCTTTTCTTTGATTTCCAGACAAAAAGCTCTTGAGGTTCCGTTGACATTTAGATCAATTTTCCTTTGTTTCCCAATTTTTCAGTCAGAGAAGGGAAAAAGGTTCAGTCGCTCAAAAAAAAAAATCTACAATCTTCCTACCTGTATTTTCTTCCAATTTATTGTTTTTACATATCCTCTTATGTTGAGAAATTATTAAAAATCTATTTATTTTGATACATTTTATAAAAGAGGATTGTTTATATACTAATGTGAATATGTACACTTGATAAAGCATATAAAATACATAAAATATTGTTCACAGGCCCTATTTTGGGGTTATATTAAAGTGTTATAACTAACACTTTTCTTTCCAGTTGTTGTTCTGAACTGTTACAAAATAATTAAAAAAAGAATCAATTTAAGTGTGTTTAACAAAAAGAATTAGAGGCTGAAAATGCCCAAAATACTGAAACTAGTAACTTTAGGCCACATACAGACTGCTGTATTTACTACGCTTTTTTCTTTCTATTTCTTAACATAGCATAGAAGAGTCTTACTATGTTTATTGACCCACATCCATTGAGATTCTTCTTTTCCTCACTTCGCCTTGCTGCGCTGGATGAAGTGATACCTTGTTCTGGTCTTTCCAAAACCCAACTGTATATTATTAAAAAGGAGACATTCCTACAGGTGAAAAAAATCCGCAATGAATGGGGGAAAAAACGTTGACACTGAAATGGCTTTAATGTGTCATGTAATCGCGACAAGTGTGAGATCAAGCGAGGTTTTGATGGGCTAACTGTTGAAGTGCACTCCACTCACGTGTCAAGAGTGATATTACATTTGGCAGCCTTGTCACGTTTTTCGTAAAAGCTTTCCTATGATTTGCTGACAAAAAGGTGCTCTGGAGATCCTGACGACATACTACATCCATTTCCTTTTCCCTCCTCTGTTAGGGAGGGGAGCCTTGATCTGGAATGGGGATCTATGGTAAATCAGTGAGAATTCCTTCCTTGGCTTTCCCTTCTCTGTACAAGCATAATCGTCCTCTGTCTCCTTTAGCTTTGAGCCAATCCTTTCTTCTCAAAGTAATGCTCTGAGATGAGCTTATTCCCTACAGATTGTTTCCCCATGAGGCCCTTTGCACCATGTCCCATGTATATATGTGTGTGCATATGACTGTTCACGCACATGTTTACGTTTTGGGTGCATGCTGTTTGCAGCGGACCCAGGATCCACCTAATCAGGCCTGACACCAGACTAGAGGCCCCTTATGCCCTCCGCTACCCCTCACTAATTTCAACCTCACCAGCAACCTCTCTCCGCTATCGCTGCACTGAGCTGACAGGGGCCAGACTGTGGCTCCAATCAATGCACACTGATGGCAAATAGCTTCCAGAGCTGTGCCAAGCCTATTATTTCCCACCCAGAACTGGTGCAGGGGCTCAGGTGAAATTGGCCAAGCTGAAAAAGAAGGATGGGGGTCATCCTGCGGCTGCCACATTTTTACACACTCAAAAAAACACACACACACACACATACACATACAGAGACATCAGAGCAATCACCTTAACATTCACTGATATTCTGACAGCATAAGTGCAGTCATAGCCATACATGTTAATGCTATTGTATGTATTTAAATTTGCAAACACACACGTCAGTACACACGCGAGGGGGGAAGTGAGGGATCTAGCCTAAACAAACTCAGGATGCCAGGGAGTGTGGGTCTTAAAACACACTTCCACAAGGGATCAAGTGACCTCTGATGAGCGCTAGTTATAGTCTTGGATATCCCCCCCAAGTGCATCCACATTACCCAGATGATCCTACAGGGAAGTCAACCCAGACGCTGAGGGAAATATTACATCAGTTTTCTGTGATTAAAAAAGTAAATTGACTAAGAAATGTGGTTGTTTTTTCTGCCCATGAATGATGATTTCAACATTGCGAGGATGTCATGTGAGCTGACACTGAAAGATTGCCATAACTCATCATTAGACACATGACCAGCGCTACTTTGAAATGTTAGCTACTGAACTTGATGCAATTTTGAAAGACCACAACCAGTTGAGTGATGATTGACTACTCAGAGCTTGCTTTCCCATCTCTTAAGTGTCATGGTTCCTGTTTTTTTTACAGCTTGGCCAAAAACATAAAGTCATGCTTTATGCCTGCAGGCCACACCCAAATTGACCCAGCTATGTCTTTTCCACTAAATCATCATCTCCAAATCTGCTCCCTTGTCAGAGAAGAATGGCATGTTTACAAAAAGCGTTAACAAGCTTGTTTTTAGGCTGCATGGGAGCCTCTAAATCATTTATATGACTGACACATAGCTAACACCTGCAATGATTCCCCACCGAACAGACCTGCAAATGCAAACAGGGATCGCTCTTCCTGCGAGCCATTTTGCTGTCTCTTCCTCTCCCTCAGCTGCCTTATTCAGCTTGTTGAAGAAGATGTTGATGAAGAATTATGTTTTGTTTGTTTTAGTTGGAGGCGAGAACATATTTCATGGTGTTGAAGGTCATAAGGCAAGTCCAATTCTATGTGGCGAGGGGAGGAAATATGAGCCTTTAAAGCTCTTTAAGTGATTCCCTCACTGTCTTGGCCTCGGGGCGAGGCTAGACTTGTTTCAACACACCCAAATGGAGCAAGACCTAAAGCCGCACATCGACAGGGAAGTGATTTGCGAGGGGTTGTTGGGGGCAACATATGGTCACAAACTGTTTTTTGTCAGGATTTTTTTGGTTGTTTTCTTAATATTCTTAAATAAAAAACATGGATGAACATCACATCATATCTCAAACACACACACACACACGTGCGCATCTACAATCACCTGCTCCAGCCTGATCATATTGTCTGAATATGAGCACTGCACCTATAGGTCATGTCCACAGATGTCAGTTGCTCAGTACAGGATGTTTTTTTACAAACCAGAGTCTGACTCTGAATAGCTCTCTTTCATTTTCTGCAAACACAGAGTTCATTTGAGGGATGTGACCTTCTGAGTTATAGTCCACCACTATCACCATACTAAGACAAATTTTAAAAAAAAAACACAGATCTGGGAAAGCACAGTTGGGGCTTTCCTGCTGCAAGAGTAACACAAAAACTGCCTCTGATTGGCTGGACTAGTCACAGGGGGAAAAAAAGCATCCGGGGACTTGATAAAGGATGAATAAATGACTGTAGTGTAGTAACTGTAGTGTGCGCATGCAGAATCCCTTGTGCCCATCTTGGCCCCCATCCAGTTAAACTCAGCTGAGTTCTTGAACAAGGAGGAGATAATTGCTCCAGTGATCTTAGTGTTGCTAAGAACCAACAAATGTCAAAACACCCCTCATCTTTACAACCCCTCAGTTGTTCCTCTTATGCACTCAACTGAGAGCCTTGCGGTCAGCTCATTAAGGGATTTCACACATGTGATTATACTATATATGTATGAGTGTTTTGGGGGGGGCAGAGCAAGGGAATCTTTTCTGAGTATGAGCGCAAAGAAGTACAATTACTCCCTCTGTTGCTCTCTTTCTTTGGCTCGTTTTCCCATCCCGTCTCTGCTCTCTGTCTGCTTCACCTCATCACCTCTCAGTGTCTCACCACTGTGCGGGAAGGACGCCATGTAGCACATCGCATCACAGCCTGATTTGTTTAAAGCGGCGAGTTCTTGTATGAGGTGTGTGTGTGTGTGTGTGTGTGTGTTTGTGTGTGCGCGCACGCACGCACATGGAAGACAATGAATCAGTCAAAGAGGAAAAGGGAAGAGAGAGGAGACTAGATATCTTTAATAGCACAGCATA
Organism: Thunnus albacares; assembly: GCF_914725855.1. Classification (NCBI taxonomy): domain Eukaryota; kingdom Metazoa; phylum Chordata; class Actinopteri; order Scombriformes; family Scombridae; genus Thunnus; species Thunnus albacares. The sequence continues at coordinate 14,799,030 of NC_058123.1, read as the reverse complement.
TTTGACATGAGGTCTGGGTGAGGAGGCGGGTAGGCTGGATGAGATCCATGGTAGACATATTGCATGCATACACACACACAAACACGTATACACACTTATCCCTGGAGTGTGCTCCTCCTTGTCAGCCAAGTGGTGCTACGCTTTGATCTTGACACTGAGGGTCAGTCCCTAGCCCCCATCTCTCTTTTTTCTTTTTTCTCTGTCTCTCTTACACTTTCTCTCTCCCTCCCTCCCTCTCTATGCTCTGTCTCCCTCCCTCCAGCCGTCTGGATGGCTGGCTCGACAGCCTTGGGGTGTTTAGGTTCTGGAGGGATCCCAATTTCCTCTTCTAATCATGACATCATCCTGCCTCAATAGGTTAAAGATGTGGCCAGGATATTCCCTGCTTCCTTGTTCTGCAGCCTCCCATCAAATTACACACATTACATGTTGCCAGCCGCACCAGCAGACTCTGTTAGTTTCTTAAAAAACTGCAGGAGCTGGCGCAAATGTGGAAGGAATGCATGTAGGGTTAACATCATAGCTGTAGCTGGCCTCAGTTACTGTATGTGAGCGCATTTGAGCATTTTGTTAGTGATGCAGGGTACATGAGATTCAGTGCAGACCATATTCAGGTCATGAGGTAATTCAATAGTGCCGTTCATCAGTAGTTTGGAGATTGTGTCTAGGCCTCAGACTTGATTAAAGGCTAAGGCTGATTAGAGGTGAAGAGTAGTCGCGACCTGCCTGGCCTGTCAATAGCTGTTAACTTCACCTCCACCAGCTCAACTAATCACACCAAGAGAGGCTCATCTGGCTTTCTCTCTGTGGTCTATGAATCTTCTCTTCTCTTCTCTTCTCTTCTCTTCTCTTCTCTTCTCTTCTCTTCTCTTCTCTTCTCTTCTCTTCTCTTCTCTTCTCCTCTCCTCTCCTCTCCTCTCTTCTCTTCTCTTCTCTTCTCTTCTCTTCTCCTCTCCTCTCCTCTCCTCTCTTCTCTTCTCTTCTCTTCTCTTCTCTTCTCTTCTCTTCTCTTCTCTTCTCTTCTCTCCTCTCTTCTCCTTTCCTTTCCTCTCCTCCCTTCTCTTCTCCTCTGTTTTGTTTCACCTCTTTGCTACAACACTTTACTGTGTTAAGTGAGTAATGAGAGAAGCCCAGATCACAATCAGACTCTTCATTTTCTGCCAAGCCGACATCTGTGCTCAGCCATCAAGCACATAATGAAACAATGTTACTGGGACAATTCAGGATAATATCAGCATTGCCATCACGAGGGTAGTTCTAGTCACAGCAACTGCTCAAACTGAAGGACTAAATAATTTTGGTCCCTTTTTACATGTGTGTCAGTGTGTGTGAACTTTATTTTACTGTAACATATACAATAGAAAAGCATTGTATACAACAATACAGTTTTACAGCAGATTTTACAGTATGGAGGGAATTGTACGTTTCATGGAAACCCAAAATGTTCTACTTATGTGTTTGGGTACTTTACCTGCTTATCAATGACGAATCCTGCGCAGTACATCTTCGATTCGATAAATCTTTTCTGATAAATGTATCTAAATGTATGTTGTCACTTTGACTCACTTATGGATAAAAATGTACATGCACATTTCTAACATATCAGATTTTCCATCCTTTGCCTTCTTGGCAGACCTACAGTATGTGTTTTTAAATGTACATATTTTTTCATAAGAGGGGGACCCAGACTTTTGACCAGAGGGTCAGTGGTATGAATAATTTTATTACTGCATAGGAAATGTTGTTGGGGAAAGGGATGTGAAAGCTATTCCTTATCCAAACATCCCAGGGCACTTAAAGGGTAAATCTGAAATATAGTGGGCAAAAAAAAAAAAAAAATGCTGCTGCACGGTTCTCTTTGTATTCTAGTTTACATGCATGTTTCACTTTTCGCCACACCTCAGTCAGTGATGTCATACCAGCTGTTTGGTTTTGGACAGCTGATGCAAAACACCTGTAGTGATAACAATGATTTGGATATGACCAGAGGTGAGACATGCTTGAATATTCTTTATATTGTTTGTTATTATATGGGGTTATAACATGCATATTCAGTAATTGTTTAAGGAGGCTCAAGGGACGATGCAACCACTTTTCAAGATATATTGCCCAGAACAGCATATTTCTTTCTTGCAGTCCTCCTGTCATGAGTCTTCTAACTAGAAGTTTGGAGTTTATTGAAATAGTTGGCATAGGCTCATATGAATATGAATGCTACTGTAATAGCTGGTATGCATCACCAAGTATAAAGAAAATATCTGTTGGCAGAAGTCACATCTGCGGCAAATTTAATCATAATCCTTCCTGTTTTTTATTGTAATACTTTACTTTTTTATCCGAGTTTATACTGACTTTATCCCTCTAAAGTTATGATGGCTTAGTTATTGTGCTCTGATTTCAAATCAAAACTCCACCCAGATTGTAATAAAATATAGAAGACTTAAGTCTGGGAGCTAAATGCACCTTTAGATCATGCTGAAGCAGTTTTCTCCTTCTGGTTGCCTTTACTGTTTCAGTGTGAATCAGAAGATTGCTGGACTTCAGGGTCATATTTCCATTCTATATTAAATGAAAGAGAATAAACAGCATCGTGTACCCTTACTGCAGCTACCACCTTGCAGGATTCATAATGGTAAGGTCATTGCCATCTTTGCAACTAGTTACCATTCCCATCCACCTGTTACTGCATCAGCTAATGGCCTAAGTCTCATGGGCTTGACTTAGGGAAAGGTTCATTCCACACCTCTTGCCCAGAAGCCTGAGCCCTGAATTTTAAGTCCATAGAGGGAGGCTTTCAACCCAAAGAGCGAAAGCCAAAAGGATCTCCATGCTCTTAAACAGATTTCAAGCTCTGAGGAGGCCCCCGCATCCTTCCCAACCCTTAACACTTCCATTTCCCACTGGCTTCTCTTGCAACCAACGTGCCCAAATTTATAGATTATAGATATAGATTTACCCAAGAAGTCCTTTGGTAAATTATAAATCATTGAAAATGCTGCAGCACACATGCTGGCCACTAACAGGAAAAGCGTATACATCACACATGATTGGCAGAAGACCTGAGGGCTCCACTCAGTTTTAGTGTGATATTATGTCTTTTCATCAGCACTTTACATGAGGTCTTAAAGTCTACACAGTCATGGATTTATTTTATCTTTTCCACACTGTGTTGTGATCTTCCCTGTTATTTTAGTTTCTAGTCACTTAACATAATTCAGTAATTTAATTGGCTGTGGAGATTTTGATATTAGATTTGCAGCTGAGGCTCTTAAAAGGAACTTAAACTGTGACAATGTCGCACTCTTTTATTTGTATTTTGGCAATGAAGACTTTATAGCTCTTAATTACAGGCAATTTGCAAACCATCTTGTAATTATTGTCAGACTATTAGCCATAAATTAAATCTAATTAGGTTAGCGTCAGTGGTGACCACTGTGAGAGTGCTGTACTTGACATGTGATTTAATTCTTTATTCTTCCATTGTGTTAATATTATTTTTTTAAGCCAACACCTCACAACAGGGAATAATCAGTCAATTAAAACAAAAGTGCAGAGGAAACTCAAACCCCTGGCAATTTTGAAGATGCCTAGAGAAAGCCTATCCATGTAAAGTAAGCACTGTAACGTTTAGTAGGCTAGCTAGCATTCAGCCCAAGTGTGTTTTACATTAGGGAATAAGAGAGTGATACTGTGCTTGAACCTGGCATGTAGTAACCTTTATGGTGGTATGAGAGGGGGTTGAAGTCAAACTCTCACAGCCGTTTTTAATCCTTTTAACTTTTTCATCTTTCACTCAAGCTTACTCTCTGGAGATTATGCTTTTCTCACGATTGTGATGAAGAACATTGTTCTTTGATGCCCCAGTAACACCTCTGGGATCTACTAGAAGAACACAGCAACACCGATCATGCAAATACATACACCTGACATTTATAAAAGAGACATTATACTGTCAGTATTCTAAGAGCACTCCAGTCAAACAAACAACATACCTTGAGCTTGATGACCAGTTAGCATGTGTACTCATGCACTTACGAGCATATCTCCTCTTTTATTTGCAAAATGAGAAAGGTGGGAGAGGTAGGGAATTGGATTCCTCCAAGCCTGCTGTTCCTAGTCAGTGAGGCTGTAGACAGCTGGGCGCCCACTACAGTTAAGATCAGAGGCCTTGATAACCTGGGCCCTGATTTATGGAGAGCAAGCGGCCTCTGCAATCACCTAATGAGGTAGAGAACGCAGAGTGTTTACATGTTTATTAGATAGCCAAAACCAGCTGGGGACACTATTTCCCTCCACCTCTCCCTCTCTCTCTCTCTCTCTCTCTCTCTGGCAGTCTCAGCATTGAGAATGTTCTGTCTCCATCGCATCTATCTATCTATCTATCTATCTATCTATCTATCTAGCTAGCTAGCTAGCTAGCTAGCTATAGCTAGCTAGCTATTTATCTACATGAGTCGCAAAGTGGATGCTTTGAATCTGTGCCACTCAGTCTCATTGGAGAGCATCTTTGTCTCATTGCGGATTCTTGTTTTGATTTTGATATCTAACACTGAAAAAGGTCAGCTAATACTGAAAGTGAAAAACAAACCCCCCTCTTCAGATTGTTTCCAGTAAACAGTTGCTAATTAATAGTGATACACCCATGGGGGTGTAACAATGAATATTCGCTATTTTCCAGTCTGGCACAGGTATTTAATGATCCCCAGCAGACCCTATTGTCTGCTTCCACAACCAAACAGCACCACATACTTTGCCGTTCTCATTACAGGAGGTCATGGAAAGTGTCCTCGGAAGGGGCTTGTCTACCTCAGGGCCTTTTCACTGAACGTCTTGGCTTCATGCATCTCAACTACAAAATGTAACAGTTTTACATCCACCAACATAAAGTAGCACCTATCTTTGTGCTGTTTTCTCAGTCAGTGAGCAAACACACTTGTGTGCATCCATATATAGACATTTCCAATAACCAGTGCTCAGTGGAAATTGGATCTTATAATCCCTGCTGCTGGCTAGTCTCCTAAAACTAGAAGAAGGAACAAGTGGTGGTGATGGCGGGGGTTGAGATTTAGTGGTACTCGTATCATGTGCATGTAATGTCCATGTGTGCACACACAAATTACCTCTCTTTCAACAATGTTCTCTGGGTTACAGTGATAAATGATAAAATAACACACAAACATAAGCACAAAATAACACACTTTCCCATCAGCATCTCTGGAATCTCTCAGCACCTGGGAAAAACTGTTGGCTGTCCAAAAAAGTTAATGCACAACAGACCACTTTCTCTCTCTCTCTCTCACCCTCTTCTTCTCCATTTGGCCTTGTAAAACCTTCGCAAATCAAATCCGCTTTCCATTGGGGTTTTGTAATTGTTGTTTTTGATGAGGAATTGTGGTTCTGAAGGCTTTCAGAGCTTGTCTTTCAACTACAGGATCTCTGCTGCTACTTGGTTCTTGTTATCCACTGCTATGTACTAGTGGTGAGCAGATTGTGTCGGAATCCACATAGAATTTAAAAGAGGTCCACAGGTCTCCTGACTGTTTTTGAAGAATGGATGATCTGTAAGATTACATTGTCATTTTCCTCTGACTGCTTAGGCTTATGTCAAAATAGAGCTTGTCATCAGCTTCCTCTCATCATTCGTCCAGTTTCCTAGATATTCTGACATTTTCCAAGAAAACATGAGAGTGCATTCAAACATAAAGTACAGTGGCTTGAGAATGTGCTTTGCACAAATCTAAATGTTTATTTAGTGCCGTCTGCTCCAGCAAACAAACATTTCAATTTAGCATTTTATTATTCTTGGTATTAGAAATTCTACCTCAGGCCCATAGCCCTCTGTTCAATTTCTCTGGATATTCAGTACATGTGTTGTATGTGCATAAGAAATACAAAAATATACAAATATAAGCAATGACAAGGACAGTAAGTCATTGCACAAGCACAGGCACACACCCAGATAAGAGAAATGTTTGACTGGCTTGGATTGTAAACCTTCAACTGACCAACAACACCTCAGCAGCATTAGTCCTGCATATACACATACAGTAGGGATGCACAAACATACATTTAAGGCAGCAATGAATTTACACAGCCACAGTAACATACAGGCAATGCTGAAAGAGCCTGATCATCAAAATCTGCCATTTCAATTTCTATCTTCCCTCTCCTCCATTGCCCTTAGATGCCGACCGGCCGGCGCTCCTAACCAACCCCGACCCCAACAAATCACTCATTTTTATACAATTACCTCCCGCTCCCTTCCTGCGCATGGCTGGGTGCAAGTGTCGCCCGTCTGCCTGCCATTGTGTGCTAATTTTAGGCCCATTATTTGCTGTAACAAATGTGCAATGGGCAGAGTCACTTTCACATTAATAGTTTGCACCCAGAGGGGAAGTCTTCCTCCTCATCATGGATCAAAGGTCTCCTCTATTGTATCTAACTTCCTGTTTCCCCTTTTAGCTACTGTGTGTTGTTTTTTCTCACTCTCTCAACCTGGACCAAACTACTAGAGCAGTTCTGGGCTTCAGAGCCCTCAAATTGGACACTGCTGCGAATGACAAGCATGAGAAGATGACCTTTAACCTCCTGGGTGATTGCGGGAGAGCCGACAGGTGATTTGTGGAACTAGGAGGAGATGAGAGGAGATGCATAAAGTGAAAGCTCACGCTCTCGATATCATGTGTCCGCAGATGGGAGGAGAAATCTGCATTCCATTGTTGTACTGTCAGCAGAGGTGTCCAAATTTGATAAAATGCCTCGTCACCTTTCTCTGGTTCAACTCCCACACATGGTAAATGATAGAAGACTGCAGCTGAGGTTACCGTGACCTTGGTCTCTTCAAAAATAAGACTTTTCAAAGTAAAATGGGCAAGTGCGTGCTCTTGATAATCCTTTCATAGTCTTACCACATCACAATGTAAGGTTAATGCCAAACTGCTCTTCATTTTTCTTTCCAGAGCTTTCAGCCAAACATATCACCTCCAGTGATTTTTTTGGATGATTGATGTAACTATGTGTCACAGGAAGCTGTACGGTGTAACAGAATGGGAAGACCGTTATGTCACAAAGCTAAACAAATCTCCTCTCACCATTGTACTGCGAACAACTGATCCAACACATGTCTCCTATTAATCACATGGGCACGTTTGTAGAGAAAATAAAAGGCAATAAATAATCAAGCAGGGAAAACCTTCGCTCCCACTATGGCTTTATGGTCATCATTATTGCCAGAGTGAAGACAAATGATTAAAAGGTGCTTCTTTTTTTTTACATGTTTGAGCTTATTTCCATAGTTTCAGCCATCATTCTTATGGGTAATTATAACACTGGGCAGTGAGATCTGGGAATATAATGAAATCACTAGAAAGGAGTCAGACGGAGCACACACAATCAGATCAATCAGGTTTTAAACTAATCAAATTAAAAGTAGAAGAGGGATACAATTATTATCCAAACTGTCTGTTGTAAACATCCATCAAAGTTTACAGACCGGCCTCCTGCTTCAACTTTAATCTGCATTACTTGTCATAGTTCAACAAGGAAGGATTTTACAGACATTTCACATGTGCTCACGTTCAGTTTAGATTCTGTTAGCTTGCTGACAACCTGCAAATTTTGTTTTATCAGTGTCACTATGTTCACAGATCTAAGCAATTATTTTGGTGAGTACAATGTTAACCAATATAAATAATGGCCAAAATTAGAAAAATAAGACCTCAGTTGTAATAAACTAGCATTATCCTTAATGTGAAACTATCAGCCAGTTTGCAGCTATTGTAAAATATAAGTTCCTTAAGTATTCAATTAGCAATTATCAAGTTGTCCTCATGAGAATTTTCGAAGGTCAAATCTCATCTCAGGGACACACTGCAATACTGTCATTCCTTTCAAGGTTACTAAGAATGCCATACTGACTGCTTTATTTAAAAAAGCTAGTGATACACAATGATTTAGTGAAGAAAAAATACTTCTCTTTCCCCTGATTTTGGTATTTTCATCTGATGAGTGAGTATAAACAGCCAAGGATACTAGGAGTTTTGCTAATGGGTGATATCAAGAGAGCCCCACTTATCCATGGACTCGCCAATGCCAGTTTACACTAGTTTCACCATCCTCCAAAAGATACCCTCAAAAAAATCAAAATTGTGAATGTGCACACTTCAAATTACATTAATCTGCAAGCATGTTTCACACACACAGTCATCCATACCCTTACACACACAACAAAAGTCATATTTTCTGATTTTGTCATAAACAGATATCAGTATATGACAAGGACTGAGAAGTTCCAATGTGGCACAGTGAGGAAGCATTTCTTTGTGTCCATTGATCGTGTAATTAGGGCCACACAGAAGGTGAAAGAGATTGCTGACTGCTGAGGGAATGACCTCTTGGGTGATGGGGGGCGGGGGGTGGAGGGATATAGGAGCCGCGGCCAGTACTGCGGCTATGAGAGTGTGTCATCTTCCGCTATGTGGCGTGTCCATGTTAATGCAGAATGTCCCCTGTGGGACTGAGCCCTGAAGACTTACAGAATGAGCGGTTTGCTCATGATACTTTAGGTCAAACATTCCCCTCCTAGCAGTCAAGGCTGATGATTTCACAGAAACTGTGTAGACAACCACAGTTAACTCACAGCTAGTGAAAATTTATATGCCGATTTTAAAGGGCGAAAAAATCTATTCATATTATCACTGTTGTATATATAAAACAAAACATACAACGGTTTGCTCCTTCTTTGCCCAAAATGACTAAAAGTAGCAAACTAAACTGTTTAGTTGACTGGAATGCAAATATTTGCTAATGAAAAAAAAAAGAATTTTTATTTCTATTTCTTTCTTTATTTCACATTAATAACTTTCTATCATCATCATTTTCATTAGCATTTTGTCATCATTTTACATTTGAAATGGTGCTTGTGATTTTCATAATTAATAATAATAATAATAATAATTCTTATTATTATTATTATTATGAATAATAATAATAATCAATCAGGAAGAAAAAAGGAGAGAGAATAAAAGGCCAAGGACGGAAGCAAAGTGAACTGGAGCTCAGGAGACAGGCGGCGAGGGAAGAGGGAACAGGTAACTTGGATGCACTCTGACAACAGACTGTATCTGCCTTTCCCATATATACTAAATTTCTGTAGCTGCTCCAGTGCCTATATGAAGGTAAACAAAGGTGTACAAGAAGCGAGCTATGTTATATATTGGACTGCAATATGATTAGCAAAAATATTCAAACATATAACCTGTAAAACAACATAGGTGTATAATGTATGCGTAATAAAGAATATGCCAAATAAACATGACAGCTTGTTTGTGTTTCCATGATTTTTATAGGCAGCTATAATGCTTACACTTATCATTCTAAAGTTTTAATGTGACTACTGCAACACTTTATGTGTGTGCATGCATGTTTCATTGTGCATACAGTATATGCAATTTTTGAGTTACCACTGAATCCCCAAAAAAGGAGTTTTGGATAAACAATTAATTGTAAGCTAAATTGAAGACTTTAAATTCACTTCTAATTCAACTATATTTAATTGACCTTGACTTTTAGTTTGTTCACCCATCCATGTGCTATAGCTTGTGTTTGTGCTGGATACTGCCTGCTTCTCCAACCTCAGCGCCAAAGCCTGCATGTCTTTCTCTGTTACTCCAAATGATGAGTTCTTATAGCCACACTGAGCTCTGCCTGGAACAAACACGGGCAAATTGACTTTATCCTCTTTTGTAAAGTTCAGGGGTCTGACAGACAGGACAGACACACGCAGATGGGAAAGAATATCTCTGAGCATCTGTATGTCATGGAGTCATGGGGCATCTCGAGGGGCATGTTTAGAGAGTATAGAGCAGGAGGCGGTGGGGGTTAGCGCTGTGTGGACTGGAGCAGACTGAAGGGGGGCAGGTCATTGTGCCTTCAGGCAGGTGGGGGTGGGCTCAGGAGTTAATTGGTAGTTTGGGGTTTGATGGTGAACGTTGGTGACAAGTCTGTGTGGCCAGACCCAGTGAGCCCCTGCTGCATATTCACTGTGTCGCAGGGCATCGCGGCAACTGTCACAGCTCACCAAAGCTGGAGAGATAGAAATAGAGAAAGGGGCAGTAAGGGGAGGAAAGAGAAAGATGGGTGGAAGAAAGAAGTGAAGGAAAGCAACTAGAGTAAAGATAGATTCATCTGTTTCACTCTTTTTCAGCTCAATAAAAACTAAACTCAAAAGAAGTATCTCTACCTCCCCGTAACAGTTTTCCTTCTTTCTGTATGATGTTGAAAGTGTCCAACTAGCTGTGCAGAAAATATGCTGGCATTCGGTTTATTACAAGTATGAATTGTTCACTTGCTTGATGAGAAGGGAGAGATATGACCGCTTCAAAGCCAGCTAGTAAGTGGGAGAGGGGGCCTGAATGAGGCTCCATGCAAGCATGACGCTGGGGTGACTCAGTGAAGCTCTGCTCCTAATTGTGGCCCAGGGAAACTATTGTAGCCGGGGTGCAGGTCACCCCGGGCCCCAGGAAGGTTACACTGGCCCTCTTAAACCTGTTGTTGCCTGGCGCTCACATAAAAATTACACCTCGTAAATATGGACAGCTAGGGAGTGTGTGAGGCAGGACGAGGTCGGTTACTTTTCTGAACCCTGCCCTTTAAACTTGCAGTCACCTTGATCCTGCTGCCGACTGCCTGTTAGGTTGTTCACTCACAGGGAGACAAGCAGCTGTGCACTTACTGGCTTGTGTTTTTGCTTGGTAGTTTTTTGGCACCTCATCTTGCTCTCTAGGTGGACAGCATTGAATCATCTTCGCACCTATCTGCATCCTGGACTTGCTTTGATGTGTTTCTGTATTTAAGGAGAAAAAACCTTCCTTTGACCCTCAGCTGTTATTTTTGTACATAGAAATTCTCTATAACACATGCCCATTAGATATCCATTGTCAGGGCACTATGTTAATCTTTAAATCTGTCTGTCAGTGTTTTTTTCATCTACTGAACAAAAATCTAATTTAGGTTTGAGAAAACTGGAGAAACATACCGTGTCAGGCCATGGTGACATTAAGTATTTAAGCTGTTTTATTGTTTTTGTCATAAAAGAAAAAGTGTCTTGTGATGGATCAAACTGATACAAATTATCTGTCTATTAGCTATTTGTTACAGTTTGTATAGATGCAGACATTTTCATTTTAAAAACTATCATGCCATATCATGGCATTTCATCAAATGGATTTGAAATGAAATAGCCAGACTTCATGTCAAATCACAACATCATCTTCCCCCTCCTCCTCTTCCTCCAATTTTCTTTTCAGCGCACAAAAAGACTGTAAAGGTTTATTATGTATTCTGGTTTGAATCCAGTTCACAGAGCACAAGGAACATCTTCACATAAATATTCTCTGGTCTCTATCTGTGGGGCAGTTCTAGCTGTGCCACTTGTGCATGAGGTGTACTATATGTGCATACACGCCTGTTCTACTAAGGCCTCTTTTGTCATTAAGGTGAGTAATGGGGATACAGGCTATAAGAGAGCCCAGGGAAAGGCATCAAAACCTTTGTCTGTCTGATATTGTTTTAGAATGTGTTTATTCAGTTCAAGAGGAGCCTCATTACTCTCTCTCTCTCTTTCTCTCTCCCTCTCTCTCTCCTTTCTCTGCCCATTTTCTCCTTCTTTGGTTTCCCAGGGACCAATGTGGGAACAATAGATGTACAATTAACGTGGGCCAGGCACGGGAGAGCAAGCGTTTGATGTTCCTGTTGAGTGGCCTCCTTGCTGAGGGCAGGAAAGCAATGTTTGGCTGTGTTCAGGCTTTACTGTGTGTTTTCGTTGTTTCTGAGGCATTGGCTCCCAGAATATTAAAATTCAGGCCATAAATAAGCTGATGGCAGCTGCAATATGCCAGAAATAATGTTTGCAAAGCCAAAGCCCTCATTATCTCCCCAAGGCCTAAAGTAGGAAGACAAGGGGTGGTAGAAGAAAGGAAAAATGCTTTTAGCCTCCTTTATGCCCACTTTTTCTCTGCTCCTCTTCACTCTCATTTCCTCATGTGCCACTTGCTCTTCCACTTGGAGGTGGAGTGGGAGGAGTAACACAGATATAGTCATGCTACACCTGACGCCCTAATGATAGCAGCAGCAATGGAAATACTCTCATGAGAACAAATCCATTTTCCATACACATTTGTACCCCTTCAGGGCCAGCAATCGCATGGACTGTAACCCAGCCTGCATTTGGAAACAGGCAGGGAAACATGCTGGACAATTTGAAAGTCCATGAGAGGATGAACAAATACACTCATTTACACTGACACATATAGCCAATATTGCAGCCCAGTATTCCAAGGAATTACTTCGACATTGGACAATTCCACAACTCCTAATTTACATCCATTGCCAATATTCAGTGCCAATGCAGGATGTAGTGCAGCCTTTATGTAGCCCAGTGGATAGTAAGGCCTTGTTCAGACTAACACTAGCCCTGCATGAAAAAACGCAGCCCTCTCATTCATTTGAACCCCATTGCAGAGGTCTCCGGAAAAACAATGCAGGGTCATTTGGCAAAAAAAGTGAAACCTGGCAAAACTGGTGAGACACAACACAACATAACACAACACAATGTCACATAGACGTGCAAATGCACATTCATAGTGGATTACTTTGTAACATGAACACTGTATGTCTACTGTTCATTTTGTGATCGTCATGATGAAAGATAAAATAGTTACTGCTGTGATAACTTTCCAGAGTTGGAAAATCCTGTCTGTGTTTTCTTAATTTTTTATAACCTTTACTTAACCAGGAAAACCTCATTGAGATTGAAAATGGCCAAGATACATAAAAAGTATTATAAACCATAGTACAATGTTATGGCACTTGGCACCACCTATTTCATTGTCTCATGGCTATCATTAACAACACAGTCACCAACACAGTCCTGTGCGTTGCTTTGATGCATGTCTGACTTTCATGCAAAAGAATACGTGCAAACTAAAAGCTGATATTTAAACCCAGGACCTCTTTAATGTGAAGCAACAGTGGTTTTCATCTAAATGCCCTATCCATCCATCCAACCAACCATTTTCTACCCCTGTGTATCCTTTTCAGGGTCACATTCTTTGACCAAGAGGCAGAATACGCCCTTGACAAGTAGCCAATTTATCATATTCACACCCATGGGCAATTTATGGTTTCCATTTCACATAACCATTGGACTGAAGGCAGAAACCACACCAACACTGGAAGAGCATAGAAAATTCACATTGGTTCAAACTAGCGTGGTCAGTTTTGAACCAATGCAACCTTTTTGCTGTAAGGATAACCTGAGTGACCATCTCTCTGCCTACATGCACCACAATGTACAAAATCTGGCCACCAGATTCAGTACAAATCAGATTTGACAATGTCATTGTCTGCAAAAAAAAAAGTAGATATACAATGTCATACATAGTAACAGTATCCCCAACAAAATGCATAATCAGATTCAAAGCAGATTCAAAATTGAGTGAATGTAATTTCTAGGACAATGAAACAAACTACCTGCTGGCTACCTGTCTTCAATTTCCCTTACCAAACATGTCTCTGCTGGGCTCAGATGTTTGGAGGTTCTCCAGAGACATCATCACAAAAGAGCAAAAAAGAAGGACTCCATCCATTGGAGTGGTACAGCCAAATAAATCCCATGGACATGAGGAGTACAGCCAATTCATCTTAAAATGTGGTCTTGATGAGAAAGGACATTCAATTACATGAACGCATTGTGATTGCACAATGGCCATTCTGGGGAAAATATATTGGTGAACCATGAATTGGTTTCGGTTGGCTGCCCTGGCAACTCGTTAAGTGAGCAACAGCATTTACATGGTGATGGAGGCCAAGTTCATAGGACCTTTTTTGGGATCAAGGGTTTGCAGTGGCCACAAACACATGCTTGTGTGGTTCATTTAGTTTTCAGCTTGGTGAATGATATCAACAATAAGCACTGCCAATTTATTGTCCAGTTTTACCCATAATCACAATTCTTCAATTCTAGGTGTCAGAAATCTGAAGTCATATGTAATGGGTAAGTGTTTGGGTGATAATTTATATCAGTTGAAGTCTAGCAGCTCCTCCCTGATGATGTGTGCCATGGCTTGAGCTGCTGCAACAATGAGAAGATGCTGTTTGGGCCACATAGAAAACACAAAGCCTGTGCATATGTTTGTACTGTGGATGTGTGTGTGTGTGTGTGTGTGTGTGTGTGTGTGTGTGTGTGTGTGTGTGTGTGTGTGTGTGTGTGTGTGTGTACGTGCATGTGTGTGTGTGTGTGTGTGTGTGTGTGTGTGTGTGTGTGTGTGTGTGTGTGTGTGTGTGTGTGTGTACGTGCATGTGTACGTGCATGTGTGTGTGTGCAGTAATAAGCACACTAATACAGTACACACAAACACAAACTAGTAGCAAAAAAAACCTGCATAAACTTGCACATACACAAATCGAGAATCAAATATAATATTGTATACACTTTTGGCCCAGTGGTGGCAGGTGCTTGTTCTAAATGTCAGAGTCTTTGATCACTGGGGTTGCTGATGGAGAGTGGTGAGGGTCAGAGTGTTTTTTTCATAAAAGATGAGGGAAAGAGAAAGACAGCGTGTCACATAAAAGCATGTTGCTTTGTTGGGAAAGCAGACTGGAGGAAGTGTATATTTAAGTGTGAAGTAATAAGGGTGTTGAATCCTCTCCAGGCAAAGCATAAGCAAATGTGAATCCAGCACAGATGCTTACAAACAAATCACATGCTCTCTCACACAAGCACACACTGGGACTAACAGCGGGTAGATTGATTAGGGAAATTTTGGTGACCAACTGAATTAGCAACCCTATCTATACACACATGTTGAAACAATTTGCTCTACTAAATACATTTTGGAAGCAGCACAATTGTTGCCTTGATTCACATATTCAAATTCAGGAACTTCTAAATTCCTATTTACTGCACAGAAGGCACAGCAAGGACATCAGCATGTTTGGTTTGGTGTCCAAAGCACAGAACTTGGTGGTTTGTTTTCCACTAATTGTTTTAGACTACTAAAAGAGTTGGTTGAAGCAAAAGTTCAATATTTTGGAGGATACACTTATTCACTTTCTGGTGAAAATCAATACCATGCTCATATTTGCTTGTTGAAAAGTAGGCTACAGCCAGCAGCTGGTTAGCTTAGCTTAGCATAAAGACTGGAAACAGGGGGAAACAGCTAGCCTGGCTCTGTACAACGGTAACAAAATCCACCCGCCCTTCTAAAGCTCACATCTTGTTTGTTTAATCCCAAAAATTCACCGTTTTATGGGGGGGGGGGGGGTTATGTGCCATATTTCATGGCTTTGAGCAATTGCCAGGCAACCAGCGGAGACTCAAGGAAGTTACTGTGCCCGACCAAGAAATAGTCTGACATGTAACCACTGATGTATGAAGAGAGCTGGATACAGCGCGAATGCTCAGCCTTGCTACCAATTTTTATTCTAGTGGCCACTCGCATATTGCAACAAAAAAATCCCCTGCGTCCCAAAAAGCATTTTCCCCATAGACCAATATTATATAAAGATAAAACTGTTGACAGGACACATCAAACTGCAAATAAAGTCAGTTGTTCGTCTTTGTATTACTGTATGAATTTTGAATCCAGCGAGGTTTTACATTTGTAAAACTTTCCTCGAGCCTAGAAAAGCGATTTTAAATTTGTGACGTCATCCCAATGTAAAATCTATGGGCTGAGCAGGAACTCGTGCTAAGCTAACTCTCTGCCAGAAAACGAATAAGCGTGTTTCCCATCATGTTGAACGGTTCCTTGAAGGTCAGGGAAAGATTGCATCTATCAGCCTTTACTTTTACAGTATTCAACCAAGATCACAATCTGTTTCTAACCTTAGTCAAGTGCTGTGAGTTTCCTAAACAGCATAAAAATAGTAGTGGATATTGAAGGAAAGCAAATAAATACATTGACATTGACTGTTGTCAAAGTACGTTTAGTATGAAAATTTGGTGTTGACACTTTACAGAAACATTCAACATAAACATATCCTTGTTATGTTCATTTAAAAATGAACAGTCTTACAACATATTTCCGTAATATCAGCGTACATTTGCAGAGACAGGGCTTCAAAAATGTTCCAATATGCCAACCGGGGGGGGCAAAGAGGAGAGGAATTATAAATATTTTTAAACCCCCCAAAGCCCACATGAGTTCATGAATTGATGTGGAAGGAGTGACATCCTTTTCTTTTTTTTTCTTTTTTTTACATCAGTATTTCAATTTTCTTTTGTTGTGGTCGATCTCTTTAAGTATGTCTAAGACTTTCCATTTGGCTGTCACTTAAGATCTGTCTCTTATCCTCTAAAAACTCATCTAGTCCTTTTGGCAGCTAATGGAAATGGTGTGGAGCTGCTGGCGACTCAGATGGCATTATAGGCAGGGTGGCTTTAGTGTCAGCATGGAGGAATACCTTCAACTGATGGCTTTCAGGACCATATGTAAAGGAGGGGAGGATAGGATATTGAAAAAAAAAATATATCTCTAAATGAGGGTCACTTTATGTCACAATGTGGCAAAGATATTCAAGCCTTTGTGTACGCAAACAATGGGATTTGTACACCAAATGCTTGTCAAGTACAGAATAGTTTAGCTGATGTTGTGTGTTTTCTCCTCTTGTAGTAAGAAAGCAGAGATAAAGTAGTTTGATTCTGTACAACAAATAAACTCACAGTACTGAGGAGTGGTGAAATTTATCGGTGGCGCCTAAACAAATTGGCAAGATGGAAAAACTTCAATATATTCTGCATAGGATTTAATGAAACGGATACTACTCATGCAATTGCTGCCAGCTGCAGAACTCCATATGCAGCTGAGAGGGAGAGAGGATAAATCAGAAGTCAAATGCCAATACGCCATCGGCCAAATCTCTCAACCTGATGAAACACAAGAATAATCAGATTTGGAGAAGCTTTTTGGGAGTGGAAGTTCTGGGGGAGTTTGAGTGTTGGGTGATGATATGAGCAGAAAGGACAGAACAAGGAGTGCTTTTTCCTGACTGACAGACAGTCCCAAACAAGGCTGTTCTCCGGGGGTCTCGTCCCCAGACGTGATCGCAGCAGCTTGGAGAAAAAAACACAGAGGAGGGAAAAATGAAGTTCTTTGTCAAGGGCGGAGGATGCGTTGGTTGATTTGTGGGTCAGATAAGGATATAGAAATTTAGAGTTTGAAAGATTAATTAGTCTTGGCAGTTTCGGTAATGTTCTCGTGTGTTTGTATTGTGTAGACAAGGTCAACTGAATGTGTGTCTGTATGTGCATATTTATGTTTTTCTTATTGCATTTATTTTTAATGCATACTCATTGTAGGTCATAGTAGTGTACTGTGTCCCCACTTAGTAAAATGCTGATTTAGGTCAGTGGTTAAGGTTAGGTTTAGGCAAGCAGTGGTTATGGTTAGGGTTAAGATTAGGGTTAGGGTTAGGGTTAGGGTTGGGGTAAGTCTCCAGGAAATTATTGTAAGTCTTTGTAAATACCCCAAAAGTGACTTAAGTAAACCTGTGTGTGTGTGTGTGTGTGTGTGTGTGTGTGTGCCTGCAAACATGTGTGCACAGTATTTCTCTGTTTATGGTTGTCCGCGGTGACAAACGTGTGTTTCTGTATATGTGCTGCTTGTTGCAGGCGTTTCATCTCTTGGTCCATCACTTAACACAGACAGAACAGCCTGAAAACAACACAGCAACATAGCTGCTTCTCTGTGAAGCCGAACATGAGACACTTCAGCTGTCATTACATTTGCACACAGCTTGGCCCATCTTATCACACACTTGCCATCACTTGGTCTGTCGCTGACTGTTTGCATACATTTTACAATGACATGCATTTATCTGTAAAGACTTAATGAAACGTGAGATTCCTCCTGAATGGAGTATGTAATAGTCAAGGACATGAATCATCCATCACGGGCTGAGCATGTTTAGACAGGAGAGTTTGTTACACTACTCATAATATTCACTGAATTCAATACCACCAGATTTTTTTGGACTGTATAAAAAAATAAAGTTAACATATGCAAATTATCCAAATTATATCTGCTAATTTGCTATACTTAACCAGCAAAACTTTTCCAATTAATACATAAAGCAGTTTTAAAGAGAAAGAAAAACTTTTTTGCCTTGTGATGTCTGTCATAATATGTTCTATTGTTGTTCCTCCTCTGTTTTATTGTATATAAAAGTGTCCAAAATAACTTCCACTCTACCAACATTAGAGTATCATGTGGGAAAAACTGGTTGTTCATTTCCCTCAGCAAGAACAAGACCTCCACCAGCCCAATGTCACCTGCAGTGAAAAATAAAAACACTAAACTATTTTTAAAAAGATCCAATTTTATCCACTTATAATGTTATTAATGATCATTTGATTTTTAAAAAATCTAGTATATGGAAATAGCACCATTAAGCACATATATGTGAAGTATCTGCAAATGTATTTCTTTAGAAAGAAACTGCTCACCAACTCATAAACTGTCAAAATAATTTTTTCCACTTTTCATTAAAAATAATAATGTTGATCAAGGCATTTTAAATTTGACCTCTGTGAGACACCATACACATTAAACTCTGGACGTTATAGATTTTCTTGGTTAATAATGATTTGTATTCCTGAATGATTTGGTTTTGGTTGCATCTGATCATCTGCTTGTCACACTGTGGCTCCAACTTTGGACCATTGTTGAGAAATATGGAAACTACATTTAAACATCTGCTTTGATTATAAGCATAGTTTTAATACCTTTTAAATTTTTAATTTTTTAAAATGTTTTCTTGGAGTCATCGTGCTTTTTGTTGAAGTTGGAGCTCATGTAATTGTCTGAAACATATATAAGTCCATGTTGCTTATAATTATTTGGTGATTAGCTCTGTTACTAACTAACTGTGACAATGCAAACTGTCCACGCGGTGACAATGTCAAACTCAGAGTAGGCTTTCAGATGATGTCAACGGGCCAGCTGTTTGTGTGACTCTTACTGATCCATACTATTCAGCTTTCTGAATGAGAGAGCAGCAGCATGCAGTAGAAGGGGAGGGCGGGGGCAGCAGGCTACTGCAATGTGGAAAACACCGGTGTATCTGCGAGAAGGGACGTCAATCTACTGGGATGAATTTTTCTGTCTTTCAGCCTCAAGTCGCAGTAGCACGTTGATGTTGTTATATATTTTTTTTGTTGTTCTGATGTGTGTGTGTGTGTGTGTGTGTGTGTGTGTGTGTGTGTGTGTGTGTGTGTGTGTGTGTGTGTGTGTGTGTGTGTGTGTGTGTGTGTCACGCTGCAGAAGCGTCCAGGTAGGCAGCCTGTACACAGATCCGTGTTTCCGCGTGGAGGAGAGGCAGAGCGACAGCAGGCCTGATCCCGATAGAGTAAGATCATTTGAACTAACCCTTTAAAGTTTTATTGAGACAAGAGACAGAGGCATGTATGCTTAATTCATTTTTACGCTTTGAAAGAAAAAAAATAACCTAATTAATAAGGTGCCGTAGCCTAATATTCAGAAGTGATTGCATGTGACTGCAAAACAGGCCCTTATAGTTAATTATTCCCTAATAATTAAAATTAAATTGTTTAATTATTAATTGCAGTAAATTTATTTATATATTCAGCCTAATTTTGAACTTCACATGTATGTTGTAATGTAGGAGTAAAATCTTTTTTCTTTTTTTTTTAAAAATTGTTGATATTGCAAATGAACTTTTTTCAGAAAAGAAATCTAAGAAAAGTATGTGTTTTTAAAAATATCACCTACGTCTCTTAATATATTTTATTTTAAATGTAAATGAAGTTCAGAGTTGGATATAAAGTTAAGCAAGTGTCTTTTTTTAATTTAAGTTAAAAGTATCAGAGAACAATAAAGGCGTTTTCTTAATTATAGTCTAAACAAATGTCAAGTTTTACCATTTTTATTGTATTATTCCGGAAAATATCGTCGTTTTTATTATTATTTTTTGCAGCAATAGAATTGGTTTTATTGTTGTTGATATTATACACAGTATCCTGTCATAATGTGATGGAAAGTGCCGCGTGTCCTGCAGTTCCCTAGCGCCATGCAGTGGCGGGACAGTGTTTCCAGTGCGGTGTGATTGTGGTCGCTGTGCTGGCAGGAGTGATTTATGCACACCGTGAGTATCACTTTTTTTTAAGTCCAGCTATGATTCTTTTTTTCCCCCACTTATAAAATCATTTCATGACTCTAAAAATATGAATCCTCACAATTTTATTTCTATAAAAAGTTTTTGATTTTTCTAAATTGTTGATTTGATTTATAAAATATTGCCTGGAGGAGGGGGGAAAAAATCAGCTATTTTTTATCCTCCGACTTGAAATATATCTTGTCAAAATAAACTTGAGTCAACTTTGATGTCAAGAATCAAACGCGTTTTAGCACAAAATCCGTTTCAGGAGGAAAAGCCTAATAGCTTAATTGGGTCTATCAAGTAAAATTGATACAATAACATCCCCTCACTCTGTTCAAAGAAAACTGTGACACTTTTTTTCTTTTTGGTCTAATGACCCCTGCAATTTTCCTCCACCCGGACTCATTTGCCGGCGAGTGGAGGAAATATTACATGGGACCATTTGAGGAGATGGTTTTTCTTTCTCTTGAAACAGTTTCTTCAGGTCGCTCCTGAGGGGAGTTTGAAAACATGTCGGCCCTAATTAGCGCTTCAGACATCACACACGAGTCCAAGAGTTTTTCAACTGTTTTGGATTTTGACATCTGCAGATTCTTACAAAAATCTCATATTTCAGAACAAAATAAATCCGCTATGAAGAGCGAATAATTATCTGTTGACATTTTCTAACGTTTGTTTTTTTCTTTCACAAGACAGTCTCTTCTTTTATCTATTTCACAATTGTTTTTTTTTTCTAAAGCTTATATCGCATAATTATTATTTCTACGTGTTTTATAAAAAATAAATTCTTGTTAAAGTGTCCGCAAAAATCTTAATTTTCCAGCGGTG
Source organism: Thunnus albacares (assembly GCF_914725855.1). NCBI lineage: Eukaryota > Metazoa > Chordata > Actinopteri > Scombriformes > Scombridae > Thunnus > Thunnus albacares. Next base: position 14,778,024 of record NC_058123.1, on the reverse strand, counting down.
TATATTTAAATTTCTACTCCCAAACATTTGACTGAATCTTCAATAAAAACGTGTTAGTAATAATATATTTGACGCAATTGAACGTGAAGGCACCACGGTCTCAGTTAACAGCGATAAGAGGAAAAAATGAAGAAGTCTCATCAAATGAATGTAACCCGATGATTATTTGAAAGAGGAGCAGCGTCGCTCTTTATGTCTGCCTTGTTTAAATGTATTCTTTCTTTCTTTCTTTCTTTCTTTCTTTCTTTCTTTCTTTCTTTCTTTCTTTCTTTCTTTTTGTCTATGAACACTTTTGCACAGTCCAAAATTAAATATATATATTTAAATATGTATTTAAAAATCTTTACAAAGCAGGTCTTTTATTTAAAAAAATATTCTTTCTAAATAATATGGAGCTTTAACATCAATAAATTCTCAGAAAAATGCAATATTTCAACATAACAATGCCAACTCTATCCATGATCAATCAATTCATTAATGAATTAAATCTTGATTTCCAACTTCTGTTCACCCCCATGCAAAATGATAGAAGAAGGAGAAATATGATTATGCGTCATGGCCATTTCAATCACATTACATCAGTGATGATACCAGTATCATAGCAATCATTTACCCCAGTTGCCTATTAATCACCTTCCATTAGTGTCTTTTACCGGGCTTTCAGAGGGGTTCCTGGATCCCAGTCCATGTTTCAGAACAAATGAGTCATCAAGCCAACCGCAAAAACGCAATAACTAACTGCCTTTTGTTCCCGTGTGTCACTCCAGCGTATACTTTTTTTAATTTGGGTTCAGAACACGAACACAAGCATCGATTTAAAATATGTTTTCCCACCATCAGGATTGGACTCGGGACAGTGTCCCATGGGATCCGGAAGGTTGGTGTGGGCAGAGGGAAGGGAAGGAGAGAGGGGAGACTCATGTGCAACACTTTAAAAGAGGAGGGTTCTCAATCTTGGTTTGTCAATGGGCCTGCTGACATGGGGAAACATCTGCTGCGTAGAAATAGAGACTGATGACTCAAATTGTATGGAGTCAGAGGGCCTGCCAGCTTAGATGGGGAATGTAATGGCAGAGAATATGGATATACGGTATCCGTTTGCCCTCCACGCCCCAAAAGGTACCGGCTCACAACAAACAAAATGTCACTTTTCTTTGTTCATACACTGGTAAAACAGAGCTGGCACATCAGGGTGTTTGTGTGTTACTTGAAAGCTCTAAAGATAAGCTGGTGTGCTCACCCCCAAGTGGATCAACACATGTCAAAGTGTACCTCACCTTGCGTGCTTACTGGGGCAACCACAACAAAACACATATCAGCAGGGTTGTTTGTTGTCTGTCTCTAATAATCAACCTCTTTGCCATTTGATCTGGCAGCTGAGAAGTCTGTCTCTGTCTACTGCATGTTCCTTGTTGTGTTGGTCCACTTGAGTGAAAATGGAATTTTTAGGGGCACGTTTCACCTCTTGGTTTACTCTGCAACAGCAGCTCGCTGATGCTTTTATGATTAGGACGACTAAATTAGAACCAGAGAAAGCAAACCAGGAGAAAGACTGAAAGGAAAGACTGAAACTGCTCGGGCAGCCAGGCGAGGATCACTTCTGACCGCTACCTTCTCTTATATCGATACGCACAGCCAATAAACCTTTGTTTCAAAAAAGATGAATGTTGTCATTGTTATTGTAATGATAATCACCATATACAGGGCTCATTGCACGGGGAAGCCCACTGTTCCTTGATAGCATGTCAGTTGTTATGATCATCAAGGTATACAGTCACAACATCGGGTCTAAGAATGTTTCATCAAATTTCTCCACCATAATAGTGTTGATTTACATGCAATTGTGAATCCTCCATGTGAATAACAAAAGGGAGCTGAAAAGCGAGGAGAGGGGAACGTGTGCTTATGTTCTCGGTTTCAGTCATGCTAGTAAGCTGATTTATCTTACTATAAGAGGCAGATCTTGAGAATATGCAAGGAGAGAAAGCTAATGGATCATTATTATGTGTTCCTCACTCCCCTATCTTTCTAATGACTGCAGGGCTTCGCGATTCTGGCTTTGATTTGGAGCCCATTCTCTAATGTGACTTGAGTGGACTAGCTGAGCTAAGACACAATTTCCAGGAGATTGCAGAGTAAGTGCCTCTGGCAAGACCTTTTTATTCATATGGCACTTGACTTTCTCTATCTCTCTCTCCTGTTCGGGAGAAAGACAGCAGGAGAGGGGGAGAAAGAGAGTTTTTCTAACGGTTATTGATTGGGTTTAAAAGGAGGAAAATCACTGTGAGATGCAGGTCAAAACACATGTTAAAAGCAAAATCTGTTTGCACTTGTTTTTTCGACGATCCTCTAAAAGAAGAAAGTTTATATTCGGTCTGGTGACTTCATGAATATGTTCTGTTTCTTCACAAAAATCAGAGAAAATATAATGACTCGGTGCTGGTGAGTCCAAATTTTTGAATTCTGATGTTTTTAATGATGCCCTGTTGGTGTAAATATAATTATATGTATATCAGAAGAAAAGACTTACATTTACTTCTGTTTTCCTTGAAATTGTTCATGCAAATAAAATAATGTTTCCCAATAGGATAAAACAACAAAAGCATTGATGGATTTCTTTCTCACCTACAGTCTACGTATCACTATGTTGACCTAAATGGCAATGCTTTGTTTGTGTATGTTTGTCCCAAAGACTGTATGTTTTTCAGGAGTTTCCTTTTTCATCAAATGCTTCAGTAAGAAATGAGGTATAATGTCCTTATCACAGTTTTTATGAATATTGTTGTCATAACCATGAACCCCAACAGCTGTTTATTTGTCTGTCCATATGACGTCTTTGTGTATGCTTGTTTATGTCAGTGTGTCACCTGTGTGTGCCCTAAATGTTTCCCTATGAGAAGAAGTTCAAAGATTATTACAGTAATTCATTAGATAAGTCATAAGTTGATTAAATGATTGTAACGTAGTAAAATGAATGTTGTATTGAACGTATAGTCATAAGTGTATCCTACAGTACAGTAGACAGACACAAATGTATAGTAGCTACATCTGTTGACTAACAACTCTCCCTTGTGGGCATGGAGGACATTGCATGAGTGATGAAAAGGAAATGTCTCCAAATCATGTTCACCTTTTTTGTTGTTGTTTCTAAGTTTGCAGGTTCTCTCTTCTTCATGGGCTCCATCACAGCTTTTTCCCATCTTAAACCCCACAGTTTTCACTGCCTCACAGTTTAACAGTGCACACTTTAAAATTGATGTGATCCTTCTTCCAGTGTGTATAGTCAAATTCAGAAGAGTCTTTTTACAAAATCAAAACGTGCTAAAATGTATTTGTCTTGTGTCATATCTAAATACAAAAACTGATTAGACATTTCATACTTTTTTTGTAGGTATTATATGAATTACATTACAGTAGCAAAAAAGATCTGTAAAACACTACATGTAGTGCAGTGAAAAGTACTTTTGTATTTTTATTAAATAATCATTAAATACAATAATAAGCTATAACCACACGCAATGTAGTTGAACAATAGGCTGTAGCTGAACAAAACACTGTTGTTGCTAAGCGACACAAACAGGAGTGTATAATTACCAGTGTGAGTGGCAGTTTTCCATCAGCGTATGTAACATATAAATGCGCTGTGATTCAGTCACAGGTGTGCCGTTGTTGGGTGTTTTACAGCTGCTTCAAACATGTCTCAGCCAATCTTGGCCACAGACTGGAGACTCCTCCTAATAATTAGGGGTCAAATAATTAATGAAATAATGAAACAATGAGACTAGAGAGGCTGTGTTTTACATCTCAGAGGCGTTGATAGGCCTCATCAAGATGCCAAGCGGGGGTTGAAGTGTCCAACGGCTTATTGGTTTTAAAAATCAGCCAAAACATTTTTGTACTGAAAAATAAATGACAAACATGTTTTGTCAGGACAAAAAATGTTTTATTATGAATCAAAGATGATATATTATTCTCATGTTTCTTAAATAGTAAGTCTCTATGTAATGATTTTCTTTCAGTGCATTAATATTCGCAAGTCTTATGAGTAACAGGAGTGCTTTGATATGTCAGTGATGTGATGATCAACGATTAACAGCTGTCACAAGCTTATAGCTAAACATTTTTGACTGTCAGCATTCTGACATATGTGGAAAATGAGACTGAGCCAAATCATGTGGCCAAATATGATATAGCCACCCACACACACACACCAGTCAAATTGTTTCCCTACCATCAAAGAATAGGCTCAGTCTACTGCTCAGTTGATTTTAGTACAGTTATCAATATCTGAAAGAAATGTTCTGTTTGCCATTGAATGATAAAATGATTCAAGGACTTTACAGGGCAGACCTTTGAAACCTCTATCATCAATTAATCAATGACATACTTGATACTTTTCTTGTCATCTTCACTGATGAAACATTTGCTTCCAGTCATACAAACACACACACACACACACATACATGCCCGTCAGTCACCCTTAAATTATTGCATCAAGCTGTTTACAAAGTATGCAGTGACTTAGTAGATGCTTTTCTGTTCATCATTTACAAGCATTTAATTGTTCAACTTTACTGTTTGAAGCTTCAATTAGTGGAGGTCGATAATTATAACAGTTTTTTTTTTTTTTACAATTGCTTAAACATGATTTTGAAAACAGGGCTCATTTTGTCAAAAAACGACACACAATTCACACAACCAAACACACACGCAGCAGAACATCTGAGATGAGATCTTTTGCAAAATGAAACACTTCATTCAAAAGTATACAATAATTCATAAAAACCCAATTTTGTCATGGTATGGCACACACATGGTTCATACGATCTGATTCAGTTTGAACCAGTTACACACTGCTGTGCTCGGTTTAAAACACTTTTATCATTTCTACGTTTTTAATGATATTTTCAGAGATAATGTTAGAGTAAAGTACATGAAAACATTGACCTACCACAACACACAACAGCAGTACTGCACACTGATGAAAATATTTATTTCTCTCCACATTGAAAAATCAGTCAATACATCTATGCATTTCCAAAGGTTGCATTTTGCACTGAAAATCAGAATAAAACATATTCTGAATAGAATATAATACATAAACACAGAAAAATTAACATTTGAGGGGACAAAAAAGAAAACATAAATTTAAAAAAAAACCTTAAGCATCATCTCTTCGCCTAGCTTGATCTGGCCATAGCACTAATTCCACATCACAAGCTTGCACAGACCCTGCATCAATTTGGTTGCAGGCCTCCTCCATAGCTTGAATGACGGGCTTCCACCGCCATGCCGGAAAAAAACTCCTCAATAGGGTTAAGGACGGGAGAGCGTGCTGGGAGGTATGGGAGTGCAACTTGTGGATGCTGATGAAACCAGTTTTGGACCAGAGCGGATCGATTGAAAGACACATTGTCGCAGATGACAGTGTATCTCATCTGCTCTAAATATGTGAGTATGTGGGCCATGTTGTAAGGACCGAAGTTGGCATAGCAGTGGAGGACCCCATTTTGTGTGATTGCAGCGCACATTGTGATGTTACCACCATGTTGGTCGAGACATTTAAAATAGCTCTGTGGCCAATGATGTATCTCCCTTTTCTTTTTACTTTTGTCAGGTTAAACTCAGCCTCATTTATGAAGATAAATTCATGAGGGACTGCATCAGCATCCATTTGCAAAACTCTTTGAAGAAAAGACATTGTGTAGTTCAGCATAGGCCTACTATCAATTTACATGTAAAAAGGTTCTTACTTACCTCCATATATTCATGCCGCAGGTCTTTTACTCTCTTAGAATTTCTTTCAAATTACACTCAGTGGAGTTGTTTCATCTGTATGTGATGTGACGTGATGTTTTTTAAGGGTTCAAACCAGTATTGATAGAGAAACCTGATGGATGTTATTGAAAACTGTGAGGTCATTTAGAATATTTGTTTGAATTTTTCTGAAGGCGTATCGTATTATTGGCCAAAACCATGTTTACGAAAGCTCTCTGAGAATATGGGACCCCTTCCTCCTTGTCCTCCTCATCTTCTTTGTCCACGTCCTACAGGTCTACCTCTTCCTCTACCTCTACCTCTACGTCCTCCTATTCCTCTCCCTACCCCTCTTCCTCCGCGAGCTCCTCCTCTCATCCTCCGTCTTCCTCTCCCTCTTACTACAACGTTGCCGTTCATTTCTGTTGAAGACAGGTACACTCACCTTTTGCGTTTTTATAGTGATTACACCTGATCGGTGAGTTTACAATTAAGCACCTAAGTGTCTGTACACCTGACGGCCGTGTTTGATCAATTGGTTCATAGGTAGGTACTTTGAAAGGCAGTGCCTTGAAATAAAAGATTTCTGTCTCTAATGTAGATACGTTTATGTAGTGTTGCAAAACACTGTGTGTAGTGTTTTGCAAAAAATGTGAGGCTGAGAATGTGCTTATAGTTGTGCAGATCTGGGCTGTGGTTTTGCTCTTTGAGTGTCAGGTTTCACTAACTGTGTTATTTTTAATTTTAGCGTGTAAGCAATCGAAAAAAAAAAATGTAATGCGACAGTGTGAGACATTCTTTTTTTTCAAGCAGTAGCAGAAAAAAGAAAACTTGCACCAAAAGTTAATCTAGTGGGATTCAGATCAGTAGAATGTGTATAGTAGATGTGTGTGTGTGTGTGTGTGTGTGTGTGTGTGTGTGTGTGTGTGTGTGTGTGTGTGTATGTATGTGTGACAATTCAATAATTCAAGCCATTGATAAAGCACATGCAACACAAAGAATTTTTGCAAAATTCCATTTGTCATCCTCGGTTTTTCTTCTGGGTCTTCCTTCCCCACTCAGCCTCCCTGCATTGCCTGTGGCATACAGTCATCAAGGGGATTAATGTCCTTCAAACTTTTATATCCGACATAAATGACAGATTGTTTTCTCTCTGCCGTTTTGATGTGTGCAAGAGAGGGGCGCACGGGGGCTGCTTTGAAGTCCTTGGAGCTTTTATCTTCCTGTATTTACATTGGCTAAAGTGTTAAGTGGAGTTCTCGTTTGGCTTGAAGGATGTAATACCCTGCAATGAGAGATTTACAGGAAGGGAAATTGCAAACTCTATGTGCTCCTTTCTGTGGGCCCCTTCTAACAAAAACTATTTATGCAAATGCAAAGGCTGTGGATGGAAAGCACTCCGAGACGAAATTAGATGTTTTCAAACAGGCTGCCGTGCTGAGTTGGCAGATGTTCTGTCGCTTCAGAAGGGACCCTTTAAACAAAAGCTGTTGATGGCTCTCTGTGTTGAGTGTGAGCTGCGCCAAGAGCTGCATTTCCTTGGAGCCATCTGGAAGATAGCTGAGGATTTGCTTGGCTGGAGCTGGCCTAGCACAGGAGCACTGGGAAAGTGATTGCACTAATTGAAAGGAATGTTTATATTTGTACATTTTCTCTCATCATTAAAATGTAGATGGATAGCGGTACATTTACAGCAAATTTATAATGGGGAGATTTGGGGTTGGGGGGGGGGGGATGCATTTTTATTGCTTTTTGAACTGAAACAAAATGAAAGTTTTAACGTCATTGTATTTATTGCTGGTGGCAAAACTCTATAGGTGACAGAGAGCTCAAAACCTCACTAAATCAAATCAAATCAATCACCTTGTGTAGATCAACAGGTAAGGAGGAGTCTGGATTACCAACCAGGCAAATTGGACAACTGCCCAAGAGCCCCAGAAGCCCAGGTCTGCTCCATATAATTTGGTTCTAGATAATTTGATTAATTGAAAAATCTGTGAGGAATTTGCACCACTGAAGTACAATATCAACTATCTTCCATCTTATGGACTTGGTCCTCAAGAGGGACTCAAAACTGCACTGAAAACTGAGGGCAAGGTAGTTTTAGTGGTATTATTCTATCATAGGAGTATTGTAAAGTGGCAACCAACAATAATTTTCATTGTAAAATAGTGAAAATAGTGAAAAATAGCCATTGTTATTTCCTGAAGCCCAAGATAACATTTTCAAATTACTCGTTTTTTTCTGACCAACAGTCAAAAACCCAAAGATGCTGAGTATACTATCATGAAAAATTGGGAAAACTAGAAGATATTCACATTTGAGAAGCTGGCACCATTGAATCTTGGGTATTTTTGTTTTAAAAAAAAGACTTAATCAATTCATTAATCAACAGAGTGGTTGCCAATTAATTTTCTGTTGATCAATTAATCAATTAAGTATTTGATCATTTCAGCTCTAGTGTACTACCCTTCAAATAATGATCAAATAATGATCTATCTATGAAATCAGTAGGAGTGAACAGACCTGAAAATGTAAATGCACAAGGATGGAGGCTGATTCATGTGCACCACAGCAGGAATTCCTCTAACACAGGAACAAAAATATAAATAAATTGTCATCCCGCAGACCACACTTCTGTTATAGAGCAAATAACACATCTGCATAAAATGTGGTCCAGTCTGGGGAAACTTAAAAATTCTATGTCCTTTCCAAATGTAATCACCAACAAAGGATATCAAATTAAATAAATCATGAACCCTTTATAAAAATGTGTGTACAGACACACACTGTGTACAAAACAAAAACAAAAACTGGACTGCAATGGCACAGGCTGTGATGCAAGTGATGCAAACACAAGTGGTAATGTTGATTTCATATCAAAATTATGCCGAATTCTTGTTACACAAGTCAATACCTCCCAAACCAGTCTCTTCAGATGGCTTTCAGACAGGGTGAAACACTAGTTGAAAGTGTTGCCTAATTACGTAGCTGCCCCAATGACCCATTTATCTTGCCAAACCTGGTTACAAAGCCATTTGTAAAGTGGTCTCGTTAGAGGCTCAAACTCATTTCTCTCACATTGGATGGTGATGAGTTGACCTGTACCACCCACAGCTCTTGCAGAGTCCTGAACCCTTGCTGACCTGGCTGGCAAATCAGGGGTCAGGCTCAGATAGGACCTACCACGTTGTCCACCCCCCACATGACCACTGGCTAAAGGCTGCCATGACAGACACCAGACAGACAGCAGGGTATCCAAGGAGTGTGTGTGCATGTCTCTTTCCTTCTCTCTTTAACTTTAGAAAAAGTAGCAGCTATCTGCCACCATCTACAAGGCAGTGTGAGGCTACAGCCCCCAGCTGCCTCCACTTCAGAGGGAGAGGGCATGTCAAAACAGCACATGGCTCTGCCCTGCCACAGTCACGGCTGCAAGTGGAGCACTCTCACGGGTCATCTGGAGTGACAGAATGGCTGCGGCCCTGATCCTTAACGCACCTCTGCTTTGTTTATGGCTGTTTTCTGGCGCCCAGGAGACAGTTTAGGCAGCTAAACTGGCTCCCTGTGGAGTCCAGAGTGATGCAGTTAAACCTCTGTCAGGTTCACAAAATTGTAAATGGTGTAGCCCCAAATTAGGTATTAAACTTCTTTCCGCAGGTCAGAGAGGCTAACAGGCACAACACCAGGTCCAGTGTAGCAAATCTGATGCTGGTAAGGATCAGTAGCCAGATGGGTAAAAGTCCTTTTAGATACTCGGGTGCCCAGGATTGGAATAAGTTCCCTAATAGCATTAAACAGACTACAAACCCACTCAAAACTAAAACAATACTGATAACCTACCCCTGTAAAGACAGTTGTGTTGGCAGAGTTGTATGTGGCTCATTTAATGGATCTGGGTTTTTTTGTATTAGAAGAAGTGTGTACTTTAGCCTGTTATCAGAATAATACCTGTAAATGCCTAATGAGAATATTTTCTGTATATTGATGTTTTTTGTGCTTTAATATGCTGCTAATGTCGTACTCCACTATCTCCACATGCACGTACATGCACACACCTCCTCACACCTCCACAACAACTAACTCCAACGAGGACCACAATGGAAATAAGTCCTGTGACTTTCTTGTGTTATCTTAGATGTTCTTTTAATTGTGCAGGCACATAGTGTTGCAACCATGTAATCTGTCCTTTTAAAATGATTTGTCCAATGAATAAACTAAACTAAACACAGCAACATTTAAATTACACAAAACATGTTAACTGTGTTTTGTGAAGTAACTGAAGTATACCTAATAATAAATACTTGTCACATGAAATAATTTAGCAGTTTTTTCAACTTTTGCAACTGTGAGTCGAGCAGCCATTCGGCCCTCATGTTTTGTATTCAGGTAGTCTTTTTTTTGTGTGTCATTTACATCTTCTGTTATTGTAGATTTACTTTTATAATTGTGACTGTGTTACTGTAAATTAAAGTTGTAGGTATCACATGAATATATTGTAGAAGCTGTTCATTTGGGATATTCTAAACAAATCTAAAATACATTTCCATTAAAGGCCAGTATTCAGTTAAAAGATGCAGTATTTTACATATGTGTGTCAACAGCAATAAGCCACATTTTAAGTGTTAAGCTGACCTTTTCGCTCTCCTCAGAGGGCTTTTTTGAACAACCTTGTCATCTCATGTGATGCACTGTTGGCAGACAAGCGAGATAAAATGTCATTGACTTCTAATTGTGTTTGCGCTAATGCTATGTCAGGCCAGACCCCGGCCTCCTTTGTCCAGTCTGTAGGCCATTTGGCTGCAGCAATGCACTTGGCAAGCCAGATAACATTTGAATGGCCATGGTCTAATAGGCCATCTGTAGAAAACACAGTGCAGTCAATTAAGAGTCCACTTTCTCCAGTTGTGATGGCCATTAGACAGCCCCACTACAACAAGTGACTCTTCAGTGGCTTTTACTCTTCAGCTACCCGCTCCTTTTCATGCACAGTGTCCTCGAGCTGCCCAGTCCGTCAAAGACTGACTTATTGTCTAGTTTTGTCGTCCACTAGGCTTTTTCTAGTTTCTATTGAAATTTTCCACTCAATAATTTTATGTGACCCTGATGGTCAAATAGAACCTCCTTCACTTCCTCTTTTTCTCTCTCTTGTCCTCACATATTTTAACTCCCCCACTACATCACACAAAAGGAGCATAGCTCTTACCTCCCCTCGAGAGGACATCCTTTAGAATGATTACATACACACAATGAACTAATTTAAATGCCCTTAACATTTGTTTGACAAATGCATTTACTATTTTTCATATATAGTCCTTCACAAACCCAAAATCCTCCCCCCAAAGATACAACACACACAAACAAACACACACACACACACACACACACACACACATACACACATTCACAGGAAGTTGACTCTCCTATATTTAATACTGTTTCTCATTTGGGACTAATTTTAAAATCATGTAACAGCTGAGTCTGACAGCACGCCTGTGAGTCCCTTAAAGGATAGGTTCACATTTTTTCCAAAATTTTTTTCCCCTCATTCTGTGAAAAAATACATTCCAAAGTTTATCTGAAGATAATATGAGGCTTCAGCAGTTTGAGTTAGTCAAATCAAGAGAGTATGTTTTTGTCTTTGTAGAACAAGATCCGCCCTTTGTATTTCCACAGTGTGTCTGTGCTGAGATACAGAGGGGATTCTGTATTAAAAAGGCTGTAACTTTGGGAGATATCTAGTTAATTTGTTTAACTCAGATGAATGAAGTCTAATATTAACTTCAGATAAACTTTCATTAAGTCTCTTAATGGCCAGTGTGAACAGGAGGAATGATTACAGCGAGCAAAAATACATTTTAATGTAGCTATGTGGACTTCACTATTATTTTAAGACAGGCTTAAAAAGTTGTGAAACCGTCCTTTAAATCAAACACGCCACTGTGACATGAAGTTTCCAGGAGAACTTCAGTCCTGATGTTGGCTTCATTGGGAGCAAATACAGTATTAGACTAATGTGGCACTCCTTGTTTTGTGGCTTGGTGCCATTTCCTCACCCAGTTAGTTTTTTTTTAACACTGACTCATGCCAGCTGACAAGATAAGTGCAGGGTAGTTTAATCTAGAAGAATGCATCGTATTTTTACGCAATTATCATATGTTTTGAATAAAATAATAAAATGAAAGTTAACCAGTAGTTTGCCTCTGAAATGTAGAAGTATGAAGTAACATAAAATGGAAATACTAATCAAGAAAAAGTATCTAGAATTGTACATAAAGAGCAATACTTAGCAAAACATCTCACTACTGACTACCAAAATAAACTTTGACCAAAATTAAAAAGGAATATAACACAGTCTGTATTAAAAGAGAACACTGAACACAACATCATTTTCAAGAGTTTTAATAATTTACTAAAAAATAGTGTAAAAGTAACAGATATCTCCCACTAATGTGGATCTGTTTGATATTCAAAGTGATGACAGATGTAACAAATTTTTGCAAACTTGCCTTCATCTGTACATTTGTGTACACTTTACTTGGCAATTTAACCTCTTGGCTGGAATTAAATGAGTTTTGCACTGTATACTGTATATCAAAAAAGCTCACAGCAAAAAAATACTTTGATATGAATCACTTGAAAGTAAACCAACCAGCATGAAATGTACAGCTTTAAGAAATTCCAAAAACACAGCTGAAAAGTGTATATACAAGCATGCTAGGAATCTAACAAATAGCAGACTGAGGGAAGCGACGGGCCTTTCTAATGGTTTGCTTGACATCATTTAGGAGAGCCAATGAAATAAAGCATCATTCTTAAATATTTAATAACCTTGCAATGTTCAAATACCATGATCTTCTATTGCCTATTTCAAGTTTTTTAACAGAAGAGGAACATTTTATAAATATACAGTATACTGTATCTCCTGCATCAATTAGTTTAATTTAAACTCATTAAATAAAAAAGGCAAAATGTTCAGTATCTGTAGAAAATAAAAAAGAACAACTAAAATGCATTTTCTTTGATAAATGTTCATACTGTGTCCACTTCTAAAGAGATGGTTGTGCCCATCACCCTTATCATTAAGTGCCTGCATGGAAGAGGTAATATATATTTATGTATATACATATATATATCAAATTCTATGACATGATATAATTTGTATAAATATGGCATCTTTACAGTTGCATTAAAATGACAAATTTTATTTCAGATCCCGAGACTATTAACAGTCAATTGGGGAAAAAAAGGCCTTGTTTAAGTTTCTCATTTTCTTGTTTTAAATATTAAAAATAAGTCTCAATTCTTTGCAAATGTATGTCTTACATTATAAACAACACATCTGTCTTAACTGGTCAAATATTTTCCATCGTGTTCATATCTACAACACTTTGGAAGATGAGGAAAAAAAGTGCCATTATCAAATGCTCCCCCCTTTGGAGTAGATGAGGACGTTTGCCCCATTCAGAGTAAAGGTACAAGTTTCATTAACCAACCACAAGTCCCAAGAAGCTCAACAGTGCAGTTCTATACAAAAATGTAAAAACACCACTAATGTAATAATGCCATGTGTTTGTGGTGGCATGCCATTCTGCTGGTTGTATAATATGGAGTTATGTGGCCCTGCACGGATGTCCCTTTCTGCTTCTCTGTAAATGTCATCCACAGATGCTTCAAATGCCAGTAAGATGCCACCCATGTGGCACGTAATACTATTTTGATCAGGAGAAAGTTAATATTGTGATATGTCAGTAAAATGGGCATAGTTGGATAGATCCATCTGTTTTCTCCATCAGAAAGCACCATAACTGGCACAGAACCAGTCCTGTACTGGGTTTGCACGGGCTCGTGGTTAACCGAAGTTTTCATTCAGAGCAATTCACTCTTCTTGTTCATTACATTCCAGGCATGGGAGAGTCTGATTTGCCCTGTCCTTTTATTTGGCCATTAAATCAACGGTCTATTGATTTAAAGTCTACCCAAAACAAGAGAAGAGCTCTGGTGCTCTCTGGTGCCCAGAAGGAGGAAGCGTAGGCACAGAGGAAATGAAGGTATAACGTCAGTCCTCTAGAGTCCAAAAAGCTAAAGCATGTTCAGGATGGCGTTGTACATTTGGATCAGTACAGCCAAGTGGACGGGCAAGCAGGACTGGCGGTCTTGGGTGGAAGGTGTACATGTCAGCCAGGAGAGGGCGTTGTACTGCTCCAATACAAACCTGTAAAAAAATATAATTTTAGTCTTTTAGAGCTTTTAAAGTATTTGAAATAATCTATATTTTGTGTGTGCCAAAATCCATTTTTCACTTTCAATATTAATTCAGCTGAGTCACTCATTTTAATTAATATTTGTTGAAAATTAATTATAATTATATAACATGTAATTACACTTAAAAAATGTTTTTTTTTTCACAATTTCTTAATGAGTTATTTATTATTAATCATGACAATGATAACCATAAATATAAGTTTTATTACTGTTATCGGAAACAACTCTTGTTATCTCTTATCAGTTATGATACATGTGTAAATACTGCTGATAATTTTTACTGATAAACAAGTAACATTAACACACACGTGTCCTTAGAAACCATGCAATATTTATAAAAAAAAAAAAATGTTTTAAATACGTAGATCTCTGTGAACTACTTAAATAAAACCATTGGCCACAGACTTTGACTAGACGGCTTCAGGAGTTTAGACTCTGTTTTAACGTGTTGTGTACTTACCTGAGCACATCAGAGGTGGTCTTTGAGTCTAAGGGGTGAGGGGTCCTCTTGGTCTTATCTGACACTAGCTCATCTGACTGGGCTATGGAGATGTGGTGGTGGAGAGAGGCCTGAAGTGAAGAAGCAAAGGGCACAATGTTTACACATGCTTGGCTGTAGTGAGCAGCTGTATCCCTCTTTAATGTTTAATCACACAATTAAAGCATTTCTGCATGAATTCTTGATCTAATCAGTAAATCAGCATGTCTTTTCATCTCTGTGCTTTTCTCTCCCTCTCGCTCAAATCAAATAAGTTTTACTGGCTTTTTCTCTCACAGAAACACACATACGAACACATGCAGTGCTTTGAGTACCTTGAGGAAAAGTGGACACTGGCTCTCAGCCTGTGGGCAGGAAGCCCAGAACCAGTGAGGAAGTCCATTCGCTTGTGCGGTGGAGACGTAGTAGCCCAGAGCCAGTGGCTGCTGCTTTAGCTCCTCTGGTGGATTGTCCCTGGACAGCAAGCGCTCTCCCTGGCTCTATACACACACAGGAGAAGGCCAGCAATTAATTACCACATTCAATGTGATCCTAACAAATCCCGGGCCATGGCCTACATTATTTATTCATCAATCTACATCCTACACTGCACTGCACTGTCGCAGTTAAACAAAAACAATTCAGTTGAAGAACCAGCTGGCAGGCAGGTATGTAAAAAAAATTAAATAAAACTGGTTCAAAAAGTTAATATTATCGTATATTTATGTAAAATTGAAAGACATCCCCTGCAGATTAAGTTCAGAAATTGCTGCACCATACCTGCTTATTATTTGGTTTCCCGTGTTTTGAGTTGGTGTGCTTGAACCCAGAATTAATTTATGTCAAGTCAGATATTTCTAGGTTATAGTATGCAAACCTAGATCAAGATATGTAGCATAGTATAGTACAGTTTAGTTTTAAGGTTATACATACAGCTTTAATAAGAAAAATACTGTTTTTAACCAACAAACTCTCCTTTTGTGTTTTGTAATGAGTCAAGATTTCCTGGTAAAAAAAAGACTGTTTTTTGCAAAAAAAAACAAAAAAAAAAAAACAAAACCATAAATTTGCTTTCGTTCCCTCCAGGGAAAAGTGTAGCAATGATACACACAACACACACAGCTGATGTACACATGTGTAAAGGTCACAGCTACACTTTCCCACAGTTTGTCTGTACTACATGAAATGTGCTTTAACACGGCACAGGTTGTCAACACGCCTCTTCTCTCGTGCCTTCAAGACAAATTCCTCTGCTTCTGTTATACTTGGCAAAAATCTCTGAACTGATTGTTGTTTGATAATAGGATGTGTTGAGTGTCAATCAAGACTGCAGAGAAGTGGCCCCAATGTAAAAGGTCAAAATCAAATCTGAACCTGAAGAGGTATGCATTTCAGTTCCATCAAAACACCCCTTTAGTGCACAGAATTGTCCATAAGTCTTTAGTTATTTCAACACTGCCCAGCTTGATTAAATAGACAGATCAAAAAATCCAAACAAAATTATTCTAACAACCAGGTCAGATCTCTCTTCCTTCCTCTGCAGAGTGAAAGCAGCTCAATTTCCTTCTTTGAAAACAATGATTAAGTAGTAATGTTTTTTTCACATGTAGGGGCGTGAGGGCATGTAATTGTTTTCCTTTGTAAGAGGGTGTCATTTGCTACAGCTGTGAGTCACTGTAGGTGGATTTCTTTCAGAAGAAACAAAACACCAGCACTCACAGAACTATAGTCTTCTGATTTATTGTGAACAAAAACGAACACTAGAAGCCATCATCAGTGTCATTTCTTCCTACTGGTGTCTGACTCACCCTGGTGTGCTGGAAATGTGATCCCATTCCCATCCCGGACGGAGAGCCAGGCGAGGGCACAGGAGAGGTGTTCGGGGGAGAGTGGAGGTTCCCTGTGATCAGCATCATGTCATGGCCAATGTCATTTTCCAGTTCATCAGCAAAGGGCAGGTCAAACATGTCATCTGAGGGATGAAACAGAAAGAAAACAAAGTTCTGAATGTCAGCACAGAATTTAAACTTTTATAATCAATGACACCTCCAGTTTGGGGTATTACTACAAAGGGGCACGTTTTTACTAAAAAGGCACAATGTGGTCAAGATCTGGAAGTTAATCATTTTATGCACAAGCCATGTGTGACTGTGTGTTTTAGGACAAAGATGTCACCTTTTGGTGCAAAAAAGCCAGTGAATAAAGTGTGCACAAAACTAGAGTAGCCCTCTGCCTTAATTTGTAACTTATTTCAATATATCTACAACATTTTGAAATGAGAGTTTAGTTTTACCCATGTCTCAAGACATAATCTTGTTGCTCTAGTATAACTGTTATGCTGCAAAAACTAATGGTTACCGTTGTTGTCCTCAGTAGGGTAGGAGCTCGGTGCCAACTGGGTGGTGGCAGAAGTTGGGAAGACTAGGATGTGTGTACAGGAAGCATCCTGAGGTGTGTTCAGCTGCGAGGTCTGCAAGTTCAGGGCGGTGCTGCGGCCAAACACTGACCCCATGGTCACTGCATCTAAGTACAAACATTCAACAATACAGCAAAGGTGAAGTGTCTATTTAAACATTAGTTTAAATTAGCTTTAAAATAGAAATGGTCCACATACTGTATATGTATAATAGCATAATTTATGTGATTATACATGTGTATTCATAATTACTGTATCACTATTTTTTAAGTTAATTTACACTTTTTCTTATCTGCCAAATCATATTTTGTACCTAATCTGTGTCTAAACTAAACTAAACTAAACTAAACTAAACTAAACTAAACTAAACTAAACTAAACTAAACTAAACTAAACTAAACTAAACTAAACATCCATTTGACAGATGAATTAGACGGGCTACTAACCAGGCATGATCACCAAGGAGCCCTGCGGCTCCATGGCTACCAGGCAGGCGCTGAGAATAGTGGGGGAGTCAGCAGCTGAGATCCCACACATACGACAAGCCTCCCTCAGCTGGCGCCCTATTGAGTGGAGAGAGTGCTCCCCAAGGAGCGAGCTCCAGTCTAGTTGAGAGAGAGGATGGGAGGTGCATGTGTGAGAGGGAGAAGAAGATCAAAGCCGAGAGGGATGGAGACATGAAAGGTGTTTTAGTGAATCATACAAGAGGGTGCTAAACAAAATTACAGGAATCCCAGCATCCATTTGAGCAGACAGACTTATAAGGTGTAAAGGACAACAGACAAACACAGTCCTTTGTACAGATTTTTCCAAATGAATGGGGGGACTGAGTTTGTGTTGAGATGTAAGACATATCTTTGTTAGTGTGGAGGCTTCACACTTACTCTAATTTATACCTTGCAGTATATCAGGGAAATTAAGTGATAATGATCATAAAGTAAAGCTTTATCCATTAGGAGGTAAGAAAAAAATATCTTGCAACAAATAGTACTGTATATTTCCTATGAACATGACTGCTAAGTTTTATTCACCAAGACAAGCTGAGTTACTCACCTTTTAGCTCTCCATGCCCCAGTCTGCCTAGTCGACCAATCACAATCCTCCATGGCAGTGAGGTCATCTGGATGATGCCAATACACCACTCCCACAGCTTCTGTAGCCCCATCTTCCTGGCTGACACCTTCGGACGCCGTGCTCTGAAGTGAAAAAATAATGAAATACTTAAAGATGCATGAACATAATAAACGAAGAACAATTAAGAGAATTAAGTACATAAACAACTTTTCCACACCTGTTGGGTACATCAATGTTGATAATGCAGGTCTCCAAGAGCTCTCCTTGTTGGTCAGTACAGGACACCAGGATCCAGCGCTGGTCATGTGATAGGCAGTATCCAACAAAGAGCACATTGTATTTGGGAGGGATCTCTGCCCATATCTCTCCTGGTTCTGGCTGTTTGGGACGGGTTGGACCAAGGACAAATGGGGGACAGTACAGCTGCAGTGGGCTGGGATGCTGGAGGAGGAAATTCAAAGGCATCAGCAAGTATATTACAATGATTTTCAGTGTATGTGAATAAAAGAATATGATTGTGTACATCTAAATACATAATTTCATGAATTTCCATGCCTACCTCTGGACTCTTAAGCACAGAATTGACAGTGGACACTGGTCCAAAACCGGTCAGGGACTTGATGTGTGTTTGCTGGGGCATCAGACGTCTGCATTGGGAGTAACAGGAGAAAGCCAGGGAGCGCAGGTGTTGAAGGTACAAATGGCTCTCCCCACTAGCAGGCTGGAGAAGGTACTGGCACGGCACCACCTAAAAGGAATGGAAGGAAAAGATGATGATCACAAGAGCAATGCAATGGTTCAGGCAAGTCTACTGTAATGCAACACAGATGAATTTTTGTTCAATCCTGCCCAGAATAAATCATAGAATCTTCTTACCTGTAGCATCAGTGCAGGTCTCATGGTCTCAGGCAAAGTCTGTAGCATCTCTGTGTAGCAGCGAAGAAGCCCTAGTAGCCAAATGCTTCCTGCCTCTACATCATCAGCCTCTTCTTCCTCTCCCCCTTCATTTCGTGTTCCACTTGAGCTGAGAAAAGCATCCACTATGTAAATGACAATAGCTGGTGGGTTGGTGTGGCTGTCCATTGACTCAGCCACAGTGGGGATGCCGATTCTGGATTGCTCTGCAGTGCTGAAAGAGAGCAAGAGAAAAGTTGCTCTGTAATTGTACTTGTTCAAATGTGTGGAATGAAATTTGTGATGAGGTAATTCCTCAGTAATTTGTGTCTTACAGTTCAGGGTTTTCTGCTGGTGTGTTGGCTGGCGGTGTGGCACTAGAAGGCCCTTTAGACTCGCTGGTTCCTCCGTGGGTTGTCTCCCCTATTTGGCCTGAGGTTGCTCCAGTTGGGGTCGAAGCGTTTGCTGAACTGAGAGTCCCCGGTGCTGGTTCTGCATCAGTGGCCCAAGCTTGAGGCTGCCCAGCAGAGGCAGACTGGGTTGAGGATGTGGGGTTTATGGGAGGCTGGACTTTGGGAGGCAACAGAAGACTGCTGTCCAAAGGCAGGCCTGATAGCTGGGGACCTGCAAGAGAGATTATTGTACTTACAAATTATCCTAACCTGACGCGCCAGATGGTTTGTTACAAGGAACCATCTGAGAAGTTGGCCATAGAAACTGTTTGGAAAAGGGCAGGCACTTGCAAAAAATACTTGGCTGGTGATTGGATGAACCATCTGTCTATCAGTGTCTTAACTTGCGAGGCAGCTGTATTCGTGACACTTGGTCCGAACCACCAGTGGTTCAGATACAAGCACATAAAATGAAGCCTGACAAGATGAATTCTCGCATGATCTCCTGATGTTGTGATCTTGCGATTCCAGCTGCCTCGCAAGGTAAAAATAATCCATGAAGGATAATACAGTAAGCAGTAACTGCCATGGCAGCATGAGCTTTTGCCATTGCCATACATATAATAAAAACGCAATTATTCTCACCTAGCTGCTGCTTGCAGGCATAAGCGTAAAGTTTAAGTTTTCTGAGGTTGTCGGTGTGTTGCTGTCCAGCCCAGGGTCCAGTCAACCACTGGTCCACGTCCAACTCCTCCAGCTTTTCTGGCTCCACCTCCTCCCCCACACGCACAATGCCATCCCTGGACACTTTGGCCAGAGGACGGTGCTTCCCAAGGCGGCATGTCTGTAAATGGGGTCATCCTCTCATTAGAAACACTTATGACATTAAATATTCACAATCTAGGCACAGTTTTAGTGTAATGTGATCCAAATATGCGATGAAATTCTACCAAGTTTCTGATTCAGAATCAAATCTCCTACCTCGTAAACAGCGCTGAGCTCCTGGAAGAATGCCCGGGCTGCAGCCAGCAGAGAAGGGCTATTGGGACACAGCACCAAATATGCCACATCCCTCTGCCCACCATAAGGCTCCAGCAGCAACTTCTCCCAGAAAGGCAATGCCAAAGGGGACAACGCTAAGAAGTCACGCTCCCGGTCATAACCGAGTAAAACTGTAGGGATGGGCAAGGGCTCTGGTGACTCCTCCGAACCTTAGACAAAAGCAAATTGTGAGCTT
The DNA here is from genome assembly GCF_914725855.1 of Thunnus albacares. Lineage (NCBI taxonomy): Eukaryota > Metazoa > Chordata > Actinopteri > Scombriformes > Scombridae > Thunnus > Thunnus albacares. The sequence continues at coordinate 14,757,515 of NC_058123.1, read as the reverse complement.
TTTAGTTGGCTACAGTCTAATGCCACTTTCTCTGTGCACTCCACACCATTACTTCAGACATTTAAAGTACTACAAATAACATAAAAAATTGAGACAGGTAAAAACGGGAGGAATGTCTTGGCTAACCATAGGAGCCCCTTCCAGCCATCTTATGGAACTGCTGCCAGGTGAGTGGACCCTGAACATGCTGGATGTTTTCCCAGGTCCGCCCTGTTCTCTTCTTCTGGATGGCATCCTGCAGGAAAGGCTGCAGCGAAAGCAGCATACGAACCATATCTTGGGACGACAACATGCTCATGTCCACCACTGTAGAGATAAGCAGACAACCACACACACAAGAAGGATACATGAGCATAAATAAACAAACATAATACACATCAATATACAATTTAGATCACATAAATGAAGTTGTGCAGGTGTAAAAATAATATTTCCACCAAAGTCTTTCTGATCTGTGAAGTAGAACTTAATTTATGAGAGTTTATCACATACTGTGTGCTATCCAAAGGATGCGCTGCATTTCATATCATTTAAATCCTTTATTTAGCAGCCAAATCATGCTTCTTACCATTAGTATGAGGCCAGGAGTGAAGAGCTGTACTTCTGACAACAGCTGGATCTACTTTCCCTCCTGTGGGATTATCCACATACTGCAGCCCCTGTTCCAGAGCATTGTAACACTCCACACAGGCATCGCTCCCATCTGCCCACTGCTTTTCAGACATCCAGCTTTGGAGCAGTGCCCCCTTGCGGCCATGGCAGGAACAGCTTATAGGGAGATGCAGTGATGCCAAGGAAGAAATGGGCTGGGAGCACTGTTCCTGTAGGAGGATCATGACTGACGGAGAGGCAGGAGCTGCGTCCTGGGGCCGCTTGGCTCTTGGGTCTCCCATAGTCGGGTCCCGCCGGCAAAGAGCCAGCCTCCTCTCAGCCGCCCGTCCCACCTCAGAGGAACGACCATAAATATCCAGCTCGTCTTCAAGGAAGAGGCCTGTACCGTGGGCCAAACGCCTGTTCACAATGGCACTGAAGCCACACATACAGCGGTATTGATCCTCACAGGTGGAATCAGGGATGTACACCCCCACATCTGCTCCTTTGACATTCATATTGCAGGCACAGATACAGCAGCTGTCAAAGTTGCGATCCTTGAAAACATTGAGGACGGAGTCTGAGAGCAGAAGGATAGCGTACAGGCTGTGGGCCTCAGGTAAGGAGGGTCCTGGCCGAGCTAAGGGTTCTACTGAGCTAAGAGGCAGGCTGGTGGAGGGGGTGGAGACTGGTGAGCTAAGCTCAGTACCATCCTGCTTCACTGAACCTTGCCCAGAGCTTGCAGTGTTAATACCCCTTGGTGTACGCGGAGTGCGTGGAGTGGGCACAGAGAAACGAGGAGTGGCAGGAGAGGGGAGGATGCCAACAGTGGTGCTCACAGAAGCAGTGGTGGCACTCATCTGGCCATACTCCTGGTCCGTGAGGGTGTTCACACTGGGGACGTTTCTGGAAAACACACATATTGGAGGAAACAAAAACAAATAGTGAGATTACTCTGTCTGGGCAGCAGCTCTTTATGGTCATGCTGCTCCTTAAACACAAACAGAACACAATCCTTTGAACTAACACTACCATCCTTAGAGTACTGCTCTCTTTCTAGTGAGGTCTAAAAGTCAACCTCACACTTCAGAAACACCAGCACACCATTTTAAAAATCTTAAATAAAAGCTTTGAAATAAAGACATGATTAAACTTCATTAACATCAAAGATCTATTGGTCACAAATGCTTGTCATAGCTGACTACTCACGTGTATCCATCCCTGATGAAAGTGGTGTTCTGAGGATGCATGACCGTGGGGAAATGCTCCATTTTTGGCATGAGAGCCCAGGATGGACGGTAGAAGCATTGCTCAGGAATCTTGAGTGGTGGTAGACTCTGGCTAGGTAGGCAGGAAAGTGGGGCGAACATGGAAGAGCCTATCTGTGGCTGGACAGAGAGTAGTTTTAGTTAGTAACAAAGAGACACATTTCATTGTACTGAGTGGAAATAATCAGGTAGGAGTCCATAATAATTCTTGAGATTATGTTTCATATATGTATCTCGTAAGTGTGCCTAACAAGAATGAAGGTACAGAGGTACAGAGTAAACCATGTAGAATTTAATAAACAATTATTGGGGATGACCTTGAGAGAGGTTAGAGAGGAGGCAATATTATTGGGTCTACCTCCCAGTGCTAGTTAGTTAATTGGTTGGTTAGTTGTTAAACTATTCCAAAGTATTTTGGACTGTCTTGTTAAAGATTTTGTGAGTTATTGAATGAGGCCATTGTCCTCCATTTCCTGAACTCAGTTTTTAGAAATGGTTCCTTTCTCCCAGACACATTGTAATCCAATGGGAGGCCTTTTCTACATTATTGAGCTGTGGTGGAGGTAGTGGTACTGAACACAAGAAAGTTATTAGTAGAGGTTACTTAAAAAGTTACTTTGTGGTCAATTTATGTGTGCTTGAAGTTAAGGAGACTAATTACCATTACCATTACACCATAAGCAGCCTGTGCCACTGACACAAAGCATGATCCAATGGATTTAATGCCATATTTTAATATATTTTATTTTATTTTTATCAAAATACCATAAAAGAAATCAAGATCTGCTCGACCAGGCAACATTCATAGTTTATTAAAGTTGTTGTGATCATGTGCCCACTGCAGCCTTCTTATTGTTAGCAAATCACATTGAAATCTGTAATTCCTGTTAGCTTCAAAAAGTCTGGCTAACCATCTCTGACATGTTTCATTTACAACATGATCATCCCCAAATGAATTAGCACTGAATAGATGTTTATTATTTACCACATCATATTCAGAGGCAGCAGCACAATACAATGAAAATCTATTACATCTGGAGCCAGCACTCGGTTGTCATCAAGTCACTTCAGATCCCATCTATTCTAATGTTAAATTGAACCTTTCAATCCTGTTTGCATGTTTTACATGTTGAGTTGCACTGACGATACTTGTTGTTTGAAGGAGCTGGGTGTTTGTGTTAATGAACAGATGCACCAAAAAGTGGCCACTAAGTGCATTCTGCTATAATTAGCATTTCCCAGCGCACGATGCCCGCAGTCAGTGCAGATGTCTGACTCACAACACAGAGATAGTTAATTAGTGAGCTACAGGTATTACTGAAACAATTCCAACATGATATGTAAGCCTGACCAGCTGCTGAGTAGCTGACTGCCAGTTAGTCAACACTTCCTTATATTAACTTCCCCTTGATGCCAGAATTTGAAGTGGATTTCAGTGATTTATTAAAGTCATTAAAGATTCCAAGTCACCCTATTCACATACTTAGGTGAATATTTTTCACTTCACACTTACACTGCTTACAAATACACTGCTGTATTTGCTGTTAATCAGGTACCAATTCAGAATGTCTATTGACCTTCTTTGACAACGAAGCCATGTTTCTCCTCACCTTGAAATCCTCCTGCCTGGGACTGATCATGTCCTCTTCCATCTCCATCCTGTATTCAGTAAGCTGGGCGGAGGCTAAAGGCGGAAGGTGGTCAGCTGCTCCGCTGGGTGCAGGGGGCTCTTGGCTCGGGGTGTCACGATACGTCATGATGGGAGAGAAGGCTGGATGCTGCTCTAGAGAAGGTGGGGTGGGGAACATCCGCTGGAGGTCTGCTACTGCTGAAAGGAGACAGAAATGGTGAAAGAGATAGAGAGAGGAAGAGGAGAAGGAGAGACAAAACATTTTAGTTTAAGGAAATTATAATTGCAACAACCCCAAAAAAGTATAAATGCAGCAACAACTATACATGAAAGCAGTAGATAGATATTAATGTATTTCATTGAGATTTTAAAACTAAATATTCATCAAAGTGACTCACTTGATGGATAAGGTACTGCAACTCTCCCTTCCTTCCCCAGAGGGCGATCTTCTGTCGATACTGGTAGCTTGGTTGAGTGCTGGTTGGGGTAAACAGTCTACAAATTATTACACATAAGATTAGAGGATCAGTTTTATTAATTACAATATTTTGTGCTTCTGAATATTGAAGCATACATCATACTGAATGATGGGAGAATTATATTAAGAGCTGATATTAGTGCCTCTAGTGTTTCCACAAAATGTTTTAGTGGAAAAATTGTTGCTTTTCCCACAGGCTAATTATTTTTACTAGAAATTCAATTATAGAATAGACAGGGGATACAGTACATCTTGCATGTGATATGTTTGGTAAAAAAAAAAAGAAATATATAAACCATGATGCCTCACCCCTAGCTCCTCCTCATCTTCATCAAATATGTTGTCCAGATCAGAGATGTTGACTACCAGGTCTTTTTCTCTGGTCAGAGAAGGATTGGCTTTGGCAGCTCCGTCATCCTGACTTGATTCATCTAAAACACACAAACAACTTTAGACCAATGGCTCAAAAAATAATATATATTGTATGATGTATACTGTATACTGTAGAGTGTGCATATAATGTTGAAGGTGAAGGCTAAGTCCCACCTGATTTTGGAGCGGAGTTAAAAATGGACATGGCGTCTTTCCCATCAGGCAGTGCGCCATTACTGGTGATTTCCTCTCCCTGGTGGATGGATTAGAATAAAATAAGAATATTCATAGTTTAATTCCAGATTAATTTTGCAAAATAAAAAGTGAAAAGCTCCCGTTTTTAAAGAAAGATTATGCGAATAATGTGTCACATGCTGTTAGTGTTAGCGCATAAGCTTAGTGATGAAAAAAGCCTTTTGTGCACAAAATGTTCCATAAGGAACCAAGTGTCACTTTTTGTGCCATGGAATGGATTTCATGCCACAAAATTATGAATCATTTCACCATTTGGTGTTGAGCATGTAGTGTATAATGGGTTTCTAGAGCTTATTTAGAGCTTGCTGAAAACAGCTGCCTGTTGATGAGAGTGATGAGAGTGAATGAATAAGAACTGCCAGAAACCAAAACAATGAGAAAGACACCATAAAACTTAATAGAGTGGAGAGAAACTGCAGAGTCGAGTGATAATTCTCTGCAGGTTCATCACAATGAGCAACCCCCTCACAAAGAAGTAGTCATGTGATACATTGTTGTTATAAAAATATTGATTCTAGTCATTAAGTTTTTCTGAATCTTTACTATTACTGCATTGTGTTTTAAACTGTGTGTGTACCTTGGCCTTCTTGCTGGGTTCTCGCCCTTGACTCTTTAATCTCTTGGAAGTGGAGAAAGTATACTCAATGTCTCCTTCCTTAAAGTCGTAGGGATCATCCCCAGGCTCCCGCAGTGCCTCCACAACTGGCTGCTGGAACAAACCCAAAGTTTGGACGTGGTCCCTCACCCTCTCCTCGGAGATTTTAAATCTCTTGTGAGTCTGTGTGTATAGTCTGGAGGAGACGAAGAGACAAATGCAATCAATTAATGTGCAGTGGTGGTAGCGTTTAATCCTTCTTTTGTGTCCTCATATCGCATATCTAATCTCATATCTCCAGGATAACCCACATGCTTTCATTGGATGTGTCACAGTGTAGCTCCAGCACTACCTGACAAACATAATAAATACCCCCAAATCCCCCACACTGTTGATGTTTTATGTCTACTATGATTCTGGCCTAGGCAGCACTGTGTCAAATATTTGCAGAAGCCTTATAATCTGCCTTTACTCTATGCAATCACCCTCCTCACTGCACCTAACATTGCTGCTATTGTGTATCTCCCCTACCTCTTTAGCGGAGTTCCCTCAGTGGCTGTGTCCACCTTCACTTCCTCTAATTTATCAATGGGGAGTTCTGCAGGTCTGCAGTCAGTCTTATCAGACCTGGGAGTTCTGAAGCCTCTCCACCAGCCAGCCCCGTTCTCCCTCAGCCTCAGCAGAGCTGTATACACAGCTGTCTCGCTGGTAATCACCCCCAGCCCTGAAGCCCCGTCCGGACAGACATGCATATCCACAGGCCCATCCAGGACCTCTGGGTCCTGCACCCGGGGATGTGGGCTGAGTGTGGGAGGAAGCGGAGACATTGGCGAAAGGAGGAGGGACTCTGGAGCTTTCCTGCCATTGGAGAGAGGCTTAGGATATTTGCAGTTCGCCAGCGTAGCCAGAGGTTCCAAGGGTGGCTCCAGTGCCACAAGATCACCGAGCTGGGGCCCTCCTGGTGAGTCCTGTTCCAGAGGGGTCTCCTGCGTGACAGATACACGGTGGTGGAAGGGAATCATGGCTGGCCTCTTGGACTGTTTGTCAGCCTTCTCTGTCTTGTCACTGGTCTTGTGTTTGGGCAGGGAGGGAGGGTATAATGATGGGCCAGAGGACTGAGTGGTATTGGCACTAGTCTGGGGGTTGGCAGTGGACGTGGTCGTCATATTCAACTTCTGCTGCTTCAACCTGCAACAAAGTCAAGTAGATTAAAATCAGAAAAAGCAATCAAATGAAAACCCTCTAAATAACCTGTTTTATGGTAATATATTATATACTGTAACACTTGTTTAATGACACTTCTTCATTATTTCTCTCCCAGAAAAGCAAACTATTAGCTGATTACATTATTATAGAGATGTTGCTTTAATCTCAAAATAGTCTTTGAGCTGCCAAAGCTCACTCATTTTTTATTTTCCCCTCTTTTAAAGCCCCATTTATTGTATCACAATTCAGCCAGCAAGGCCTTTTCAGACAGCTGTAATGTTTCTGAGATAAAAGGTTTTTATTTGCTACACAGCAGCATCTCTTTTCTGATGAACATGATTTTACTTACTGTGATATGACATTTGTAGGACATTAAAACTGCATTAATTACAGTATATTAATACTATTGACTTTTTTTGCATACTATATTGTATTTTGACTTAGGTTTGAAAATTTCCTGAACAAAGTAATAATTGCAAATATTTAAATATGTTTTTTTGTAATAAACATGAAAACAAGGCCAGTAAAACGCTGGACATATTGAACAGCTTGAGTGCAGCTCTGTGGTACCTGGAGCAGCTGCAGGGCGCTCTCGCTCCCAGATCGTTGAAGTCCCACGTGGTTACTCCATTTGGCACTTCCTTCTTGGGCGTCACGTCAGTTGGCTGATTCCGTCTGCAGGGAAGAAACATATCCATGAGGGCGCCAGCTCAGTTGCATCACTGCACTTCAATAATAATCACAGCAAACAGGGGAAACAGACCCAGCGATGGTAATAGTAACTTACACATGCTGAGGCTGGTTGAGATAGCACTCCCTCCAGGCCTGATGGACCACATGGCAAGTCAGCTTCTTCACAGAATGCTTTGGGCTGATGCTGGTGACCCCCATGCTGCTGTCTGGTGTTGGGACACTGGAGACGGAAGTCACAAAGCCACTGTCCGCTGGAAAGATGGAGGGGAAATAAACATTTATTTTATTTATTCAGTGTTCAGTGATCTGTTACATAGTTTAAATGGATGTGGTTCAGACTGTGCAACTAATTCTCTGTACGTTGTGTGTATTTGTTACCTGAGCAGGGCTGCTCTGGTGACGTTGGCGGTGTGAGGGGCACACTGCAGTGGTTCTGCTCTCTGGTGAGGCCCTGAGCTGCAGGAACAGGTGGAGGCTGCTCCACTGGCAGGTCCCCCTGGGCAATCAGCACAAAAGCAGCTGGGTAGGTCATCCTTACTCCACCTGAGAAGATGAAAAAAAGGACATTATATACCGTTACGATACAACAGAACGGCCGCTGCTCATTTGTAACTGCAAAGATTATTGGACCTGTCAAAACTGAGACTCAGTTAAAACAGTAATTATATTTTTTATTATGTAATATCCAATTTGAGTGGAGAAAATGATACATGTCCCAGTTGCCTGGATATGCATTGTACTTGCTCCTTATCAATTAATAAAATCACACACGTTCACACACATTGCTCAAATGAAACATATCATCTGAAATCCTTTTACATTCACTTGTTCACTATCATTTCAGGCAGCCAAGACTAGACAAGGTTTCCTCTTTAGATGCCACTGGTATCCATAGGAGTTTTGATTATAATCAGGTCAAACCAGCGCTGTGGGATCAGACTGATTAGACAAAGCTGTTAAGAGTAACTCCCTGGAGCTTTTACCCCATCTTCTCTATCTTAACTTTCTGTCTTCCCCCCTCTCTCCTCTCCTCCCTTCAGCTAATTCCCTCTTTTGTGCTAAAAGATTGTGAAGATCGTTGCAGCCAAAATGTACTTCACTAACATCCGATATTACCAAAGCTCAAACTACCTAGGAGTCTACATGGAGGCTGAGGGTAATCAATGTGATGTTGCTCCCTCACTCTTTGCTCTAGTAGAGCAACATCACTGTGGTCTAATGTTTTTTATTGCTGTTCTCATGCTAAAAAGATCTCCAGCGTGCTTAACTATGTGCTGCTATGCAATAATTTCATGTGCAGAAGCTAATTTTGAGTTTGGACTGACTCCACAGCAAATTTCTAAATACTGGGTGAGCTAAGATGTTCCCACAAAGCAGTAAATTCTGGCATTTTTCACATTCCACATTGTTTTAAATGCACCAAACACTTTTTCCATACCTACGATGACCTCCACCGCCACGTGACAGTTGCGATCGTAGACCTGGCTCGCTTCATCTTTTTCCTTCTCTCCACTTCCCTCTTTCTGCTGAAGTACCATGGGATAGAAGTAGCTCCACTCCTCCATCAGCTTCCGTGTCGCTGGGTCACTCATCTTGTAGGCCTGGCCTGTTAGAGTGCCGCTCAGACCGTACGGGCTCAGGATCACTGCAGACGGATAAAACAGATATGAAGTGAGTTGTGAAAGATGTGAAAGAATGTTTTGTTGATTTTATTTGTTGATTTATTTTAAAGATTTTTTTCTTTATTTCTTCATTGCATTGACCTTAATCTAATTTGTAATGTAATTTCTAATTTGCACTGTATTTTGTGTTTTATGTAAGTGAAGCACTTACTGTACTTAAGTGTAATTTTGAGGTACTTTTACTTTACTTGAGTATTTCAAATTCATGCTATTTTATACTTCTACTCCACTATAGTTCAGAGGAAAATATTGTACTTTTTACTCTGCATTTATTTAGCAGCTATGGTTACTTTAAGTAAAATGTCACAGTATATAAAATAGTTAAAATTACACATTCATGCATCTGCTACATATCAGCAATATAATATGAAATAGTGTAACATTCACAGAGACTATTTTTCTGCATTGAGTACTTTTACTTTTGATACTTTTGAGTACATTTTGGTAATAATACTTTTACTCAAGTAACATTTTCAACTTGTAATGGAGTTTTCCTAAAGTGTGGTATTGCTACATTTACTTGAGTAAAGAATCTGAAAATTTCCTCAACCGCTGCTGATTTACCATGATCATGTCCATATTCTGGTTAGTGTGTTCATTTGACTGAGAATTACTTGTATTATACATAATCATCATTTACATAATACATTTCTAGTTGTACTTCATTGTCATTGTTGGATAGATGCTTACATGAATTGTGTTTTGTTCTGTGTCTATATGCCATAGAAAAACAAACAAACAATGGTTTTGTATTTTTACCTTGTACTGGTGTGATGGAGGTCTGTGCAAGGCGGATGTGGTTTTCTGTGATGTGGTACGCAGGCTGGTGCTGGGCAATCTCCACACTTGTGCACACGTTGCTCTCCCCATGGAGGAAGAAGGAGAAGGAGCATGACAAGTGTTCACTGGGGAAAGAAGGCAGCAGAGGTTTAGACCATGAGACCGCAGATAGGGAAAAACAGCACAGAAATGCGGTGAGTGTGTGTACAGTAAGCTGATCATACAAACATGTGTGCAAAATCTTCACTGTGAGCTTCAGCTTGTACTCCCCATGAAAATTTAATTGATTGCCAGTACGAGTTTGCATGCTCTGAACTGAAAAACAGACACTTCTTTCTTGTCCATTTCAATTAAATGTACATGTACCTAAACAACTGTTGACATAATTAAATTGCGATTTAAATTGAATTAAAATTAAATTCAATTATGTTAAATTTGAGATTAAATAAACCCATAAATCACATCTATTGAAAAACAAATGTACAACATGAATACACTGGTCTTTTAGGCAGCAGCATGACAGATGATGAGTGCTTTTCTCCAAACAGTAATTTAGAGAACACACTCAGAATGTGTCTTTGTGAAAGCCTTGCTGAGCTCTACCTACATTGATCAACTTCATCGTTTCCCACATAGGCTCCTTATTGCAGGTATAAATCCTCATTTGCTTATGACTGATTGTCATGGCTACATGTTTACATATGCGGCGCTCTCTTTATTACGCAGCCCAGGCATAGTTCATCATGCATAGCTTTTTTTTTAATCACAGAGGGGTAATTGTTGGGGCCTTGTTGCAATCTATATACCAGTGGGCGGGCTGGACATCATTAATACCAAGACGGCTTCACTGATGTATATTTTTAATCTATAAAGCTCCTTACTACCTTGGTATATATCAGACTGACAATAAAGTCAGCAGGTACTGTAATGTCCTTGTGATTACCCTGCTGCCTATGCAATATCTCCTTTGCCCTGAGGGAGCTAGACCTCTATTTGAGCCTTAATGGATCATCAAATTCAATAAAATGGCCAGTTCCACAGTCACTCATGGGCAGAACTAAACACAGTCTTAAGGGAGCCCAATACTGTGGCGTGGACCATGATAGCCTCCAGATGGCGCTGAGTGCACCCAAAGAAAGCAAGAGGCCAATTTCTCTGCTTCATAAACATCCCTGATGCTCCTTGAGGAAAAACATACCATCATAACAGCAGGTGGTTTGAACACAGTTCTGCACAATCACAGGAGGAAGAGCAGCGGCATACATATGCATGCAACAAACAGGCACAGGAGCATGTCGCCTTCACACTTATAGTACAAGCACGCACACACACTCTCGCAAGCACTATTCCGTCATCTCCACAATTCACATCTCCACAGTACATGAGTCGAAATGCTTTCAATGTCACTGCCCTCCAACATTGTCCTCAGTGCATCATTACACCATATGAAGAGCTATATATAGCTGCATGGGGAAGCTCAGTGGAAACAGGAGTACAGTTAACTGTCATGCGCATGTGCATGAACAACAAATATTTACATTTAAGGAACTTTAGGATTACCACATGCTCAAATTATCTTCTGACTGTGTTTAATTCTTTATTCTTAAATCATAAATAAATGTGATTCAGGGTGCCTAAGACAAACAACTTTTTTTTAAGGTTTTTTCTAATTGGCTGATTGACTGATTGATTTGATATATTTCACTATGTCACACTTCCTGTTCTGCCTGCCTGCACTACAATCATCATGTAACAGACCTCCACAGATTAAATAAGGCCGGGAAATGAAGCATCCATTCAATTTTATTTCCTTCTCATGGTGATAATTCTGTTTATATTGTTATTAAATATTTTTATGAGGTGTGTGTGCACACTGATCGGGACTGATGCGTGTACAAAAATACGACTTCCTCAAAACCCCTCATAAAACGGCAGCTCCGACCAAAGAGCAGGGAATTACTGTTGGAAATCAACTCTGCTCTCTTTGTATCTTTATCTCATGTTCTCCATCTTATAATCAGACACGTAGCAACAGAGTTAGTGGCTGGATATGTTTGATATTTCAGCTGGAATTACAGTGTGCTGATAAGGCGTTGTTCACCTTTGTACTGTCAGTTAATTCTACCTGATATATATATGTTGTTATAAAGCAAAGCTCCTGGTGAAAACGATTACAGATGTTTAATATTGTAAGAACTAATGTGCAAGAATTATGACTCTCAATCTATTACACTATTATAACTGCAATAATGTGCAGGAATGAGCAGAACTACAAAAAGAGCATCAAACTGTAGGCTGACACAGCTGGGAGATTGATGCTCCCTGTCCTTTTACAAAGGGCATTTTCCTGCACAGTAAGCGGGTGTGAGTGTGTGGACACACAGGGCTTCTTGCATCCTCGGGGACATTTGTGCAGTCGGCAAAGCGCGCGCATGCGTGTGTGTATGTGTGTGTGTGTGTGGGAACAGTGGACAGAGATGTGAGGCAGCTGTGTATGCTGGGCTGTATGAGTACAGGTATTAATAAATGAAGAGGAGTGATGGCTGAGACTTGCCTCAGGGCTGACAGTACTGGAGAGAGATGGAGAGAGGAGACGGAGAGAAAGAAAGGGGAGTGAGTAGGGGGCTGTGAAAAAGAAGTGAGAGTGAGGAGAAAGAGAGGAGGAAGAACAGAGTAGAAAGAAAGACAGGAATGGTAGAAGAGGGAGAGAGAGAGTGAGCACTAGAGGTAGAAAAATTAAGCAAACGCATGAATCAGACTGACACGAAGAGGGAAGATAGGAAGGTAGGGAGGAAATATGGAGGACAAGGAAAGAAAGATACAGTATAAAATGAGGAGTGAGAGCAGAACGAGAGTGAGAGAAAGAGGAGGAGGTGAATAATTCAGTGCCACGCACTGCAATTGCTGCACACATATCGATGAGATCAGAGTTTTAATGGGTGGCTACTGAGCACAATTTTATGGTGAAATCAATCAGGGAATGTCGAGCAGGAGAAGCACCCACCCACAGACACATCACGTACTGTCCTCGTGTGGAAAATGTGCATGCATGTCTATCTCATTTGGCTTCATATAGTACGTGTGTGAGTTAACAGCATAAATTCAGTTAAATCTAGGCTATCGCATGTGTGCAAATGTGCCACTGCCTACAAGCATTTGTGTAAGTGTGTGCATGCAGAGGAAGACACAAATGTACACACATAAACCTAGTTATTATAATAACATGTGAACACATATGTATACGTCTCATGCATGTTTGAATTCCACTGACAAGAAATGAGGAAAATGGACTCATTCGCGTGACAACATGTGTCTTTTCACCTCATCACAGCGCTACCAGCCAGCCAGCCAGCCTGCCAGCAGGGGCTCTGGTTAATGTCCGACATGCATCATGGACTTGACACACACACATCTGTGTGTACAATCACATGCACACAACATAACAACGGTTATCTTGGTTGTCGGGATGATGCTCATGTCTAACCCAGAGGGAAAAAAAGATAAAAACAGAAAATGGTTCTCAGATTAAAGGAGATAGAAAACAATAAACAGTAAAACAACTGTGTGCAAGACACACAGAGCTTCTGTTTCCACTGTTGCAGGCATTGAAAGCCCATGATGTGATAACTGCTTGTTGTGCTTAGATATCATTAAAGTCATAAACAGAGATGATCAGATTTTCTTATATTCTCTCCGATCTCCTCAATCTGTACGTCAAATTCTTTGACTGCCACCACAATTATGAGATGTCTCCTGCACTCTAGTAGCCTGACCTTTCCTACACGATCGGAAAATATCTCTTGGAATCACCGCTGCTCTGGTATACGTGGACCAATGTACAGGATGTTTATCCTCTTGTAAGCTCTTGTGAGCAGCATGTACACACATGCTCCAAAAGTCCTTCCACTGCACTGACACAATAATTATTCCATTCAAACAAATCCTGCCAATCTACCAAATATGCATAATACGCTCAGTCTTATGCAGGTGTGTGCATATGCTCCTTCATTCACACTTAATACACACATACACACCACTATTAACACGAACATAAGGGGGATGCAGTCAGCTTGATGTATTATTCAGTGGCCCCCTGTGGGTGGCTTTGGCCGGTGTTGCTATCACAATGTTTGTGCTCAAACACCGCTCCAACTACTTATATGGATTCACAATGAAACGATGCCATGCTCAAGGACACAAACCGTGCATACTCATTGCCCTTTCTATAGGCACAAGATGCAGAAAAATATAAGTAGTTTGCAGCTGAAAATTCAATTTACTGTTAGTCATGAAAAATTGCAGAAAATGACTTAGAATACTTTGTCACTGGGCTATTCCCACACAGATGCTGCCAAGTGAAAAAGTCTCAAACCTCAGTACCAACATCAATGCCAGCTACCACAGGCTTTTTACCTTCATATCTGTGGTCCTAATTAAAAAAGAGGAAGAGGATATGTTGGTAGGCTGTTGCTGTGATGTATCATCGTCCTCTCTATTGATCTATGTGTCTTTTTTTCTCTCCTCTCTCTCTCTCACTCTCAGTGGGCTTACCTGGTAATATTAGAAATCTGGGGGATAGCTCATTACGTGTTCTCTGCTTTTTGTCTCAGGGGAGGCCTGATACACATGTATAACAACAAGTTTCAAAGGGGAAAATGCAAATAGTTCAGTAAACCAAATATTTAACAAGGGTGCTTATGAATGAAGGCATGACTCTCCTGAAATTTTGTCTTAAAAGTGCAAAATAAATAGATGAGATAAATAGATTTCACAACATTGTTAATTGCAAAAAACACATCAGATATCGTCTCATTTCTCTCCAGCACATTGCATATAATATTTTTATGAGTCACAGTGCATGTAGTTAATCAATGAGCCACTGAATAAACCTGAGCTGCTGTATTTAAATACAGTGAGTTCTCTATAAAAAGCCTTTTCACTCCTCAACTGTAGCACATTTGTATGATAATGACATACACAGTTACAGTCATAGTCAATGACTGCAGAAGTGGTGTTGTGGTTTCTATTGTTATGTTCTTCCTACAGACGCATGCTGTACATTTCAGTTTGACCTTACACAGAAGGAAGAAGAAAAAAAAAACAAATGCCACAACTATAAAGACAGAATTGACCCTCCACCTGAACACGCCTTGTCTGGAATTCAAGGAATTCCAGGAACATCTGCAACATGGCTAAATTTTATTGTACGAGCCAACATGTTTCAGCCACAGGAGTGTGGTCCTCGTGGTTCAGACCAAACAAATCACTTAAGTGCCTGAGTTAGTTTTGAATTTTTCGAATGAAATGCATGGGGAAGTAGGAAGAGTTTTGAAAGTTTGAATGTTCCTTTCATTGACTTTCATTTCATCATAAATGTCCTAAATGTGCTCTATATCTTAAAGTATGCAGAAGTGGTGGATTCCCCCCAAAAAAGTACCGAAGGCAGACAAATAATGAGGAGAACAATGAAGATGTCTTCTTCCTCATGGTGCTAGATTCCTCCTTTAACTCACTGATAACAAACACTTTCTATATTCAAACGCTCTAATCCAAACTGTTTGACTTTTATTGGTGTGTTTTTCACAAGTAGCACTTTGGTCAGTCTACCAATCCACCTTTCATTTACTAATTAAACCTCATTCATCTACTCTGCCTGTCAGTCTGCAAGTTTCCATCAATCAGCCACTCAAGGGGCCATTTACCTTGTCAGTCACCTTTGTAAGCAGTTAAATAATCAGCTGACCCCTGAGTCAACCAATGAGAGATCATAAGACCAGACCAGACACCCATCAGATATTTTGCACTTTTAATTACCATCAGACAAGTTTAACCATGTTGCACACATCATATCACATTGTGATTGAATGAAGATGCTAAATAAGGGAGAGGAATGTGACTTTCTTTCTATCACTCTGCGCAACTGGGAGCTGTAGTAACGTTGAAAGGAAGTCCTTGGAAGCACCAAGGGAAAGATTTAGCCAAACATACCAGTATGAGAAAAATTAGGTCAGTAGGCAATTTTTTCTTTTTTTCGTTTTTTTTTTTTTTTACTTGCTTGTCATTCTTGCTGTTTCATCTTGTCAGCCTGATGTTTGTGATTAGTTTTGAGTGAAAGGCTTCCTTCCTTACTTGCATATATCCATTTTGTTTTAAAATTGTATGACATCTTATTACTAAAACAAAAAGAATAGTAAACAAACTATCTTGGTGCATCCCTGGTGCTTTGAGTATCAGTAATGCGGAGGTCAGAGGAACAGGGTGAGACAAGAGGGGATGTTTATATATTTATATATATATTTTGTTTTTGTTTTTGTTTTTATTTCTGGAGATTCCTGTGACCTTGAGATGTGGCCTAACACCAAATGTCTGTTGCCTAGGAGATGGCTAATATCTCAATGTCATTGGTCCCTGGAGAGGAGAGGAGAGGAGAGAAGAGGAGAGAAGAGGAGAGGAGAGAAGAGGAGAGGAGCGGAGAGGAGAGGAGAGGAGAGGAGAGGAGAGGAGAGGAGAGGAGAGGAGAGGAGAGGAGAGGAGAGGAGAGGAGAGGAGAAAGTAGCTTTAACAGGCAATACAACTTGTTTCTGTTTCATGGTCAAGTACCAGAGGACATCTTTGTTATGCTGTAAAATACGAACATTATTTATGCATGAGTGTACAGCCATTAATGCAAATTAAAGCTCCGAGATTAACAAATATACTGTGTACTGTACTTGGCACGCGTAGAATTGACTGAACTAATGAGAGGGACAGACTCCAATACATCCATTCAGCCGTCTATAGTAATGATTAATTTACGACCCCCCACCTTCTCTGATCCCCACCACCCCATTACACACACTGAGCCTCCTCCCTGTCCTCTGTATCCATGTAACTCTCTCTTTCTCTTGCTCCCCTCAGCGTCTGATGCAATCCATTGCCAACCCAGAGTGCTTTCCTACCATTCAGACACAAAGAGAGCAGGAGTGTTGGGGGGGCGGGGGGTGGGGGGGCAGAGGAGGTTTGGGAATTTTCTCCTGGATGTGCCAATTCTCGCCATGCCCTGGGGACACATACGAGATAAACACCAGATAAGCCTGACAAAGGCAGCAGCGCCAAGGAGCAGGAGTTGGCACGAGCGAGGGGGCATGGCATATGATATGAGCACTGAAGCGCCCCCTGTTGGGGATAAAAGGCAGAGCGTGGAAGAGCAGAAGAGACAAAGGAGCTGGTTACAGCTGAGGCAGGAGGTCAGAGTATGCCCAACTGAGCAATACCCCCTTGTGGCATGAAAACACTGATGGCCAGGGATCTGCAGAGGGTTCCTCGGGCTCACACTGTCAATTTGGGGGCAAAACTGCTATTCTGAGAACAAGGGATGATGACGTGTGTGCGTGTGTGAGGGCAACACATGTTTGCATGTGTGCTGGAAGCCGGCAGTGGAGAAATGTGGAAAGAAGAAGTGTCACGGTTCACTTAGAGAGCGTGACACACGCGACAGCAGCAGAGCACAAGTATGAAATGTACAAGTAGTGCAGGCATTGACATAAGATTTCTATTTGTTTGTGTCTCAGGGTTCAATAATATTTCACTCCTTCTCCTTCTCTGCCTCTCCTTCCAGGATGTTCAATAATTCAAAGACAGAAGAAGTCAGGATTGGCTCAGCAGGGGGCGTGCCAGCTGACAACATATTCATACAGAGCTGTCAAACTGAAGAGGAATTACATGATGTACAAAAGAAACAAACACACACACACACACACACATTCACATGTGAATCTTAGCACACAACCAAACACTGAGCGTCATTTCAGAAAGAGAACCTCCATATTCAACATATATTTGCATGAATGCGGTATGCAAACACACACAGGGCAGTGTCTTCACACCTTCTTACTTCCTATCACCACTTTTCTTGAGCCACTTTTTTTCACTATGTGTCCCTCTCCTCCCTCCTCAGTTTACATCAGCTCTGTTATCAGATCTTTCATTGACTCTAGGTTTATTTTCTATTTGGTAGCTTTTAATGTCATATTTGGTGGTAACATGTGTTTTGGTCATTATTCTTTTCTAAGTAACTGTTTCCCAAAGCCCAAGATGACGTCCCCAAATGTCTTATTTTGTCCCGACAAACAGTCTATAACCCAAAAATAATTTGTTTGCTCTAATAGAAGACTAAATTAACCAGAAAATATTCACATTTGAGAAGCTGGAATCAGAGATTTTGGACATTTTTTTTCTTAAAAAATGACTTAAAACGATCAATCGATTATCAAAATAGTTGGCGATTAATTTTCTGTCGATCAATTTGTTGCAGCTCTACAACAACAATAAACACAAACTTCACAAACATAAATATGGATGCAAATTATAATTTATATTATGGTTGACAAATTTCAGGAAAAAAAATAAAAAAGTGTTGGACCAGCATGAGCCACGAGAACAGCTTCAATGCTCATCAAGTTGGACTGAAGCTGTTCTCAAACTCTATTGGACACCATTCCTGAAAAAGATATCCCCTCACATGGTGTTCTTTGTCTCCAAAATCTCTACAGATGTTCAGTTGGGTTGACATCTGGTGACTGTGAAGGCCATAAAACATTCCTTTCCTCTCATCAAACCATTCAGTGAGCCCTGTATGGAAGCATGTCTTGTACCAGTAATTTATTCAGATTTATGTACCGCATATTGCACCATGAGAGTGCTTTCAGGTAAAAAAAAAAAAAAAAAAAAAAAATCACAATAACATCAGGCTTGCTCGAAGCATTTCTCCGAACACTATATGTATGAAATGTAAGTGACGCACACATTCTGTTGAGATGTCATGCAGTGTGACTCACTGAGGGATTTCAACCTGCTCTGAACAGCTAAACCTGAGTTTGCTACAGCAGACTGCGTATGTGTCAGCAACTTTCTAGATCGTAGGTTTCCGGTGAATCTCTTAATTTGCACCACATTTGAATGAAAATACAATTTACAGCTTTCCGGTTCAAAAGTTACAAAGTAAATAGAAATAAAAGAAAGAATGATTTTCGCTGCCTCTAAGCGATATTCAAACAGACTTCTAAAATGAGCCATTTGACAGCTAAGTGGTTTCCTTGGAGCCATTTACTCAAACACTTTGCATTTGAGCACCGCTATTTTAGAGATGTAAGGAATGTGTCATTCTCACCAGCAGGAGAAGCTGAAGTGGGCAGACTGAGCTGTGAAAGGGGACTTTAATGGCTGAATCAACAAGTTCTGTCATCACACCCAACCCTCTTTTTACTCTGTTTCAGTCTGTCTCTCACATTGCCTACACAGTTATACAGTGTGACAATGTCACACATACACAACTGCCCAAAGCCGCGAGAGCTCGACTAAGCTCAGCTCTCACCTCTTGCTAGCATTCACTGTCCTAGTTTTTAATAGTCTCACACCATGAGCCAGCAGTTAGAGCATCAAGGAGAGGACAAATACTGAATCACATGAAAGCCATTCACACCACCTACCTAGCTGTGTCACTCTTTGACATGCACACACACACACACGGTCATTCACATGTGTTGTGTATCTCTCACAGCCAAACGCTCAGTCACAAAGATACAGTTACTAAATATTATGAAGTGTGTGTGTGTGTTGGACATTTTACTTACCTGTTGCCCAAAGACTTTTCTTCCAGTTCATGTGGCTTGAAGAACCACTTCCCAGTCCTCACAAAACCCTTATCCATCAAACATCTGCAGCAGCAAAGAGAAGTAGAGAGAAAAGCCAACAGAGGAGTGAAAGAAAGAAAGTCATTAATTGGACATTAAAAAAGAGACCCAGAAACACCTGAACGACATATTACACTTCATATATAAGAAATATGTAACAAATAGTGTTCTTGTGATGCTCAGACAGGTTTTCACACAACTTAATCAAGATTTTTAATGTTGTAGCTTGCGATGAAGTTGTGTAGAATTTTAATACTATGCAGGTTGTTTCTCAAGCAGTCTTGTCATTAACAATGGCAGCTTTCATAACATCAGTTTCTGGTCTTCTTATGGATTTCATAGCTTATATGACTAGAAAAAGCAAAGAGTATTTTATTTTTAATTTTTGTTTTGTTTTTGTCCCTTAAAAAAGCTAAATCAATAAAAAAATATTAGTCGCAAAAAAGTGTGCTAAATTTAGAAACTTAACTGGAAAAAATATATAATATAATAGATAATATTGATCCTAATTTTGGCTCTCTGCCTGTTTGTACTTTAATATTTAAAAGCTGCAGCTCCGACTGTCCCGCAGCAACATGAGCAAAGTCCAGGAAGTGGCATTTATGACAGGTACTTCTAATCTGCATGCCCCAAAGCAGTGTGCAATTTTACACATGGCTTTCCAAAATCTTTACTTTCGTCACATCAAAATTTAATTATATCAAACAGTTCATGCTCCCTGTCTGGCTACCCTGCCATCTGTTCACTTCTTCGCCTCATCTCATACCTTTCACAGACAAAACTCATTGCTCTCGGGTCTTTGACTTGTCTCTGTGTGCAGGTGCCAGAGAATCCCCTGCTGGATCCTCTGACCCACGTTAAGGAATTACAAAATAATTTGATGGACTCCTCTCCACTCAGCCAGGCTCAGCTATCCAAAGCTTTGCAGCCCCCAGCTCTACCATCTTTGGTGCATTCTTATCAACACATTTTCTTATCCGACCATAGTTTCTCCTCTCTCTCTCTCTCTCTCTCTTTCACTGCCAGCCTGTCCGTGCCCTGGTTGCTGCTCTGACAGGATCTACAAACCACTGTGGTCCAGTGGGAAGGCCAGGAGCCTGAAGGAAACACCAGCCTACAGTATCTTTGCATCTCTTTGAGCCCACACATCTTCATACATATGGATTCACTGCAAAACATTTAGACCACAAGCCAGTTGGTGGACACTGTATTCATTAATGCTGCTGAATACAAACTGCTACACTTGATCGGTACAATGGTAAAAAAAAAAAACAGTCTGCAGGTCAAGAATGCATGGTAGTGCAGTAATTCAAAGTTCAAAAGTTACTGAACCAGTCAAATGTAATTCATGAATGATTTTGATGCTAAATATGTTAAGGCACTGGGTTACTTGATGTGCCAAATAGAAATTGTGCATCATGGTCATTTAACTGGAGTAAACAATCTGTTACGTATATATCCATGGAGCAACCTCTGTGAGTAAATGCTGAAGCTAATGCTGAAAAGCCTCTAGATGCAGTTCCTTCAGTGGATCAAAAATATTCTTTGAGTTTATTTATTTGCACAGGTTAAAATCAAACAAGAAAAAAATCAATGTACGGGGAGAGGAAAAAGCCTAGTTGGCTTATTGATTACCTTTACCTAAATAATATACAAACATAAATATAAAAGTCACACTAAATTAAAGCTTCTTTTAAATATGCTCTAAATGACTTCATGAGAATAATAATTTCATAAATTTGGACCCCTGTGCCTGATTAAAAATGAACCTCTGCTTATCAGATGTTTGGGAAGACAAAGTTCAACCAGACTATCAAATTAGATAGTCTGGTTGCGTAAGAGTCAATCTGACAAAGCATTTCTTAGAAGAAAGATTCTGTGATGAGTTGTGAGACATGTATTTTCCCAGACTACATTGAATTGTGAAAATTAAGCATAAATTAAAGAATAATAAAGGGTATGAAGACAAAATATCTCAATTTCCCAATTTTATTGGGTAAATTAGGAAAAAATATCCTTGATGATATTGAAGTCAACGGGGTACAACTGACTTCTCTCTTGACTATAAAGCCAAAGTTTTGTTGGGTTTGCCAATTTTGCTCCTTCTAACACGTAACCTGTTGTAAATTGTGTTACTTTTGCCACAAGAAAATATTATAACATCAAAAGGGGTATGTTTGTGAGCATATTTGCCTGATTGACAGGTGTCCTAAGCTATCAAACTTAACTGAGATGGACTCTACATTCCACCTCACCTCAACCACAGGAGGAAGGCACCCAAAAAGTGTTTTCAAGCCACAGTAACTGTAAAAAATTGAAGTAAACCCAAATTCCAGCCTTTTTACTGTAAAACATTCTTGTAGATGAGATGATGTCCCTGTTTTCCCCTGATTTAATTACATCCTGTGGCACAGTATTGACAAGTCCACATTGGAAACAAGCATTACATTTCACTATCATATGCTAAACTCTGAGTACGATAAGGCTTTATGGATAATTTATGTCCACTGATAACAAATAATAAAACCCATATGAAAGTCTGCTGCAGTGCGCTCCTATAAATCTTGCCGTAACTCCATTGGCAGATGTCTCACTGTCTTAAATCAACAAAACATCTGTACTGTCTGTCTAACCGATTACCCTGAGACTTAAACCAACCACTAAACCCCTCACCTTCTCACTGTTATTGCAGTCTTACTGTATGCTGCAGATTTCAAGGTAATGAACCATAGAAGAGAGCTCTCCTGACCATTACAAGCCGTACTAGTTCTTTCTGCTAACAGGGACTCTTATCTCTGAAGTTTCAACGAGCAAATTCAGCAACTCCTTGTTCTTTGTAATCTGTCTGCTAACATGCGTCTGTTGTAATGTTCCTGTGTTATTAAAAAATTCCTTACTGCTTAATTTGTAATTGTTTGATTAAGACCTGGTTAATTCAAATTATTGTTCATTTTTAGTTAAAATAATTACAAAACTGCCAGTGACAATGTTTATTTCAACTGTATGATATTAAAGAGAAAGTGTAAGTGATCCCTACCTGTGTTGAAATAGTGAGCTATAAAAGGAGTTAGCTTCAAGGTAATAGGAAGGTTAATTCAGCCTGCCCCCTATGATGATCACTGATGCTTAACTTAATAGAGAGCAAATATGTGCTGCTTCATTTAACAGATGGCTCTGACTCAGAAAGGAGAGCTTTGGCTACTTGAGCAAGTGATTCAGCGCGCAGATTATAATTTCATTAAGGTGATGCTGCTAGAAGGAAACTAAAGCCGTCTGTCAACATGACTTTTTGTATAAACGTCATTCTTGGTCATTTACGTAAGAGATAGAAGGAAATGACATTCAGAGTGGTCATTAAAAAGACTGGTAGATGTTAAAGATTTATTATATTATATCATTAAGTAAGGAAATCAAATAATATCACATAATTGTTTTAGCTTAATTTTATAATCTTAATCCTTTATCAACAGAAAGTTGTACACCATCCTTTCAGTTATTTTATTTAATTCACAAAACCAGATTTTCCTCATGAACTTAATGTGATAGAAAACATAGTATAAATCATAAACAATTAGAAATTTAATTAGTGTGAACGCTGAAGCATTCAAATCTTCATTTATTCTCTTTCTTCCATATGTTTTTCAATCACTAAATACTTCTGCATACTTTCAGCAACAGAAACTGTTGAAATATCAAAATGTTCAGCTCTTTAAAGACATTTATGCTTTGACTTTTATTCATTCTTGCATATTCCAGTCATTTTGTATATTTTTTTAAAAAATATCAAAATGTATAATGGAAAGTCTATGGGACGAATGTTTGAAAGTTGATATCTCAAAAACAGAAAGTGCTGAAGTATTTATACTTCATGGACAGCTGCTCCATGTAGAAATGCTTAACATATTACAACATGGTACCTATAGCGCCACCATGTGGTCAGTTATTATATGTTTTAAGTTTCGGCTAATAACTCATGAACCGTGAGATGTGGCAAAACATCACTTATCAACACCAACAACAAAATAATATAATAATAATAATAATAATCGTTTGTCTGTAATTGGTTACCAAACTTTTGAAGGTGTGGCCTGATGCCCTTAACGGGACATAACTCTTCAATGCTACATTGGATTTCAACCAAATTTGTGAATGTTGTACGTACAGCCACACTGCACAAGTGTGTAGCATTTGATACAATTCTACCTAAAGGGGCGCTACTATAATATTATAACATATTTATACAATTCTGTTGTCTTTAATAAAATGAAACTTAGTACACAAGTTCCCCATGAATGTGTTCACGACATACTGAGGCATGGTACCAATAGCCCCACCTTGTGGCCATCAGTGAAACAACACAATGCTACTTATTAACTGCCATATCTCTTAGATGTAATATTCCATGGTGACCAAATTCAGCAAAGTTGTACAGATGAGGATGCTGAACAAGTCTGTAGCATTTGATACAATTTCACCTGTAGGTGGCGCTACAAGATTTAAAAAAAAAAAAAATGCTGCTGCACCAAAATGAACAAAAATGCAGTTCAGCTTCCAATTCTGCCAGTTTTACATTTCAGCTTCTGGGTTTTTCAGCAGTGCAGTGCAATGCATTTCAGCTTTCAGCTTTTTCAAGCAAGATTCATTTCAGGTTTCTGCATTTTCAGCAATGCTTTGCAATTTATTTCAGCTGTCAGTATTCACATGCATTTTCCCCAGGAAATGCATTTCATGTTTTTTTTGCACTGAAGTAGAACATATTGCACAAAAGCTGAAGTTATATACTTTGTAGAACATGTAATACAATCCATGTAACTTCTCCTGTTATGTAACATGTTTTCCTGTTCTAAGAATGTCATTCACTTCCTGTTTGCAGCCATCGCTGTGCAGGTAATGAAGGCTTCTGGGTAATGATTTTACCTTTCCAACAGGTTGTGTACGGCCTTGAACAGGAGAGTCCGGCACTCGTAGGACAGCCCGCACTCCCAAAGCCCCTCCTCAGCCACTGAAAGAAAGGGAAAAAAAACAATCATTAAATTATAAATCTCAATATCTTACCATCTCATTAATATAACCAGTGATGATATTTTCAGGGTCAGAGAAACATCTGCACACACCAGCTTGAGGATAATAAACAACACATGATTCAGTGTTGCATGTTTATAGCTGTCAAAACATGCTGCATGTGCAGAGACGAGGAAACCTGCACATCATATTAGAAATTGCACTTACTGTGAAGTCGTGCGTGTGCATATGTGTGTGTGTGTGTGTATATATGTGTGTGTTTGTGTGCATGCACAGAGGGTGCTTGGCTGTGCAGCTGTCAGGTTGGCTGCAGCGACAGCCCAGTCAAACCCCATGCAGTTGTCAAGCTCATTTAGCTAGAGAGCGAGAGTGTGCCTGTATCTGTGGAGGTTGACACACATGCTTGCGTGCTCAGGTTTGTACACGCATACGGAGTTTCAGCTCAGCCCTTATTTTTCCAGTAAAATTTTTAGGCAATGAAGACAATTTTGGTCGAATGAGCGTCACTTTGCCTGAGTCTCTGACATGTCAGCAGCCAGTTCACATGCGTGCCAAATGTGTTGTGAACAATTCTCTTGATTTCTTTAACCCCCCCGACCCTACCCCGACACATGCTCACATTTCCCTCCTCCCAAAAAGGAACACACACACACACGCACACACACATGCACAGACACACATGCACAGACACACACACAGCGGCCAGTTAACAGTGTTTCTCTTTGTTCTTTGCCATATACCTGCAGGGCTGCTGGAAGAACTGGAGGATTGTGGGTGGGTGTTGTGTTTGCTTATAGGGTGGTGGCAAACAAACCAAGCATCACAGAAATACACAAGAAAAAAGGAATGAAAGACAGAAGCAGATCGCCTGGGGGATGGGTGGCATAAACCCCGGTTGAGGTTTTCTCTTTCTCCTCCTTCTCCTCTACCTCTTCCCTGTTTTTTTTTTCTTTTTATTGATGTTGTGTATTCCTTTCCCCTTCTCTGTTGCTTTGTTGATATTTCCCTCCTGTTTTTTTTTTTCTTCTTCTTCTTCATACCAGAGTGAATGAAATTTCCTTACTCGCCAGAATTACCCTGTAACCATGGAAACGCTGGCGGTGAGAACATGGCGCCCTGGCATTCAATTTCAACACTGGTCCCTCCCGCCCCTCACCCTCCTCCTTCTCCTCCTTCCTCTGTTCTATTGCTTCCAACACCCCCCCTCTACCTCCTCCTCCTCCTCCTCCCCCTCCTCCTTCCTCCACCCCCACCCACCCCTCATTTACTCCTGCTTCAGGGCTCAGACAGGAAGCTAGCTCCAGCCAGCTCTTCTACAGAGGAGAGAGATAGAGCGAGCACCATGAGCAGAATGCCAAGTCTCCAGAAAATCCAGCTCATTAGCTCTCACTGTCTCAATATCTTCTTCTCGTACTCCCTCTCTTAAAAATCCCTCAACTTTTTCCCCCTCCGCCCTGCCAATCCTCCACAACCATCTGCTCCTGACCAACTCCACAGCAGGCTCCTGACCTCTATTTACTCCAAAACTGTGTCACTGACTCCTCAACCTCACATTCCACTAACATTCAAGAACTGAACCACACACCCCACCAGAGAAAAGACTTAAAGGAACTTTTCCACATTTGCTCCGCTAATTCCAGCATGTGATTTTGTAGCTCATAAGACAGCAGGTACAATGTGTTTGACAAATCCCAACAGTGGTAGCCAAACAAACTTGGGTGCCTGGAAAACATGCAAACCACATCAGACACTCCTGTTTGTATTCTAGTTGTCAAAGAGCCAGCTCAATGCACCATATCAACACAAGGTGTGACAAATCACTCTTGCAAGCAAACAAGGTCAAATATCCACTCAAGCACGCGCACACGACCCCATACAAACCTTATACATATAGAGAATGAAGTGTGAAATAACATGATGATCTGAGACATTAAAGTAGTGGTGTCCCATAGGGATGTTTGAGGCATATACTTGGAGAAAACACCATGAAACTGTCATTTCAGCAACAGTCAGTCAGTAACTGCCATGTTTTGAGTTTTACTGCCTGTTAATCAGAGGAGGAACACAGATGGCCCAAGGGAAAAGCGTGCAGTAGACTCTAAATGCACAGCAAAGTGCAATAGGGCTTTAAAGCATCATGATCCATCATTCATCACAGCCTGAGCTACAGGGAGCTAACTGCATCATGCCTAAAAGATTCTAAAGGGACTGGATGTAATCGACCACAGTCTCAATTAGATTAAACTGAAGGCTCATCAGTTTTGGGTTTTTATTGATTTTCAGTGATAAATAGAAAGATTTTTGGAAAAAGAAGCAGATGCATTTAAAAAATATATTTTCACACAGGTTTTAAGTCCCACATTGAGCAAAAAATCATGTTTGTTTCCAGTGATAGAAAGTGAAGGAAAAAAAATGGGAGAAAATGGGTGATAATGACTAGCTGATAATGTGCCGAACTAAGTGACTAAAAAAAGAAACAATTTGATGAACAATAATTGTTAAGCAACAGTCTGTGCTACAAATTACATTTTTTTGTTACTAATTTTATTAGTCAGCTTTTCACCAGTTGCTTTAATAATGAAAATAAACACAAAAAATTGCTGAATATTTATAACAAGACTAAAAGTCTACAGCCATGCTAGCGGCTCTGTGAGGCTATACATAAGCAAAGCATTGCTTTGACTTAAACGTGAATGTTAGCCTGCTAAAATGCTCACAATGACAATCACATCATCTTTCACTCATTTACTGATCCCTGTATAATAGACGATAAATTGTTTATTCAATAGTGAGCTGCAAATTGATAATTATCATCAGTTTGCATCATTGATGTCAGCTGTAAAATCATCAGTAATTTTTGCATTTTTGCATTTTTGCAATAAAATGCGGTGCACTGCATTGTGGGATTGTTACCATTTTTTATAGTGGATAAATTTACACACTCACGATTTCAGACACTCAAATAAAATGGTGGTGGGTAGGACTATATAGTAAGTAGGGAGTGATTTCTTCATTTATGCTCATATTTCCTGATTCGGAATAACCAAAAAGTACAGCTGTGGTTGAGAATGTAGTTAGTTTTGCAGGTATTTGGTTATAAACCAAAGTACTGGATACATTTTGACTTGATGATGGTGCTGGATGAGAAGTTAAAGGGAACAACCAAAGTTCGGTGCAATTCATCCTGAGGGGGACATGACATGAAAGTTGAGACACCTCACTCAGAACCACAAATGTTAACTTCATGGAGTCAACACAAGCTTAATGTCTTTATCTGGAGGACATAAATATCTGTAGATATTTATCTGAGATAAATATCTGAGATATCTGAGATATTTCAGTCTGTAGTTGACTGGCTGACAAACATTACCATCTCTTGTTGCTAAGATGCCTAAAAATACATTTGCTATAGTTTACTGGTTTCACTCCAAACTTCATGACTCTATATGGAACCAAAAACAGTCACAGACACAGGTCACAGTGTGTATGTGTGTGCATGAATGCTTGCTTCAGAACTACAAACATCTCAGCGTAAGAGGAACATCAGGAATCAAAATTGTCAGAATCATTATTAACGTGTGCATGTGTGTTCATGTTCGTACTTGCAGTGCATGTGAATACTGGTTCCCAGAGTGCCTTTGTGCACATGCAAGCTCCCAATGTACTGTCTGTGAGTGTGTACAGTGAGCTAACCTTCATATAAATGCATGTTTGTTTCACATAACCTTCCTCCCCCCATCTCTGTGCCACGATTCTCTTAACTGCCGCACCAACCCAAACACAAACAAGCAGTGATGGAACTGGGTCGCCACTACCACTGTATTCCCACCTCTCTTTCTCTCCATCTCATCATCTGTATCTAACCCTATCTTTCCATCCCTTTGTGTGTCCCCCTCTCTCACTCACTATCCATCTCTTTCCCTGTGTTGCTCTCTCTCTCTCTCTCTCTCTCTCTCTCTCTCTCTCATTTTCCCCACATCATCTCCCCTCTCTCTCTCTGTCTTCTCCCTCTAGTCTCACACCACTAGGGGGGGTGACAACTCACCACCACAGTACTGTGCTAACAAACACAAAGATGGTATTGATCTAAGAAGGCGAGAGAGGCGGGAGTTGAGGTGTGACAACATTCAGTCTCGCACACGATGACCCCTCTCCACACATTTCCTGCCTCCTCTCTCTTTCTGTCTCCCTCCCTCTCTCTCTCTCTCATTGGTTCATTTGTCTTGGATCAATAGCACCAGGAGTCTTGGCGTCCAGTGGTGTCTCTGCAGTGTGCAGGCAATGAGCGTTTGTGTGTGTGTGTGTGTGTGTGTGTTTGTGTGATTTCACACAAACCCCACTGCCACTTTACTAATTAGCTGCCCTGCTGAATGTCTGAACAGAGGTTGATCTCTGTTTGCTGTGTGTGTGTGTGTGTGTGTGCATGCATGCATTAATGCGTGTACTATGTGTGTGGGTATGTAGTGCATGCGGTGCATGTGCATAGCCAAATGCCTTTGCTTATGTGCTTTTACTATTAAGAGAGAGAGGCTGCAGGTGGATATAGAGTGAAACAAAGATACACACGGGCATAAAAGGAAAGAGTATGTGTATGTGTGTTTGTGTTTTTGTCTGTGAGTATGTGGAAGTGGGCGAAAATAATATCCTACCTATCTGTTTCAGGTCCTATCTGTTTGGCGGCACCTGGAATTTGCTCAACATTCTACGGATCAGATTCTTCATTATGTTATCAATTCATATATAATTCTGTCATCCTGTCTTTTTCATGCTGTATTTCTGTTATCTGGTCTTTTCTTTAAACACAACATCTGTTCAATCAATCAATCAATCAATTTTTATTTATATAGCGCCATATCACAACAGAAGTCATCTCAAGGCACTTTTCACATAAAGCAGGTCAAGACCGTACTCTTTAATTTACAGAGACCCAACAATTCCCCCATGAGCAAGCACTTGGCGACAGCGGTAAGGAAAAACTCCCCTTTAACGGGTAGAAACCTCAAGCAGACCCCGGCTCTTGGTGGGCGGCCATCTGTTGCGCGTTTGTCCAACCTAGAAGAGGGATTCTTCCTGTTGCTCTTCCTGAGGTTTCTTCCATTTTTCTGAAGGGATTTTCCTTATCTGAATCAAAGGTCTAAAGATAGAAGATATTGTATTGCTGTACAGACTGTAAAGCCCCCTGAGACAAATTTATGATTTGTGACTTGATCTTATGAAGCTGTTCAAATATTTACTTCAAGTTTTTAAATAAATCAGATAAAGAGTTAAATTCATACTGTTTCCTGTGAAGTTTTCAGTGTTTCACTAAATTCGAATTCTATAATTTTCAACATTATATGTGACACATTTTTGTAAAAGGTAACATTTAAATGATCCATGATCATTTTGCTAATGTGTGATTATATGGAAAGACAATAAAAGAAAATATTGCATAATTGTGTTGTGTGTGTGTGTGTTTGTTTGCATTTTAACACTTGACAACACACACAACCAGGTGATGATATAATGTTAAGTGCTGTGGGAGAAACTGTAGACGTGTCATGTAACGCTCACACTACATTTATATGATACTACCTAACACTGACATGAGTGTAAGTGGTTTTTGAACACCCTGAGGTGCTGTATGAGGTCTAAAGATGTCACCCAAACAATTTATAAGGCCATAAAAGCTGACTTTTTCAAAACACTGAACAGGCCAGAGAGCAAGTTTTGAATCAGCACAAAGAAAAGTAGTCGTTGAGTCACTGATATTGATCAACAACCCTGCAGATATATTATTTTGATTTTATGTTGCAGTTCAATAAATGTTACTCCTCAAACCTTAAAGAATGATTCAATTCTAGTTTTTGATTAATTTATTGATTGGGGGCATTCAGACACCAGCTGGTGGTATTTTGAAGCAGGGGTTCACTCTCTCCACTGTGTTTTCTCGTTCTCTTGACCTCAGTAGCATTTCTTAAAGGAGAAATCCCCACCCAGGATAGGTATTTATGTGATATGAGGCAGTTTGGACATCAGAATAACAAAAAAGTAGAGTGTGCAGGGAGACAGAAGAAGCCCAGAGGGGATTACTTAATGCCTTTACCTACAGTATATAGAGCTAGCAGGGCAGAGTCATTGTGCTGGCACGGAGACAGAGTTAATGCAACTATTGTAGGCCAGCTGAGCTTCACGACCCTCAATACAAAACATAAAATGTATAACTCGTTAAGAAAAGGAGCAAAACACCTTTTCAACTGCAGGAAGTTTAGCTAGAAATCAGGATGTTATGAGAATTATTATTCTAGAGCTTTACCTCTATTTGCACTGGACAAATCTGTGTCCAATTTAGGTTATTTGGCCATAGTTGTAGTTTTAGGAGTGGCACGCAAACATTAACATATTGCATCATTTGTTGTTCCTGAACTTTGTAGATCACAAACTTTTAAGCTCATCAGTTTATGAGTCTTTTTTTTTGGTCCGAAAAAAATGACGCTTTGGTGAACGTTCAGTGAGGAGCATCTCATACTTTGTTTCATTCATAAATTCTTACATCACCATTATTATCTTTATGTCAACTTTCCATGAGCCAAGTGATCGTTGGATACTCTCTTTAAGATGATTGCTATTCTGGTGTTCACTGATGAAGTCTTATCACAATAAATATCTCACTAAATATTGTGATACATTTACATTGTCATACACAATGATCTATCCTTGAGCTGTCACCGTCTTGCACTGAAAAACATAAAAAATAAAACTGAACTTTTTTTGTTCTTCTGGAGGTGATGCAAGGCTCTATTACTCAATAATTGCTTCTGTGGCTGATCATGAATGCTTTAGATTGTGTGCAGATAATGATTGTGTGTGTTTGTCATCAGACATACATTTCAACGAAACCTAGCAGAGTCTCCATCCATTAGCCTCGCTAATTCTTGAACGATCAACAGATCTCCTTAGCGTCAGTTTGAAACAGCAGCCATGGCTGTGTTATGAAAAATTAATGACTTTATTACTAGCTAGTAACTGACCTAATTACTAGTTAGGGTGTAGTTGTCCAAATAAAGGGAGGGACTTTAGGTAGGAAGAAAATTTGCGTATCATTGTGGTTCAACGGGCTCAGGTGGTCTGTTGTAACTCCTAGTTTTTTCTTGTTTTCAGTCACATGAACATCAAGCTGGCTGATGTGAAAGATTTCTCTACACACAAGAGCACATTACAGGATCAGGCGAGGTCAATTAAACATGAAGGAGCATCTGACACCAGTAGCATAAGGACATGGCATCTGACTGTGCCTTTTATCCAGTGGTGTGTAAATACTGTACATTTGTACAACCCATTAACCATCGACCACACAGTTTACATTGTGCATACTGGTGTACTGTATACGCTTATTCAGAATCTCTGCTAGCTTTACTGTATGTTTTATACACACAGGAGTAAAACTGTTCTCAATATCAAGAATTTATTATGTAATATGCTGTTTGTAAGATTGTAAAGTATTTGATTTTATTTCTTAAAATAAGTTTTTTTACTAACATGACCATGTAAAAATACATTCATGTTGTATGAATGTATATCACTGGCATTGGCCCTATTTTTAACAGAAAGACTTTACTTTTTTCATTGTAAATTGATGGCAGAAAATCTAAAAACAGCCCTTAACTGTAAATTTATAGACACTAAATGATATCCACTAATGTTAAATGCATGTGAAATGGTGTAAAGTTTTACTGCATATTGTATGTAAATATTTTGGGTTTTTTTTTAATAGTGTCTCTATCTACATCTTTCTGACATCAAAGGCTGGTCAACACTCTACAGTGCTTGAATTATCTGTTATCTGAGGTATAGAGTCTTTACTTATACAGCCATATTCACACTGTAGCATTTCATTTTACAACAAAACAAAGACAGGGCCATATTTTCTTCAGACTTTTTCCACCTCATTGCTGTTCACTCTTCAGATCATTTAACAGCAAACACCCTGCACCCTGCATCCTCCACCCCTGTCCATGTGACAGTCACCCACACATTCTCACGCTCTAGTGACACCATTTCCTAAACTTTTCAGCGACACCTGTCAACACAGCACAACAGAGTGTCTGCCATGTCTCTAAGCACACTAACACCACCACTTTAACAGGAAACCCTGCGGGCTTTCGAATTAAACAGATAACAGTTTTTTTTACAACCTTTAAACTGGAAGTACAATTATGTAAACTGCCTTTCTTCTGTCCCGTAACAGGTTATCTTTACAACTTCTGGTTAAAGTCTTAAATATCTCCTTATCAGTTAGTCCTGCATGTGAGCTCTAACGTGCTTTCTTATCAAGTA
The DNA here is from genome assembly GCF_914725855.1 of Thunnus albacares. Taxonomy (NCBI): domain Eukaryota; kingdom Metazoa; phylum Chordata; class Actinopteri; order Scombriformes; family Scombridae; genus Thunnus; species Thunnus albacares. The sequence continues at coordinate 14,724,956 of NC_058123.1, read as the reverse complement.
ATCTCATCTAATGACACTGCTGAGGAAGAAAGCTGAGACACTTTTAGAAAAAGAACCCATATACTGTCACTGACATACTGTGCACACAAACAGACACAAAACATGTTTACATATACACATTCATGAGTACATATATGTAATTGCAAACAGGTTGCATGCACACATGGCAGGTATTGAAACCCAGAAAGCCTAGAATGTACAGAACAAGAGGCAGCAGTGACAGCGAGGAGGAGGAGGAGGAGGAGGTTGAGAGAGAGAGTGAAGGGATGAGGGGGAAATCTGGAATCAATTAGGTGACTGAGCTGAAGTTGCTTGCATAGTTGTGGGGGTGAGTCAGGCAGAGAGGCAAGAGAAGGGACCAGGATGTGAGCGTCGTGCCACGAGTGTGTGTATTTTTATAAACACAAGCGCACAAAAGCAGCTACAGTATAAGTGTTCGGTGACACGTGTGATTGTCCATGTGAGCATTCTATAATCTAACTAAAAGTTTTTGGTTGTCTCTTTCCCCTGACAGCACCACTTGGAACAGCGGAGTCAAGTTGCAGCCAGGAAAGCCCCACCTCTCCTCCGTTGAGGTCAAAGTGGAGGGTAAGAACGGGTGGCTGGCACCGACCCAGGCCATGTCAACACAGCAGTTCTCAATACAGTATTCCTTTACACAACTTCCCCTCGTTACCTCTCTGCACACCGAATTCACAGCACTTTGTTTTCTACTGTTGGCTCTGATGATGGGGGAATTTGACTTTAAAAAGAAAAAAAGAATAAAGCACGAAAGCAGGAGCTTTGTGAGCACATGTAGAAAACTGGTTTACATCTCGCTGTGCATGCAGCTGAGGTTTGCAGAACAAATTTGAATTTGCAGACGTAACAATGTGCACAGAATATATCGTGTGACAACTTTAAGTTAACAATGATTGGGATTTATTCACAGGGGTTCTGCTATTATTGCTACACAGCTTATCACACTGCTGCTAGTGGTGACCTGGTGTGAATCCTAGAAGCATAAAGCACCTCTGCAGGCGTACATAAGGCATACTAATGAGAGGAGGTAGAGGAAAGAGAGAAGTAAATAAAACAAAGTGTGAGCAAGACTGTACATGTGTCTGCCTGTGTAAAGCAAAAGCAAAATTAACAGGAAATAAAAGGGAAAGTATACACAAAGCGACAGAAAGAAAGATAGAGGTGTAACTCTCAGAGGAGTCAGCTTCTTCATGTGCAAACAGGGATCTATTTCACAGACAATGCTGCATGTTTTACACAATCAAGAGGGAGGCAATCATCACGGGCATGAGAGGACAATAAATAATTGAAAAAAATGCACAACACTGCACCATTATGCTAAAACACCAACAGTTCAACTATTCTCATTTGAGTCAACAAGACAGGCAGCACATAACATTAGTCCGATGTTCAAATCCAATTTGTGGTGCTTCACTTTTCAGAGATTAAAAATCTTATTTCACATTAGCTGGTTTTCTGTTTATTTCCATAGCAAAGTAGATTCATATATATTTAATCTAGTAAATAAATATGACACATAAGCTCCTTAATTTATTAAGCATCTCACCAGTCAGTCCAGTGATACTGCGCGTGATTCCTGTCATTACTGTAACAGCATGTTGACAGTGTAATGTATAATTCACAGGATATTTACTGTATTAATGCAGTCAATGGTGTAATTAGAGTGACTGGAGAGGATCTAGCTGGGGCTAATATGCGAACAACAAGAACACAAATGAGATTACTCTCTAATATAACCTGCTATAAAATGCATGTGTTGGTGTGAGAGTAAATATGTGGGACGTGTGGTGGAGCGGTGGTGTAGAGGGATCAGAGGGGATAGTTGGTGTGATAGAAAAGGAAAACAGACAGAAAAATAGAGAAGAAAATAGACAACAAAGGAAAAAAAATAGGTCTGCATGAAAAAGGAAGATGACAGGAAAGACGTGACAGTGAAGGTAAGGTAAGGAGTGGGTTGTGTGTGATGCTGAAAGTAAAAGAGGAGTGTGTTTGTGTGTTTGTGTGTGTGTGTGTGTGTTGTACGCTGGCCTCTCACCAACCCTGACAATCAAAATGGAGCCAACTGTGCAGAGAAAAGCCAATAGAATTATCCCACACCCCTGCGTAATTTGACAGTCACTTAGCTCATTCAACGCAGTACACATACACACACACACACACACACACACACACACGCAAAGCAACACCACACACAAATCTTTTTATGTTTGGGATGCATGCTAAGTGCTAAGTGCCAAGTGTTTTCCCATAAGTCGCTGGGTAATAAATAAATGAATGGGACGCCAGTGTCTGAACTGTTTTCCACACATTGTCGCGAAAATACATCTTGTCTCTGGCGGTGGCGTACAGTCACAACTGGAATTTTTGATTTCAGCACAGAATTAAAAGTTAGAAGAAGAAAAAAAAACAATGCAAAAAGAGTGAGGAAGAAACTAAACTCAGCAACAAAAGAAATATTCTCTACAGCTTTGTGACCTTACATTTGTAATTAATAGACCCTGAGTGGTAAAAATAAATTAAAATTACTACACTGTGTTTGTTTTTTCTATTTTTATGTCCTTATCCTTTGCATAAAAAAAAGACTTTCTCTAAGAACTCTGTATTTGTTGTTTTAAAATGCCTCTGTCTCAGTTATTACAGGTCTATTCGCTGACTGTGTAACCTTTAACCAGTAAGATTATAATAATGTGTACTCTCTTCACAGTTTCACTTTTATGGCTTCCAAACTGCAGCACGAATAAACAGCTGAAGTACAGTCTCATCCTGAATTCTTTTCAACGCCTCTGTAAACTGTTTCCTCTCAGCATTAATCCTGTTTGTCAGAAATACACAGGAAGTAACAGCAACTGTTTATTACAGTTTACATAGCGGAGAGTGGTGAAGACGACTTCTATTTACAGTTTGCTATTTATGTAACCAGATGTTTCTGAGTAATTCCAGTGGTGGTCTGCCATCACTGTATCTTCCATGTGTCTCCGGTCCATTTATAACTGGAGTCAACTAAGTATTAAAGATAGAATTTCACTTTTTTTTTAATGAGTCGAATGAGTCAAACAGGGGGAGAGAAATGGCAAAAAGCCAAAGGCACTAATTAAAAAAGCTGCTTGAAAATGTTAAATAACATCAAAAGGAAATAGACCTGAAACCTTCACCTCTCTAGAAAACCCACAGCTCCTCCTCTCTTCCTCTCACTTTTACCTTTTATAAATTGTTGCTTCTCTATCTAACCAACCACGACATCGACTTAACACTGAACTCTGCCTGTGCCTGTTCATACTGGGAAGCTCTCCATGTAATTACAGGAAGGTGGACCGATCTCTTTGTGCTCACAATATTTTCACTGGCAGTGTAACTAAACAGCACCGTGTTGGAGGGGAGAGGTTATTGACAAACGATCAAAAAATGTGTTGGACTCGTTGTTCCAGGGGAAGTGTTTGTGAAGTGGGTGACTGCAGCAAAAACTGTTTTTTTGTTATCTGCAACGCCATCTCAAATGAGGTCTGTCCAGGACCTTGATACTTTGAGTGGTGTTCAGGTAGAGTGAAGTGACGCTTCCTTTGAAGCCCATTCATTCAGCATGTACGCGCAGCTGTCAAAATATTGTGTCGAGTGTCAAGTAGCTGCTAGTGCTGGGACACGCAGAAGCTGAGTATCTAGCAAATTACAGCACTGTGACCTGGTGATTAAATATGTTTAAATATTCTGTTTATCCATGTAAGCAAGCTACAGAGACAGACAATTAATATTCACTTTGTCTGCTGCACATAAAATAGAGTCTGACAAGCGTTTTAGCCGTTGCATATTCAAATAAAACACTAACAGATTAAAACATAAGAGCATGATATCATTAATCACTTGCTAGTAGTGTAAAAGGGCCCATTTCTGTGGTGTTGACCCTCATGTTAAGCCACAGACACTTGAGCACCTCATTAGAAGTGAATGGGCCTCGAGGTGGGAGGCAGGGCAGCCATTGAGAGGCTTAGCGGGACTCCACAGGGCTTCCTAACTGCCACTAGAGGGGAGAGGAGAGAGAGAGAGACTGAAAGCAAAGCTCTCTCTCTTTCTCTCAAGGATGAGCGGGAGATGGAGAGCTCTCCTCTCTTCCCAGGCAGGCCAAGCTGCAGTTCATTCATGGGAGTGCCTACAATGTCTATGCCAGTCCCCAGTCTGGTCATTAAAGCACTTATGATCTGATGACACATTTTTCAGTGAAGTGTTTCATAGGATTGCAGAGATCAATAGTTAGTGGCAATTAAAAAAAAAAAAACAGCCAATCAGCAAAAATGTATCTATATTCACCAGTATATGATGAATTTAATGTCTTGATCAATTGTATATTTTTCATTTCTCACTTAACCATAATATGATTTTGTTGGTGAAATTTATATGTAGGATGGAAATGTTTCCTAAATGATCATTTCTGCTTTTTTGGCTCCACAGTGTCTCATTATCTCAGTTTTTATGGCAAAATTACAGATACTTACCATAAATTGAAGAACAGCTGGTTATAAAAAGGGTGTGGGCATTTATGTCAATGGCGTCACCGGGCAGTGCTGTCAGAAACTTAAAATTACCGAAAGCTAAAAAAGGACAACTTCACTGAATAAACCGAATGACTGCAAGATTATTTTTAATGTATCTCTATTCTGACTTCATGCGTTAAAGTGAGATCCATTAGTGCTTTAAAGAAAAAATTCACCGCTATGAATATGATGATTTCTTTTAACTAGGTCACCTATGTAGTAGAAATGTGCAACTGTTTTTGAAATCGGTTCCCTATGACCAGAGAAAAGTGAGAAAAAGACTGTAGATTCCCCACACCTACAACAACCAGAATGCATTGCTCGCGTCCCGTCCAATCAGACTGACTCTACTGACGTTATGTTTATGGCCGGCACAGCGGCGGTTTAGCAAAGACTGAGCAGCGTTATATCTCTTTACTGAGGCTTATTTTCATTTACGTAATGTTTTTTCTCATTGAGTCTCGCTATATCATACCACTGTGTCTCCATTTGGGCTTGTTTTGGGAAACAATTGTGGATGAAGGGGTGAAAAACCGCAACCAAACACTGTTTTTAAGGATAAGGAGCCAGATCCTGGATTGTACTACCCGGGCTGTCTTTTGGCAGCTGTAACGTAGCTCTGGTGGCGGCAGCTCCCTCCTCCACACTGTTGTTACTGATTCTACAGCGCAATATTCAGCCTCGTATCATGAAACTAGTTTTTTTTCCAAATATGCTGATATTTTAAAGTATTTAGTAGTATGATATTTTAGTGTCTGCTTTTCCCTATCAATGGCGTAACATGGTAGATGGGAGTGTTTTGTAGAGACCCACATTTGACAGTCCTTGAAGGCACCACTACTGAAAATGAGGAAATGTAGACTTTTGCCGGATCTCTGGTATGCAGGCAACATGGAGGGAAATTAAACATTGTTCATTTGCATATACCACCCACAATGTAATGATACAATGCTGGTTCAAAATCAGCAAAGTTTCCCTTTAAGATACTGAAGACTGTGACATACTGAACACATTCCTGATAGATAATAGATAGAGTTTACATATGCAGGCTTCCAGTACCCAAAAATGAAATTTTCATAATTGCTAATTGTTTTAACAAACAGCTGTAGTCCCTATATGAGAATAGCTGGCTATTGTGGAAACACTGATAGTGTGGTTACTGCAACAAAATCAGCATTTTCTGCTGGTGATAAAAACGCCAGGGGAAAAAATCAATTTGGCCGTTGTAGTCACTTGATGCAGGCTGAGAGGCCTCACAAACAGATATCAAAGGCAGCTGGCTCGTCTTCAAGAAGGAGGATAGAAGATAACAACAGCAGTATTCATCACATTTAATCACCCTTCATTTATTTAAAAATATATGTATATTTAGCTTTTTTGTTGTGAAACCTCATCTTAAAGTCAGATTGAAATAAGATTTAGAGGAGCTCTATTCTTGTTTAAAGAAAAATATTTTTTTTTTAGGTCAAAATATTCTGTTTTTTGTCATGCACTTTAATTTAAACTAATGCTGTATAGTATCACACTATGACATACAGTTGACATACATTTTACAAACCAAATACAATATTTGTATGCTCATATTTACACTTTAAGTCCTATAATTTCTCTCACATTATCTCACTGTGATCACAGAAGAGACACTTTGGTCTGGCCCACTCTGCACTCCTCACTCTCATATACTTTTTTTTTTTTTTTTTTGCATATATAAGTTACTGCGGGCAAAAGATAAATGAACAAAATGTGCTTTTACTTGGAACTGAAATGGGACATGAAGTGTAGTGTGGGAGCTAAAGACTCAACCTGAGGCAACATTAACATCAGCCCATGACTTTTGATGTCTATCTCAAACATTAATCTCCCATGCATGCAAACATATCAAAGACAGAGTTCATTGATTCTTTGTAAGCGGCACATTCTGTTTATAGTGCTTCCAAATCACGCCACATACTGTAACAGACCATTACAGCTCAAGACTGAGAGACATGTTTCCTTTCTAACTTCAGCGTGAAACACATCACTTCTAAAAACACAGCAGCCTTTGTAAGTAGCTGCAAAAATACACAAACAGAGTCTGTTTGTTTTGAGGGTTTCCTATAAAACCTGTAATCTATATTTGCACTAGATTGTTGATCTTCTTGAAAAGTAGAAATGTCATAATCTTGCTCTCATTTCCCCTCCCTTCCTCGAACTTCCCTCCTCCATCCACATCACAGTTTGCTCCACCCCTCAACCCTGGTTCCCACTTTTGCACTCTTCCACACTTCCACACACAGATTCCCTTAACTCTCAAATATCCTCACAACGTCTTTAATGCTCCTTCTCTCTCTGTCTCTCTCTCTCTCTCTCTGTTCTTCTTTCAGTCTCTCCATCTCTTTCTCTCTAAGACTCACAAAGCTCTTATTCTTTCAGTTTGTGGCTTTTCTTTCGAAACTGAAAGCTTTGCGAAGGGAAAACGTACACCCCCACCCCCTTCTCCTCTCCGTGCAGCTGGGAAACTTCACCCTTACATCTCATCTCTCTCTCTCTCTCTCTCACACACACACACACACACACGAACACACACATACAGAGCACAGGGTCAGGAGGTCACAGGCCACGCCCTGACAACCCACAGGGGGTGGAGAGAAGAAGAAGAGGAGGGAAGGAAATTAGAGATCCTCAGTCCTTCCCCGCAAATTTACAGACAAGTAAACATGACTGAGGCAATTTTTTCCTCGGTTCTCAACCTGCCGCCTTCATTCCTTGTTTCCTAGTTCATTTCCCCTCCTCCCTTCATGTGTATGTGCCCCCGTCTATCCAGGCGAAGTCAGAGGAAAAAGTTTTGCCCCAGTTTTTTTCCTCTTTCACCATGAATTTTGCAAGAAGACTATAAGATCTGTAACGGCAGTTAGAAGCAGTCATAGCTGAAGAACAGACTGATCTTTTCTCACAGATGTGAGATGAGAAACAAGTGAACAGGAGGTGTGAAATGACCAATTTTCGAAATAAGTATATGTTGTTTTTCTTGGCAGGACGGCAAATAAGGAACCACACCAACTGCATATCTAACTGCCCAAAGAGAAATCGCAGATGTTCTCTCTCCCTCCAAACAAACTTCTTTTCTTCTTTTTGAAGCATGAATTCCCGTCACACACACACACACACACACACACACACGCTCTCCCCTCCCTTTTCTCTCCCTCTCTCTCACTACATGTATCTTCCCCTCCCTCGTCTTCCCACTCTTCCCGCCCATCCTCCCCTCTTTCTCTAGCTCATGTTTTCTTTTTCTTTTTTTTTTTCTGCTATCATGGAATTGCCGCTTTCCACATGTGACTCACTTTTTCACCAGCCAAAGCCAGACAGAAAAAAAAAAAAAAAAAAAAAGTCAAACGCTTGTGTCTTCTCTCTGCCTCTATGGCTCTGTGTGTCCCTCTCAGTAGGTGAAGCAGCATTCCTTCAGGGGGCTCTTATAACCTCTGTAGGTCTCCCTCTTTCAGTGAGGTTGTTCCCTATTGAGACATGTGTCAGCCGGCGACCTAGTTCCCGATTCAAGCAAAAAATTGTGAGGCTAATTATTCATTCCCTCTGTTTGAGTTTTGCCTCTGAGAGCTATTCCTAAGACAAACCCCTCGAGGAATAAAGAGAAGGAGTAGGCCTTGATTGGCAACCGTACACCCCCACCTTTTATTTGCCAAGGAACCAAGCGTGCTAGCAGACATTCGCCACCCTAACATCACAGAGAGCAACCCCAAAAACAAGGGAGGAGAGAAAAAATAACGCTCAACAAAGCCTGAAAAGAGGAGGAGTAGCAGGCAGGAGGAGGGGGAGGGAGAGGATGGAGAGAGGGCTGGAAGAGGCGAGCGTCAGAGGAAAGAATGAATGCCAAGTAAAACTTGTTGACACAGAAAAGAGGTTTGGGAGTCAGTTTCAGTATTATATTTTTTTTTATCTTAAGATCAGAGTTCTTCTAACCTTTCTTTTTTAAAGAAACCTTTTTAAAAAGTATCATCAAGGCTCAGCGGATTCAAAAAAGGTGAAAACCTGCATCTTTGTCTTTTCACTTTTATCGGCCTTTTAGTGAAACACACAGCACAATCATAGTATTGCGTCTATGGAAAATGACAGCGAAGATGAATATGTGCTTTGTACTCTCTAAAAAATGTTGGTAGCAGGTTGCTGATCTTAACAATGAATATTTCTCTTTGAAAAATACCTTTCCGCATTCACTAGAGGCGTCTCTCACTTTCATTGACTCCCTTTTATTCACTTCCTGCCTGTTTTATTTTACCCTAATTGACCCGTGTGGCCCTTGTCTTGTTAATCTTTAACGCCTTTCATCCAATTCCTTCTCACCGATTTATGGACTACAAGTCATAACCTCTAAAGGCTTTCTAATGAAATCGGTGTGGGGGAAAGAAATAACCACTTTCACCCACATTATCAGGTCAGAAACACATTTTCCTGTCTGCACACTGGTACCTGTTCTCTCCCACTGCATTCAACATGCATCCTGGGAGGATTTGCTCAACGTGTTTTATTAAACTGGAACGGTGCTGAGGAAGGAAAGCAATGTTGTAAAGCACTTGTAACCTCGCCTGTGACAATCTTACTCCTTTCTCTTGTTTAGGTGTTAAATGGCCAATGTCTGCTATCATTATGATGGAATCAGTAACAATGGGAAATGGGAGGAGAGCCGAGGTGAAAGGGGATCTTAAAGTTTTAAATAATGTGATGGACCCAATAGTCTGTAACCTTATAGGTAAGGTTTCACATCAAGTGGTGGCAGTTACTGTGTATTCAGATGCTCACTGTCATCATCAAAATGCTCAGTTGGTTACAGCTTCACAGGACAACATGAACATGAAAGTGGCTCAAAGTGGTGATCCTAAAGTGTCAGCACTTTAGGATCACCACTTTGAGTCCTGGCTGCGATAATCAGAGAGGTGAAATGGACACCGGTCTCTATTCACTTAACAACTGCTGTTGAGACGCACTTTAGCAAAACACTTCATCTGTCACTGATTCACGGATATCATGGTGCTATTAGGTGGATAGGTGTAAATATCTGTCATGTATGGGGAGGTTGTTACTGTCTAGACTGCACATCTGCTCAGCAAATCAGCCCCAGAAAAATAAACATATAAAAAATGTCACTTTAAGAGAATAGTTTGACATTTTGGCAAATGTGTTGTTCGCTTTCTCGCTGAGAGTTAGATGAGAAGACTGATAGCACTCTCATGTCTGTACACAACATATGAAGCTACCGCAAGCAGTCGGTTAGCTTAACTTAGCATATAGACTGGAAACAGGGGGAAACAGCTAGCCTGGCTCTGTCCAAAGATAACAAAATCCACCTACTAGCACTTGTAAAACGTATTAAATTAACATGTTATATATCTTGTTTGTTCAATGCAGAAACCGAAGTGGAAAAAAACAATTATTTCTGGTTTTACAGCGGGTTTATGCTGACTATTACTTCATATTATCATCACAGTGACAACCAGCGGAGACTTCTGCATACAGCCAAGAAATAGTCCAACACATTACCCCCCTAAAATCACAAATTGTTATTTTTACACTTCAGTAAGCGTATTTCCTGAATTATCTAACAATTTCTTGAATGAGACTGACTTTTTAATGTTTCATTTGAAGAAGATGTAACTGTGTAAAACACTTGTCTTGAATGAATCAATGTATCGTAACTAGTGTAGTTCCAACCGAGGGCTGTAAAAAAATAATCTTCTGCAGTTTCAATTTGCTTTTTGTAATTTGCAATTTGATTTTTTTTTTGTAATGCAGAAGAGCAACAAGCACAAATGTTTCACTTTTCTAGTGTAGGCATAACATATTCATTCTGCTCTTGCACTGCAGGCTCCAAGTGTAAAATACAAATGTAAACTACACTGATTCGCACCCAGTAAGAGTCACGTAGATCCCTAAAATAAACAGGGAATTATGTACGACACATTAATAACTGAGCATCTTCCATAGCAACAATAACCTCAATCTAACCTGTATTTCTGTAGCAGGTGGCAAGTGGTGAAGAGGGTTTGTCTCCACAGGCCAGATTATGAGGTCACAGCCAGACGTGGACAGATGGAGGCAGAGGTTAGCCCTCCCTCCTGTGCTCTGCTACACACACACACACACACACACACACACATTTGGCAACCATTTTTTCACAGGACAATTACCTTGCGACCTCTGCCAGCCCACACACACACACACACACACACACACACACACACACACACACACTCTTGGCCAATTACGGACACACACAAGGAATGGTAACAGTCACAGTTGAGCCACATAGAAACCTGTCATGGTGAGTACATACACACTCAACAACCCCTCCAGCTCCACAAAATATGGCAACCAGCTCTGTTTCTGAAGGGCACAGCACCCAGCTGCAGCTTTCTAACACAAAAGACAGACAGACAGACTGATGACTGAGACTCTCCCCTACATATTTGGCAGAGATTTTTTTTTTCCCTCCTTGTTTAAACCCAGTGCCTGAAGTCATGTCCAATTCAGCCCTCTCTGTTCTGTTAATTCCATTATCTCTGATTATTTTCTCATAAGCATTGCTGCTCTAATCCACTTGTTGGTCACATATCTTTGTTGCACCAGCTAACCATTGAGCTGATAATGGATATGCATGACCCAGGTTTTTAATTCAGTGCTATCCCTCTTTGCTTTCACTTTTACAAGTAACAGTGGTGACAAACTGAATGATGTTAAAAGACATTTCCTACTCAGATAACGACAAAAATTGCTTTGCAGGTGAGTGATTTGTTACATTCAAGATATGGCATTAAATTATCTCCCCACTGCCTTGCACCCCCGTGCTTTTTAGTTTGTAGTTTTTTTTAAGACCATTTTGGAACTAAATAAGCTCATAATTTCTCTGAGACAGTGTGTTTAAGGCTCCCGTCCCTGGAACAACATACACCCCCAGCTAGGATTGATTCCAGTCAGAATCTTTTTCTGCTGGATTTCCCCTACTTTGTATTCCTCTCAGCTTTACTACAGTTTCAAGAAAGAAAAAGGAAAACTCAGAGTTGTTGAAGGCTCACTCTTGGTAAAAAAAAAGACATATAGATATGTCGTCTATGAATTCCCGATTGGAGCCTTACAACAAGAGCGACATAAATATTTTAGATTAAAAACATTTACAAGACACACAAGATAAATATTTTAGCAACCTCGGATGAAATTATTCTAATCATACATCATAGATAAATTTGCCAACATCTGCTAAGCAGTGTAAAGAGAATGGGCCTCTACCTCTTCCTCCTGCTCCTGCATTCACCTTGACCACATGCTGTTTTGGTGGCACACAGGAGCACCGCCTATGGTGTTATCAAAGTCATCAGCCTTTAGTATTCTCCTAACTAGATAACGCTACACCCACATACTCTTCGGCAAATCCATAATCAATCCTATTGTAGTGCTCTTGTCTCATTGTGTCGCTGTGAATGAAGCATATTTGTGGGCTGACAAAACAAAAATGACATTTCCATTTTTTTTGTGATCTAGCTGATGCTTTTATTCAGAGTAATTTGCGATGGGTGCAACAGCAGAATCATTTGAAATTCATAAATCACCAGCCCACTGTAAAGACAGCAGGGTTCAGTGCCTGCACAGCACATGTATTAGCTATTACTGAGTCCTTATTTGTGCAAATTTTAGGAATGTTTTTCTTGAAATTGAGACCTTTTTGTACTATTAGAATGAGAAAGAAATAAAAAAACATGCATAAAACTGAAAGAATATACAACTATCACAAAATATAACTCACTGAAAAAAACAGCTCACGGAGAAAAAGAATCCTTTTTTAACTTGATTGTACAGCATAGTTCACTTCCTTTGAGACTGAATAGGCCTACAAATTTAATAATACATGAAATTTTACACTATTTCAGGATCTCCAGACACCCTGAACAAAAGACTGGATAAAGCAATAATAGGTAAGGTGAGAAGTTTAATAAAACATGACTATTTTGTAAGCAAATATGAATAGAAGCTGAGACATAATTCAGATATAGGTTTTGAAGTTGCAATAGAGGAGAGGTAATGACTCCTGCTCAATCTAACTCAGGTGGGAAAGTCATTCCTCTACGGGGAAGACAGGAGACAGCAAGGCCACTGCAGGGACAGGGATAAATAATTGGACAATTGTACCAGAACACAGGAGTCTAGGTCAAAACCTCAAAGTATAGAGTTTTGTTTTTAAAGTCAGTACGTACAGTCATGTAGGAGCAATGTGGCAGGAGGATTTAAGGACACTGTGGGCAATGTCGGGTGCAGCTTCACAGAGAAGATGCAACGACTGAAGAGATGTCGCAATAATCCAGACTTGAGATGAGTTTGAATAAAAAAGAAGGCAGCAATGCGGTGACAGATAGATAGAGATATGGTAGAATTCAGATTATTGCTGTGATGTGAGGCCAACAAAGCAATTTGCTCTCTAAGTCACTGCAGTGCTGTCAGTATTGATATGGAGGTCTTGCACGGGGCTTGCCGGAGAAAAACAGCAGCACAGTCTTGTCAAGGTTGAGCGTCTTGGCAGAGAAGAAACTTTATCAGTCCCCGTGTGTCATATTCTCAGCTGTCAGAGGATGGAAAGTAAAAGGCAGAGCGTTGCCGGTGTCAGAGCATGAGGAGAGGCTACGTGATGTGAAGACTAGAGTCTAGAAAGAGAAGAAGGGGAAGCCCAGTAGTGAACCCAGGGGAACCCCAGTGAAGAAGAATGAAGAAGAATAGAGCATCACTCTGCAGCCTTTCAGGTTGTCATCAATAATTTGGAAATAAAGAGACAAAGAATAATAAAAAAGCTAGGAGGTAATGAAGAAAATTGTTGTTTTTTTTCCTACAGCTTTTTCCAACACTGATTTTTACAAATGCTCATTATTTGTCTAAAAACTGATAATGGAGTACACAATGAAATAGATTAAAATTACATGTCAAATAAAGAGATACAGTATTCATGTAGGTCATGGGAAAATCAAAGCAGCTATTATTTTTTACAAGATTTGTTCATTTAAAAAGTCATCTAAGGTAGAGAGGTGATTTTCATCAATGTAAACTCCATTTTTTTTTACATAATTTAGAAGTCTAGCTGACATATCGAGACTGAGGTTAATCTTTATCACTGAAAAATACTGAGTTCACAGTTCAAACTGATCTTCACCCTGATTTAATGTGCTCTTGCGTCATTACGTTTCATCTACTTTTTGATGTAACAAAACACTGACGCTGTCTTGTCTCCCTGAAGTAATACTAGAACGTGTTTAAATGTGTATTTGATGAACATGTATTCATTCCATTTCCATCAGTGTTTTATGTTAAAAAACGCTGATGAAAACCCTCATCAAACACCATATGACACCTTCATGCATCCCAGATGACACATTATATACTGGCACATCTTGCTAAAAATGTCTTGGTACTTTCCAAAGAAATTATCATCGTACATTGTGGCTACATGATTTCTTGGTAATTTTATCAATTCCTCATTTTAGACTTTGTGCTATGTTATGTGATCCGGTAGTAAAAATGTCACCACTGAGTCATCCGATTCGTGTCTAGGGAAGAAGAACAACTATAAATTATAAACAAACCTAAAAGTTGGCCATATGTCTCTTTGTATACACCCTACTGTTTTGTTTTCAAAAGAGATAATTTATATATGTACTTTAAAGACTAAGTGGGCTATCATTTAGTCTTAATGTGCCTGTCTTTGGTCGGTGTGATGTGGCTACTGACTGTGTAACCAGCTGTGACTAAAACCTTATTTACACCGGACATGACTCAGACACATTTTTTTAGTCGTTCTTCTCTCAGACTAAAAACACCTTAATTTTAACCAACACTGCTGTCTACAGCAGGTAGATGCTCCATCCCCCTCACACATGCATCCCAGTGACCTGAAGCATCTGTTTACACTTTAAATTTCATGAATGAATGCGTCATTTCACTCACAAGCCATTTTAATGGGCCCCTTTTACAGCAGAATATGTTCACTTGCCATTGCAGGAAAAGCACAGGTGTAACTAATAACATTAATAATGACTGCATTCTATTCAGGGTATATCAGCGCCAGGGCTCTGATATTAGATACTGTATGTTGGCTCACTGGGACATTTCACAGGCATCATTAATATTATTAGTTACACCCATAGACTGTATATAAAGTTGGACATAGTGAGCTGTGACGTCGCCTATTGGTTTGCATTGGAGCCAGTTTGAAGATCAGAGTTGCAGCTTATGGTCAGCTACCTCAGACTGAAGCAAACGCTAGCTTACTGGGAACATTGAGCAGTGCACACTTGGGCTAACATTAGCTACTTTGGTGAAATTGTGCTAACAGGGCAGGTATCATAATCAAGTAACACTAAACTTACTGAAATATTGGGACAGTAGTCAGACTCAGTGCAAGTCCCAAACTGTCAATCACAGCTGTCAATCAACGCCCACACAGCAGACATGAAAGCTATTATAAGTCTTCAAATCTTATTAACAGAGATATAATTTCCAGAATGACTACCAGCACACTTCTTAGAGGGCCCAAATTTAGCGATTGAGACCATTATGACTCAGTGAAAAATTAAGGATCAGCCTAATATTTCTAGAGGGAAGATGACGCTTTTTGAATGGGAGTCAATTGGAGCCAGGGATTTTTTGGAGCCAGGATCTAGCGGCCGTCTGTGACATTTTGCACTGTAAAGTACTTCCACATTGGCTTCAGCCTAAAGATGTCGTAGTTGCCATTTGGTTACACATTGCTTTTCCTGCTCGGACAAGTCAAAATGTCAGCTGTCTACACATGCACCTATTTCAACAAGTCAATAAATTATTTTCTTATATGATAGATAGAAACGTATAGAAGGATAAAATGTTGTGCTTTATGTTTAGCTGGTATTGTCAATAATTACAGCAATGCATGACTCTACAATTTACCATGTTGATAAAGCACAGTGTGCTCCTGTTTACAGTGAAGGACTCTATCCATACTTACATACTTATGGTATCACTGCTAAATGGTTAATTATAAAACTTGAACACACTCTGCTCATCAGTAACGTTAACTTTACTCTGTTGATGATATTTTTCCTATGAAAATTGAGAATACTGCAGTCATGATGCTTTTCATAACAGGTTCACTGTACTACAACTAGAGTGTTATGATATAGCTTTTATTTAAATAATCGAATAATAATTGCAATCTTTCAATGTATGCAACAATTCCCCTTTTTGTTCATCCTTGTGATTAATCATCTCACCACCCAGTCTCACAAACACAGAGAAAGAGAAGTGTGTGTATGTGTTTGTGTGTGTGCATGTGTGTG
This sequence comes from Thunnus albacares, assembly GCF_914725855.1. Classification (NCBI taxonomy): domain Eukaryota; kingdom Metazoa; phylum Chordata; class Actinopteri; order Scombriformes; family Scombridae; genus Thunnus; species Thunnus albacares. The sequence continues at coordinate 14,709,073 of NC_058123.1, read as the reverse complement.
TGTGTGTGTGTGTGTGTGAGTAAATGTCATGATGACACTGCACTATGACTATACAGACTTTGTGTATCTCTGTACATAAATCTACTGGGTGGTATGTGGGGCTGCCGTTGGATAATCACAAGGTCCAAATCGTACATTCAGTCACACATTAATCATTGTGTGTATGTGCTATATGTGCGTGTGTGTGTGTGTCTGTGTGTGCGCACATTCATATTTATGACTCATATCCAAAATATGTCACTTTCGCTCTGCCTGTGCTGGAAATACTGATGACTCAGCCCATTCAACACATTAATCCTGTTTCCTTGCAAACTGTACTCAACCTACACTCTCCTTTATGCGCCTTATACATTACAGGCCAGTGCTGTCTGGTCATAAGAAAACAAGCCACCGTGTGTTGAACATGGTGCTCAAACACTTGACATTGAACCAAAGACAATATCACAGAGAGCTGGATTGCAGTGAGAGAGGAGTGGAGAGGTAACACCAGATCATAGCTGCTCATGCTGCTGGCACTATCTCAAAAGCATGATTTATTTAGACTTAACCCGTAGAGAAAAGATTCATTACCTTCACGCAATATCAAGATATTTTGCTAAGCTATCGAGCAGTTCTCCACACTAACACTTCATGTCTTCTTCATTAAATTACCCACCATGATTAGAAGATTTATACGTTAGACTTTGTTTTGTTTCTTTCCATTACTTTTTACTCTTTCACTTTAGATCAAATGGGCCTTAAATGGGCCATCTGATGCCGCTGAAACATTGGGGGTTAGCAAGTCAGCTACAGCTGCAGGAGAGGCATTTTCCTTGATAAAGATGAGCTTGTGGTAGTGGCTTGCAGCAGCCAGGCTACAAAAATATAATTCAGTGGAATACTTATCTTTCTTTGTTGTCTAACTGTGTTAACATTTCAGTCTGTTTGTATGGATAATAACCAACCTCATATATCAATGTATTTCCTGTTTTCATTCTCTAGCAGCACTGATAGCTACTGTGGTGTCACTACACTGCCTGCAGCCTTAATATGTAACCTAATTGCTGCTCATTTAAATGATATGTCAAAATTTGAATGACACATTGATGGGGAAGTTGTTAAAGGTGGTTGCACAACACTTTGGTAGACTGTGGCTGTGTTTGAAATCGGATACTAACAAACTGCCTGCTACATACTCAAACAGCATTAAGTATGCCATTACAGCAGACTGTTCACAGCTGCCGTTGTTGTTTATCACAAATATAAAACATTACTTCTTCCATTCTTCCAGCGGTAAATTACCAAAGAGCCGCACAGATCAGTTTATCAGATTATTTTCTCCCTGAGATGACGACATGTTGACCAGCCGATCATCTCAGGAGTCGGGCTGCTAGCAGCCAAGATGACTGGTCTCACCCGGCCAGCAGCTCCTCATATCTCCAAAAGTGTTGCACCGAATTTCCAAACAGGCATTATTTGGATAAACTAACCACATATTAAGAATCTAAATGCTTACTTTCTTGCCTGAAAAAATATTAAAACTTGAAATTAAAACTCACATAAAGTGACATATTAACAGTCCTAAAGAGAAATTTACAGCAGCTTTTAGCCTGGCTCATAATCTCATTGCGCAGTCTGAGGAGACGCAATGCATTTTTGGGCAGTTGTCCAGTAAACTCATGCTGCATTTTTGCTAATCTAGTACACATCCGGCCATATCTAATTTTGCATTTCATCAATTCATTTTTAAAAGTGACACATCAGACAAAAGTATTTTTGTGTCACTAAATTATTGTTCTGTTGCTATTTCAATTTTTTATTAATTTCCATATCAAGTGGTTTGGATGTTTGCACTGTTACTCAGTGTGCTCCATTTGTCCTCTCAACTTCTATTCATGCCCCATGTGGACCTCCCCTGCCCCCTCCTTGGCCAGCTGAACTGAACTCCCCCACCCCAACCCCCACCCCACCTGTTACGAGTTCAGCCTTTATGGGTCAATGTGAGTTCTTCTGAGTTTAACAACACAGTTTTTATTGTTTATATCTTTCTAATAACTGCTGGTGAGTGTGGGTGGGTATACCCATATACTAGAATAATAATTAACGTATTGTAAATATAATTAGGTTCTGTTTTTTTACAAGTCTCACTTAAAAAACATGAACAACAGTTTAATGAGGTGGGGTTCCTTGGCTGATGTATTTGTTTAGTCCAACTCCCTATCCTGGTTCTAGTCCTCCGTCACTGTGCATTTTGCCTCTTTTAATGTGAGTTCTAGGAAGTTGAAATTAAAGCAATCCCTTTTTTAAGCCGGACTTGACTGTATAATTGTATAGTCAGTCTTTATCTTATTGTTGTGTAAAGGATGTAACATCCTCTTCTTAACCATTAAATGGTAAACATACCTCATGAAAATTCACACATTCACTGCTCTGCTGGCAGACAGCACTCTGAGCTGACTATCCAGCTAATTTAAAACATGACTCGAAACATAATTAACCTGCTGATTATTCACACTAAATGAGCCTGACAAGCCAGCAGCTTAAGCTGTTCGGTCAAATGTGTGTAAATCAGCATTTCTGCATGGATGAGTGTTTCCAGTGTAATAATAAAAATGCACATATATGGACCTGTTTTTGGCAAAAACAGTAGTTTATGGATTAAAACTGGTCTTTCGATATCCCAAACCAAAAACCTTCTGACTTTTGAACAGACAACAAAGTTACTTTAGTTTGTCAAACATTAGATTGTGGTGAGTGCTTCTGTATCAAGGGGACCTTTTGAGTTTTTAACCTTTTTCAGCCAAAATCGAAGTACAACTAAAACTATAGTTCTCTTCATTTATTTTCACACAAATTTCATGACTATAAGAGCAAAATTCCTGAGTGAATTTGAATATCTTGATACTACATGAAACAATTTGTCTCAGTGGTAGAAACATTTACTGATTTTAACTCTAGCTGGCAGAAGTTCATAAAAAAAAAAATCAGCACATCATGCATCACATCAATAGACTTTTTTATGTAATGGCCAGGTCAGCCAGAGAACAAGGAGAGCAAGGAGGAATAGAGGAGAAATCACACAAGGTGCAGACTGACACAAGTAAAAAGGAAAACAAGAGAGGAAGTCAAGGTGACACAAGGGAGAGGGAGTGAAAGAAGTACAGGAGAGAGAAAGCTAACACATAAAACGTTCCCACGTCGAATAGAAATTTAGGTGTGTAGCTCTTTAAGACTTGGTAAAACACCAATATTCCCTGTGTTACAACTGAGTCTAATTTGGAGGGAATCCAGCTTCACTTTAATTAACAATTATCAACTCCTTCTCACACCCCAAGTGCTATTTTCAGTGCTTAATAGGAATTATAAACGGAGACCTGAGAGATTTTGCAGAAGTAAAGAAGTCGTATTATCATAATTGCATGCACCATGTGTAAGTGTGTGTGTGTGTGAGTGTCTGTGCATCTGTTGAGTTGTAGAGTAATCCTCCTCAAGAGTCCCTCCACACTAACACAGCCATGACGTTAAAAATTAGTAGTAAAACTGATGCCAAAAGATAACAAGTAGCAGCCTTTGACTTTAAAAACTGGACTAAAAATTGATCCTCATTTTTACTTGAAGAGTAAACTAAGATTAACTGTCCTTTTCAGATACAAAATGAAGCACTGCCAGGTTGTGCAAATTAATTAAGGGTTGTTGTGCGAGGCATCAAATTCAGCTGCCATTCACTTTGCATTGTGAAGTCACTTGTAAACAAAACTGTAATGGGAATTGAGCTGCAACAATTTGTCTGTTAATCAATTAGTCGATCAGCTACTATTTTGATTAATCAATTAGGTCATTTTTCAGGCTCCAGAGCTTTGATGGCTACAGTTTCTCAAATGTGAGATTTTGCTGTCTTTCCTTGTAACATGAGAGTAAATTGAATACTTCTGAGTTTTGGACTGAGATGTCTGTGATTTGCATTTTTCACAGTTTTTCGATGTTTTGTAGGCTAAACAATTAAGAAGAAGAAAATAATAAATCAATTATGAAAACGACTGTTAAAGGGACTCATTCCAAGAAACCCCAACAGCAGAAGTAGCAAAAAAATAGTGTAACAAAATGTCTAAATGTACTTGGGCCTGAAGTCAGAGAAGTTGATTTTTTTTTTTATTTATTCCCTAAAAAACATTGTCTCGACTTCTATTAATTGATCATTTTTTAGAGTAAATTTATTAAATTGAAACCTGGAGACAAATATCTAATTAACCCTTGTTAGCAGAGTTCATCCCCATGGATATAAAGACAAATAGTGACAAAATCCTTAGACTAGTGACACATCTGCAATCCTAAGTAATCAATAACTATGAAATGTAAACAGGCCAATATTATAATCATCTTTATTAGACCTAAATGTGCTACTCAAAGGGAGTCACAACTGCCATTAGCAGCTTGCAAACTGGTGATGTAATGCTAAAATTAAAAATACATGCATTATACAGCTTCAGGTAATGTATTTTTGCTCTGAATGAATAATTCCTGCCACTACAAACTGATCACTATCATCCTGCATGCTTTGTATAAGATCGCTATTAGATGTCATGAGAATGAAAGAAAAAGTTATCTTATGCCTTAGATGCAACCAAAACCCAACTGAAAGGTACAGTGGATCTTTCTGTATTACACACGCTTGTGCAGTCTGAGTCAAAGGCACAACATCTGTCAAATATCTCCTGCAGTGCCTGAAAGGCCTTTTCACATCAAGTCAGCTTTAATAGGTAACTGAAGACTGCAATTCGCTTCAACCTCTCCATCTAATATTCTTGCTTTTTCCTCCTGACTGTTATTCTGTTAAACCAGACCCAATATAATCCCTCTCCTGTTTCCTCCTCTCCGTCTTCCCGAGGCTTAGTCGATATGTTAGACCTCCACACACGTGCGCAGCGAGATAATGCAAATGTTTCTATAAATAGGGACAATAGTGCTGACAGTAGCACTCTCTCAAGTGAGATATCTCAGTGTAATTTTCACTAACACTCACAACCACACACACACACTCTCTCTCTCTCTCTCTCTCTCTCTCTCTCTCTCTCTCTCTCTCTCTCTCTCGCTCTCACACACACAAACACAGCAGAATTCTGGCAAGAAAAATCTACTCTATTGCTGAGCACTTCATCATATGGTGATACTCCTGAAGCAGCATATAAACACTTGAGTTGCAAAGCAAACACATTTCAGATATGCGCTATATGAGGCTCAAATATAGGACTACTCCACACAAAACAGATCAATGTGCCCTACACATCTTAAACAAACAGCACACAGCTTGAATCTGCAGCAGACTAAACGGCTTGAATCTACATACTAATGCTCCATATTAGACAGCACAGCTCATGTATAACATAAGCTACACTATAAAACTCAGTATAAGTCAATTTTACATGAAATTCACTAAAACTGCAAGACAACTGGGTTCCATGAAATCATTCCCTAGTCTATATAATTCAATGCAGCATAATAAAAAGCAACCATAAAATTATACAGCCTGTACAAGCCTCTAACCTAAACTTCCAGAGCATAAACGGGAGCTGAAGTCAAGGCCGACGAGATGGAAAAATAATTGAGATGGATAGAACAGAGGAGCGAGCCTCATCCTTCATCTCTTTCATTGTTTTTTTTCTCTCTTTCTCACCTTCCAGCTCATGATGAATGACATCAGAGAGGTTGGGCTCTTCACCCCACCAGAAGATCCACAGCTCCTTGGCATCGGGCTTGATTTTGCGTCGCCATACACACAGCAGGTTGGCCTGCACGCAGCGCATGAAGCTGCGCAGAACCGGGTCATCCTGGGCCGGGGCCGAGATCACCGGACCGTACTCCCCGCCGCTGCGGAAGCTGTAGCAACGCCATTTGATGCCTGTCAACTCCGCCTGGAAGAGGAGAGGAGAGAAGAGAAGAAGAGAGGAGATTGATTAGTCCATTAAAAGCAAATTAATTCCACAATTATTTTGATAACACATTATTTATTTAAGTCATATTTTTAAGCAAAAACAAAAGATTTACTCTGGTTTCAGCTTCTCTAATGTGAGGTTTTATATTATTGTAGATTGAGTGTCTTTGGGTTTTGACATTGAAAGACGTCTGAGAAATAGTGATGAGCATTTTTCACTATTTTCTGATATTTTATAGACCAAACAATTCACCAATTAATTAAAATAAAAGTTGGCAGAGTGATCGATACCAAAAATAATGCAGCCATAAATGTCATATATCATTGTATATTATTGTTACTCAAATATGTAAATTGCAAATATGTTCAACATTTGCAATTGTACTGCAGCAGATCAATTAATCAATACAGGAAACACATTTTTCAAAATATTTATCTCACATGCATGACATGAAATAAAACATCCATTAGGCATAAATCCATAATGTTCCTGCAGCCTGATTAGTGTAGTGTTAACCTTGAAGCATTGTATTTACAGTGTTGTGTTTCACATGAAAGAGAACATCAGACAATATAATATAATCAATAACTGCACAGATGCTGTCCAGTCATGTTTGATTGTTTGTTCAATTTTGACTAGGCTTCCTGTTTCACGTGGCTAAGATCCTTTGTGTAAACGTTTGAGTACATTTAATGTATCCCTGTTGTGTTGTTATAACCTTATTTAACTGATACCTTCAGTCACTGTTGCTGCTGAAAAGATAAAATGTAACTACGGAGGAGAGCAGAGGTGGAGACCGACAGCGAGACATAAAAAATGGCCTTGAGTGAAATACTGGGAAGGAACCACTACAGGAGAGACAGCACTTAAATATAGAGGAAGCTACAAAGAGTGAGAGAGATATGAGAAAAGGAAATAGTGCCGGGGTCAATGGCTGGAGCCTGGCCCAGCAACTGACATCTCCTCCATTTAATCTAATGGTATGATAAGTGTTTATGTTGCCTATCGCAGACTTGGGCGTGGAGGCACTCTGCCATGACGCATTTAGTGATGAGCCGGTAAAAAAAAAAAAAGGCAGACCCAGAGAGACAGTAAACAGAACAGAAATTTTGCACAGGAACACAAATAATCGTGACCCTGTGAGACGCATGTGTGATTTGGACACTTTTGTAAGTGCGTTTGTATTTGTGTGTGAGCGAGTCAAGTGGACAAAGGTATTGTTGAACAGGACGGAGATTTGGCACGCGGGGGGGGGGGGAAATCTCAGTGCTTCGTGCTGCCCTCCTCTCCTGTGTTCACCCAGCTGTGAGGATCGTGTTTGGCACACCGGCCCCGGCACCAAACCATCCAAGACCAGCTGAGAGGAGAGAGAACACTGACCCACTTTAACTGTGTGGAAAACACAGGGACAGGTACAAAGAAGCAGCTCAAAGACAATTAAATCCTGCAATGTCTTTTTTGAGTGGATGAAGAAAAGCAGCAGCTATCAACAGCTTCCATGACAGTCGAAAGGATGCTTGTGTGTGTACGCATAGTAGGGATGCGTCCAAATCAGAAGCTAAAATCTAGGAAAAATCACGCATCTGAGCATGTTATGAACAATACACACACTGCATCATCTTTAACAGTGAGGGCAGTGCACACCGAAGTATGCACAGGACCCTCAGGAACATCCTGACTGCAGAATGCACCCATAATTACAAGCATGTCCCTCCTGTAATGACAGTGTGTGTAATGGAAGATATAAACATTGGTGCTGTGATAAGCCAAGCCCTAAAATTAGCCATGACAAGGTCAAGGATGCTGTTTCTCCCAAAGCAAAGAGGAAGACATCTGCTTGCACTGCCTCGTCACTCCCAGTCAATGTCAAAAGTTCCTCGGCTGTTTGACACAGCTGTCTGCTGCTACTGAGTCAGGAGCACGGAGGAAGAGATGAGGACAAGTAAATATGTCAGGAAATAAATTCACAATAAGGACACACCAGTTTGACAACGCGTGCTCTCTGGTGTGTCTATTGTTGAGGCAAACTTTTCAGCGTAGTGGGTAAGACTCCGACTGAACACCTTGCTGAACTCCTGTGGAGGATTAGTTGTGGCACAGTTGCAGGAAGAAGAGGAACGGGGCTACAGTCACATGCTTGCAGGCAGATGTAAACACTAACACACACATCAGACAACGTAGCAGCTGTGATGATATGCAGACCAGACGAGCACAAAAACACTGACATGCATCATGATGTAGACATATATTCCGGCTGATGTCCAGTTCTTTTTCAATGATAACAGCTGAGATCTGACTGTCTATCCATTTGTATTTTCATGGGTGTTTCTGTATTGAATATGTACATAAATTCTTATGTGTATATGGAGGTGAGGGCTACACTCATTACCTAGACTTCACCGTCACAACCAGCCCTCTGAAGTCACAGTAATACCAGTGCCAACAAAAGGCAAATTCTCATATTTGTAGGAATAAATTATCACTTGTATCACATAAAAGAAAGCAGAGAAAATCTTTCAAGCGTGTAAATTCATCTGATGTCACATCGCAGTCAAAGCGGAAGCGGAGTTTTTATCTCTGCAACTTCAGTGACAAATCAGTGTTGTGAATAAAATTCTGCCATGCAAATAAAAACAAGCTTTAATCTTTTTAGCTATAATTCTATCAGTGTTAGTCATAAAAAGAGTTGGAGGGGGGAAGATGCTGAAGTGCAGATGCTAAACTTAGATTAGATAGATTTGTGATTCGTGTCGACCAATGAGAGGATAAATTATAGCGCTGTGACTAACGATTATTTATATCATCAATTAATCTACTGATTATTTTATCAATTATACGTGTGGTTTGTAAAATAAATTGTGAAAAAAAGTCCATCCCAAGTTCCCAGAGCCCATGGTTACTCTTCAAAATGTCTTGTTTTGTGTGACCATGGTCCAAAACCCAAAGATAATCAGTTTATTATCATAGATGAGGATGAAAACCAGAGAATATTCACATTTGGGATGCTAGAACCAGTGAATTTTAGCCATTATTGCTAAAAAAAAATTGCTTGAACAATTATTTGATTATCAAAATTGTTGCCGATTAATTTTCTGTTGATCAGCTAATGGATTAATCAGCTAAATTTTTGAGTAATTCGGCTATATTTTGGGTGTTCAGTGAAGGAAAATTGTGGAAACCATAAAATGGGAAGGGTTAGCCAGCTCGGATTTTACTCCCATTAACGTGGGAAAAAGATTTACTTGTTCCTTTTGTGCCATTGATGGGACAGTGAATCTATATTTATGTTCATCAAGATAGCAGAAAAAAAAACTGAGCAATTATGCATCCAAAGCAGCAAATTCTACGCCACCCTTCAGAGTACGAAAGAGCAAATAAACGATTATCCCAGGAAGCAGCTTCTGTCTCTTTTAAACAGTACCGAAGGGGTAAAAAAGACAAAGAGGTCAAGAAAAAAAGATGGTAAATTTGGTTTCACTGTCAATAAAGCCAGCACTCCTCCAAGCCCCTTGTTCTGCAGGTTGGCTGGTTTAATTTCTGATTGAGTGCAGGACCAAAAACAAGAGCTTTTTCCTTCCAATGTGAAGACGGACCAAAGCTTTGACCTTACTCTCACCTCTATTATCTTTCTCCTCTCCACTCTCCCTCTCATCTCTCAGCGCTCTCTCACTGTCACGGATGCCTATTGAATACACCTCGGAGTATCTCATGCTCTCTCTCTTTTTTTCATTTATCTTTTTATGTATTTTTGTCTGGTAAACAGAGAAAAGATAACAGTTCGCCGTGTCTATCCAGAATATTCTTGTGTTAAGCACAGAAGAGGTGGAAGATTGCCCTCTGTTTGTTAAATTCCATTAAAATCCTTCTTTTCAGCTGGCAGCATGAAAAATCTGTGTTTCTCACAGCCGGATGGGTGCTTTATTATTTTACATGCTTTTCTGTTTTTGAAAATTGGATTCAAATAGGACCCTAAACTTCAAATCAGAGAGTTAAAGATAATTTCCTGCTGAATGTAAGGTGACCTGAGCCCAGGCTTGGAAACCAGAATCTGTATCCCACCCAGAGGTCAACCTCAGTGCACTAGACATGTGCTTGTAATCAAAAGAAAATATGGAAGTCAGAACTTTAATCTTTAGCATGTGTTGCTCAAACAGACAGCAGTGGATAAAGTCTAAACCATGTGACTTAAACAGAAAAGAGGATCCAGTTTCCAGAGATTGGTAAGGTTTGTCATACTGCAGGTTTAAAACACAGACACGTACATACAGTACTGCATGTTGATAAAGCCCAGGAGCTTTACAATGCAGAGGAAACCTCCATTACTTAGATAGCAGAGCTGAGAGGAAAACACACTTGACATGCACTTCACAGGAATGCTTCTGAAGGCTGAAAATATGTTTGCTCCTCCTGTTCTTTCTCAAAAAACTTATGGGACCTCTTTGAATGGACCTCTTGAACTCCCCAAGACACAGCTGAATGTATGTTTTTCTTGTCCTCAAACATGTAGGAAAACACATACTCAGACAAGGCTTTGTCAGAGACAAGGGAAAACACACACACGCACGCACTTTTTACGCTCACAAATACACCCAGACAAGGCAGGAACTGGCAACATATTCAAACGCAACTCTGTACATGTAGAGACATTTTTTTCGTCTTGGAGAAATCATTGAGGGTGACCCTCATTTGCGATGATGCCGAGATTACGCCACGGAAAATCAAAACATACAATATCAACAAACAAAATCAGTTAAAATAGTTGCCATGGTGATACACCATGGAAAATACAAACACTCTAAATCAACAAACAAAATCTCCTTTTCCTTCCACTTCCATGACAAAGCACCAGAAACGTGCAGACAACGTGGCTAAAGTGGCTGGAGCCAGTCTAGAGCTGCCCTCTCTGGACCATGTAATTATATATTAAAAAAATATTGCAATTATTAACAATGCAATTTGTTGTTGTTGCACATTCTAATTATTATAGCACCAAATTATCACTATTACATTGAATAAAACCATGTTGTTCAGACAATAACATCAAGTGACAGAGCATCCACACTCTGTGCTGTGTGTGCGTGAGAAATGGAGAATTCTTTTCATCGAGCTGACGTGCTAAAACATTGTAGAGAAGCTTGTGATGATACCTGCCCAGCACGTGTTTTCTCGATTTCTACTGCCGTTCATCCGCAGTACCTGCATGACATGTTCATGCTAGTCCTTTTAAGGATCAGTTCTCTTCTACTGCTGTCCTTCGAATGTGGAGTTTTTTTCATTATATGTTATTTGATATTTACCTGGAAGCAAGTTGGTGATTTTGTAAATTATATAACACTCAGATGGAGAAAGAGCTGAGTAAGGAAACAAAGGAAGCCTTATTAGGGCTGCAACTAACTTTTTTTTTTCATTATCAGTTAATCTATCCAAATATTTTCTCAGTTAATCATTTGATCTGTAAAATGTTGAAAAGTAGAACAAAATTTACCATGTTTGGAAGGCACAGTGAGTGATGCCTACCATTTGCTTATTTTGTCCGTCCAACAGTCCTGAATTTTAAGATATTCAATTCACTGTTGTGTATGTTAAAGAAAAACAAATTCTCACATTTAAGAAGCTGTAATTAGAGAGAATATTTGGTATTTTTGCTTGAAAAATAACTGATATGTTTCATTGATTAGTCAAATAGTTTATTTTGCAAGACGCAGTTCTAAACCTTATACACCTTATCTCCTTTAATGTATGTTTGTTTCTATATCTTTTGTTAAAGTTGGAAGTAGTTATGGATTTAATTAGACATTATTTTTCCATGTGTATCATCAAATCAGTGTTTCATCCTTGTGCACACAAGCATGTATATTTGTGAGTTTGGGCAGATGATTTTAAGTAGTGTCAGGAGGCAATACAGTGAGTGTGGGGGTGTCCTTTTTCTTTAAATTGAGCCATTGCCCATAAAAATGTCTGCGCAAATCAATGCAAATGTCTATTAATATAAGAATTCAATGCATACATGAAGCAGACTAAAAAGAGCAATCATTTAAAAATGCAAGTTACAGAGAAAAAAAAACATATTTAGTCTGGTTCATTAAGGATAATTTATCAGTCTCTTAGAATAGCAGCTGTTGTCAACAGTGGGTGTGGATGCCTAGCTCTATCAAAGCTGACAGAAAGTGTATGAGTATGTCATCTAAGAGACATGCTACTTCTTCAGGAATCTCACAACAGCGTAAAGAGCCTCACAGTCTGATAGTCTGACAAAGGAGGCACTTTAGGCAATTGAGAGACAGCTTGTATCAGCAGTTTTACCTACTCTGGCACAAGTGAAACACTTATTCTGTCAGAGTGGCATAGCTTTCTCATCAGCTTCAAATCTGTTTAGACACTTGACAAGCTGCCAATATTTGGAATTTGCTCAGATCGCTTGTGATGCATGTGAGTCTTTAGATAAAACTTATCTTTATCAGCCAATGCAACACTATCCATCTCGCTTTGATCAAATGTCAAAGGAACAAGGGAAATTTAATTATTTATGAAAGGGTTTGTGTGAGAATTGACCTAATACAACTTATCTGAAGCTTCAGCAGTAACTCTATGTATGTTTTTTTATACAATTTTCCCTGAGTACATCAGAGCTGACACATTCAAGTGTCAGAATAGTGAAGAATAAATATAGACAAAGACAATGAAGGTTGGGTGGCTGTGCTGGTAAGTCAGCAGTGAGAAGAATCAGTGGCAGAAATCAGAACAGGCAACGACTCCCCGTTCATCAATTAGCCCGCTGAAATCAAATTAACCCACAAGGAGTCGTGCTCCCCTCTGGCATTTTACACCACAAATGAAGAGCGATGCACATTACTGCACTTGTGAGGGAGTGAGAGCGACACAAAAGAACCAAACAGGTGTAGAAAGAGGGCCTCTGGGGCTGAGGACACTAAACAGATGCTTTTCCTCCGCGTTCTTCCGTCACCTTTACAAGGCCCTACAAAACAAGGGACCGTCATTTGATCTGTGTTGTGCTGTAGCATCCAGCCCTGGGAGGTGAGCAAGCCAAGCGACCTAATTAGAGCAGCGAGAGTCCCCAGGGCTGAGTGACGGATAGACCTGCCAATCACGCTGCGGAAAGCCTCCATCAAGCCATGACTTCTCACCTGACACAAAGAGAGGTGGGAGGCAGGAGGCGCCAGTATTGGAAGACCAATAAGGACAACGAGACATTGTGTGCAGTGTTGCTGCCACATCTAAAAGGGCTGACAAGATCCCCAGCCATTTGGCAAAAATAAAACAACACAAAGCTGCAGCGTCAGGCTGCTTTTAAAGCGTTAAGGGACAGGCTAAAGCACTGGCCCTGCTTAGCCTAAATTATTAACGTGCAAATAAATAAACCAGTCTCTGCTTTACTAGTGTCTCAGGTGTAACTTAATTAACTGTGACAAGCCATTTGCAGGGAGGAATGAATGAAAGACAGACAAAGACAGAAAAACTGAGAGTCATAAAAAAGGAAAAACAGAAGACACACAGAGAGGCAGAGAGAGAGCGCGAGAGAGAGAAGTAAAAACTGTTGCTAGGCAACATACAACATCTGTAGGAATTCAGCAAGGTATTCAATTTTTGAGATTTCTGTCTCCAGGGTTACAGTAGAAATACTAGAATATTTGCATTTTCTGAAGAAAATGCGTGTGAGAGCTGGAAGCTGTTAGCTGCTGCTGATGCTGCTATTGCAAGCTGCTGCTCCAGCAGCAAATTTTTAAATCTTATAGCGCCACCTACAGGTGAAATTGTATCAAATGCTACAGACTTGTTCAGAATCTCCATCTGTACAACTTTGCTGAATTTGATTACCATGGAATTTATTTATATTTAATTTCACTTACATTTAAGAGAGGCAGTTAATAAGTAGTATGATGGTGTTTCACTAATGGCCACAAGGTGGGGCTATTGGTGCCATGCTTCAATACGTCGTGCACATTCTCGCGAAGAACTTGTGTACCTTGTGTAATTTTATTTAAGACAACAGAATTGTAGAAATATAATGTTATTATATTATAGTAGCGCCCCCTGTGAGTAGCAGTATATCAAATGCTACACACTTGTGCAGTGTGGCTTTATGTACAAGATTCACAAATTTGGTTGCAATCCAATGTAGCATTGAAGAGTTATGTCCCGTTAAGGGCATCAGGCCACGCCTTCGAAAGTTTGGTAACCAATTACAGACAAACGATAAGTGATACCCAAAAACGAACCCAAACGTTTCGTTTGGGATCATCTAAATATGGTATCTACCAAGTTTGGTGAAGATTATATGAAATATAGACCAACAGAAGCAAAAAATGTGTTTACGGAAAAATCCAAAATGGCGGCCTTTTTCCCCAGCGCAAACGGGCGTGGCCTATGTCAGTTGAATCAGCTTCATCCAAGGAACACACTGTGCAAACATTGTTTTGCCACACCTCACGATTCATAAGTTATTAGCCAAAATGTAAAACAAGTAATAACTGACCACATGGTGGCGCTACAGAAGCAGCTGTCCACAAGCACTTTAAGTTTTTGAGATATCAACTTTCAAACATTCTTCCCATAGACTTTTATAAACTAAATTATAAATTCTAATACTTTAAATTATATAAAATCACTAAAACATGTCACAATAAAGAAAGAAAACTGATAGTATACATCTCCTTAAGAAGACGGTCATTTTGACATTTAAACAAAATTTGTAGGAGAAACAGTACAAAAGTAGATAGACGCCAAAAAACGGCGAAATAAGTAAGAAAAGAGCAAAGATAACGTAGTGTGAGAGCTGCATCGCATGTTGTTCTAACGTTGTTAAATGTTATAATGTAACATTTCAAGCTTTTCTGCGTTCCCTTTCTTTACTCTGAAAATCAGTGTACTGTACTGAGTGTACTGTATGTCTCTGCATGTTGTCGTTCTTGGCTAGAATAACACCTCCGCTTGTTCCCTTACAGCTGGAATTCATAAACTCAAATTTGGCTGGTGATGGTATCAAACACGTCATACATGCGTCAGTAAAGTCCCGGGATTACCAGAAGCAAGACAATTACATTGTGGTGTAGGTTTACTTACTGAGTTTCTTTAGTGAGTGAATTATTTGAAATTTATTTGAAAATTATTCACTGCAGTAATTGCACAATTAGCACTGCATGGAGGCTTCCAAAATGCCTACAAGTAGTTAATAGGGTTATTGTTCCTGAAATTGGGCAAATGGAGCATAAGCGGTATGAAAAAATAACTAATTTGGCTTGTAATTTCCTGCATTGATTTTTTTTCCCACAGGGGTGCTGTTTCAGATAAAATGACAGCTTTACGTTAGTCAGCGTGACTTTTTTCTTGTTTCATTACACACCAGATAAAATATAAAGGGGAAAAACTGGAAAGCAATGCCTCCATCTATCTGTGTGTGTGTGTGTGTGTGTGTGTGTGTGTGTGTGTGTGTGTGTGTAGGACTTAGGCTTGGCCGGGCTCTGGGTCTCACCTGAACAGGTTTCAACCTGCAACTCACCTGGCTGCTGCCTCTAATCTGTTGTTTGCTTACTAAGTGGGAGTGGCAGCCAATCAGAGCTAAAACACTACAAGTCCTGTGCACTTCTGCTAACACATTCAGCACACACACACACACCCACACACACACACACACACACACACACACACACACAGACATACTCAAGTCCTCCTCTCTTGTCCATTCACTCTTTACAACAGATACAACGGTCATGGTATCTTTGCACTACAACACCACCTGCTAGCAAAAACTATCAAACCTTTTGTGTCTCACCACCACACCTGAAATGTCCTTTTTTTTTTTCTATGACGCCAGCCAGGATTTAAATTGAGCTGTACAATTTTTCATTAGCATCTGAAAAATCACAGGCGTCTGCCTAATTCAAGATGAGAGAGAGCGAGTGCCGTTTGGCAGCGCAGGGAGAATCAATGCACCACAAACGGCTGTGAATCAACAGTCTGCACATAATGTGTTTGTTCTCATCAAGTACCCGTCTGATTGGTCACAGATAATCCCTCAATGGAACATGAACACATGATAATTAGAATTTGCAACAGCACAGCAGACAACATTAATGTTTTTTCTCTCGCCTTGTTTCGCAGTTCTAAAAGACAGCCTTTAACCTAAGTGTGCTCTAACTGCAGTTGAATCCCAGCCAACCATGATATTGGCAAAGCTGTCTGGCTTGCAGAAAATATTTGCCCAGTTACAAGCAGCGCAATATCTCCCTTTAAAGAAATTCTCTTTGTCAGGGGGATCTGCAGTCAGGTGAAAAGATTGCAAACTGATCAGAGACAAGCCTGTTCTGTTTCTGGGATTTTATCTACTAATCAGACAACAGGCCTCAGCACTTGACCAGAGGTTCTGCAGCAACGCACATCCAAAAATGTAATAGTTTGGAAGAAAGTGCTATTTATCTGGTGGGAAAACACTTGTGTTTATGGAAAATGTGTCTGAGCCAGGTGGAGCGTCTCTGCTGAAGATGACAAGAATATTTCTAGATGAGACGGAACAACTGAATTCAGCATAAAAACACAGCAGGAGCAACGCTGTGAAAACAATGATTGGCTTTAACAATGGTTAAAATCGATCTATCCATTTAAAAGTCTATCTAACAGTCTATCAGTCTTGCTGCCAGCTAACCAGCTAACTTTCCAGCTATCAGGAGCCAGCTACTGTCCATTCCTGCCAATCCTCCTTTCCCACTCTGCCTTCTGTCGCCCTGCACACATGCAGGAACACCAGCGGGCGCTAAGAATAGAACACAGCTGGCACTGCAGGGCTTACATATTTTACACTCAAGCCACCGTGCTCCAAAATACTCCTGCCCATCCCGTCCCATTTCCAGCTCCGGGACCAGCGGTGGTTCCCTCCCTCCTTCCCAGTCCGCATTTGAACCGTTCTTCACCTCTGTGGCAAGGCCCTGACAGGCCTACTGCTCAGATAAGATCCATGACTACATGGGGAACTTTACCAGAGATAAGTAGTGAAAACAGAGGCGGAAGAGTGAGGGAAGCCCCTTTTTTTTGGTTCCAAACCAACACCCAACCCCATTTCTTTCAGTGGCTAACCCACAACGACGCTTGTTCATGAGTCATTTTGTTATGGCAGCAAAAACACACATGTCTGTGCAAGTGACATAGAGAATGCCATGTTCACACAGGTGGGCTACTGTCAGGTTGAGTCCTATTGCGATGACAAGGGATTCCCACAGAAGTGACAGGGGCAGATTGGTGGGAGGTACCGCACGCAGACTCAAGGTGAAGACAGTGCTAGCTGTCAAAATTGCAAGTGAACAGAGCCAAAAGCACAGGTTGGGCACTGGGGGTGGACTGTTTAGTGAGAAGCAACCAGATGGAGCTGCTCCATAGGGCACGCTGCAGAAGACTAGGGGTGCTGCCTTGGAAACCTGGATTGATCCTGTCCTTGTGAGAGAGGGCGCTGCCGTGGCTTCAATGTCATCCATAGAGATCTCAATATAAACACAGGGCTTACGGATCAAATATTTCTTTTTTGATACAGACCTAAATGTTACAGATGCCTGGTCAAATTCATAATGTGTTTACTCAGTTCCTGATTGAAATTTTGCCAATTTGACTATTTTATTTAGGCTTAATTCTCATAAAACTGCTTTACACTATGGCTTTACTGCATTTTTGAGGCTGATACTGCTCATTATTTGGGTTTAAAAATTCCATAACAATATTACCATTAATTTACCAGTCAGGCAAAAATTCAGACAACTTTTAAGATCCGATAATGTAATTTGATAATAACTGGCTTCTTTATTAAATGAAAATGCTTATATTTCTCAAAATAAGGTATCCATAATGGTATTGTTTTGGTATCTGTACTGTACAGTGGCCCCTAAGCACAAAGCACACACATAAGTGAAAAATGCTACAAATACCAAAACATGTACAAAAAGCAAAAACACCTGCAACAAGAAATATACTACAAAGCTAACCGCTAACCGAGCGATGGTCTTGAATTGAATAAGCAGCAGCGAGTGTAAAGATAATGTCACATGCCCATCAGGCTCGGCAGTCAGCGGCAAAGAAACAAGGGACTGTTATAATGGCGTTTTATTAAGTTTTGATATTTTTTCAGGCGAGAGAGTAACCCTTTAGATTTGGTCAATTTGCTGGTAATGACACCAAGGTAATGTATCGGTGCTGGTGTTGTATATATCATGGCCCTCCATAAACTCCTACTGCACCAATTATCTGGCTCAGCAGCAACCATTGCCTCTTTCTCATCCCTAAGCATCCTTGCAATACCCTCTACTGCCATTAATAACATGGAAATGCAAACAGTCTATATTAAACAGACACCATTCCTGATTACCTGCTCCTTCTTACAAGCCGCGGCCACTCACCTGCCATAAATCAAGACGCTCCTGTTAATGGTCTTCCCTCAGCCTCATCTCTAAGCACTTTATTTCCATACCAGACAGTAGCATCATTATTATACATGCAAGATCTCTACTGGAATACAGTTTGGCTAATGAGCACCTCTTAGTTGATCACATTAGACCTCCACTTGAGGACACTTAATTACCAGTGTTGCACTCCACGCGACTCTGTCGAGGGGACAGAGAAAGTCCTTTAATTACAGTCTCTGCATTCTACCTTTGTTTGTACAAGCCTGCATTCTTGGCATGTAGGATATACAGATGGGTGACAAATTAAAGGAAAAACCAACATAAAGTGTCTTAGTGAGGTGTTGGGCCACCACCTGCCACCAGAACAGCTTCAATGCGCCTTGGCATTGATTCTACAAGTCTCTGAAATCTACTGGAGGGATGAACACCATTCTTCTAAAAGATATTCCCTCATTTGTTCTTTTGATGATGGTGGTGGAGAGCGTTGTCTAACCAGTCAGTATAAAATCTCCCATAAGTGTTCAACTGGGTTGAGATCTGGTGACTGCGAAGGCCATAGCATATGATTCACATCATTTTCATACTCATCAAACCGTTCAGTGACCCCTCGTGCCCTATGGATGGGGGCATTGTCATCCTAGAAGAGACCACTCCCATCAGGATAGAAATGTTTCATCATAGGATAAAGGTGATCACTCAGAACAACCTTGTATTGATTTGCAGTGACCCTCCCCGCTAAGGGGACAAGCAGACCAAAACCATGCCAGCAAAATGCCCCCCACAGCATAACAGAGCCACCAGATCCCCTCACTGTAGGCGTCAATCATTCAGGCCTGTTCTTGGTGTAAGACACACATGCACTTGTCGAGATCATATCACTTTTTTTCCACATCTCTGTAGACCGGTGTCTATGGTTTTTGCAGCGCTGAACTCTTAAATGTGCATTCATCTTTGTAATGAGGGGTTTATGCACTGCTACCCTACTATAATATCTCTCTCTATGTAATTGTCGACGGACTGTTCTTGCTGACACAGTCCGATCGCGTCCTGCATTGACATTCTCAGTCACCTGAGGAAGAGTTGCTCTTCTTTTTTTTCTTACATATCACACTAATGCACGAGCGTCACCGTCATCAAATGTGCGCTGTCGACCACAATTTCCGACTCTATTTACTGATGTCTTTGCCATAGATCTAAATGCAGATGTCACTTTAGTCACTGTTCCTATTGAAACACCAGCCAGCTGAGCAGTATTTGTGACTAAAGCTCCTATCATCCGTGCCCCAACAATGAACCTTCTTTCAAAGTCACTTAGATCTTTTCCTCTTTGCCATCTTGATAGAAAATCAGAATCAACTGGGCCTGCTCAGCATTTTTATACATCGCACCATGCAGTGCACCTGTGTTTCTCCACTCATTTATTCAGATTTTTCCTTTTAATTTGTCCACCATCTGTATTTTCACAGCCCAAATAAAGGCAATAAAACATGTGGCGTGTGTGTGTGTGTGTGTGCTGGCAAGTGTGGGTGGGAGATTTAGTGTGTGCGTGTTTCATTTGTGATACATATGTTTGTGTGGGCATGTGGGTGTTTATTTTTTTCCTCTCTCTGTGTCGGTGCTCATGTTTGTGAATGCATCTGTGTGTGTATTTGTCTGTGTGTGTGTGTATAATATGATGGGTGTTTGAAGTTTGTCTCCTGAGTCTGGATGGTTTACAATGTGCACATAACACACACAGAGAGAGAGAGAGAGAGAGAGAGAGAGAGAGAGAGAGAGAGAGAGAGAGAGAGAGAGAGAGAGAGAGAGAGAGAGAGAGAGAGAGAGAGAGAGAGAGAGAGAGAGAGAGAGAGAGAGAGAGAGAGAGAGAGGCTTCCTGTGTTATGAGGCTCTTTTACTGTCTCCTCCTTGCGTTTCACATTCAGGCTGGGACTCTGACTTGAGTCAGTGTTATAAGAACCTGCCCAGTCCACAGAAAGATGACTGTTTGCTCTCTCTCTCCCTCTCTCTCATTACGTTCCTCACTCTTTAATTTTCTCTCGCTCTGTCTCACTCTTTCACTCTCAGTTTCTCTCTCAAATAGGCTGAGGCTAGCAGTCAGGAAATGCACATCAGTCATAATACTTTCCTAAAATGAAAACAGATTCCGCTGCAGTCCTTCAGCCTCTCTCTCTCTGTCTCTTTCTCTCTCTCTCTCTTTCTCTTTCGGCTGAAAACACTTCCATGTTTCTCCCCTCGTCCTCCACCCTTCCCTCCTCAGTCGCCACTTCAACTTAGCTCACCAGCTCAGATCTTTTTCCCCCCACTTACAAGGGTCTTGTTTGCTTTCTGTCACAGATGGATGATCATCAGCACACAAGACAGTTGTTTTGTGGGTTGTGTGATCGCAGCAATCTCAAGTATCTGACACCGGCCTCACAGAGCGCATGACAGTAATCTGCTGCGTTCCCATAAAGTCCCACAGTATGGGCACTTATGCTTTTTAGGTACTTTTTTATTGATGCAGGCAGCAATAACAGCCAGTAAATCAGTGTGACGGACGAGGTTAGTGCATGTTGGAATGTTGTTTAACAGGTTGTCAGACCAGAGCGCTCACTGGTTAGCTACAAGACCTTTATGTAAGAACATAGCCAATATGAAATACTATACAAGGTAAAGAAATATCCCACTATTTTTTGATTGGCTGATTCAGTTTTTCAATCTATAAAATGTCAGAAAATAGTGAAAATGTACACCAAAATTTCCTAGAACCACATGTGCATCTTCAAATTGTTGCAACCACAGTCAAAAAGCCCAAAGATATTCTATTAACAATAGAAGACAAAGAAAATCAGGAAATCCTCACGATTCTCAAGTTGGAACCAGCAACTATTTGACTCCTTGACAAATATCTACAACTATTTATTGATTATGAAAAAAGCTGCAGTATTATTTTCTGTCAATTGACTAATTAATTAATCTAATTGTTTCAGCACTAAACTAAGTAATAAGTGGTCAAATGCATGCAGGAAATACTAACCGTGCACTTATTCAGATTGATTACATTTTTTTCTACGTCTTCTTTGCTGGATCAATACTCACACCTGATTTGATTAATTTACTTCAAGCACAGAGCTTCAACCGCCGCTTCTTTAGCTTAAAGCTCACATCTGCCTCATCTCCAACATCGGGAAGCAATCCGCATCTCTTTGTCTGTCTCTTTGTCTCTGTCGTACCCTCTAACCAGGACACTCGGTGTTGTCATTAGTGTTTTGTTCTGTCTTGGACTTCCCTATAGGAGCCCTGCCAGTGACTAACCGCTGTGGCACTAGCCAGTCATAAATATTCTCAACAAGCCAGCTGATGGATGGTCTCTTTCTCTTTCAGTTTGAAAGGGATGTTCACAGGGCCGGCTCGATGGCCAACAACGCCACGGCAGGTGAATGAAAGCTTCGCCACAAGAGAATAACCTAAACTGGGAAGTTGACGGAGATGTAAGCACTGTTTTCAATTGTTGCGTGTTGAGACTGAGAGAATTTAAGACATCTGACACCGGAACAATGATCCATTCATTTCACCGATAATCAATTTGCCCTTGGGAGGTGTTTCCCAAAAGGTAGTTTGAATGAAAAGAAGCTAAAGATATAACTTTAAATCTCTTTCTCCTTTGCAGTCACAAAAACTACTGACATGCATGAAATTGTGCTTTGTTTAAAATTTATATTCTAGATATTTCTGTAAGCTGTGTGATGTCCATTTAAATCCATACCCTGTGACATTTGTTTATTTAGCTTTGGTGTGATTTGTGTAGTGCAACAGCGGATGGCTGCTGTTGCTGGTGGACATCCTGCATGATCACCTAAAAAAGCCCTCAGGACCCCTATGTTGTTGTGGTTCTCAGCAGCCTGTGCCTGCATGCCTTTCCACTTGGCTGCATGTTGTAGTAGGACAGTTAACTCACTGACTGCAGGATGAAAACTGTAAAAAAAAAAAAAAAAAAAAAAAAAAAACCCTGCACAAAAAAACCCCAAAAAACTGTGACTTCTGCAAAAATACTAATCAAAAATCACCTTTTTCTGATAAACTGAGTGTGAAAGTGCTGTTTCCGCTGTGTGCCTGATACATGTTGCTGTCTGTCAAAATCTTATTAACCTTTCTCTCACAGGGAAACATTATAATTTTATCAGCTTTTATCTGATAAGATGATGGGGAAAAAAAGCTTTTGGCTGCTCCTCAGTTCACATAATCTTCTGATTTATGACCTTGTGAGCCATTTGTGTAGCTTGACATATCAGAAAATCTCTTTTTTTTTATTTTCTGGCTGCAGAAGTATTTGACAGAGGCAGCAATACGCCTTCTCTCCAAGTTAGTTGCTTGGCAATGCAACAGAGTTCCAGACAGATTTCCAGTGAAATGATTATTTATAGGGAGGGGAGATATTGGGCACTGAAAACTGTGCTCTTTATGGGGAGAAAATTACTGTTTATCTATTGTTTATCATGCCAAAACTGCAAGTATCATCACAAATAATTGGTCAGATTGTTTTGGGTAGCATTTGAAAATTGAATTTTAAGCATTACAAGATAATAAAGTAGAGTTGATCTTTTTTTAAACCGTGTTGATTTAAGCCTCGGGGGTGATATGTATTATTATAACAGGCTTAGTGGTAAACATACACTGCTTTTTCCCGGACCACTAACTAGTGTTAATGATTGCCTAATAACAACATCAGCAATATGGTTCACCTTTGTACAGCAGACACACATTTAAGCGTGCCTCCCACGGTCTTATGACATGTCGATCACAACTGGCTCGCGTGTCTGTGACGAGCATGATTTATTTATACCGTACCAGAGAGAAGATGTTGGAGTGGCAGTCCTCAAGGCTTGCCCCGTTAGCCACCCAATTCGTTGTTGTAGTCATAATCGTCCGCCGTTGGGGTCGTCAGCGCTGGGCATGTCGAAATCCTACATCGGCATCAAAACACCGAAGCAGGGCTGACAAATCGGTCCCCCCCCCCCCCCTCCCGCCTGACAAGCCTGCCACGACACGGCCAAAACAAGCAGGCTTATAACCTCACAAGAGGTCCAGATAATAGACGCGGGATGGTCGAGCAGAGGAATGGGCGTATTCAGAAAGAAGTGCAGAATGCATCCATAAAAGCCAAATCTGTAAATGTTGTAAATCCAAAAGCGGGATCAAAACATTGTTACAATCCAGGTCAGGCGATTCCAAATCTGATCACTGTCAAAGGCACAGAAATGTATCCATTTCAATCCACACGCTGGGGAAGATCAGCCTGTTTCCATATCAGTCTTTCCGCTGATAGTTTCATCATTAAATGAGCATAATCCATGGGAAAACGACTGCTTTCATCCGCGCCCCCCATCCCATCCCCCTCCAAAAAAAAAATTATGTGAAATCAGCCTCAAAACTTCTTTAAAAAAAAAAAATATTATACTTCCTCTTCTCTGCAAAACAATTAACTCAGAGGCGAGGCGTTACGTGCAGGATATCTGATTCCGTCTGCTCCACAAGCTGATGCACCACTTGTGATAGTTTTCGAGAATTGCACGAGCTATTTATAGCTCTTCTTTCTTACCACAACCGTTCCTCTCACAATGTAACCCAGTCTGCCTCTCACACAAACAGGCGCTGCGAGCAGGAATGTTTAATCCCTCTGTTGCTCTTCAATTAAACGGACCGCAGACGAGGGTCGCTAAAAACAGAACCCCCCCACCACCACCACCACCAACACCCCCCTCCCGCCCCCCCTATAGCCTATAGTGCTCCAATTCGTGGCAGGGCGGACAAAGTCGAGCGGGTTCCCAGTAACCCGAATCATGAGTGAAACCGTTCCGACAAGAAAAACTATTCTTACTCCACCGCCGGCAGGAAAACGACAAGCAGGCTTCTGTAGACGGAGGCTTGAAAAAATCCTTCCTTCCTTTCAGTTTTATATCATTACGAAACGTCCTCTCACGGCTACAGCAGCCTCAGTCTTGCACACATACACACACACACACAAAAAGATGATTTCTTAAATGCAGAGTTCAAGCAAAAGAGACAGTCCTTGTCTGGAGAATATGTTGCATGCTGCAGGCTTTTTCTTTATAACCCAACGCGGCATTTAAAAGCGTATCCTCCATCTCGAGAATTGTTGATGATTTGGATTATTGAAGTAAATCCTCAAACGTGCGCATGATTTCAGCAGAAGCGCGTCCCATTCCTCATTGTTTTGTGTCTCAGAGTTGTTATTATTATATCGGTAAATAAGTAGGAGTGTGAGCGCAGCCCGTGAGTGCCATTCTCACCCCTCTGTGTCTGTTTGCTTTGCGCGAAGTGCCGCTGTAGCAGTTTTTCGCCCACGATCGTCCAGCCCACCACGCATTGTAATGTAATGGCGGTCGGAAGGTACTACAGAGACTCGCCTTCCCATTTGACCAAGTTTGAGCTCACGTGATCAAAGTCTGGGATTACAGTACTGTTTGGTATCTTTTGATATGAGGCTGGATGCGACGCATCAGACGCCGCGCCAGCCGTGCGCGCGGGCAGGCAAGGCAGTTGTAGAGATTGTTTTATTGTTGTTAAATGTACCCTTGTTGTTTCATGTCATCGGTCTGTTAAAGTGCTTGAATAAAAAAAAAAAAACATTTTTATATGATTTTTTTTTCTTTTCATGTCCGCGTGGTTTCATTGTGTGATGCGTGGTTACATAATGTAACCTAACTGTGTTCTCACAACAGAGGATGTGACAGAATAGAGGTCAGAATGACTTACTGAGCTTATACTGTGTTTCATAAGAGATCTCTATGTAGGTTACACTCACCAAATATGTCACACCATAACGCTTTCTTGAGGGACTTTCTTGAGGCGATGATATAAATCATATGCAAGTCAAGCATTTTGTTTGAAGTTATCCAAATTGCTTATATCCAGGGCTGTAGCAAGGATGTTAGAGATGCTGAGGTCATGAGGCAAAGTCCTCCTAACCCCCCACGCCCCCAAGACACCTCAAAGAAAGTCTCTAAAATTGTTTAATTATAGAGATTTTTCATTGAGTTAGCGATTATATCTTCTGCAAAAATATTGATCATTGTAGCTTTAAATAAATTAAAGCTATAATCAATATTTTTATATTAATAAAAAATGACAATGTGAAAGGAATCCCTCATAGTGACAAATCCTCATATTATTAATCACTCAACTTTGCAGTTCTTCTTAGCTCTACATGGCTTTTTAGTAGCTTTCAGCTCGTTGTTTTGGTTTTTACCACCCACAACTTTACTGTTTCGGTTCACTCTCACCGCTGTTGTCAACTTGTTTGCAGCACACAGCTAATTTCAGTGATAAAGCTCTGATAGAATCTGCTGTTCACTATCTGTCCATCAAGAAACAGAAAAACAAACTTAGCAACAACCTGATGAACATAGTGGAGCATTTTTGCAGTTAAAGATTTCCCTCAGGAGTTGGTGAAGACCAAAACAGAGCTAAAAATACACTAAATTTCGGACTTACATTCGCCAGGTCGACACAATAATGACTCCAAATCTTGTTGTTCTGTGTCTGCTGGAGGTATAAATAAACAACTGCGTACTAACATGTTTACCACATGAACTTTATAAGGTGATATTATGTAAGTGTTGTGTTTACAGATTCTTTTGCTGCCCAAGGTGGCCAAAAAGAAAAAAAAAACAATGATTAAGGTTTAGATAGAGCAGTTACTTTAAGAAAAGTCTTCTTGAAATCATTGCTCATACACCTGACTAACTAAAGTCTAATTCAAATACCCGCCCAAGAACTTAGTTCCTATTTTTCCTCTAATTATTGCCAGATTACATAGTTACAAAATTATTAGGAAATTAACCTACTGGAAAATTACGGGCTATAAAATAAACCAATTTCTGGTAAGGAAATCCTGTATTTATTTTTTATTTCGTTTGCATAAAAGTAATCCAATTTTTTAAAAAAACAGTGGAATTAGCCTAAAGTAAGTTTAACTTGTAAACTTCCCCCGAGGTTGCTGAAGCCCCCATATTCCCAGAAAAAAAATACACACATCATAACCTCAATGGCAGCCCTATTTATATCATAACTTTACTTCAATTGATTTACAATTTAGCCAATACAAACACATTAATATGTCCTGTCTACTATCCAGACATTGTACTGCACACTAGCTTTGTTACACTTGTATAGACATTGTGCAAACTGTTGGAGGTTTTGTTTACACCGTCTATAAAAATGTTCTTCAGTTGTTCTCTCTGTTCTCTGACAATGCAGGTGGTGCCCTTTGAGGCTGAAGAACAAAAGATTATTAATAAAGCCACAGTTTCCTGAGGTAGACAGAAGGGTCCATCCAGGCGTCACTCCATCAAATATTTGTGTGATTATTAATCATTTATTAGAGATATATTATATGTTCTTTATGTGTGTTTAGATTTTCCTCATGTTTATTACAAATATAACTACATTTCTGGTTTATGCTTCAGAGCTTACTTTACATTTCCTTACTTTTGTGAACTTGATTCTCTTTTGCAACCTAAAAAGATACTACAGTGCAAACTGCTTTATCTTGAACAGTATTAAATAAACAGGCAAAAACAGTCAATAGCTACAGACCTTTGCAAATGGATCCCCCTAGAGGTCTTTCAAAAGTTAGTTTATTCAGTCAATAAGCCTTTTATCCCTCAATCTCGCGGAAAAATAAAATGTATCACACTGAGTTGAATGGGCTTTTTTATTTGCACCCATAAAGCTGCAATACCTTTTAAAAGCCCACACTTGCACTGCAAAAATTACCTAACCCTTTAACCTATCATCAGGCTCCAGGGATTCCAGGGATTTATTTTGCATGGCAGTGTGTCTGCATGAAGATTCAGCTGAGACTATGTCCAAGACTAAATTAGTTACAGTCAGTGACAAGTGAAGTCTCTTCTCTATGCCAGCCTCAATGAGAGCCTTTACAAAATAATAACAGTATGTATGTATGTATGTATGTGTGTGTTTGTATGATGCAAAGAGGCAGCCTAACGGTTAACCACAGCAATATACCATTAAATATTAGCTTTTTACTCACAACAACAAAAAACATCCAGTTACTTGCCATGCACAAGTCACTAGTTAGTGCGCTATTTAATGCTGTCATCTTTCGACAATTATATAAGCACAAGAGCCATCATACACAGCTAAATAAATGACACAGGAATTGTATTTTTATGCTGCGGCTCTGGGATTTTTACATTTTCTGGGAGACATCTGAACAGCATCATGTGAAGTATATAAACGACGGCATACAACATGCACCATGGCATGCTGGATTTGTTTTATAATTTATAGGTTGTTCCAGGCTGAATGCAATATCATTTCTACATGTAAGAGATGTTGCCCCTTGAGTGTAAATCTAACTGAGCTATTTATAGACGACTCTATATTCCCTCTGCTGGCATATATCTCTAGAAAAGATCATCATATACTGACATATTCAATCTATTATCATACAAGCATAATTCTGACATGAAACACTTAATACAGTTTTATGTATGTGGGAAAACAGCTGGTACATATTGCCACAGAGAGGGAGCCTTTAGTCCAGTGATTTCTCTTCTGTTTGAGAAGTAGGAGGGGAAAAAAGATATGAATCAGATGGATGAGCGAGGGCTTAGCCTGGCGGTTATTGATCCCTTTGCTCCAGGAATGATCCAGAACTCATTTGGAGACTTTTTCCCCCTCCTTTTTGTTCGATACATCCTTAAAGGCTTTCCAAAAGACTCTCACACACACAGTTTGGCACACTAGGTGTGGAGCTGATAGGATGAGATGTTATCAGTTGGAATAAATCTATTTCAATATGCCAAGCATTTCCCCCTCATCAGGCCCCCACTGACTTGATCTGTGTGTGAGGAGAAAAGATGCATTACTGCTCTGATTAAAGATAATATGTTTGTCTAGACAATCTGTTTAGACTTGTTTCGTGATGGAGTGGATAGGCGTGTATGTGTGTGTGTGTGTGTGTGTGTGTGTGTGTGTGTGTTTGTGGATCTTTCATTTAGTCTCCTGTCACATAAAATGACAAGGTGCAGTAAATACTCACATGAATATATGCAGACATATATTCAGGTGGCACAGGTCTTTTTGCAACACATAAAATTCATTATAATCTTCTATTTGGACCACAAGCCTTCTTCAACCACACAGAAAATATACTTAACATTGTTTTTAACACCTTGATAGTTGATGACTTCTTCTAATTTTATGAGAATCTCTTATAAATATGATTTTGAACAGATGACATATTTCAGAAATATTGGTAAAACATGGTTAAACAAAATGGATTTTCATTACATTACATCTGTGATAGGTGTTGACAGTACAGATTTAGTAGGGTTTACGCAGCATTACTCCACCCAGATCCCACATCAGTCTATTAGGATTTATATTATTAGAGTTTTATTACAGTTTGCTCTTAAGAGATCCAACAGGGATTCAGACCTCTCCGGACTCAGATTGATGCCAAACATGAGTAACGTCACCTTCATCGAGCCCAGTTTGTGGCAAAGGAAATGGTTATCACTTCAATATATTTTATATACTGGGTTTTAATAAGGTCAAAAGAAAGGAAAAAAAGTATTTAAATGGGGAACATTTGCATTTATTGGTATATTATTCTGCATATAGCAGTGGAGTCTGTAGGGAAATAAAGCTAATATCAACTTAATTGTTGGTTAATAGTTATAAAATCTGTATTTTTGTATTTTTATCAGTTATGCTATTAACTACAAGTCAGAAATGAAATGGTGGTTGGAGATTGGGATGGTCATACCTGCAGCCACACCAGCAGTCTGAAATATTTAATATGTTTTTCATCCACATTCACTTTGATTCTGCTTCTTCTCATTGAGGTTTAAATTGAGTTAGCAGCAAACTGTGTATGTAATGTTTATTTGTAGTTAATTTATTTATTGTGTTATGTCCATCCTTCGTGTCTGTTAATTGGTTTGGCCAGTCAGTATATACTCTATATTCCCCTCAGGTGTCGTTAGTTAGGCCAATTTTGTCTTTGTTAAGGTCAGTTAAGTTATGTAGTTCAGTTTACTGTATTTTGATTTCAGTTCTGTCTTACTGACTTTTTTTTTAGGGCCAGGTTTAGTTAATTATCACATTTGCTTGTTAGTTGAGTGTCATTTTTTGGGTGAATAAAAATCCACTTTTTTGAAATAAACAAAAAAATTGTGTCCTTGCCTTGCTGTTCAGTCCCTAACAGAGATAAAACCCAGAGCCAAACCCAAACCTAGTTTATCTGAATATCACTCTAACACTCCTGCTTCGTGTTTTTCTAAATGTTTTATGTTTTTGCACACAGCTAACTGTTGGAGCGCTCATAAATGATTCAGGACCAGCACATTGCAAGGGATTATGCTCGTATGGACATAGAAGGGTGTTTATCATTCAGAGGATTATGTTTTTCTTAAGAAAGAGCCTTGCAGTATCTTCATTAGTGATTGATGGATCATCGTGTGCTAAGTAAACACACACCTAGCAGCAAATTCTCTCCCTGAAATCAGATGAGAGTGTCTCCTCTCTTCAGCTCCGGCTACCTCACTGGCATTTCCTGGAGCGCGGAGAGTCTGGCTGAGAAGAATAGATGGTGTGCATTATAATGAACATGGGCTGACACCGCCTCATCCATCATTCCACCCAGGAAAATTATAGCAGTGCCAGGGAGAGAGGGAGAGAGGGAGAGAGACTTTAAATCACAGGACGTCTACAGGTCTAACTCCTCTCTCAGACTGTCATCAGCTCATTGTTGTTGTTTTTCAACTGTCCAGTCCACTTCTGGTTTGGGTCACAGAGGGACACTGTCTAACTGTTTGTCTCCCTGTCAGTTTACTGTATCCCCACTCTAACTCTCTTGTTGTATATTGCCTTAAATATTCTTCTGTCTGTTCCTCCTTATATGCTTATATTACCCATGTGGGCTGCAACTAAGGATTATTATTACTGACAATTAGTCTGTTGGTTATTGTTATGATTAATCACTCAGATGATAGTGAAAAATGTCGATCACAAGTGCCTACAGTGAGGTGACGTTTTCAAATTGCTTGCTTTTGTCCAAAACCAGTCCAACATCCAAAGCTATTCCATTCACAATGATATAAAGCAGCAAATCCTTACACATTTTTTGGCATTTTTCCTTGACAAATGACTTGCACATTAATTTCCTGTTGATTGACTAATCAGTTTTGCTCACTCACTCTTCAATCTAGTGTCACATATTTTAATATTTTGCTGTTGTGTGTCCCATGTTACCTCTCTGCACTTTGCTACTGATGAATGTAATGTGCTGTGTGTGTGTCTTTTAGCAGAAGATACACTCCACTGACCACAATCCCGTCTCCCCTGTGAGCCCACTGCGCCCAGTATAATTCATCCTAATACTGGTGTGTTTTTTACATGCACATTTCTCAACACGCCAAAGATTTGTCTCAAGGCACCGAGACACAATTTAATTACACTGAGCATACTTGTGCTTTTTGGGCTTTTTGAATTTATTATATCAAAGGACATACTGGAGGTGACGGTGTGTTTACGTGTGTGTGTGTGTGTGTGTGTGTGTGTGTGTGTGTGTGTCTGCATCTGCCTGTGCGTGCATGTTCATCTGTGATCTCGAGTGATTCACTCAAGCACTGTGAAGACTGTTGTAATGGTGTTTCCGCAGCATATTGATTTCACGATGAGCAGACGATGTCTTTATAAGATGACTCGAGAGATGGGAAATTAGATGTTATCTCGTAACAACAGAGGATGAGGAATCATATGGTGCATTATCTGATTTTGGACTCATGTCAAGCTGTCAAACTTACTGCTCCACAGATGACATGTGCGCTGCGAGCCTCCTCTATGCGCTGCTAGACGAGGATAATTACCACAGATGGACTGCGACTGGTAAATCGAGTGAAAGTGGGAAACAAAATATAGATTTTGTTTTACATTGCAAATAGTAGTTTAAAGTTATGCAGCGTAGGAGATAGCCTGAAGGTTAGAGCAAGGCCTTTAATCCCCCGTTGCCCTAGTAAACCTCCTCTGTGACCACTATAGAAGCCTGCCTGTGTTGCATATTTCAACCTGCAAGTAGAAGAATACAGCCCAAGCAGTGTGCAGTGCTTTCATGTAGAAAGATTACCACAGATAGTGTGCTTTAAGTGACCGGCCAGCATTTCCACTTGGCTGCACCCTCTGATGCCACCTGAACAGAATTCAGTAGGAGCCTTCAAGCTCCTCATACATAATGTATTGCTGAAGGTCTGCTCAGTTTTCATGTTCTCCTAATTCATTTCACAAAGAGAGAGAGAGAGCTCTGCCAGCATACAGAGCACAACGCCTGCATCACACTGTACACTGTCAAATCAGGAATCACCACTTCACAACTGACTTTCTTTGCTCAAGAACTGTCAGGTCGCTTTTTGTTTGACTTGAATTCTTATGGATGTATATCAAACCTATTTTTATGTATCTTTTGTGCCGGTTGTGACATTGTTTGACCCTTTAAACTTTTATCTAAAATAGTATATTTATTGTCTTTTTGTTTCGACAAGTTTCATTTGATTGAGGTTGCTGAGAGAAAGAACTTGATCGAATCAACGTAGCAGCATAATGCAGTGTAATTCTCCATGCTCTTTGTCTTCACGTCTCAGAGACAGAAATTGATATTTATTAGTTTAATGCTCAGTGACACGGCTCTGGCCTTGCCCTTCATTTTTTATGTTGCCTCTCCTTATTTCTTTAGCGGTGTGATTTGATGTGCCGTGATTGTCTTTTGTTTCTCTTTTGCTCACAGCCTAAAATCATTCATGAAAATCAATCCCAACATAGCACGCTCTTCTGTTTCTCAAAACGTAGCCTTCCGCTGACCTCAATAAATCGACCGACGAGCATTAAACATTTCAGTTAGTGCCCTTAAAGTGGCCTTTCCACAAACATAGTTCTTCACGCAAAGGGGGGCACTGAGAGCTGTGTGTGTGTGTGTGTGTGTGTGTGTGTGTTAGTGTGTGTATGTGTGTGTGTGTGTGTGAAAGATAGAGAGAGAGAGAGAAAGGGAGAGACCAGTGTAATGACCACAATTGTAGTGTAATATAATTATGGCTGATTGACTATAATTAATGATTGTGTCTGATCATTTTAGTTTATGTTATTTTAAAGGGAGGAGTCCCAGTCAGTCTGCCCATTATCTGGGAATCCACAGGAAGTCAAATGGCATCTAGTTACTGATGCCAGTAGTCATAGATGATTTTTCACATTATTTCAGTGAAAGGATAAGGATGGGCAATTTTCTATATTTTTCTGATTGTCAGCAAATCTCATGTGCAGAGCCAATATAACAATAAACTTATACTTACAAGTATTGTGTGGATGTGTCCAAAGCCTCTTGACTTTGTGCTACATTATACATTTCTCAAAGAACTTCAGTACAAAGTCAAGAAGTTTTGATATGTGGCACAACCAGTTAGCAAAGCTCTGTAAACAGTATCAAATTCCCACACTATGGTAGCCATTGTCCTCATGGTGAATGAACATGTCACCCAGTGCAGCGGTGTGGCTCATTGATGTGTTTTTAATAGTTTTTGGGCAACAACGGAGGTCTAAGGCACAGAAGAATAAGATCAGATCTTGTTTGCACACAATACTTGTAAGCAGTATAACTTCATTGTTGGTTTGGCTCTGCACATGAGACTTGTTGACAATAAGAAAAATATAGATCATATATCACCAGCCTTATCCTCAAGTACCTCTAAAAAGGGATGAGTAACTACAATCCGGCCTCTTCTTTCCATCCTGTTTGGTTCTGCCTCCAGCGATCATGATAGGATAGGTTCCTGAGGTTGGGACCTAAGAGGGCCCTCCTTTCTTGCTATGTCAGTTTCTCTTTAGGCAAAGCACCTCTGCACCAGTAGCACCCCTTATCTCCAGTGTTCATTCACTATTGACTACTATTCTACCTCACCATTCACCTGCTGGGCTTATCATCTGGTAACACGTAGATCTCAATTTGTAATCCACACACACACAGCACAAAAGCAGCCAAGAAATCAGAGCTCTGTTTTCTCTAGTGAATCACCTTTAAACACCTGGCCCTCTAAAGGCACAGGTGCTTAAGAGAAACAAATGGGGACTAAAGACTGCAGAACCAAGAAGATGGCCCTACCAATTTACAAGTTTAAGTTTAAAAAACTGGTTTTGTGTCTTAAAACAGTGAATAGTAATGAGTTACATTCTGTTTGTTAGAAGCTGAGACATGTTTAAGTGTTAATCTATTACTCTAGACACACAAGGTTAAAAGAAGTCTGGACGTCCAAACAAGGCAACTCAAAACAGAGGTCTAGTCAAAAGCCAAGCTGCTCCACTTTGTACTTGTATGGGCCTTACAGTTAATGCAAGAAAAGAGGATTACAAGAGATGTTATGAAAAGAAATTAAGGCATGACTCGACTCTCTCTGTTCTCAAGACATATTTTTAATGGAACAGAATACTGCATGTAAGCTCAGACAACAAATCCCAAGTGAAATAATTTTAATATAACCTTGTAGGAAAAAAAACAAATATGCACCAAGGCAACAAATTAGGTGCAGCTTCTCCATATTTGACATGATGTATTAAATTAGAAATTAGGCAAATTTGCCTGGAGTTTTTCTTTTCATTCCATTTTACTGTGTTATGTTTAAAATTACATTATGTTCTGTAATGTAATTATGCACCTTTCGCAAATTATGACTTGATCCAGAATGTTTAAAGTAGTTCTGAGAAAAGCTTGTTTGTGACCATGCATTCAAGTGGACATGAAACTGTTTAGGTTGATTAGGTTATGGCTGATTTCCTGCATCTGAATTTTATCTTAAATGCACACATTGAAAGCTACAATGCAGCTGCACAAACTGTACACAGAGAATAAGACAAGAGTGACAGATATTTATGTTTGCTTGTCCTGAGTGAAGGCTTGTTTTTCTGCATCTGGCTGTATGGATATCAGTGTGGGATGTGGGGGGTGGAAGCATCTGAAAGGCTGAGAATTCCTGAAAAAAAAAGCAGCGAGACGAGTGAGAAGGGAAGAGGGAGGTCTTTTGGCCACTTGTGGCCTTCGCAACCCAGGCACAAATCATAGAGGGACATGGCAATCGGAGTGACAGATGAACAATGCTCCCATTTTCCAACCCCCTGTGAACAGGCCCATCCATCACGGGAGGGGAGATTAATTCAATTCATCAGCTTTTTGTCTCCTTGGGCCCCCTAATGCCACCTGATATTGCTCAAAGGGGACTTATAAATGTTTGTGGATTTGATCTGAACCCGCTTGCTTGACACTGAATTAAAACATTAGTCTTTTACTCTTAGCAGTACACTGGTTTTTGCCAACAGCCTGCCTGCCAATTCTACCATAACTCTGAACAAGATGAATTCTTATGAGGAGGAAAATGTTTGCCAAAGGCAGCAAACAAGAACGTAAACAGGAGTTTGTGAAGTGAGAAGTGCTTTGGAGAAAGATGGAGTGGTGGTTACAGAGGAAAATACAGTTCCTCTAAACGTTTCATGGAAAAAAACTTTTAATGAAAAAGCTGAATCATCACTGCAGGGATTCAGCTGATGTAAATTTCATCAGGGCACAGAAGATGCAAAACACTTTTTAGCATCATCTATTAATATGACACTGTCAAAGACTATTCACACAAAGAACAATCTATAAAACTATGTTCAACAAGTTTGGGCAGTTTTATCACCATTGCCCAACAAATGAATATGCAGTTTCTAAAAATCTATACAAACATAGCAACAAGAGATCTGATGATTATATAAATTGATTAATCCAAAGTTACATTTTCACATCTTTACCATTTTGAAAGTTATGCTCTCAAATACATAAATATATACATAAGGCAACTAAAGCCTAACTGATGTTGGAGTCATGAAACTTGTCATGTTGAGAATCACGTATAAGTGAGCCAACTCAGGGGGCAAAGTCAAGGTTCAAGCCATGGTGTGTGCTGTAAAATAATATGCATTTGCTGTGTAGTCCTGCCTAGCTAGACAGGTGGAGCATGGCACAAACTCAGGAGCAGTGAGGACCTCTAGTGGCCATTACAATAACTGAATAAAAGATTTGTATGGACTGAAGTGAAGTTGTGTAAGTGACATCCAATTCTTTTGATTTCTAATTTGTTTGTGTTAAAAGGCCTTTAGAGCTGCTTAATTTGTGAATATGACCAACCACCGCCACTGTCAGGAGGATAAACACTCATTTTGTATGGTCACAAAACACTTGTGAGAAGCATATGCAATACATGTAAAGAGTGCATTTCTGGTAAATTGCATATACATAAAAATTAAAATCTATTTTGGTTGCCATGACCTAAAATACCTAAATAAGCAAGAACACAATGATTAATATAGTTAAGCATTTGTACCTTAAGTAGAACTTTGGTTCCATTTTACACAACTATACTGTATGTAAAGTACACCACCGAGTTAGGTATATATATTTTATAGAAAATTCACTTTAATGCCATTTAGACTATTTTCCTTGGGCAGTTAAGTAGATTTTGCCAGTCACTCTCTTAGAAGCTTTGGCTTGAGGATCCAAGAGTATCTTATCGGGCCATTATGTAGATTTCGATGGCATTTCCATTAAGTACAGACCAACAAATACCTGCTCTGCCCCAGTAACACACTGTCCAAAACATGTAGTAATTACAACCACAAGTGATAAAGGCAGTTTAATTTGTATGAATTGTAGAAAAAGAAAATTACATACATGTGGTATATACAGAGTTGTTAAGGCAAAAGGGTTACCATTTTAGGCCATGTCCCATTTATATTCACTTCTCACATCTTTTCTGATGTATTTCTTCAAATAAAAAAAGTGTTCATGGACTAAAAACTGACAACTGAGACTTCTTATTGAAGAAAAGGTCACTTTATTCAGATTTAAGGATAACTCTCTTTCTGAGGCTGATAGTGAATCCTGCCTCCTCTCCAGACATACAGGTAGTAGGCCACGCTCAGAGACCCAACTATAGACACCAGCAGGACGGCTGCGACAAGAACCATCTTCCACACGGCTGATTCTCCTCCTTTTTCATCTGAATCTAACAGGAAATAACAAAAAAGGGATCACTTACTGTAGAGGATGTAGTCTCAAATGGACAGTTTAAAGACCATAATGACTGCTACAGATTGATGCTCTGCTGTTACCAGCCCACCTTGCTCCTTCATAACAAATGGCTCTAATGTAGTTACTAAGGTCTGGTCCTCCAACATCATCTGTTGAAGCACTGCTGGGCTCTCGGGCCACACCACCTCCTCTACTGCTGGAGATTCTCTATCAACCTGTCTATCAACCTCTTCATACTGTGGAGTGTCATCATTGAGAATCCAATGGCCCCGGACGTATCGAGGAATGCCTATGAATATAAATTGTCAGGAGCGTGGTACAGAGGAATAGGTTGATTATTTCTGAGTTATTCTTCACATGCAGATTATAAACCAGTAGATCAAACCATCAGCCACCAAAAGATACATGTTAATATTTGTATCTTACCTGACTGGACATTTGATGGGGCCAAAAGAGCCAAAAACACAAGATTAAGAAGAAGCATGACTGTGCCTACCAGTGCTTGGATTTCCTTTGCCTTTTATGTGTGCACTTCATCTGTTGAATTGGCATCAGCTGTGGCCTCCTGACTCAATCAAGATAAATTACTGCAACAGCACTCTTGTGCTTCAGAGTGCTTCCATCCGATTGGTTAAACCGTCCCCTGAATTTCACCTCTTTTATCTGAAAGTGATGGTAGGTTTCTCAGGAAGTGGAAACAGCCTGCACGAAGAGCAAGTTGTCACGCTGTTGTTTAAAATCTCAAGATGTTCTCATAAGGAGGTCATGCTGCAGATTGTGTTTAGTTACATAATTGCTCATTTTTTCCCAAAACTGAGCGGTCAATCATTATTTCCCAACGCTAAAAAGTGGTTCTGCTTTACTTAATATTTGTGCTGTAAAAGATAAATGCAGGAATGTTAAAAACAGAGCAAATAGCTTATAAAGACTTACTTATGTAACTAACTAAAAGTCTTAATGCTGTTTTGTGATGTTTGAAAAGAGAAATCAGACATGTTGTTCTGTCATTATATAATTTATTTCACAACAGATTTACAAGTTTTTTTTCTCCAGTGTTTGAGAAGTTGTTACAGGAATAGGAAGGAAACTGTGTTCATTGTAAGTGATGGAGCTTTCAACAGTTGCTTTCACATTTGAAAAAATAATCTCCACTTGGTGAACTACTGAAAACGGAACAGAGTTTGAGGTTTGGCAATTTTTCAGTTAAGGCTGAAAGTGTGACTCATATAACCCACTTCCGAACACACCGCCGCATATGAAAATTAGCAAAAATGTTCAGAAAAAAAAAAAAAGTGTTACAGTAAACAATTCCTTTTCATTTGCAGCCAGCAACAATAGCAAAAAATACAATGAAGTTCTGAGTGTAAAGTTTGAGATGTTAAAATTGAATATGAATAAGTATGTATGTAATGTAATATGGGATGCACCAATAAGACTTTTAAATCAGATGATTTGACGTGTCATAGCAGAGTAATAACATTAATAATAGGTGCATTCAGTTGAGGCATCCCAGTTGCAGAGCACTGGTAGTACACTTGCTGACTGGTAGGGCTTACTGGGACACTTAAGCAAACTATGTGTAGATTTTTGATTTCGAAGCCTTTGTTATTTACATCTGTGCTTTTCCTGCTACGGCAAGTCAAATGTCAGGCAAGAAAAAAGTCTATACTTTTATACTTACTTAAGGTAAAAGTAAACATAACAATATTGCTGGTATTCACTGAAGCCTTAACCACATACTAAATTGTCAGCCAATAAAAAATAAGTACTGTTCAATAAAACTGGCCTGATTTGGTTATGAAATAATGTTAAATAGGTTGCTTTAGTACCAGCAAGTAAAAACATCATCATTGGTACACCCCAAGTTTTCACAATCTTTCCTTTCAAGACTTCTCCCTCCATGAAAAAGTGCACCACACCCTCCATAGCAAGGAGAAAATGGTGTAATGCAAACATATTAGTTATTGCTAAAATGGTATACTGATGGTAACCGTTCCCTTTGTAGTATGTTCTTTGTCTTAGTGACAGCTAATCCAAATTTCAAGCCACATTTTGTATCACGTGTCCCTTCATTTTACAACATTTAACATACTTTGCATATCTTATTTCTTAAGTGGAAGAACAATCCCTTTAATTCGCAAAGTACACAAAGACTTGTACACAAAGAATTCTTTCCCTTGCATAGTTCAGCATGAGCTACAGTATATTACTTTGCTCCTTGAAGAAAAGCCTTGGTAATAATAGATTTACAGTATCTGTACATTTCTTACTTAATCCCTTAAACCGTTTTCTGCATAGGTACTACACTGACGTCCACAATTATTTGAGAAGTGCAACACTAAATTAAATATACTTGTACAAGATGGAGAACTCTACTTTTCTACATCACCTGTTTAATTTATACAGTCACAGGTTAAAGTTTATTGGGAGAAGTATCATATTTCAAGGTCTGATGGTTTTATCTATTTTTCAGCTATAATTTACTCTAACTGTGTACTCCATATCACGCTGTCTATAAATAAAGTCTAAAATTTGTTATACATGTCAGAAACTATTGTGTATCATGGTCAGACTACAAGAAGTTACAGTATTGTGCATTAAGAACATCTGACTATGACCAACAGTTTAGATATTGGTGATAAATCATTCAAATACTTGTGAGGCTGACTGCACAAGTATGACTTGATGTTACTACAGGTATTCTTAAGTTTAATAGAGCAATTGACCATATATATAGAATTGCACTGATTGTAACAATGGTGTAAAAAGACTCCCAGTGCAAACCTTAACAGCTCCCATCACTAACAATAAGGTAGAATGAAACAATGGGGGGAAAAGGTGCATTAGAGAATGCGCTTAAAACATCTATTCTGGATAGCAGACACCTTTCTATTCAGCTAGAAACAAAAAACTGAAACATTTTGTGTAAGTAAAGAATAAAAGGGACATCATGGCAAACTGGCTTTTTGGCCTGTCATTACAGTACCACTGAATATGGCTAAAAAACACAGCAAGTGTGGATTTGTATGCAATCTCTTAAACATCCAGACATGAGGTGAGACCAGAGAAACAGCTCATAACTCTAACAGAGGGCAACCTTGGAGGGTTTCTCTGTACAGACAATCTCAGGAATATAACAGTACACTGTATCCCTGCCGAAGAATACCTTAAGAAGCAGTATGTCGCTTTTTCATTCTCAATATTTATACATTTTGTCATACAGCTACATTTCTTTTTGAACATTTTTTTGGTACCTCTACCCAGATTGCCCTGAGAGCTTTAAGTTGAGTATCCCTAGAGGGATAATTCAAGAAACAGGATTTCACTTTTAAGAACTTAACCTGCTTATATAAACTCTGTAATTTTGCAATAAAATCCCTTTAATAATTTCTATCTTTGATGAGCTGTGAAATCTTGCTTCTTGAAATCCATATACATTTCTTTAGTGCTTCACAGTGGTGAATAATCACTACAGGTCTACACAGACTGGACTGGTTTCTACCAGGGAGGGGACAGTCTGCCTTCTGCATGATCCCTCATTATTTGTGCTTCTCTTCCTCATTGTAGACCTTCCGCAGGCTCGAGTCCAGCAGGAAATCCACTGACCTACAGGGGACAGAGAGTGGAAACATTGTGACATTATTTCTGGATCCGTTTCACAGAAGCAGAAGTGAGTCTATGAGAGAGTTTCAGTTTGTGCAGCTCCCCGTTTGTCAGCAATAGTAGCTGATTTTTTTTTTTCTTTTTTTTACTACCTGATAACGAAATGTGAGTGTGAGTTTAGTACATATATGTTTCATCAAAACTTGAGAACATTCTAAGAAATGTTTTTTAAAAATCTGAGAATGTTCTATTTGTAATACCAGCTATAAAATAAAAAGTTAAATAAAAATATTAAAGTAGCTGCACTGTTGAAATTTTATATACTGTATACTGGAACTAGGGGTGCAACAAATCACAAAATCACGGTTCAGATCAAATTACGGTTTTGAGTCACGCATCGAAACATTTTTGAGATCAACAAAAGTAAAAAAAAAAAAAGAAGGAGGAAACAAATATAACTATGCTTTCCATTTATTCTGTAAAACACTTAAAACAAGGAACCAGTGGTCTTAAATGAAAACAATATTCAAGATGTCCAATGTTTAAATAAAATCTTAAAATAAATAAAACATTCAATACTCAATTGTTAAATTAAATTGCAATATGAGGTATGATATCTTCCTCCTTTCAACATGGTGGTGAATGACAAAACAGCCTGAGTCACGTCATCAAAACTTGATAACTTACAAACATGAACATGTCTCATCCTGCAGCTCATTGAACAACCCACCAAACAAACATTCACTGGGGAAAAGTGCACTGCTAACGTCAGATAGCAGCTACACATCTAATTAGCTGCAGCACATTTAACAGCATGTAAACATACCTGAAAACGTCACTTCGGACCCATTAGATGCTGGTTTGGTCGTTGCTCTTCAAAATCTCTGTTAGCAACATGCTGTCTGTCCATGACTTGTAACTACAGCAGTTTGTTTACTTTGTCTCCAATAAGACATTAAATTTTACAGTTAATCCGCAGTTCACATGTGTGCCAAACTGTGGGGGGCGGTCTGTATGGATCACAGATCAACTACGTTCCGTTACACCACTAACTGGAACCAATGTATATTTACCAGTATAAATTGCACACCTCTAAGAGGAAGAATGTTTCTGGCACATAATGCATTAAGCGGCATGCATTTAGCCAAATCACTGTTAACACAGTAATTTTTTATCAGCATATGCGTTTATTAACTTTTCTTCAGTATGAATTAAACATTATATAGTATATCCAGCAGATTAATTACTTAATGACATATCAGTGTTAAACTTGTCAGCAGCTGCTTTGCACTTGAGTGGCAAGTGGAGCTCAAACTGCTAATCACTTGCGGGCAGCCTAACCCTTAAAATGAAAGCTTACATAATGGGCAAGTTATATAATCCTTTCACATTACACATACACACATTCATTTGTGCCAACCTGTCTATAGGAGTAATGATGAAGGGGATGGTGGAGAGGCCGATAGCTGTGGTGGTCCACTTGCGGACGGGTAGGGGCCACCTGGTGGTTCTGCCCAGCAGGTAGAGTGACCCAGCACACACACGGTTGATGGTGAAGCCCGGGATGATCACAGACGCGAGGGCCTGCCACACGAACGTGTCCACCACTGCCACTGCTACCCGGGTTGTCTTACCTGGGTTGTCCCCATGTGCCTTAGGGAACAGATGGACAATCAGAAAATGAGTCGATGTACATTTTACTGGCTTACATGAAGGCTCAGGGTTATACCATAGATCAGTAACATCTAAAAAACTAACAGGATGAATTCATTTGAAAGATAGCAGTCAAATACCAAATACAGATGGTAAAAACACAATACCACTAGTAGTTTGGGATTTAAACTCAACTGTAAGTGGACCTACAGTTCTAGTTTGGTTCTTTTAATCCATTTTCATTTGGTAATGGTTGAATCTTACCACAGCTGCTTTCTTCCCTTTGTCCACAGCATCAGCAGTGACGTAAGCAGTGGCCACAGCATAGCTGCCCCATACGAAGCTCACTGGCACCAGGGCACGGAAAGCCTCCCCAACCTCATTTGCATAGCCTGTAGGAGTAAATACATAAATGTAGATCCTGCAAAAACCATCTAAATGCGTCATAAATGTAGTTAGCTGCCCTCAGGTCCAGGAAAAAATCATTTGTCCTATATATTTATTAAAATAATAATTGAGTTTTAGAACCATTTGGAGCAGTTCATTAAATATTCAAAAGGTCAGTTTTTTACTTTTTATCCCCCAGACTCCAGTACATTAATATTATCCTGAAACATACAAGGAGCGAATAAACATTAACTTCCTCTCTGACATTGTCTGAGTGAAAAAGAAGAGCAACATTTGGAAAATTATGCAATATCCACTCCACAAGGGTGGAATGACATAGATATCCTTGATCTCTTATTAAGAAGTCACCTGTGCCATCTCCACAGTACATGTAAATCAGTGGTAAAATTACCTACAGTCACACGGGAAGCTTTATCTTTAGTTCAATGACGTTAGAACCATCAGAGCGTGGTGGAGTCATATTCTGCTGCTGCTGTAAAGTACGACTCTATCACTGTTACTGCAGGCAAAACTGAGGCTCCTGTGCAAACAGTGCACTTTACTGTCCTACCTGTACAGAGGGATAAGCTTATGTTACAAGCGACAATGTCACAGCCTGTTAAACACACAGCTTGGTGACAATTTATTATCTCCTCAACAATAATTGTCTAAATAAATAATGTAATCATTGGAGGTAATAGTAATACACAATGCCCACAAAGTTTCTGTTTAAGGCAATCAAATTATGATACATTTAGGACATTGATCTGTTTATTATTCTCATAATCATTTTTAGTAGATTACCAAAAGACTACATGTTTATTTCAAGCAGAAGCTAGAATTATCACCATTTCCTGCATGATGATGAACTAATGCTATTATCACAGTTTGAGTACATATAAATATTCAGAATATGTTTTGAGCTTGTAAAAAAGTTACATTATTGATATTATAGTAAGCCTGTGCAGATTCTAGATAGACAGTCCCAACCCAGCCCTACTCTCCAATAAAACTTGTATTCATGTCCACTACTACATTAAAGTTACCTTTCACACACAAGCACACACACACACACAGTGATACACATTCCTGCCAGTGGTTTCACACTATTTCATTGATCTGCAGGTGGTTGTAATTCACTGAGGAAAAAGCAGCAATGCCTCATGAAAGGCAGTGAAAAAAAAGCTGCTAGCAAGTCTCAAACTTCTGGAAATAAATCATCTTTGCAAATGTTTTATGTGGAAGAAAAAACACTTCACATATTTATTAGACCCACACATGAGACGCTGAATGTCAACTAGTTTTGGTTTGTTTGTTCATGCTGATGTTTCCCATTAATTAAGATACTGCACAAAAAGCTCCTTGTAGTATTTCACTATCTCATAATTCAACACATTATGGTAATTGCTAAACTTTTGTTTCTGAACTGTTTTAAGCATTTCACTTAAAATGGAGCCTTTAATAAAAAAAAGGTGCTTCCATGGCTACGGTGAATGCATCAGTGAGCAAATCACATGACAGTTTTGGTTTTGTTTTGTTTTTCTGTTATCTCTAAGCAGCAGCCAAAGACTATATCAAACCCTTTGAACTCACAAAGTAATTGTTATGAGTCATGTTTAGGGCTGAGAAATACCCAACCAATGATTATGACTCCAAACTCAGCACTGTCTGCTACCACAAGGACATTTTCAGGCCACTTTTAGGTTTCAGGAAAAGAAGAGAGGCAAATTCTGCAGATCAAAGCAAAAAAAAAAAAAAAAAATCACAGCTGCAATAAGTGCTTATAATTCCAAATGTGTGTAAGTGGAGTTAAAGCTTACGCTGTGCAAAGTCCTGAAAACTGTGGGAGTGAAATGGTATAATATCCACTTAAATAAGATGGTTTTTAAACCTACATCTTAAATACTGATGTAATAGACAAAAACTGTAAAAAAAAAAATTGGCATCCCTGAATAATAATGAATTCATTTTCTACAAGGAATAGTCAAAATATATGCTGTGAAAAATACATATTGACTGAAAAGACAGCAAAGGGAGTTTAAAGTGTCAGTTTTAGCTCTAGGCTGTCTGGTTTAATACTGTAGCAGTTAAAATAACAGTAAAGTTAACTACTGGATTTGAAACTCCTGAAGCCATTGTGAGTACAAGATGATACTAGTATGATAACAGAGTCTAGATAAGATTATCTTCCAGCAAGGCACTCAGTTAATAATAAAATGTGCCAAGCCCTGGTGTAATAGGCTGGGGCCCAATTCTTACCAGTAAGCACAGGCTTCAGATTACCCTTCGTGATTCACTATTTGCCCTGTGCCCAGCAAGGCATGAAGGTGTGTTTGACAGAGAATGTGTGCGGTGACATGACGTTGATGGTAGGAGAAACATAAACAGAAGAGATAAGGAATGACAGAGAGCGCAGG
Source organism: Thunnus albacares (assembly GCF_914725855.1). NCBI lineage: Eukaryota > Metazoa > Chordata > Actinopteri > Scombriformes > Scombridae > Thunnus > Thunnus albacares. Next base: position 14,664,567 of record NC_058123.1, on the reverse strand, counting down.
TTGTGGGATAGATGTGAAGGCTTGGAGAGGGTGAGTGATAAAAAAAAAAAAGACGTTCAGAGAGTTGCAATAACAGCGCCTGACAGCCAGAAAATGAGAAACATAAAGATGAACTGTCCACTCAACAACCGTATCACGTTTCTGATCTACAGCGTGTCAGTTCTGCTGGATTGTTTACCAATAGTGGAGTTTTGGAAGTGACCCAGACAACTACAACACCTTGTGAGAAACCGTCAACACAAGGACGTCCAGCAATCCTCTTTATCTCACCTCTAAGGTTATCCACCGACAATTAGCCTGCTGTGCAGTGTATATGGGGTGGCGATGCACACACACACACACACACACACACACCATATTATCTGAGGAACAGTCAACTCCTCAGGACAGACAGCTGAAGTTACATCAACATTTTTCCATAAGGGAATTTCTTGAAGTTCCTGCTCACTCAGTTGGCTAAAGCGGACACATTTCAGGTTAAATCCAGTCTGTGTTACATAATCACCATTACAGCTGCCATAATAGTAAAAGATAATCTGTTCCCAACATGCTAAAGAGTTCTGGGGGGATTAAAATTCAGAATTTGTACAGACGCATCAAGTGTATGTAACCATTTAAAATGATAAAATATAATATACATACAAGTAATTAATATGAAATGATAGTATCTAAAATTCACAAGTAGAAAGACAAATACAACAGAACTGACAACTTTTAATTAAAAAGTAGGATCTTTTCATTTAAATTACCCACTTAATACTATTTTTTACTATTCTATTCATTTCATTGTTCAACTGTTTACCAATCTGAGGTACAATGGGATTACTGGTTCAGAAATGTGGCTCATAATCAGTCAAAAATCACACAAAAATTAAAAACAGAATGTATAGGAATAATTTTTTGTTTTCTGTTTCTGTTAACATGCTGCTCAATGTAGAGATACAGAGACTGACAATAAAGATAGAAAAGCAAATCATTTATGATTTTTTGAAGGAGATAAACAGATTTGCATGACATTTAATTCTAAGTAAGCCATGGAGCAGGTCATGTAAGTCTGTGGGTGAACAGCCAACACTTTGACAACTGCTGCAGCACAAATGCCCTTCAGGCAGGTGACTGCATGCTGTTTCAAGCCAGCAGATCACTGGTGCTCCTTTGGGAGAGACCCTGCTGTTATCAATTGCAGAATGACAGCAGGTAAAGGGGGCACTTATACTAAGTTGTTGTGTCTGTTAAACAGTGACGGTGTCTCAATTTCGAGTCTGGACATGCTTGCAGGCGTTTCTTCGATGTCGTGTGAGTCACTGTCTCCTCATGCTAACGTCACACACAGATAACTCTACCTAGCTTTATATAAGTAATAGTTACTTACTTAAAGCAAACAAAAGCGTGCAACAACGATATTGTTGTCCAGTAGTGGACTTCGTCCGCTATGTCCTGCGGTAACAAAATGTCCTTCAACAGCCAAGTTTGCTATAAATAGCTGTTTAACAGAGTAGTTAGCCGGCGATGCTACCCTCTAGCTCGCTAGCACACAGCTCCGGTGTCACGACAGCTTTAACGTTAACTTATAGTGTGTTCAGGGAACATCGGACTGAGCAGCCAGAAAGGTCACATTTAACACGACATACCTAGGAAGCGGACCCATGTATCGCGGTAAATGTCGACTGTTTTGCTCGTTTTTTCTTCAGTGGGATCCATGCCTTCCTGTTCCTTTTCCTACTCCATCCATCGATGCTTTACTACATGAATCCGGGTGTGAATTCCGACAGACAGAGGGACCGTGAAGGGGGCGTGATCTTAGCCACAGCATCCAACCGGCTGCAAAACGTCCTACCACAGACTGAATATAAATATGTCCCTAACTGGACACTGGGCGGCAGTAAAAACTGCTGCCCGTCTCTCTTGCACAATATGTACTTCTTCTTTTTCTTCTTCTTTGTATGTTTAACAGCAGTTGGCATCTATATTGTTTGGATTACTGCCATCTTCTGGAGTCAATTAACCCCTACAGTATCAGCTGATCAAGCATCTTCATGCCCTGTCCAATATCACCTCACTCCAGGCAAGTACTTTAATTATGCTCCTCTTATCCCTAATCTTTCCATTTCCTCCATCATGTCCTTTCTTTTTGACATATATTTATTGCAGTTGATGATAATGTTAATGATGTTCTACAGTTTCTGATATCTGATACTGTTCACAAAGACCGGTTGGATGTTCACTTATAACATGACCTTTTCTTTCCTTTTTCCTTCCTACTCTATTTTGAATTGAATGTAAATGTCTCCCCCTTATCTCCTGATCACACAGTATGTTGTTGCTTTCTTTCTCATTTAAAGATCCCCTCCAGATATGTTTAACATATATTAAAAAATGCTTTGAATAATAATTTGCATCTGATATGTTTTTTTCCCCCACAAATTACCTCATTAATCCCCCTACACTCAAAAATGTGTTTTTCTTCTTATTCCTACAGTTGAATGTTTGAGCCTCACTGTGCAGAATGATGTATGTGCAGAGTTTGACACTAGAAGGCTGTTTTCACATTCATCTGCTGAAAAGTGGAAAGTTTCTCTGTGCTCAATGAATATCAGATTTTAAGGGGTGGGCCTGCAAGCATGATTTGTGACTAACAAATAGTTTGGAAGCCAATTCTGGTCCAATGTTCAACTCACAGAAGTGTGATGTGGAAACTTGAAGCCTCCGGTGCACATAAGCCTAGCTTTGACTTTGCAGTGAAGTAGGAGACATCTTGAGTCCAGCAGTTAAACTTTTTGGAAGAAGATATTGTATTATATACATCTTGAAATATGTTCGGAGGGGATCTTTAAAATGACATGTAATCCTTCTCCCACATTTAAAAATTCCAGAATCTATGAAAATATGTATTATTCCAGAGTTTACTGCTGGATGCAAGATGTCTCCTATATCACTGAAAAGTCCATTTCCAGTGTATGTGCACTTAAAGTTTCCACATCATGCTTCAAACTAGCTGTGATGTCACAAATCCTTCTCATGAGCAGACACCTTAAACTCAGATTTAAGGTGAGCACATAGAAACTTTCTCCCTTCAGCAAATGAATGTGAAAATAAAGTTCTAGCGATAAACTCTGCACATACATTATCAACACTGTGAAACAGGCACAAGAAGAAAAACACATTTTTGAATAGAAAGGGACTTTAACTGTTATGAGATAACACACATATACCACTTTTCACAGGGATTTGTGGAGATTAATGTCAGTAAATTCAATAAGCACTTGTTTGTAGATCTGTATCCTATTTTATTAACTGAGTTCACATTTTGTGCTGGTAAGCACTGACATATAACATATTTTAATGTCTGCTCATGTAGAACAGAAAAAACACCATCAGTGTGTGTTGGCTTTTGAAAGAGGCAGAATCACCTGTATAAAAACACCCATATGATTGACCTTAAAGGCCCTTGGTTCACTGTTTGGGAAAATGCACTACTATAGCATAATATAAACTGCATTTTTACCTAATTTGAGGCAATGTTGTGTCAAGTTGCCCTGTGCCAAAATCTAATTTCAAATGAAGAGGCTGCATTTTTTTCACACTGGATTAAATGTCAGTCTGAATGTGGCCTACCAGACAAAAAAACAAACAAACAAACAAACAAACAAAAAAAACATGGGTTAGTTTTCTAGCTGTCCTAGCTCAGGTTGGTTTTCAAAATATAATAAAGCAGCCATGTCTACTGTACCTGATGGGTACTTAAAGGCAACGCAACACAAGCACAATACAATGGGAGTGTCAGGAAGTGGGGGGTAGTGGGCCATAATTCAATCATGCCCCAGGGGCCCCCTAGCAGGTTAATCTGGCTCTGCATATGGGACATTTTATAGATTCACTATATGAGAAAGACAGTTCAGAAGAAGGACCTAAATGAAAGAGGTTGGGAGGAGGAAAGAGAGAGGCATGGTATTTTATTTTAGGGTAATAAAGGACTGGTTTACCAGCTGAGACAGATTAACAGAAGAAGAGAATAAAGCAGCATTGTCCCTAAAGCCAGACTAATGTAACTAACTGTATAAAACCTTATCAGTGTGTTTTAATTGGAGTATCTTGCATTCTTAACATAATTAGTCTTCCATATCCCTTTGCTTCCCACAGCTTTTGTGCCATAAAAATATATCATCAGGAGCACATTCATAGCAGATAATTCATAACAGAATTGTTGATAAGGTTTAAAAATATTGAAACATGTCAAACCAAGGTGGAATCATTAAGAATAAAAATTATACTCCAAATATATGTTGACTCCAACACAGCAAACTTAGGGTTGAATGAATGATATGATGCTACTGTAGCTCCAGCTTCAATTTAGAATGACAACCAGTAATAGGCTAAATAATTATCAAAAGCATGGATGTATTAGAGGCTAGAGCATACATTTTTTATTCATTCAATTAAAACTGATGGTGTTTCAGACAAACTTTAAGCCTTTCATGCAGATAATATAACAGGTATCCTGCTTTATGGACCATGAATGTTCTAGAAACTTATGCAGAAAGGCTGCACCCACAAATAAGACCTGCCACGCGCGGGTTTCCTAAAGAATACCTGGATTAGTATTAAGATTAGGATTATTGACATTTCATAGTAAAGGCAATTTCTATATTATATTTGCTATCGTTTCACACTTTCAATTTCATACATTAATTGATTTATTCTTACTAAAACCATCAGCTGAAAAGGAGATACATTACAACCAATAAAAATAGTGCATTCTGATTGACAACCAAATAGACCAATGACGACGAGCTATGGAACACAGCGGACCAATGGGAAGGCTGCTAGCTGTTCAGAGGGGTGAGTTTTGACCTACGATGGCAGCCGACAGCCGGAGCAATCGTTACAGCGGCACCAAATCACTATCTAGTTTATTTTCTACACGGAATATAATGCCTTGTAAATCATACTGGACTTTAGCTTTTCTGATTGTTATTGTAAGCCGATGTTTCGCCGACGACGATCACGAAATGGAAGAGTTTCTGAAGCGGGAATATTCCCTTTCCAAGCCTTACCAAGGTATGTTGCCCGTTATACGCTCACTATTCACAGGGGGACAGATGATTCTATTAGCGATCAAATTACATCCATGCTTGAGCTTATTTCTCCTGAAATGTCTTCATAATCTGTCTTCTGTCGCTATAACATTCAGCCAAACAAGGCAGCCTATATATTCACACCCTATTTAAAACCTTAACGCTACATTGTGTTTAATTAAAGACCAATGTGCGCTTTTTCATACTCAAGTGGATGTTTTGTGTAGTAACAAAGCAGAGCTGTTTTGAATGTATTGTGCTTTGTCAGCTCTTTGTCATGATGATATTTGTGTGCTCAGGTGTGGGATCTTCAGGCTCCTCCCACTGGGAGCTGATGGGTGATGCCATGGTAACCGCCGACCAGGTGCGCCTCACACCTGACATGCAGAGCAGGCAGGGGGCAGTGTGGAGCCGCCTTGTGAGTATGCACCGTACATCTTACTGGTACTGTCCCAGTGATGTATTTCAAACACTAGAAAGTTGAGCTTGGAGGTTCATGCTTGACCTTGGGAACACATACACACTGCGATATAAATTCTAAACTTAGAGTCCCCCGCCAGTCAAAAAATGTTTTTTTCTTCTTGTTCCTTCAATTGGATGTTTAAGGGTCACTGAGCAGAATGATGTATGCGCAGAGTTTGACACTAGTACCCCATTTGTACCCGATACAACAATTGTGGAGCCAGTCGTTGTCTAGTATGCAACTTACATAAGTGTGTACAGTGCACATACACTGAGAATGGGCATTTCAGTGAAATAGGAGACATCTTGTGTCCATCAGTTAGACTTTTCAAGGTGGCAGTTGAACTTTTTTGTGGAAAAAACATATTAGACATAATTAGTCAAACAGAGTATTCTCTTATGTCTTCAAACATGTCTAGAGGGGATCTTTAATGTTCACTAAGTGAGCTATTCCCAAAGCTTTTAGCTGTATCCCACAGGCTTCCACCTTCCACCTACTAAAAAAGACGACGGGATATAGCTGAAAGTGAACCTTGAGTTTAGAATTTTTATCACAGGTTGAAAAAGTTTTTTATAGTAACAGTCAGGGGACACAAGATGCAGATGGAGGGAAGGTTAGAGCAAGAGGGGTAGGGCTTAACTGGTCGATGTTGTCTTTATAATAGAGATTGTTAAATTAAAAGTATGGGTTTGGTGTATTTAAGGTCAGTGGGAGAATGTTTTAGCAGCTGATTTTTGCTGTCTTTACAGTCCTTGGCTATCACTCAGCAGTTCAGCTATCTGTCTGTCATGTTTTTTGTGATAACCATGTTGGATCTTATCTTGCTCTTACCAAAATAAACACCCTCATCATCATGTGGTATGTCTAATATGTCAACCTATATGCCAACCCAGCTCAACTGAACACTTTATACTTCAGTCTATAGTTAAGTACCTTGCTGAAGGGTTCTGTGACAGTAGTTGTTTATCGTTAACCTTCCATTTGAGTGGACTAGAAACCCTAACCCAACCCAAGGTCTAACCCCAACCACAGAGAGCAGCACTGTGGGAAAATATTTGATGGGAAACCAGACTGTTACGTAACACCAGTTCCAGTGTGGTCAGGTCCTCGGGGTTTTAATGGCTCGACCCAAGAGTGCCATCCCAAATCAAAACTATCGATTTCCTAGAGCCCGAGGTGACATCTTCAAATTGCTTGTTGCAACCAACAGTCTAAACCTAACTCAACAATATTCAAGTTTCAATTGTAAAAAACAGAGAAAGGCAGCAAATCCTCACATCTGAGAAGCTGCTAATGTGGTAAATCTGGCATTTTGCCTTGAAAAATTACTGAAATTAATTAATTATCAAATTTATATTTTTTTGTAGATTGATTAATCGATTTGTTTCAGCTTGATGTATTTGTCTTTCCAGCCTTGCCATCTTAAGGACTGGGAGATGCAGGTGCACTTTAAGATTCACGGACAAGGAAAGAAGAACCTGAATGGTGACGGGTTGGCTATTTGGTATACTAAAGAACGCATGCAGAGAGGTAAATGTTATAAGACATAGTATTGACCTAAACTTACTTCTTATCTATTTTAGAACACAGTTTTTTATACTCCGTCATCTCATTCATGTACAGGTCCCGTGTTTGGAAATGTAGACAACTTCACTGGCTTGGGTGTTTTTGTGGACACATATCCCAATGAGGAGAAACACATAGAGGTATGCTGCAGTACTATTGCGTAGATCTCACATGTTTTGTGAAAGTAAAAGAGAGTTAATGGTTATAATGGACGAGTGCATCTGCAGATTTGTGTAATGGGGCTGTCTTTATGTTCTTTTGTGCAACCATTTGGAGACAGGCGCAGAAGAAGAGATACACTCCTCGCACACAGGTAACCTTTGGATCGTACACGTGTGACCTAAACCCATGTTATACAGCCTCCATTAGGCCTTAATCGTGTTTCTCCGACTGTAAAAATACTATTAACTTTTTAAAAAATCACTGCACCAGACTAAATGTGTGATACATTTTGTTTGTTGTTGTTTTTTTGCTGCTAAGTCTTAATCAGAGTAGCATGCATTTTACAATGGTTATAAAACTAAACTATTAAAAGATGATAGGAATTGATATATGGAAGCAATATTAGAGAGAAGCCAAGCAACAAAATTTGACATTTAAGTGACATATTTAATGCAAGTTTGTAAATATGAGTTTTTAAGATTCAAAGTAATGAAAAGCATAACTTCTCTGCGCCGTCTTGCAAAGCCTGCTTGTTCTAATATTAAAAGTATCAAGGTTATTTGTCACAAAACTGTCAGATAAACAGCAGGGATTCTCCAATAACCTGCTTCCAGTCCTGCCAAAAGACAAAATAAAGACAAAAACCACATAGATTTTGTATAGAAATCTCCTTTGACATTGCACTGTAACTGTGAATATAAACATCCCTTCAGAGAGGCTGTTAAACTGTGACTATAAAGTGTGAACATCCCACTGATGAATAAAAATTACCATCACCTCTCAGTCCTCTAATAGCGCAGGATAAGGGACCAATTTAAATCAAAAACGTTTTCCTAATCTCTTTACATTTTTTTTCCTCCTGTGACCACAAGAGGATCTTCCCCTTCGTCCTGGCCATGGTGGGGAACGGCAGCATCAGTTATGACCACGAGCGGGACGGACGGCCCACAGAGCTCGGGGGCTGCAACGCCATGGTTCGCAACCTCAAACACGACACCTTCCTCTTCATCCGATACATCCGCCGAAGACTCACGGTGAGAGAATCCCCATCTTAGCACATGCAGACACTTCCTCATGTTCTCAACTGTCCAACCTGTTATTAGTCTACACTGGGCGGGGTGACTTTGAACGGGTAATATTTATTTAAACATATGTGCTCTTTTACAGCAACGCCCTGTTTGTGGTTACACTGAAAAATCAAATACCAATAATCTAACAAGAACAGACACAAACAGGACAGAATAATATAAATATCTTGATTTTTAGGCGGAACTGTAGATTATTTTACAACACTGGTGTGCAGTTTCTCTAAAGCAGCGAATGCAAAATCTAAGATGGCAATTTTTCAACAACTAGGTGATGATAGACATCGACGGGCAGCACGAGTGGAGGGACTGCCTCGACATACCCGGGGTTCGGCTGCCCCAAGGCTTTTATTTCGGAGCTACTGCGATCACTGGAGACCTCTCAGGTAAACAGCTTCCACTTGTGCAGATGTGATTAATATCAAAGACAATTTGACAGGAACACATTTTATGATACACTATACTGTACTATGAGTGATGGGATCCTACATGAACAGTTTTGGTTATTCCACATGAGAGAGTTCTGGTTTTCTCACTGGTTTGAAGTGGGCGGGGCTTAGCTGGGTACAGGTGATGTAACGTACTTCCATGCACCTAGAAGGATTTAGGTTGTTTACTCACTGTCAATCAAATCTGATCAAACCACAACCACACAGTCATGATGAAGCACGTTACCAGAATTTTGCGTGTCAGACTCTTAATGATGCCTAAAACTGTTGTGTACAGAAATACTTATATACTCGTATACAGTACCGCACAAAAGTTTTAGGCACTAAAAGTAAAGTGAGGATGCTTTCAAAAATAATGCCATGAATAGTTTTTATTTGACAATTGATTTCATACAAAGTTCAGTAAACAGACAAAACTAAATGAAATCAATATTTGGTTGGGGCCACACCACGAAAATAGTTCTTTATGACTCTGGTTGTATGTTTGGGGTTGTTGACATGCTGCAGAATACATTTGGGACCAATCATACGCCTCCCTGATGGTTTTGCATAATGGATAAGCATCTAAACATGTCTAAAACTTTTGCACAGTACTGTGTGTATGTGTATATATATATATATGTACACTGTACGCCTCAGACCTTTCTGGGGGCTTTCAAGGCTTAATCATGAATAAAAGCATGACCCGTGACTGCATGATTCACTAACAAAGAACACCATTTAAAACAAAACAGCCTTATAGTCAGACTGAATTGCTATTTATTTTAACTTTTACCATATGAACAGCTGAAACAAAGCAGCATGTGTGTAAGAACAAATTCAGTGTCCTCACAGTTGAACGGTTGGGGACTTCATTAAACTACTATCCCAACCTTTTTAAATCTCAAATATAATTTTAACTGTATTATGTGGAGTTAAATTTTAGGTAACTAAGCATGTTCCAGCAAATCATTAAGCTTTGCCTTACTTAACTAAAAACCATGTGAGCTTTATTTGAATCAAAGCAGCTCTGTTTTACGATCGAGATCCAAAAAAGTATCAATGACAACAACGTGGTCTGAGTGTCACACTAAAATGTTTATATTCCATCTCAAAATTAAATAAAACTCAAGATTGTCATAAGTTTTATTTTCACTCAGCCTTGCTTGACAGAACACATGCTGTGTCTGCTCTTTATAGTGAATAAAATATTAAAGCCCTTACTGGATGATTGCAAAAAACCTTTGTGCAGCAAGTTGGTATTTTAGTATATTAATACTATTTATTTATGAAAATAACATATTTTACATTTCACTGAGAATACCAGTTCAGTCAGAGACACTTGAGTGAAGGAATTTACAATTTATAGCTGGTTACACAGTTAGATTTGGCAAAAATAGGGAGCTGTCTGCCTAAACTAACGCAATCCCTTTATTTTTCATTATGAACATTTCTACTGGAAATGTGAAACCTTCTAATTGATGCATCATGTGTTTTTTTTTTTCTTAATTTCTTTCCTTAATCATATTTTCCAAATCTGAATTTATAGATAACCATGATATAATTTCCCTGAAACTCTACCAACTGACGGTGTTGCGGAGTAAAAAGGAAGAGCAAGAGGAGGAGGAGGAAGAGGAAATAACCATACCCAGCGTAGATAACTTTGACCTACTCAGATGTAAGACACACACACACACACACACACACACACACACACACACACACACACACACACACACACACACACACACACGTATTGTGGAATTCCATGAATTCACTCCTGTCAGATGATTGATCACCTTTCATCTCTCACTCCCTGTCCTCTCTTCAAGTGGGTCAGGTTGAAGAAGGGATGAGTGGCATCGCTATTTTCTTCACCGTGCTCTTCTCCATGCTGGGTTGCATCTTCCTCATCGTCATCGGCCTGGTGGTCTACAGCCACTGGAACGAGAGCCGACGCAAGCGCTTCTACTGAGGAAGAGGGAGGGAGAGAGGAAAAACAAAACAAGGAGACAGTGATTGTGATAACTGCCTGCGGTCCACGGACCCAACTGCACTGAGACGAAAGTGAGATCCCGCTGTCGGCCAGTAGAGCGCAGCAGGGTGTTTTTATCCTGCCGACAAAACACTTTTGACAGCAGATGTTGAGTATCACCTGCCAAAAGAAGCCATTCTCCAACTTTTGCCATTGGTTCGTTATGAAGCTGTAGGAGGACTTTAATTTTACACATCCTCTGTCCTCAGATCCTGCCTGATACACACCAACTGGGCCTTACCATCTCCACCTCTGTGCTTGTTACACGGCAGACATGCAGTATATTACATGACTTCTTCTGAGCAGCTACATTTTCTTTTTTTTTTATTACCTTTCGCTGCATTTGACTTTCCACTAATTTTCAGTGCACTGATATTGATTTTATGACTTTGAGAAATATATATAAGTACCTGATGATGTGTTCCTACTCATGCTTCGTTAACCAAACGTCACTGAAAACCCCACCGTACCCAATCATTTAGAGTCTGTGTATGTATATAATATACATAGTGTATATATAGTATTCTGCATATTCTTATCCTGTAGTTGCTGTACTATGCATGGTTTGTTGAGGGTTTGTTTTTATTTTTTAAATCATGGAGGCTACCACCGTTCTTTGTTTACATCCTCTGTCTCATTGATGCATGTGCTGATGGCAAAGATTTGTATGTTTCAGAGGAATATTTAATTTCCTTTAAATAGAATTTTTATGTATATATTTGAGAAAAATTTGAGAAAATGTATCAAATTTCTTGATCGGTACAGAGCAAATTCTTTTAAATGTATTTAAAAATAGATATATTTAATGTCAGAATAGGAGCTTTGCACTGAAAGGCAGCGTGGGGACGTTTAAAGAGGATTTAAATGACTACTTATTTATTACAGCTGTATTCCCCGTCGCTGATACTTTTTATCTGCATATTTAATACAAAAATGACTGAAAAATGTGTTTCTTTTGTGTTATATGTAAAAACATCACGTCTTGTTTTTGTGTTGAACTTGCGGTTTTGCAGTGGTTTGAACAAACCTGCTGATTTGGCCTCAGGCTGCCTCTTTTCAATCTAAGCGTTAAATCGGTGGCTGACCAGCTGTTGTTGACTCAGCTTCGTCTTCTTCTACATGCTCTGGATATGGTTCCACGCCTTTGTCATCATCATTGATCTTTTGCGGTGCATTGTTTTTGATGTGTGTGAGGACTTCCTCATTTTCTGTAGCCACTTTGACAACCGTCCTACCTTATTTATATTTGATTTATTATGTTTCCTTTTGTTTCTTGATTCGTATGAAAACTGTGTGCCTCATGTATCCATTCACTGACTCTCATCTACATTTTTTAATTCTTTGTTCTGAACTATTTGCATTGCCTCATTAAAGACCGAACAAGAACACTGACCTTGTTTTGACCTCTGAGGGATCGTAGAGTTACTGTGGTTGATCGACATTTATCTTACATTCTTTCTATCTAGAGGACAGATAACTTCCAGAGATGCATATAGTGCACTATAGACCTCATTTAAACTTGCACTGTGTGCAGGCAACAACAAGTTGTGTTAATCAAATTTTTTTCATTATGTAACATCCCGTCAATAATTAAGGCTAACTGCCTGTGGCTCTGTCACATGCTTGGGTGGGGCTCCACTCTCACTCCCGGGGCCGAGATCTGTTTCTTTTTGAACACTTCAAAGAACAAGCTGTTACCTAAACGACATGCAAGGATCAAGAGGAAACTTGTGGTCAAAGGATAGGTTCACAAAAAAAGTTGGGTCTTAAAACAACAGTCAGGTGTCCATATGAACGCTGAAAGAGATTTTCCTCGCTGTGATTGTTCTTCCTGTTTATACTGGCTATTAAAAGATGTGCTTTCAATGTAAGTGATGGGAGCCAAAAATCCAGTGTGTCCACACAGTCATTTTGTACAAAAATGCATTTAAGTTTGTCTGAAGCTTATATGAGGCTTCAGCAGTCTGAGTTAGTCATTATCAAGTGGATATCTGACACATTTACAGTCTTTTTAGCATCAAATTCCCTCTTTGTTTCCCTGTTGAGCTGCAGTGGAAGTATAGTAACAAAAGGATGAACTGTAGCACTAAAAAGACTAACACTGAAAGATATTTACTGGATTTGACTCATTTGGAGGCTGAAGCTTCATATTAGCCTCAGATAAACTTTTAAATATACTTTTGCACAGAATGAGGCTTGTAGATTTTGGCTCCTATCACTTACATTGTAAGTGCTTTATGAAGGGATCTTCTGATGATCAATATGAAAAGGAGGATTGATTATGGAAAGCCTAAAAACCTACTTCAATGTTCATTTGGGCTCCTAAATATTGTTTTAAAACTAACTTGAAAAATTGTGAATCCGTCCTTTAAACGGATGAAATCAAACAAATAAGTCAAGAAATGACACAAGGCAGTCAGTTGAGTGCCAATGTTTGTTTTATTAAAAAAATAAAATACAAATGATGACCCAAACAGTACACAGCAGACTTCTTACTAAACCCAAAGCATTTCTATCTATCATTCAGTGCTTTTTTTTTTTCTCTTTTTTTTCCACTTTACTCATTTTGGCTTGTTTAAAGATAGAAAAACAATGTACAAAGAGTCTAGTTTGTGTTTGTAGATGCCTGCTTCCTTCTCAAGCTGGGGTGTCTCTCATTTTGGCAAAAATGAAAAAAAAACAAAAAAAAAAACAAAACCCACATAGCTCAACCATGGCGCCTCCATCTGTTTGGTATTATCAATGGTTGAGAACAAAAAAAAAGCATAGTTTCCAGTTTCTTGACAGAAACAATCACACTGATAACCGAGATATTGTTTCAGAGTGTTGAGGGGTCCCACAAAGCATTCCTGTATTACCCCGACGTCCCCTGGTCTAACGTAAGCTGACTGTGTCCCGTGTTGAGGTCTTTCATATGTATAATATACAAATTTCGAAACGTATTGTGTTTATAATAACTGAAGATTAAAGGCAACAGTTAAATATTCAGTCAGTGAAAAGTCTTCAAGGTGGAAAAAGAAGAAAGCTCTTGTTTAAAAAAAAAAAAAAAAGAACAAAAACAGAGAAACCGGACACATTGAATTAGTGCAACAAAATTGAGGGATGGAAAAAGTGGTGAACAGACCAAAGATACCAAAAAAAAGAAATCATCCAACAAACACAATATATTCAACTTTCTCCTTCGACAACTTAATAATGCGGTTTATACATAAGTCATGAGTATAAAGAGTTAGTGGTTGAGGAGGCAGGCAAACTGTATTTCTACTGGAAAAAGCCAAAGGAGGGGAGGAAAAAAAAAAAAAAAAAGAATATATAAACCAGAATGGCTTTTTAACTCAAGCCCCTCAGCCGACACCGAAGCATACATACTCACCACATCGTTGTAGTAGCGTTACAAGTACTTTTTTTTTAACTTTTTTTTTTTTTTATACAAGTTTCTTAAACAAATACATATACATAGACCAACCAGAAGAAGAGATTACAGTACAGTGCAGTGCCACAAGTACTGAGAGTTATATTGCTAGTACTGGTGCCCACAGACGCATGACAGAGAGAGTGAGAAAGGGGGTCGCAGCATATAACAGTAGGTTTATGTTTTTGCATAGCCTAGTTGAGTAAAGTACAATACGCTACAGAGATGCGTGATGCAGAAACAACATCAGGCGACAACAGGGGGTGGGAGGGTGGAGGGTTGGGGGGGGGTGGGAGAACAATAATCGTGGAACAACCGCTTTGGCTTTATGAGACTGGTGGGTCATTTAAAATTCTAGCACTGCTTGTTAAAAGATAACCCTGAGAGTGGGAAACCAAACCGGCCATCGACATGGCTACCGCACACACACACACATACGCGCACATACACACACACGTTGAAGACAGTGATGGATCCTTGTAGCGTGGAGATGGCAGCGACTTTGGTTAGAATATATTCTGTCAACTGCATGGGTGGATGTGTCCTGTGCCCCCCCCACCCCCTGCTGAGAAAAATCAAACAGCTGCGGCGTGTCTGTTACCAAGACGGAGCTTGATGGAGCGTGGGGTCACAGTTCACGAAAAAAAAAAAACAGTCGCCACAACACATGCAGTAACAATCGTTCTTATTGGGCAGGAGTGGGAGTGGAAGTGGGAGTGGGAGGGATGTCGCATCACGCACCTCCGTTGAGGTTGACAAAAAACAAAAAAAGGCAAAGTTTAAGCCTATAAAACAAACATACACGGTCATATACAATCAGCTATTATTAAATATGAGCGGCCACCGCAACATTAAAAGTACATCCGAATCCAAACAGCTAGTGGATCTCAGCAACTGTGGCTTCGAATAAACAGCACAGAGCAGACAAATCACTCAATGCACAGATGAATGGATGTTTGTCCACAATTGATGACTGATATAGCCCTTAATCTCGGTAAACATGCGAAAAAACCAGGGAGGCATAGTAGTTGTTTGGCAATGGGAAAACTATGGACCTCCAGTTCGCTCATGCACAAAAGAATCCCTTCCCTTGTTCCTCAACCCCCTCTCCCCTGTTATTATGTCTACATTTGTATACACATAAGCAAAGTAATGCACATTAGCAAAAGATTACAAAGCAAATCTCTTACTGGAGTTCATTTTTGTCCTCCAAAAACACAAAACAGGATGAATCACAACAAAAAACCATAGAACTACAAAAAAAATCTCTCTTTTTTTTTTTTTTATCCTTTACTCATTTTCCTCATGCTTTCAAGTCAGTTAGTAACTAATTGTAACCAGATCTGTGGAACAAAAACAGAATGAGCACAACCTGAAAATTTGGTCTTGACTAATTCTATCAGTGCCACAACTAACTAGACACACACACAGTATTTTAAACACTACCCTCAACACCTCGGTCACAAAACCAAAAGTAAAAGTCTATAAGAACACATGACAGTTTAAATCTTGCAGGGTTTAAAAAAAAAACATTTTTTTTAAACCCACATCCCCTTTTCTCAAAAAAGGCCAGCGCGCTTTCTCGGAAAACAAGCTCGCTCCTCTGCTCTGACGCCATCATGCTTGGAACAAAACAAATCAATTACTAATCAGGAGAAATACAGAACAAAACCCACTTGACTACAGCTACTCTAATAAGGCAGTAGCACATCTGTTTCTGCATACAGATGCTATTTTTTCTGTTTATTTTTTTTTATTGTGCAGCTCCATAATCAAGACATTTGCTCTCTAGAGACATAGCAAGGCAGCTTGAGGTGTGTTGGTCAAAAGATGTCTTAAATTACTTCTGCTTATCGGTGTGCAGTCATGCTCACAGTGTACCGGCTCTTCAGAAAAAGGTCATTGTCATCATGTTAGTATGGCTTCATATCTAAGCACCTGCTCAAACCACTGCTGTCTTTCACAACTGCTGCAAAACGTTTTCTAACAGCATGTTTGAATTCTATCTTCCAATTGAAGCCATAAGCCTCTGTACATTGTTTTGTTTCACTCTATATTGATATATCTGGTGCGCTGGGCCTCTTGTATTGTTTTTTTCCTACGCTTTGGCCACAACAGTGCGCACAGTCCCTCCGATGGTAGAACACAGAAACAAACACAACCACAGCCGGTACGGGCTTGGGGCTGCTGCCATTTAGGAGGAAAGAGGAAACACTTTCATGGGCCACTGAGTTCCTTTCAGGGAGGTGAAACGGTACTAAAATTAAACACATTTATGTGCGGAACCCAGTGTCATCATGTCTTTAAGAGGCCAGGAATTTCCTAAAGGTGTCCTTGTCAGGGTTGAATCAGTGCTGGAAATAGATAACTGGAACTGTGATAACTGTGATAACTGGAAGTTTAAATGATATTTAGGGCATTTTTACCTTTAATGAGTTCATCTAGAACAATGAATAATGCACCATGGAGTTTAAACATCATGACAATGCAGTGTTTTGTGAGCTTGTGTGCTTGTGTGAAGCAGGATGGCTGACCTCAGTCTTTACACTGTGCCCATTTGTGACACAAATATCAGAGCAGACAAAAAAGAAAAAAAAACTTGTTCCAAATAAATTTCTCAATGAAACATTTACTGACTTATCAGTTACTGCCTCAAGTCAGAAGACTTTTTTTTTTATCTTCCAACAATTATGTTTTGCGGTGGTTTTCCTATTTGACAACACCCTGTTCTACCACTATGCTTTGAATACATACAGTATATCGGGCAGGCAACATGCGACGTAGAGGAGCATGCAGTTAATCACAATAGATTCTGCAGCTGTGCCAACACTGACTAGACTGCAGCGCATAGCCTGCATCCACCTCAACTTGCTAACACACCCGCTCTCTGCTGCCAGTGGAAAATACCACAACAAATCCATCACATTGCCGAGAGCTACGGGGGCCACGGGGAGTCGAGACAGCGCCAGCTAACTAGCTACCAGCACTGCATAACGGAATATCATGGCTCATACAGTCATAACAACACGATCAAACTAGATCCAGGGCATATACACTTAACATATTTCTTTACTCTGCCATCTGTCAACGTAGTTGTGCAGCCACTGTAATCCATTGTCATTTTAATAAACAGATGGGCAAAGCAAGCAGCACAACTGCTACTTTACTCAAATATAAACACAGAAATTCATGCCTCATGCAAAATACCAGTGATTTTAATTGTTAATCCACCTCAGTGCTGAGTAAGTATTTCAACCAGATGCTACACAGCACTTTAAAAAGATACACAAACAAGACCCAACCCTTCCCCTACTGCACTATAACATCCACTCACTAGTTCACACTCTAGCAGCCCCTGTCAGGAGCTTTGTTGCAACTAACGGTGACATCTGTGGCCTTTACTGACGCACAGCTGGTTATGAAATGAAAAAAAAAAAAGAAAAAAGAAGCAAGTACATCCTTCGTTTCGTTTTCAACATCTAAACTATAATCGGAGCGAAATGCTGCTGCTGACGCAACGCAGGAAATAAAACACGCTAACATAGGGCCACCACAAGGCTTTTCATTGATAACAAGATTTGGTGGCATAGCCCTATCAATTTAATGCAAAGTGGGGAGATCAAGTGCACACAATCAATTTATTCATGAAAAGCTGGTCACTCCTCACCTACAGTCATGCTAACTGGTGACCACAGAGTTGTGGAGACCATAATATGGATATCATGAAGAAAACAAGGGCTGGTGGGGGGGAGGGGGGGGGTAGTAGATGAAATTTAATACCCGAAGATTAAACAAACTCCTTCCTGTATCTCCTTCCTCTGCTATGTGTGGGTGTTTAGTCTCTCCCCTACTTTAGATGTGAAAAAAAATCCCACCGACTTCACACCAGAGAACACCAGACGCTGGTTGCCATGACCTCAGAGCCGTGCCATCACCGTGCAGCTGTGTCCTAGATTTCACAGCACACACACAAACACACACACACACACACACACACACACACACACACACACACACACACACACAAACTCTCACGCTCACACACAGCTTTGAGAAAAAGGAAATGTGTGCTCTTGTTGAATTCTCCAGTATCTTCCTAAATCTTTCAAGAGGTTTGTTTTTTTGACTCCTCTGCTTAAGTCGTAGTGGGGATAGACTGGGGAAATGTTGCTGACCGTGTTGGTATGTCTCTAGCTGACCATCCCACAAGAGGTAAAATGTCAGATGGAGGGATGGCCGGAAATGTTCTGACCAAAGGAGAGTGGCGAGACAGAAACAGAAACATGACAGCAGAGAGCAGGAGCATGGGAGACATTCAGTTCTGGTTTCAGTCACAATGAATTGCTGCCTCCTCGCAACACAGTGACGCTCGCTCACTTAACAGCAGCAAAAAAAAAAAAAAAAAACCATACCAAATGGAGCATCAAAATGTGTTTGCTGGTTTCCCCACTAAGCAAAAGCAAAGCAAAAAAAAAGGAGTTTCTCCACACAATGTATTATTTGTCTTTCCTAATTAGGAGCCATGAAGGATTAGTTATCATCATCATCTTAACAACATGCCTATGTGTTAGTTCAGAGAATTAAAGCACAGACAGTCCCTGTGGTGATGATGATGGCAACAGCTATCTCATATCACCCAGTGTGAAGCAGAAAGCCGCACCGGTTAGCTGGTTAGTTGTGTTGTGGATCACACCATGTGGTCTCCAGTGCTGGTGCTGGCGGTCTGGTTGGGCAGCTCAGAGGTGTGTTCCTTCTGTCTGAAGATCTGCTGCTGGTGCCCGGAGCAGCAGTCCCCTCCGGCGACCTTGCACATCCGGTGCTCTTCGTCGCTTTCCTCTTCAAGCCCCGAGCCCTCGTCCACGTCCAGCTGGCAAACACACACCTCAATCCCTGAGTCGCCGGTCACGTGCCGACGCCGAGTGACGAGCTCCTCGTCCTCCTCCGCCGCCGCCATCAACGGAGCCTCCGCGTTCTCCTCCGCGTTCTCCTCTGCCAGACACTGTGCTTGGACCGGCATGGATACTGCTTCCTGGTCCGATGGTGGGTTTGAGGCCTCCGCCCTCGGTTCCACCTCAGGCAGGGGCTGTAGCACCGAGGCGATGTCAGGCTGGCTCACTTGTGGAGGGAGTGCTGGAGTCGCCTCAGGAGGGTTTTCAGAGTAAGGGGGAGGTGGTGTCGGGGGGTGACCGACCACCTCTTCATAGTCAGGAAGCTTGCAGTCGTTCCAAAACCCTAAAAGTCAGCAAATGCAAAAACAAGACAGTTATACATCCGCTAACATCCATGCTAATTATTTGAGTGATCTCGACCAAACCATGACACCAGAGACCCCAAAAACAGTAAAACTAATCAATACTACTGCAAATCACTGAAGTTTGTGTTATTTTCTCTCAAATGAAGTAAAGACTGTAGTCAAACTACATAATGTATGTAGATGTGACTCTGTATTGCTACTATTGTTCATTTTTATCTAATCATGTAAGGATCACAAGCAGTTAAACCTCTGAAATGCTGATTTGTAATTTGTCAAGCAAAGCAGCATCTTTACTAGTTAATAAAAATAAATGAATAACTCTGATTCATTTCCAAATGACAAAGACCTTACAGTTCATGAGAAGACTGTGTGTCTGTGAGGCCTTTCTGTAATCCACATGTTAAAAACAGGTAAGTTTGCAGGTGTTTCTGATTAAGAATCATGTAACTTTTGCTGGGTATTCCTACCATAATACAACTGGAAGGGAAGGATGGAGGCTGTGCAACCACTTCAATAATGACTAATCTAATATATGTGCGCAACATTCTTGTGTACCTACTGAGGATTTCCCCATATCACAAAACCTAATCCAAACAATACTAAGAGCATTCATTGGGATTCAAAGTCCGATGGCATTTCTCAAATGCTAGTCCCACCTACTATTACACTGCAATTATTTTTGAATCTTCAAAAATTTGCCATTACAAGGGTTGGGTATAAGTTAGTGCTTTCATTTTAAATGGCAATGTTTTATATGTATGGTTTCAAAACAGACCATTCTTCTTTAAAACCATATTATATTTTGTACATTTCATTATTTATAGACATGAGTTGAAAATAGAAAATTATGTTCTCTCAGAAGATATAATTAGAATATATATTTAAAGAGTTTTATCATATTGTACACATCGAGGTTGCATGTTTAAACAGGAGTACGTGTTAGCAGGGTCTCTGTGTGAGTCACTGTCTACACACACTAACAGTTGGAGTTGGAGTCACATTCTTGACATTAAGTCAAACGTGTTCACGGTGGACCTCGGACTCTGACAAGTGTGCACCTTGTCCACTCCTGTTTGTGATATTAGTGGATACAATATCAAGTTTCAGCCAAGGTCTGGAGTAACCACTGACATTAGGGTGGCATCTCTGCTGTCTGCTGTCCTTCTGGCAGCATCACCCAATGAGCTCCAATATACCCTGACGTAATATGCAGCTGAGTATGACAAGATCGGAATGAGGATCAGCACCTCAAACTCTAAGGTTACGACTCACTCTCAGTACAAGGTGGCCGTTTAATTCAGGAAGAGAGTGGGGAGGGCAGCTGTTTCAAGAAGAGTTCAGGTAACTTGTAGGTCTGACAATCACTGCTGGTTAGGTGCATCAGCTGCTGTAATTGTGGACACTGTATTGGATCTTGGTGGTTGAGAAAGCAAAGTTCTACATTTGGATTATCGATCATATTAATCCTGACCCTCACCTATGCACATGAGCTTGGAGTGTAGTGACAAAAGAATAACATTGTGGATGCAAGCTGCCAACATCAAGTTTGGAAGATAATTGGCCACACTCTGATTGCAGCTCCTACACTGAATCAGGGAAGACCTTAGGGCAGACCCAGTAGAGACAAATACCCCATTCAGACCGAGACGGAGGTCAAACTCGGGTTTTGGGACTATCTGAATGAATTAACGTGGGTCAGCCAACCCTCTCGACCAGGTTGGACAGTTTCGTGGACTTGAAGCTTCCGGTCAACAGTAGGTCGACAACAACAACAGTTTGCAGTTAGCAGAAATTTTAACTGTTACCGGTCAGATACAAAAACACATGCCTCACCTCACCTGCATACATCACACACACTCGCCCAGGAGAGTGGTCTGGATGGACAGGCAAGTGTGTGCAATGTATGCATGTGAGTTTTTTTCCTTTTTTGTGTCTCTGAGAGAGAGAGAGAGAGAGAGCGAGAGAAGCAAAACGCTAAAGTGAGTCTCATGCCGGCGGCTTAAAAAAAAAAAAACCTGACTATTTGTATTCAATATAGTCATTTACTACATCCCACGTAGAACAAGCTCACCCCTAGTCAGAGGCAATTTAAATGTAATTTTCCAGTCTACACTGTAGACTGGAATATCTTAATATATGAAAATGCATGAAGTTACTGGAGAAAGTTGAAGAAAAAATGATCCAGGCTTCTAAGCACACACAACCGCAACCCTGTTTGTAGCTCCTAACATCTGTATTTAACATATAAACAACATCTGAATGGAGGGAGCACTCACAGACTATCATAGGTTTTGAAGAACTCACCGCCTAAACATAAAGCTACAAGATGAGGCAGAGTATAGAACTGCGAGATAATTGTACACTAAAAAGCTGAAAATAAAACTAGGAACGAATAAAGCATATCATCTGCTCCAAATATAAACCCGTAGCAAAAAGAAAGACTACTCACTTAAATTGAGTGGTGGAGGAGAAATGAAGGAGCTGGAGGCTCCTTGGTAGGCCATGAGACTGATCTCACGCTGACGTTGCTCCTGCTGCAGGCGCATTTTAACTCTCCGGTGTCGGTAGGCACAGCAGCAACTCAGCATGATGATCAAGGTCCATACCAACCAGAACCCTATTGAGGAGAGAGGCTCCATTGAATATGATCATCATCTACAGATAATTGATGAAACTGCAGGCTTGAGTTGCTTTTACTTTCAGTATATTTTAGTTTCATTTCAGAATGACAAAATAAACAAATCAATGCAATACTTGAGGCAAATTGCCAAATCAGAGAATTAAATGGACAATACGGATGGGACACAAATAAACAGTATGTAATATATCTGAATGAAGAATTGGGAAAAGACAAAAAAAATATTTTGTAACTTACACCAGAGCTCATAGTAATAGGTGCAGCACTCTGTCTCTCCACAGCAGTACCCCATCTCACAGCGATACTGCTCATTGTTTACCCCAAAACAGAACTCCTTCCCCTTAAATACACAGAAAGTGTACACAGAGTGAATGTCTGAGTCAATATTCAATCACACAAGTAAACAAGAAATAAGAATAGCAGGCTATCGATAGGCTGACATCACAATACGTGAGCCATTTAGTCACGTCCGTGTCACTTAGTGTGTGTCCACATTGGGATACTTATATTTAAAGATCCCCTCCAGACATGTTTCAAAATGTATATAAAAACACTTTTCTTTGTATAATAATTTGTCTGATATGGTTTTTCCACCAAAAAAAGTTCAATTATCTTGTTAAAATCCTTAAAATCACATCTACTCCTTCTAAATCATTAAATACTCCAGAATCTATAAATATGCAAATATATTTCATTTCAGAAGTTTAACTGTTGGACACAAGATGTCTTCTACATCACTGTCCTTGTCCAATGTTTGCTCATTGGAGGCTTCAAGTTTCCACATCACACTTGTGTAAATTGAATATTAGACCAGGACTGGCTTCCAAACTATTTGTGATGATGTCACAAATCAGGCTTGTAGGTCCGTCCCTGAAAATTTGCTTTTCAAAGAACACAGAGAAACTTTCCACTTTCAGCAAGATTAATGTGAAACCAGCTTTCAAGTGTCAAACTCTGCACATGCATCATTTTGCACGGTGAAGCTCAAACATTCAACATATTTTTATGAGTGGAGGGGAACTTTAAAGTACAGGTAAAATACACTTGAAATTTAAAACCTAATTTTAAAATGCCACCTAGCCAACAACATCAGCTGGAGTTGAATGCGGCCGATGCTAAAGTGAGTTACATGACTATTTCAACACATTTAAAGTTAACACACATTAATCAGGAAATACAATCACAAAAACAGAAGGGGTTGTTATGATAGGGGCTCCAACAAGTCAGAAAGTAAGGCACAGTCCAATGGCATCTGTTTTTAAAATATAACAAAGTGCCAAAACCTCTTAAGTCATTCGTCCATGTTTAACCTTGCTGAGTGAATTAAAAGAGGTTTTAACGACAACTATAATAAACGAATGACGCCAACGTTTCTGTTTCACTGCCGAACGATGTCATTATGCTAATAAATACGCATATAATATCAACAAACGTGACGATAAAGTACCATTGTGAGGGTTCATATCGTTATCAACTAGTTTTTATAAAAATTTAAATATCTGGGAAGCAAACTGGGGCTGACTGCTCTGTCTGGCTAGCTAATAACAACCATGAATAAACACGTCAATTTGCCGGGTACCAGTTAGCAACTGCTAACGTTAATCTGGCCACCGTTGATTCAAACTGTGAAATTGAGGTTATAAAACACATCCGTGTAGCTTTTCGAGTTACAACCTAACGTAAACCTCCAAGCAAGTTAACTGTCGATATAAACATCAAAACTTTGACTAACTGACGTCATCCACAGTATACAGTAGCGAACCGTGCCCATTTTCCTTTGTGGAGGAGACAAAAAAGGGATCGGCACAAGGCCTCCACAAAGCCCAGGAGCCTCGGCCTCGACTGGAGGCGCCCGCCGACTCCTGGAGCGCTAGCGCCGGCTTACCTGCACCAGACAGGTCCCAGTACAAAGAAGACCTACAATGGATCCCAGCGCTTTCTGCGGCATCTTTCTGGGGTTTCGGCCGTTAACACGACGGGAATCATATAGCAGTCGGTCGAATCGACGGCTAGTTGAGGTGACTGCAGGTTGCTGCTCCTACTTAACGGTTCGGCTCGTCGCACTCAGACATGTTTTTGTTGTTCCTTGAGTGAGAAACAGCGCCTGTAAGTAACATGAAACTGAGTCGAGTATTGAACTGTAGGGGGAGCTGTGTATGCGTGTGTAAAAACCATATATTTCACTTGAGACCCAGTAGTTATATTTAATTAATTTGCTTCATATATATATTTTTGTGACCAACTTTTTCATTGCCCCTCCCCATGCACTCCAAGTGAATGAAAAACTCATATCAACATCTCTGTCCAGGGTCTTTACATTACCAAAAAACAACCAACCAACAAAAGCAGCCTGTACCCTACCACCCCCTATATCCTATACACCTTGGCTGCAAACAAAACAAAACAAAACAAACGAACAAACAAAAAACAGAGACAAACAAACAAAACACAAAAGCCAAAGCCAAACTTTTCAGAGCTGACTGTCCATATCAAACAATACATTTCTTCAGTATCGGAATTTACAAACAAAAAAGCAAAAACAAAAAATGTTAAAAGCTGTATAACTATTGTAACATTTAAAATCAACTACTTATTTTTTCATTATTACATTCTTTAGTCCCCCTGGCGTGCTTGTAGATACAAGTTGTATACACAAGGTGCTGTAAACTTGTTGTATACTTTTTTCAATAAAGTTGTTTCTAAAAAAAATTGAATAAGGCTTCAGGGTTCATGTCATAGATATAATAATAAGATATAATAAGTTCTTACAATTCATCCATGGTTCATGTCAGTCTGTGATTCAAGTTCAATGCAGAAGATTGCTACAAATCTTTTTTTTTATTTTACAATTTTATTAACAGCACAGTAATATTACAAGCCAAACAACAGTAAAATGAGCATTTGGGGAACATTTTTAATAAATAAACTGATACATAATACAAAAATCAAAAGAGAAAAATGAATAAATGTAAATAACTTTAAAAAATGAATAAGCAATATTGCAAACCAACTTAAATAATAATAATAATATAATTTAAAAAGTGTGTTTGTAGCATGTATCAAAATCATAATCATGACACAAAAAATCAATAAGAAAGATCAATTAAACAGTAAAAAGTTTGATCAAATTTAAAAAATGATTTCTGTATTTGTGTCGAAATCATGTAAATATTTCAATTTGTATTATTTTTGGACCTCTGTTTTGCCTGTCATGCCACGTCACACCGCGGTTCCCCTGGTAACCAAACTTGAAAGCTGTTCTTCCAAGAAGCATGGTCAGGATGAAGTTAATCCACTCAGCCTGAGCAGGGGCCACAGCTCCACCTGAGGAAAACATGGTGAGTTATCAGGATTCACAGTCGTAGCCATAGCTACTTTAATGAAACTTTTAATTTATATTTACATTGAATGATTGTTAGTTGCTGTTGTTGGACATGTATGTGATTCTGGATATTGTTAGATACAACTGTCTAACAGTAGATGCCCATGGATAGAGCAGCTAGTGAGGATGAATGGGTCACATGTCGTCACTGTCAAATATGAGCTGTCACTGGAAGTAGCAAGCTGTATACCTGTGATGCTCAAATGTGTGGTTTGGCAAGTTGTAATCGTTTTAGTGTATTCATTTCTAATGTTATTTTTGGAATATTCACTTCCTTTTAGTGCAGGCAAGCAAGCAAACCTTATTTATATAGCACTTTTCAAAGCAGCTAGTTTGAAATGTCTTAACAGGGGAAAGAAAAGGAGACACAAGGGAAGACAAAGTGTTTAAACCACAAAATGTAAAGTTATTAAATCTAAAAAAGAAAAGTGAATAGGTAACTTTTAAGATGCGTTTTACTGTATATGTGCTGGAGTTATTAGTATATGAATCAATTTCTTTATTGACAGAAAATCTGTTGATTCCAATATGGACACAGTAGGTTGCAGAGTCATCTTAGCAGAGCTTGAGCCAAAGCCTTCCTCACCACCTTCTGGGCACAAGCCACTAACAACGCACTCGCCTAATCTGGGCTGACCAATGAGAGCTTTTGTCTCCCTACATGTGTATGTCATTACAAGCGGCTAACAGCTAAATCCTCATGCTCTAGATGGTTCTTGCTGTGAGGCGAGTGTTTAACCTCCTTTATATGCTGCGACAGGTTCGTCTGCCAATCCTTGTCAGCAGACTGGCCACTGATGACTGCTGCAGGCTGCGCAGGGTGCTAGCCAGCTGCTTATTCAAGCTTTACCTGATACAGCTTAAGCCGTGACCCTTTAACAATACAGTGAGACTATGCTGGCAGGGCTTTTGAAATGTCTTTTTAAATGCGGTTTAAATTTGGAACGTGCACTCTGATTCACCTGCAGGGCCTGCTGTCCATTCTTCGAAGGTTGAAGCAGTCTCCAGAACAGGAGGTGCGCTTACTGTTGCTCGGTTTGGACAATGCTGGCAAGACCACTCTGCTGAAACAGCTGGCAGCCGAAGATATCAGCCACATCACACCGACACAAGTACAAATTTGCACACACCCACTTAGTGATAAACTGTTCTATCTTTACACAGACATTTTCCAGTCAAACAGATGTCCAAATCATGCTTTAATTCACCTCCTTCAGGTATTACATTAATCATTAAGCATCCATCTTGTTTTTGAACAGGGCTTCAATATAAAAAGCGTTCAGTCGTCCGGCTTCAAGTTGAATGTTTGGGATATCGGAGGTCAACGCAAGATCCGCCCTTACTGGAGGAATTACTTTGAGAACACAGACGTACTGGTAGGGCCTGCTGGGAAACGCATAAGCTGCTTGTTCAAGCTGCTTGTAGTCTTCATGATGTATTATTCTACATATGTTAAGATCAGTTTGTTAATAATGACTGTACTGTTTGCAGATCTATGTGATTGACAGCTCAGACAGGAAACGATTGGAAGAGACGAGTCTGGTGAGATGCAGTTTACATTTTGCAATAATAGAATAACATTCTTCAGTATGTGATTATTTGCTATATATAGAAACAAGAGAGATTCTCATTGTGGGTGCTGACTCATCACAAACAGTGGGAATTAAACATCGATCATGGATGATTACAGATGATGAAGACCACAGCATGCCAATTACAGTCTATAAATTTTCATTTTAAATTCAGAATCAGATTAGTTTTCTGAATCAGACAGTTGATTATGTTACTGACTCTACTTGTGCGTCTGTTCCTTCAGGAGCTGTCTGAGTTGCTGGACGAGGAAAAGCTTGCTGCCGTGCCTCTGCTAATCTTTGCCAACAAGCAGGACCTGATGACAGCCACGCCAGCCTCTGAGCTGGCAGAGAGCCTCAATCTGCACACTATCCGAGATCGCATGTGGCAGGTCCAGGCCTGCTCAGCACTCACTGCTGAGGGAGTGCAGGTAAACGCTGTCTGCAAACAACACAACATGAATACACCAGCGAGGGTTGAGACTACAGGGCAGCCAGCAAAGTGGCACCAACTGCACTCAAAGTCAGTTTGAATTCTCACTTACACAATATTGGCATTGACATAGTGACTTTTGATAGCGACAGTAGCTTTCAGCAACACAGTTTATACATTTAAAAGCAGCAGTAAATGATAAACTAATCACCATAACTGACTGAAAACTTAGGATGTACAATAACCACAGCTGAACTGACACATGTCACATTAAAACTCACTGACTACTACTTGGCAAATACTTATAATACTTATTATACTTAAAAATACCTATTCATGTTAACTAACAAGCCAGCAGTATCCGTGTAGTTAATTCCTCTTATATTCAGTTGACTCTGGGTGTAAATTTAAAGACCCTCTCCAGTCATCTTTTAAGAAATATAAAAATACTCTGCTTAGAATAACAATAAGTGTACTAAGTGTTTGATAAAAAGATTAATTTAACCTGTTAAAAATTCTTTTTAATTACATCTACTTCTTCTTCCTCATTAAAAAATTTAGAAATTATGAATATGTAAATAAATGTCAAACTCATTCCAAGTGAAGTAACAAGAAGAAAAACACATTTTTTCAGTAAAGGGGGGATTTTAAGGTTGTCATATCCATCAAATTATAATTCATTGATCCTTAAAATAGTACAGCTCCACGCTCAAATTATACATACTATATCATTGCCCAGATTAGTGGTTCAAAGTCAAGCATGTTCTCATCTCTATAAAGACTAAAGAGGCTTTGCTGCCGAGTCTTCACTATATGTATTAAAGTGCTTCAGCCTCCCATAACCAACTACAGTAGGAAAATGTTTTTAAAACAACAACATTCCCTACCCTAGTCAATATATTACACATCATCAAATAGATAACAGATAGATAATGGTCCACTCTGAGTAGCATTTTACAATTTTTTGCCTCGATTTCCTGATTTTATTGGTTAGTTTGCATCAGAGGGCGCATACAATGAGTGCTTTCAACTTATGAGGCAGCTCCCTTCTTCCTCTATTAAGTGCATAAGAAAACATCAGTAGGCTGTCAAAGGAGGAAGTTATTGCCCTGAAAATCAGCAATAAACTAGAGCACATACATGGACTTTGAAGCTGAGGCTCACATGAATTTCGCCTCGCTAATTTTAACAGCACAATGCCATTGATTGTCTGTTTGGTTTTTCCAGGATGGCATGAACTGGGTGTGCAGGAATATAACATTTCGGAAGAAGAATTGACGAACCATCCCTGAAGAACTGCAGTTGCACTTTAAATTTGACCCATTTGGTCATTTTATGTCAAGGATAAGGAGATGACTGATTGTGTTGTTATTTTTTATGAAACTATCACTTCTTTTACTCTGTCTTCACTGTGTTTTTGTGTACTTACCAGCATAAAAAACATTGTATGAATAGAAACAATAAAACAGATTTCACGTTATCTTCTTAACCCTGTATCTTAAAATGTATATATTGTAAATATTAGGCTGTCTTATCTGCTGTTTCTGCTTGTAATATTTTGTAATGTGTGACTTTAAATGTAAGGGTATGAGGACAATGACTGAGTAAACAGATCAAAACTTCTATATTTTGTGTGGTGGATTAATGACTGGTAGGAGATGTGTGCCTGTGAGTCTCTCTAGTCAAAGCTAGAGGGCGGCCTTGCGCTAGTGTTGTCTCTCACAGCTTAATGCCTAATTATTATATTCTCTCCTTTCTTTCCAATGATGAGGCATCCTGTGTCATCATGTTTGATTTGGTCATTTAATGATCACAATTTTTTTTTCATTCAATACTATAAGCTAATTAATCTATTACCGACCACAAAGTCTTTTTTTGACATGCTGTCAAACAGATTCACGGCCATAAACAAGGTAGGCATTAATCAACAGTAATTCATTCAGTGATGCTTCAGCATTTTGCTCATTCACACTCTGTTTTCTTGCAGAGGTGCTAATGTCCACACTGTGTTTTGCTCAGGAACACAAAATGTACTACAGGTACTACAAAAGATGTGTACCATGCACAAAATGACTATAAATATGCTCGCAGGAAACAGACCTCAATACATCTCTCTTCCATGCACAATAAACTACATAGAAACACCTTGGCCATTCAATTACTCAACTTCTCACCTTGTTCACAATGATTTACCACAAGGCAATTGCATTTTCTGTCTACTTTTCGATTTTGTCTTTTGCAGCACATTTGCCACAAACCCTGCTAATCTGAACTGGACGAGTGCTCCACTGTGGTCCTATAGGGCATTTACATACAAACCTTTTCCAGGACTAATAGCTCTCCAATACAATTTGCATTTATATAGCCCCCTTCATACCAACATGATTTGGCGCCTTTGCCCATGATAAAAATAAACCTCCTTTTGGCCTTGAGTTACTGCCCTGCTGCTGGTATGTGTGCACACGTGTCCCTCTCTGTGTGTAAGGTTGGCTGATTTTAATATGGAGCTGCTTGATCTTCCGATGGAGACTGAAACAAGTGCAGAAATCCTCAAAATGGACCTCATAATGATTCAGCCGTCAGTGCAGGAGTGAGGGCTTTGGTCTCATGCAGCAGTGTGTTTTCTGCTTTACATTATATCTGAATATTGTTGATACAGCACTGTTAGGTACTCTTGACCAGGGCAAAGAGTCACAAGGTAAATATTTAGCCACAACAGATCGTCTTGGCCAAACTGAAAAAGGAGACCTACCATTTTTCGGTTGAAGCTGCTTTCATTTTGCGTAAATGCATCCAACACTTTTACAAGGCTCTATGGAGCATACACGAAAAGAGAAGAAAAAAAAAAGTAATGAATAAGGAAATGAAACTCTACCATGTGAAACTGAGAATGAAATGCCCCTCTCTCTCTCCCCTCGGATTGCTTAATCATTAACATCTAATCCATGTGATAATCACCCAGCCTATAAAAAATATACTCAATTACACACAGAAGTACCCGGATAAATCGTTCCAATTTTATCTACCAATAGCATGTGAATCAGACGGCGAAGGCTGTGAAGTGCCTTTAAATCCCAAATGAATAAAATTGGATTTTCCAAATAGAAGAGTGGATTGGAGCAACCAGTCCTCGTTACCTCTGGCTCTATCTCAGCGAGGTGAGAGGCAGTCAGGCCTGCAAAGGGCCATAAATCATGGGACTTTCCCAGCTACTCAGGCCAGCACACCGGCCTCCCACACAGGGGAAACGAAGGGCAGAGAGTCTGATTGACTCACAGGGCCGGAGAGAGAGAGAGAGAAAAAAAAGGGGGGGAGAGAGATCCTGTGACTTAATTAAAGTGTTGTGTATCTCACACACTGTAACTACAGTTCAGTCACTCGGGCACTACAGCAGTGGTTTCACTGATATGACTTAAAAGAGGGTACTGCAACCTCAACCAGATGTTAAGAAAAAAGACATTTAATTCATGTAATAGAGAACATGCAGATGAGATAGAAGGTGAGATAAACATGATGGTTACTGAGAGAAATCTGTGGGATGACGTGCAAAAATATTTTGGTAGATAGATGTGTTTTTCATCTTCTAATTATATAAGGAGGGAAAACATCGACATAGAGGCCAAACAAATAGTGATAAACCAGACTAGTAGCTACTCCACACACTCAACCCCTCATAGTTCAATCGAATTTGAGGTTTCATATGTAACGAGGCTCTTTTAGTGAAGCAACTCTCTCTTCAGCTCGAGGCCCGTTACATACAAATGATGACCAGTGAGGGTTACACGCACAGGTGCTTGTAAGTTGTGTGTAGCCATATCCTAGGTGTACAGTATTTTGCTTCTAATTGACACATCAAGATCTGTTTAGTAGTCGTGAACATAGTACTGCACA
Organism: Thunnus albacares; assembly: GCF_914725855.1. Classification (NCBI taxonomy): domain Eukaryota; kingdom Metazoa; phylum Chordata; class Actinopteri; order Scombriformes; family Scombridae; genus Thunnus; species Thunnus albacares. Next base: position 14,633,172 of record NC_058123.1, on the reverse strand, counting down.
GCTTGTTGGGACAGTTGTATAATGTCTTCTGTAGGGCTGCAACTAACGGTTATTTTCATTATCAGTTAAACTGCCCATTATTTTCTTGATTCATTGATTAATCGTTTTATCTATAAAATGTTGGGAAATAGTGAAAAATAACTTGTAATCTTTTAGAGACTAAGGTGACATCTTCAAATGATGTGTTTTGTCTGATCAACAATCAAAATTCAAAGATATTCAGTTTACTATCATGCATGACACACAAAATCTTTAAATCCTCACATTTGAGAAGCTGCAACCAGAAAATCTTTGGCATTTTTCCTAAAAAAAAAAAAAAAATTCAATTATCAAAATAGTTGATGATTAAATTTCAGCCAATCAACTCTCGATTAAACGTGCAGCTCTAGTCTTGTAAAGTCAGAGGAAATAACCCTTGTGATATTATCAGAGTTATCTGTAGTTGTGTTTGAGATTACAGATTTTTAAAAACTGGGCATTTGGAGTTCAAAAGATTTGAAAAGAAGCTATTGTGTTGCATCATGGGAATTGAAGGATCCAGCTTTTATGGAGCCTGACCCATACAAGGGAATACAGTTTGGGATATCTAAACCTATGCTGGATCAATTTGGACCATTCTGTCTTTTGTGAGTCCCACCACTTTATGTAAGTGTGATATTATATCACTGGACCCCTTTAAAGTGATTATCTGCATTATCTGACTCCTTGTTGGTCAGTCTCCATCTGTGGAAAATGTTAATGAACCAAACCTGAACACGTACTTTTATCAAATAGTTGACCACACTGACAGAACAGCTTTGTTTGTCTATAAGGTTGTAAACTTCAGTACATTATAATACAGAAGTTGTGTGAAAAAAAACAGTCCACAAATAACATGTTTTAACAAACACTAATCAATATTATACTCATTTCATTCACTGCATCAAAGTATTTTAATTTTCAGAGAAATGTATAGACAACTATACATAAAGTTCACTCTTTTAACAAGAAAGCTGCTCAAACTATAATTGAGAAGCAAAACATTTAAAAAGTGACAAGTAGCTGAGGTGCATTTGTATGATAAAGGGGGGGGGGGGGGGGGGGGGGATACCAAATTATTGGTAGAAAGTGTATTAATGATTAATCACAATATTGTTAACAGTCTATCAGTCTTTCAGTTGTTTCTAATGTTGGTGATTGTTTGTCCTGATTCACCAGAATGTAAAAAGGAAATTTGTGTAATGCTGAGGAACATAAATATTACATCTTTACTCTAACAGTAACAATCCATCCTTTGCTTTAATTAATGCTTAACTGTGGCCTCTCATATTCTGTTCTTCAACTCTCTCCTCACATCAAACTACCATGTACCTTGTAAGCTGCTATAATCAAAATGAAGCTGGCCCATCCCACAAGCAACAATTACAGAGTTGGGAATAGTTTGTTTGGCCAGCCGAGTGTCCCTCCTGCCTCATTCCCGGGCCAATCCTTTATGATTAAGCAGATAAGTGCTGGTACTGGATGATAAAACAAACAACAAATGTCCACATTCCTCTCATAGCTCCTTTGATGTGTGTGTGTGTGTGTGAGTGTGAGTGAGTGTCTGCCTCTCCGGGGCTCTTACCTCTCTGAGCCCCGTTTGCTATAATCAAACTGCAGAGTCATAAACGAGTAAGGGATGGGGGACTATAAAAATGATCAGGAGTCTCTATCAGCTGGGGGACAGAAGTTCACACCTCAGAGCGGGTCAGAGCGTGGAGGGGGTCAGCGTAGGGGTCGGCCTGGTAGGGGGTCCATGTTTGATGCTCCTGAGACAGAAAGCAGAGAAGGAGAGGTGGTGTTCGGATGAACTCAGAGGTTGAGTAATACAGTGGGACGCTAGCAGAAACTTTGAGATGAGTACTGACTTTTGTAGGAAGATATTCAGCTATTTTGGGATCAGTATTGAGCGAAGTTGGACTATGAAAGGGTCTAGACTTCCATACTTAACTGAATAAGTCTTGTGTCCTCTTTCAGATCATGCTTCTGATATCTGGGAGTTCCCTGAATATGTAAACTGTAAACCAGTTTATAACAGAGCTCTTCAATAGTTTCTTGGAGTTAAGTTTTCTTGAAGTTTGATGTACACTTACCGGCCACCCAACAACAACAGCTTCTCCATAAATACTACTTTTACAAAGCTTATACATTTTCAGTTTTTGTTGACATTGTCAGAAAGGTGATAATTCTACTTAATGTTTATTACTGAGGTCATAGCTGCACACCAGTACACCACCACCACCACCACCGATTACGACCTCAATAATAAACATAAAGTAGAATTATAACCTTTCTGACTATTTGAACAAAAACTGAAAATGTTTAAGTAGAATTGATGGCAGAGCTTTTGTATTGGATTGCATTAGATTCCACAGGTGTACCTAATGAAGTGGCCGGTGAGTGTAAATGGGAGATGATCCAACTTTGGAACAGACTTCAGAAATATGCCTAAACAGTGGCTCACTTGGAAGATCTTTAACTGGGACATTTTGAATGGACACCCCTGGATTAGGAGGTTAAATGTTAATTTTGTATGATCCATTAATTTTTTGTTTTTCAAAACAGGTTATAGTGTAATTTTCATGATGTTCAGCACAAATTGTTCCTTATGTATGAGGAAAGTTGATGTTTGGTACAAACTTTGACCACAGCGTAGAGCCTCATGTGAAGAATTTAACCAAAAAGCCAAATGTTTTGGTGTGTTATAAGTACTAAAATCACTATAAAAAACATAACTATCTATCTGAAAATGTTTAAGTGCTATTAAGTGTGTGAGGTTGTGTGATCAGAGGTATTTGAATGGTTGTTTCTTTCCCATATTCTGCGGCTCCATTGCAAGAGTTTTATTTCTCATTCATTCTTCTTTTGTAAAAAAAACAACAACAAAAAAGACACATCTGTAGCTGTCCAGTCAAAATGTAGCAAGTCTCACAAGCTATAACGTAACAAGCTCTAAACCCTAACTTCCAAAAAACAACTAACAAAAAAGTTTTAGAGTGTCAAAGGATATATTAAACTTACCAACGTTTTAAATGTGTAAATCTGTTTTGTTTATATATGCATACATGGAGAAGTATGTGTGTTAGTTCATGTAGTTTAGAGTAAGAAGTTAAGCTAATTTTTAACTGATTAAGCTAACGTAAACCTAACAGACATTATTTAGCATGACTTTACCGGCATAATGTTTTGTTATTTGAGGCATATTGTGTAATTTTTGTGAAATTAAAATTGATTTCCACTCAATAATCAGCATTTAAAACGTCCTTGTCACTACTTAAAGTACTTTCCTGTTCAAATCAGTGCAATTGGAAACCAATCATGTTTGATAGATAATAACATGGGTAAACTGTGAAGACTACGAATCAATGACTGACGGACTGGTGTCTCACTCTTCACTAGCGCGAGGTCAGAGGTCATACTCTTGACCCTTCACCGACCCCTTGACTCCAAACTGCACTGGGAGGAAATAACACTTTCCATCGTCCGAAGCGTTCTCAGATTGACTGATTGCCCTTATCATTTGACGGATCTGGTCCAATTCTCTTTCTCTGTCTCCGCTCCCCCACACTCTCTTGTCCCTGCCCGGCGCTCATAATTTGACTTTTTATCACCTCTCGCTGAAAGTTGGACCCAGCGCCATCCGTCATTACAGCACAACGCTGACAGCTCCTCACACATGCATGGATTTTTACATTTGACTCAATCCAGGGGCTTACTTTACTGTAACCGATTCAATATTCCTCAAATGAGCCCACCGATCTATGTACACGCCACAGTGGATGGGATGATCTATAGCACGGCCTTAATAGATTTCCCAGGCCTCAGAGCTCGGCTACTTTAGGGAAAGAGCATAATTTGTGCAATAAAAACATAATTATTCATTTGACTTGCTTGATAATATATGTTATTCACGTGTTCTTAGGCATTACAGCAAGAATGTGTGTATGAATTTTGCATGCTGGTATCTGTGTGCGTGTTTTAATCAACCTCAGGATTGAATTTCACCAGCTATAAATTGAATCATTACTAAGTTTGTACGTTAAGTCCTTCAATTAATAGAAATTCACTAGTTTCAAACCAGTGAGTTTAGAATAATAGGTCAAGCTAAATTTTAACCGATTAAGCTAACGTTGACCTAACCGAGTTATTTGGTCATTTAGCATGACTTTATTGGCATAATGTTTTGTTCTTTGGGGTGTATTGTGCAATACAACATAATTAACCAACATTTTGATCAGTCAAATCAGATATGTCAATCATACAGGTAATATGATTTTGTTATCATATATTAGCAAGATAACGTTAACTTTGTCATTCTGTTCAGTTAGCTAAAACTAATCTCTACTTAATAGCTAGTTGTAGCTAGTAGTTGCTAGCTGTGCAGTGCAACTCACTTTTCTCCACTCTGTAAGCACACATTTTATAACCAGGCTAAGCTTGAATTTATGAATAGCTTGATGAAACAGAGAGTTTAAACAAAAAGTTGTAAAACTCTAACAGACCCGTAACAAATTGAGATATATGACAGTAAACAACACAAACAGTGTCTCCAAGAACCAGATACCTTCTCTTTAAATAAATATGGTGCATATTTCCTGCAGCAGTATGAATCAAATGTTCATGTTAATGATATCATATTATAAATAAATCGCATCCCAATGCATAACAGTGGTGTGTATTTGTGCACAAAGCTATACACTTTCCCGTGAGAGTGTGTGCCACAGAGGCAGCCGGAGAAAGGGAAATATTGTTTGTGTTTTTATTTTGTTTATATCTCCCTGCCTTTTATGGCCTGCGCTCAAGCTTTGCGAGTGCCAGAGAGGGTAAAAGAGAGGGAGAGAAAGAGAGTGTTCTCAATTTCCTTCTAAAAAGAAAATTCATTTGCAGTTGCTAATGTAATGTCATCGTTGTGTTTACTGAGCGTGGATGATGTATAGGGGATGTTGCATTGAGTGAGACTGCTTAATGATGCATAGAATTAAGTCTGTGGCTTTCAGCTGAGCTCCCCTCTCTCTCATACACTCCTCTCCCTCTTCCTCCCTCCCCTTCTCTCTTTCACACACACTCTTTCTCTACGACTCCCTATTCCCTTCCTCTTTCCTTCTCTCCTTTTTACCTCTCTCTTCGTTTAATCCCCACCCTCCTTCTCCTCCTCCTCCTCCTCCTCCTCCTCCTCCTCACCAACCTCTCTCTTTCTCTCTGATACGAGCTGTCTTGGACTGTTGGCCACACGTTGCTCTGTGCTCTGTTGCCTAACTCCATCAATCACTACGAAGGGAGAGAAGAGAGTGTAGAGGGGTGGGATGGTGGCGGTGGCACGAGGGGGTGATAAAAAAGAATAAAAATAAGATATGGTTGGAAAAAAAATGAGCAGGATGAAAACACACATTGGGTATAGACAGGATCAGTTTTAGAAACCTGGAGGGAAGAGAGCAAACGAGTGGGAAGAACACCTCTTACATTTAATGATCCGCTGTGCACAGTGCCAGTCCAAATAACTGCCTGAATACTGTGTGAATATATAGATGCAACTGTGTTATTTCTGGCGGTAGCTATGATTGTAAGTGTGCTGGAGCCGGCCGGGCGCGATGATGATAATGATGATGATTATGATGATGTGATTTCAGTGCTTATGTTAACGGTTATTACCTGAGCGAGATGACTACCTGAGTGGGATGAGAGCTGAGTGGGAGGATTGTAGTTGCGGATGAGTTACAAGAGAGAGGAATCAAGAAAATATTTTTAGGTTACTACGGAAACACGTCCTTTAATTCATCCGATTCGGAAAGTGATGTAACCGAAATGCTGTTATTTTTGTTCTGCTGGTGTCTTTGTCTGTTTACTGCTTAAAAATTATGTATATTATTGTTGTGTATGTGCTTGAAGATATGCTGAAATATTCAGACTGCTTTCTTGGAAATATCTCAGATACTGCAGAGTTGCAACGTACATTGTTTTCTTTAATAAATAGACCAGTCCAAAGGCAAAAATTTGAAAAACATGATCAGTTATAATCAGAAAAGATCAATAGACAAGGAGATTTGTAAAGACATTACATGTGTTTGCAGTTCACCTGTGTGCATTTTGATTGGTTGTTCTCAGCTTATTGTTAGTATCGCTCCCACACACTTTGGCAAGAGGTTGTGGTGTCAAAGCTGCTCTTGTTTGGTTAATTTGTTGTGTCACATGTAGTAGCTGTACACAATGGCCTTGCTCCTCGTGTTAGAAACTTCATTAGATTGAATTATGTGTAGCAAACTTAATAGCTTCTCAAGCAGTAGTGGAGGTGTACTAAGAGGACAGAGAGTTAAACAAGAAATAGGAAATGTTGAAACCAATCAGAGGGTAAGTGAAGTCTCCTGAACCACTTAATGGGCAAGTTCAATCATTAAATGGAGTATAATTTACAGAGGTATACTTCAGTATGAGGAGAAATTATATTGAAGGGTTCTTTCAAATGAATTCAGTCTGTAGTGCATGCCCTAATAATGTTTTATTCAGTTTAACTGGGGGAAAAAAACACACATATACAGTACATAAAAGTGAGATACTAGTGGAGAAACAATATTATACCATATTTCAAATTTCTTGAAGCAAATGTTAATGTTGCCATTCAATTCTCTTCAGGTTTCAAAGACAAAGGAAAAAATTTCTTTATTTGGCTGTCAAAGAATTGCTCCACTATGATAACTAACTAAACTGTATGCATGTGGATAAATATAAATGAAGCAATGAATTTATATATCGCATTAGGTATCTTCACTATAGGGACACCTGCTGGACTTCTGCTCTCACCTTCACTCATCATCTATTGGATCCTGCAGTTATATTTTCCTAAAGTAAACATACTTCATACTAAACAAACATCAGTTTCGCAAAACTCATTAAAAACTATTTTAGCATTTGGGAGAAAAAAAAAGTTGTTTTCTTGATCTGTGGCAGCAAAATTAACGTTAGAAAGTTGAACATTTCAGGAGAAATTCAAGAATAACAAATATTTGGATAATTCAGTGTTGACGTGCAGATAATAAAAAGTAAATGTGTCAATTTACTGAACTGTGTATTCACATTGTGCCATCCAAACAAAGTGTGATTCATGAATTTTACACATTGGGGCTCTGTTTGACAAATACTTACTATACTTATCCTCAACAAACTTAGAAGACTGGGATAGAAAATGAAAATGATGAAAATTCATTATTAATATTCTCAAAGTTATTGATCAGAGCACTAGGGTTCGGTAAGGAAAAGCTCCCAGAAATGTGACGTTCTGCCACTCATCAAGAAATGACACCTTTACAGGCAACACTGCACAGATTTCAAGTTGTAAACGCTCACTTGACCAGCATTTAAAGTATGGTGCAAAATTATTATAATCCAAGTTGAAATACAGCTGAAAGACGTGATTTCTCAGTTTCAAAAAATCTGTTCTTGCCAACTGGAAATGGGAAAAATAACAAACACATCTGCAAAAATATGAATTAAAATTGAAATGCAAATGGCAAACAATAACACTTGTTTACACTACATGGCCAAAAGTATGTGAACACCTCTTTCCATAGTTACACATGACACATTAATCCACATGTTTGGCTGTTTGATATTGTCCAGTATGAAATGGAAAGAAGAGACTGAGATGTCAGCTCAGAGTTGGCCTGTTTAGAAACACACAAAAACACATTTTGTTTGCGTGTTGATTTTACAGTTTCTCTCTCACATCCCACTCCTTCATCTCTCTCTCTCTCTCTCTCTCTCTCTCTATCTCTTCCTCTCACTCACTCACTCCATTGCTCCATTGTGATCCAGCTGTCCACCCCATTCATCATCCCGCTCTCCCCCGCACAGAATTATTATTTCTTTGATGTGTTACTAGTTGAAAACAAATCAATTTTTCTGGCCATCAATTTATCATTTGGAATGGGGAGTCACACTTGAGTTGTAGGGGCAACCACATTTTCCCCGATTCCAACTTGCACTGGGCACTGTGTGTGTGTATGTATGTGTGTGTGTGTGTTTTTGTGTGTACACGCTGTATATGTGTGAGAAAAATGCGTGTATCCTGTTGTGATCAGAGCTTTCTGTAAATGCGAGATGCGGGATGAAAGAAATCAGAGGTAAATAGAAATGATGGGAGGAAAGAAGGAGAGGAGTAGTTTGGGAAAGTGATGGGATGAGAGAAAGGAGTGTGTGTGTTGGTGTGTGTTTGTGTGTGTTTGTGTGTGTGTGTGTGTGTGTGTGTGTGAGAGAGAGAGAGAGAGACAGAGAGAGAGAGAGAGAGAGAGAGAGAGAGAGGGCTTCCCTCTTCTTCCAGTCACCCTCCTTCACCTAACGTCTGTGATAATTTATCACTCCTCCTAGCTTGGCTGACAAACTATTTGCAGGAAAATGAGTTTTTCCGCCATGGATTTGTCCTCTGGGAATAGAAAGGGGAGCTGCTGTGTTTTTATTCCATCGCACACACACACACACACACACACACAAACACACACACATACATCCACACACACAGATGAACGGTTGTTCACGTGCACACACACACGGACTGAGGTCTCCAGTATTTATTGGGGGGAGGGGGAGGTGGTTAAGATAAATGAGGTAAATTAATAGAGTCACTGAGGGAAAAGATCTGCTTCCGCACCAGCAGATCTGCAACTGACACACAAGAGATGAGCACATACCCCCCCCCCACCTCTTTCTCTCTCTCATTCACTCTCTCTACTCCTCTCTCTTTCACCTGCCATCCTCTCCCTCCCTCCCTCTCTCACTTTGCTCCCCAGTCCTCCTGATCCCTCATTTGCCCTCCCACAGATGACAAATGTAACACTCAGACAAACAGCGATCAGGGCCATACAGCATAATGTCAGCTTAGATCAACACTGGGACAAAAGCAAATATCACAGCATCAACACTGCATTACAAGCACTCCACGTGCGCGTGTGTATGTGTGTGCGCGCTTCTATGTATGTGTGCCATTATTACGGCAGCTGGCCTGGGTCACTGGATTCCAATCTCACTTTCAACCTCATCAACCAAGATATTGACAATGTGCTTGACGGAGAATTACATGACAGTAAAGGCCTAATTACGTTGCTATTACCCTGGGCTATCCATAATCGTCAAACATGACGCATCAGTGGGACATCACAGCAGTAAATCAGCGGGCGCTCCCTCTGTCTCTCTTAATGCCTGTTAGAATTACAGTGTTAACATTTCTTTCCACTTTATCGTCTGTTGACAACAGAGTCAGCCAAATATACTGAAGTCAGAAACGCTTACGTTATATCACTCTAATGAATGTAAAAGTGACTGTTTGAAAATATATGGGCTGCATAACTATAACCTCTATTTTTCTTACCTACCTCCCTATATGTAGCTTAACAGTAGACTGAGGATACAAAGATGATGCAGACAGACTGTCAAAAAAATGGTTTGATTGTCCTGTTCTCACACATGACATCTACATTTACCTCCATTGACAACACAGGTAAATAATTAAGCTTATTTTGACTGTTCACTCAGTCAACATCTAGCAACAGCTACCTCAGCTTGAGGTTGGAAGTCAATGCAGAAGTACCTTTTAATGCGATGTCATTGATGGCCACTAAAAATCCCTGGCTCTGATTGACTCCCATTCAAAAAGTGGCAACTTCTCTCCAGAAATACTAATACTAATATTTTCTTCAATGAGTCATTATGGTCTCAATTGTCTATTTTAAGTGCGCTGGTGGTTATTTTGGAAATGACTGCTCCGTTAATAAGATTTGAAGACTTACAGTAGCTTTAGTGTCTGCAGTGTGGGCGTTGATTGACAGCTGTGATTGACAGTTCGTTCACCTGCTGCTCTCCCCGCCTCCAGGACTCACACTGAGGCTATTTTTGCAGTATCTCAGTAAATGTAACGTTACTTGAATTACAATACCTGCCCTGTTAGCATCATTTGGCTAAAGTCGCTAATGTTAGCTTAAGCATGCGCCGCTCAGTGTTCTCAGTCCAGGGCATGTTTCCAGAGTGTGAAAGGCAACACCCTGCACTCCTTATTTGAAGGTTTTGGCTCCAAATGGAAAAGATGGCACCAACCACAAGCTGCAACTCTGGGCTTCAAACTGGCTCCACTGCAAACCAATGGGTGATGTCACACTTTGCTACGTCCATCTTTATATACAGTACATGATTATCAAGATTTTAGTTGTAGGTGGTTTACAGCTTTAGAGTCTGCTTGCATTATATGTCATATTTCAGCTAAATTGTATTTAGTAGGCCTGTAACTGACTCTCTGTCTTTTTATTACTGTCCTTCCACAGAAGCTCAGCAGGGAAACACTGTCCAAGGAAATGGCGTTGAAAGATGTTGAAAGAATTATTGGTTGCTGTCATCCTTCCTCTTCTCCATACTGGCCGTGAAGAGATCTCTACTTTAAAGCCACAGTCTTTGTTCTCTGCCTTTTAGCTACAGCAGTCTAAGTTAATCAAGTGGGTTTTTTCCAAAGTTACATTCTTTTTAGTAGTTTTAAATTGGAGCCAATTTGGAGTGGATCACTTCACGGCCAGCACGGACAGGAGCAGCAATCAATAACTCTCTCAATCTACATTGGCATAGATTGGTAGCTACCGTCGAGGGCACTGGAGTCATGTCAGCTTGACAATATTTACTACAATATTTGCATTGCATGTAGTGGTGTAGGTGTTACACATCATAGTCGATCCATGATCCATATGGATCGCCCCCCATGGTTCGGCAGGCATGTGAACCGCGGATTAATTGCAACATTTAATGTCTCATTTAAGACAACGTAAACAAACTGCTGGAAGTACAAGTCATGGACAGACAGCTGAGCAGCTAATTAGCTACATAGCTGCTAACTGACGTTAGCGGTGCACTTTTCCCCAGTGAATGTTTCTTTGGTGGCTCGTTCAACAAGCTGCAGGACAAGACGTGTGTTCATGTTTGCAAATTATCATCAAGTTTTGATGATGTGGACACAAAATGTTGTTTCATTCACTACCATGTTTAAAAGAGGAAGGTATCAGGCCTCATATTGCAATTTAATTTAACAATTGAGCATTGAGTATTTTATATATTTTATTTAAACATTAGACATCTTGAATGTTGTTTTCATTTAAGACCATGGGCAAAAGTTCCTTGCTGTAAGTGTTTTACAGAATATATGGAAAACAATGTTTTATTTGTCCCTCCCCCTTTTTTTTGGCTGATCCATAAAATGATCCGATCCATGACTCAAATCCATGATACGATCCGAACTGTGAGTTTTGTGATCAGTTGTCCCTTAACTGCATGTATGTCAGAAAGGTTAGTGTCAGCCTAAAAAATATGGCAAACTGTTTAGCATGAATAATGTAGTGTGTAGATTTCATTTAGATGGCTTTGCCCTCCCACCCTCATTACTGCCTGTGGTTGCAGAGAGAAACCGTATCCAGCTACAGTGAAGCAGCCGCGCCGATGAATGAATATGAATTTGGTGCTAATTACACTGTGAATAATTCACTGAAATGTTATTAACACAACAAAACCTGTAAAAAACTCATCTGACCCCTCCCACCCCACGCCGCCACCAATCAGAAACCAGCTCACATAAACATGAAGTCTGACTAAATGAATTAAAGATTCCATGTGGAATTTTTTTGTAAACAAACAAAGCTTCTGTTTGCATTCAGTGTTCAGTTTCTCACCACAACACATTGATAACAACTAACATCTACTAACAAACATGTTACATTACTTACATCTATGTTCACTAGCTGCACTCTTCTTCTCTTTCTTTGCTCACACATTTTTGCATTACTTGGTGCGTTACCACCAAATATTTGAGTGTTTGTTTACATTTTAACAAACAGTCTCCATTAAAAGTCTGCTGAATTAGCTTTTAGCAAGTCCTGTTTGTAATGTAGCCTACTTTCACTGGATTACTTTCAAACTGAAGAAACCTTTAAAATGTGATGATTCTCAGGCAAGTTCTGCAGCCTCTTTTTTCTATGATTTCAAAACATTTTCAAAACATTAAACACATATTCTTAAAATCACTTTGGCAGATTTTGAACAGAATTTTCTCTTAAAGCAACATCCTCAAAACATTGCAGGAACGTTTTATAAAATTATGAAAAGCAGTGAGGCATTCTTTCAAATCCAATGTTTTCCCAAAATCACAAAATTCATATAAGTCCAACGCTGCTGGCAGCTTTAATTTAGTTAGTAGTCCTCTGCCTTTTGGGCTCGGTCCCTAATGATAATAATAATTCAGTGTTGGATCTTGAAACTTGAATATAAGTTCACCACCAGTGGCAGATTTTTCTTAGTGACTTGTAATGTGGGTGAAAGGTCAGAAACATGTCTTTGAAATCACTGTTGGAACAATGACATGGAAAAATGCTAACACCAACATACCGTATTGGCCTATATGGGAACCGATGTGGACAGAAAAACATAAAACCATCAGGAGAGAAAGACTCAATAAAAGCTCATGAAACGGGCTGTTGTAACATCAGTTACAGAGGAGCACAGAGAATATTTGACTCCCCACCTCCTCCTGTGATGTTCATCCTGTCTGAATGGAACTTTACTCTTGTTTAAATCATAACATAATATTTCACAGCAGAGCTTCTACTTTCTAACATTCACAGTAAAGTAAAGTAAAGTCATACAGTTGTTGTTTTTTTATTTTTTATTTTTTTATTTGTATTTTCATTTGGTATTTGTGATCAATTGAGGTTTAATTTAGTAGTTTCCAATCAGCCTGACCTGCATGTCTTTGTGTTGTGGGAGGAAACCCGAGAGCCGGGAGAAAACCCACGCAGACACGAGGAGAACATGCAAACTCCACACAGAAACAAGCAGAAACAGGCAGGTGGAGGTGTTTCTGTGAGGCTGCAGTGCTGATCACTGAGCCCGCGTGCCGCCCTGAAGGGGGAAGGAAGGAGGTTAGGAAAGGTGGAGGGGAGAGGGAGGAGAGGTAGAGGGGGAGAGAAGAGAGGGTGGGGTTTAGGGGGAGAGGAGAGAGGGGAGGGGTGAGGAGAGAGGTTGGCGGAGAGAGGTGAAAGGTAGAACGGAGTAGGAAGAGGAGTTGGGGGTAAAGGAAGATGAGGAAAGGGGGGGAGGATGGGGGTGAGAGAGATGGAGGAGAGGAGGGAGGATGGAGAGAGGGAGGAAGGGTGGAGAGGTGAAGGGGTTCTGCTTGTTGTTCAGCCTCCGCTGGACAACAAGCAGTTTCCTCCACCTTTCTGTCGCTCTTCTTGCGTCTCCAGCCCCAAAAACCTGTTTTCTTCTCCTCTTTTTCTTTTTTCTTCTTTTCCATCTTCTGCTCTTGTTCTTTTTTCTTCTTTTCCATCTTCTGCTCTTGTTCTTTTTTCTTCTTTTCCATTTTCTCCTCTTTTTCTTTCTTCTTCTCTTCTTTTGCTCTTTGTTTCTTTTCCTCCTTCTCCCGTTTTTGTCTTGCTTTCTTTTGTTTCTTGTCCTCATTTTCTTGTGGTTTCTCATCTTTATTCCCTTCATTTTCTTGTGGGTTCTCATCTTTATTCCCTTCATTTTCTTGTGGGTTCTCATCTTTATTCCCTTCATTTTCTGGTGGGTTCTCTTCTTTATTCCCCTCATTTTCTGGTGGGTTCTCTTCTTTATTCCCCTCATTTTCTGGTGGGTTCTCTTCTTTATTCCCTTCATTTTCTTGTGGGTTCTCTTCTTTATTCCCTTCATTTTCTTGTGGGTTCTCTTCTTTATTCCCTTCATTTTCTTGTGGGTTCTCTTCTTTATTCCCTTCATTTTCTTGTGGGTTCTCTTCTTTCATCCCCTGGTTTTCATGTTCTTTCTGTTCCATCTTCTGGCTGTGCAGAAGCGCCTCCTCTCTCAGCTGGGCAGAAGCTAACAGTGTGGCTTTTTCTGCCTGACATCTAGCCGTGACCTTGTCACACTCCTCCTTCCAGAAGCGTTCGATGGTGTCGGCCTGCATGGTCTTGCTTTGGACACTTTCTCTGAGGGAGGAGATGAGTGTATCTCTCTCAGAGATGTCCTCTCTACTCTTCTGGAGTAGAGAGGACATCTCTGTGAGTTCCCTCTCCCTGGACTCCAGACGTTCCTCCAGCCTTCTTATGGTGGCGTTACTGGCCTGTAACCTCTGGTCACAAAGCAACCAGTTACCCAGCATGGGCTCCACAGTTTGGGACCAGTTGTTCCATTCTGCAATCTGCCTGTGAGCAGTGTTGAGGCAACTTTGCAGATATCCACAGTTGCGGCAGGGAGGCCTTCCAGCCGGTGGTCTCTGCCGGTTGGGATGCTGATTAGGATGCTGATGTGGTGCAGCATCAGCAAATCTGCCCTGACGTCTTGGGTTATCTCCTCTGTTCATTGTTTTTACAAAGTAGACGCTAGTTGTGGGTGAAGGATGGTCTTCGTTCTTCGTTCTTTGGTCTTTGATAGACTGTGGATCTGTAATACGATTCTTGTGTTCAGATGTGAGATGAAATGGTCTCAGTTTACAGATAAACTGATCCTTCCACAATCTTGCATCATAAAGCCGTCTTGCCTTTGATGTGTCATAGGTTGACAAAGGTCACATGTCTGATGACATCCGGAACTGATGACATCATGAGCTCAACCTTGGAGGAGGTCATGTGACCTGACAGCAGATATCAGATTAAAAAATAAAAGTTGGATTAAAAAATAAAAGTTGGTCTAAAAAATAAAAGATATCAGGTTAAAAAACATATCATATCACATTTAAAAAGATTGAAATCTTTGGAGCAAAGTTACATTGATGTTGACATTATTTAAATTACTGACTAATGATCTCTAAACCAGCTGATTTCTACTTTGTTTTGGAAGCTGATTCATCAAACACCTTTAAGTTGAACTTGCTTTGTGATACAGACCCCTGAATAATTTACCTAGTTGACAGTTAAAGGCTGCTGTCAGTGTTGGAGGGATATTAGAAACAGAAAAACTCAGTCAGTGGTCATCATAATGCAAAAATGAGTGCAATAATTTCTGTTTGAGACCTCATTGTCATGACATATTGTCAAGTATTGTTTCAAGGGGGTTTAAATGACCACCATAGAGAGTTTTTTTGGCCAGATTCTGGTATTTTTTATGTCAGAATTCTTGGATTTGGCTCTTTTAGGCCAAAAATATGAATTTAAAGAACGGTATCTCATGATTCTCCACCAGAATTATATTCCAGGTATTGTTATGAGGACTTTGAAGCAGCATTAAGACAATTGTGAAAGGAGATCAAGTTTGAGAAAATGTGTTTTAACAGTTAAATTAATGTACAAAATCACAGATGTTTTGGTGGCTATAGTCAAAAAAATTGTAGGGAGGGTGGGGTTGCACTTGGAGACTGAAGACTCTTGACCTCAGTATCTCCAAAATCCTGGCCACAGTCCTGCATGGGCAAGTAAGTTATCAGTTAAGAATGATCTGACCCTATCTTTCCAAGGGTTAGTTCACCCAAAATTATAAAAAATGACACATTTTTCCACTGACCCTTGTGGTATCTAGCCATACAGATAGTTTTAGTTTTATGTGCTGGAGCTCTGAGAGACTCAATCCAACACAATGAAGGTGAATGAAGTTTTGTTTGATCTGCTTACAGCATCATCTTTTCATTTGTCTCTCTAGAAATGTTATCTTTGTCACACAACACAATCCACAGACCTCACTGTGAGCAGTTTTCACTGAAACGCCTTTCTACCAAACATATGAAAACTGTAAACAGCTCAGTCTCTGAAGCCACTTTGGGGGAAGTAAGAAAATACATGAATTGACCCTTTAAGTTCAGTCAATTATAAATCTAGAGTTATCCTCAAAGACACATAAGCATATCCACATTTTCCTCTTGTGTAAAGTGGCCTGAAAATGTCTTGTTCTGAGTCTCTTTAGCAAGTTAATTGGAAACAAGACATGAATCCAGAAGATGACACAAAGTGTTTTGGTTTCCTCACTGACATTCACTGCGACTGCTAACAAAGTTGTGCTTTGATATTTTCAGCATTACAGCTGCATACTGCTCTGTGGATAATGAGGTTCTTTTACCATCCGTTTGATTAACTCCGCTGCCCACGTCTCCACTTGTAAGAGGAGCACCTGAGTTCCCACGAGGACACCCGACTCCATGCCCCCCCCCCCCTCAAAACATTACAGCCCTACTGCCAACTTTGTGATGCCCGTCTCCATGGAGACCACCTCTGACTGACAGGCATGAAGACAAGGTCCACCAGTCGCTCTGATCCTCAAAGTCTGCAATTACTAGTGTGTGTCGATGGGGGTGCGTGTGTGTGTGTGTGTGTGTTTGTGGCCTGTATCACCCACACTGCATTCATTCATGTAAATCATTAAAGTAATGACTGCACATTTTGATAATATCCTCCACTTTTACTCTATTTTAGGGGAATCAAAAATGAAGTGAGGAAGAGGGTCAGCAACAGACCAAGAGGAGCTGACTCTGAGCAGGTAAAAACCAGAAGCTGATCAAATGACATTGATGTAAAATCTTGAAGAGTTCACATCCGACCACCAGTCTGAATTGTATGTGGGCTAAACACAGCTAAACACTGCTCGCAGGACAAGCCCCTCTGTTGCTAATGGCCATTACTGCCTGTATGCCATTGTACGCCTCACAATAGCAATCACGCTGGGATTTTGTGTGGCGCTTGCCGGCAACAGTTATTAGCCCCCCAAAAAAAACTTGAGGGGGAGCAGTCAAGAGAAGAACAAGAAGATTTGGGGTTCTGAGGGGAGGGTGTAGGGGGGGGGGCGGCGTCAGCAGGAGGGACGGGGGAGGACAGGGTGCGGGGTCAGAGGGCAACACCAAAGCGGAAATGGGAGGCACAGGGGGAACAATGGAGGGGGCTGGACTAAGACAGACAAAGCTGGAGGGAGGGTGGACAGTGCACAAAACACAGGAAGATGAGGAGAAAAAGATGAGGGGACCGAATGGAGGGGAGCCAAAACAGATGGTAAAGGCTGGTCGGAGAGAAAGGGGCGGCACTGAAAGGATGATGGTGGTGGTGGTGGTGGTTGTGGTGGTGTAGGGGGGACAGACATGCATCATGACAGTAACAGCCAAGGAGACAGGCTCAACACCTAAATATGCCTGGTTTCCATATCGGCAACACTGTTTTGGAGAAGAAATATGAACAGATACATACTAAATCCAAATGTTTGCAGCTTTCATGGGTGAAACAGAACTTTTTCTATTAAATATGGACTCCATACTTTCTTAAGGGGAATATTTTGTGTCCCAGTCTTCACGGTGACATAGTGGGACACCTGAGGACCTTCTGTGGGCCCCAGAAGACCTTTATCAAAATGTGAAATTCTTCACTTTACAAATAAGTCTACAGACAGACAAAAATACAATAAAAAAGGAGGAAGTGGGTGAATAAATACACATAAATTAAGACAGATATTCTCAATATATTCTCCTATATATTGCAAAAGAAAAAACGTTTTTCAAAAAGTGACTGAAATCCTCTTAATCAAGAATGAGGCAGAAAATATACAGTACGTTTCAGCACTCATTGCCTTAATGGGATCATCAATACTGAGGTGTTTCTCGGGCTATTATGACCTAATTATCTGACTCATCTCGACTCGCTGACCACCAAGAGACATGCGCTGGATGAGATTTATAAAACTTGTCATTAAGTGGGGCTTTTCCCCGGGAAGCATTTATCTTGGAGGGAGCGCGCGCACGCATGCAGGAGGAGCAGGAGGAGGCGATGCATCAACTGCGGGAGCGCGCACCGCGAGTCACTCACACCTCTGCGTTTTGATGGAAGATGATAAACATACAAGGAAGGAAAAAAAACATACTTTTGTAATATTCCTGTCGAGTTTTTTTTTCAGAATGGGGCCACTTCATCTTCAATAGGTCTCATTGTAATATTCGTCTAATCTGTGTCTCTTTATGCTGTTCACTCGTAATAACTTCATATATCTTTATATTTCGTGATGTACTTCTCAGCATATAATCCTAATTTTTGGGTTCCCTATATGGTGTATTAGTTTTGAGTTACATGTCGAAAGTTTAATAAAGTTTTGTGTCATAATATCTCCCTCCTCAAGATATTCCTGCTGGATTACGAACAGCTATGACTCGACTTTTACAGCAACTAAAATATATATTAAAAAGGGGGAAAAACACCTTCCCAGACATGTGAAATGAAACCGGTGCATTGTATATTTGGAAAATTGACTTGTTTCCAATTTAGTTTGTGCTAAATAACTTTTAAATATAAATTAAGCACAAAACTACAGTGGAGTAATGAATGTTGTCCTTATCTCTGCAGTCGGAAGTGTTTGGTCTGACCTCTTGTTGGCACCTGTCGCCGCAGGTTAAGCTGCTTTTTTTTTTTTTTTTTTTTTTTGCAGACACACAAACTTTGCTCGGGGAAGTAAATCCGGGCGGAGACACACCCGGAGAGAAACAGAAACATTGCAGCAGGCCTTTATCTCTCTGACTGCTTGCATCGTTTCGTTCATGTCAGGTAACATTCATGAGGGGGGAAAAAAGCCGCAAGTGAAGGAAAGAAAACTTTTCCTCAAGTGAGGGAGATACTCTGTTTATACCACCAGATAATATCACAATTATCTAAGCATGTTAATCCAATTATTTGGCACTTTGCAGCATTATTACCCCGCGTAAAATGTGCAGCCAGGGCCTTAACAAACAGCTGATTATAGAGGGAAAATGATGAGGTGCGTTATTTAGGGAGTCAGCAACATGAAGGGGGGCCAAGAAGTCCAGGAATATGTGTTCAAGGCTGAATTAAGTCCAAAAAAAAGACATGATTTAACCAGCGTGGTGAATCATTCATTTAAGGTGACAAACGGGTGCGTGTGGAAACATGTCTGACCATGTTATTGTTGGGTAGAGCTTTGGAAATATAACCCCCATTTAGCATTGACATATTACATACATTATAATTAATAATAAATAATGCAAACGATTAATTAATATAAAATACATTTTGTGAAATCCTTATATACACCTAAAAAAAACATTTTTCCCCCCAAGTTGCACCTCGTAGCACCACCAGACATTTCATTTCTCCTTTTTATACATTTCAGACACATAAAGACACGCAGACAGGCCTAAAAATATACGACACATAGCCTCAATAGAAAGTTCATATTTACAGTTTATTGCGTGTCGTTTGGTTGAACTGTCAGATTTGGTTTTTAAACAAGGAGGAGATAAGGTCAGTTTTATCATTTTGACTTGTTTTTTTAGGTTTTCACGACACATTTTTCTGTGTGAAAATGAAGGTTTTATTTTCTATTTAGCACAGAATACCAATCATCTTAGCAAAAAAAAATGTATTTATGTGTGTAAGTCTTCTTTTAGGATGATGTCTGAAGTCCAATAATCTACATTTTATCCCCTTTCTTCTACTATAGCAGTCAATAGCGAATTGGTGGCATTAAAGATCAAGATATTTGTTACTTTATTATACAACTGATGGACCTCAGTAATATCTGACATCATCCTGCCTGACAGCCTATGAAAACACTTTTGGGGTGAATATGAAGCTTGATCTTACTTATAGTTGCAGTTTCACATCACTACAGTGGAATATTATCTTAATATTAGGCCGGATTTGGGGCGTGTATGAACTCTGCCCCTTGGCAAGTGGACCCATATAATTAAGCTCTATTTTAATTCACAGTATCATCGTGATAGATACCAATCTGTGAGTTTTAATCCCTTGTTAAACTCTCTGTCACCTCTGTCTTTTCTGCCACTTCTCCCTCCGGGCACTTGTCATTTTCTCTGCGCTCTGGTCACTTCACAGAGGAGCTGCTCTGTTTCCATCTAATGTTGTGATTCCCTTTTAGTGTCTTGACAGTTTTATTTATTTAAAAACAGACGCCTCCATTGTCCTGCAGCGGCACTGATGTAGCTTTTTTTCTTTAAAAAAAAAAAGACGAGGAGTGAAGGAATTCAATCACAAACTGACCAGATAAGAGCTGAAGTGTTGCACGTTTTAAATCCTGCAAGGAAACTGCAAAGATGTATAAAACTATTTATTTATTCTCACATATCTGCCGTCACACCAGGCGATTTATTTATAATCTGACTCGTTTTTTTTCTCTCTCTCTCTCATTAGAAATAAAACAATTTATCCAAACTCCACGTGGCTTTAAAAAAAAAAAAACCTGCTTTTACATCAGACAGACGACTCGGTGCCATGAATAGCTGTCATTAGAGGTGTGGTGTTTGTTTAACAGGCTTGTGAGAACAACATTAACAGCGTTTTAACTCAGGGGGATCCTGACACCCTGGTGTGACATCAGGCGCGTATACAGGGCCTGGTTCAAGCAGAAACTCTATATAGGCTGTATATGCACTTCCCACGAGCTTCAGGTCCCTTTCATTCACGCGAAATCAACGCGTAATAGTACAGAAATCTCTAATGTGGTCATTCACACCTCAGCATACATGTACATGTATCATTTTCAATAAATTATCTTTATTCAGAAAAAAGCATGAAACAACTGCAAGTATATCTGTTGCAACTGCAGCTTATTTTTACCCCTTTTTTTTTTTAATTTTCCCCTATTGTTGCCACACGCATGCTCTAAACGAGTCTGTTTTTATTTAATTTTTACTGTTTTTCATCTGCCAAAAGGAGGCAGAAAGGCTCGTCATCTGTCTGCTCTTTAATCTCATTGAAGCTGAGCTGAGCACAGCCATGAAATAGCCCAGCAAGAAGTGATCCATTCAATTTCATACTGAGAAAAGAAACAAATTAAGGGCCTCATTGTTACTGCGGTGCCATTAAATTCCAAATCGATCTGAATAGAAAAGAATTAAGATCAAACTCCAAGTTATTGCGCAAAAAGGCATTTTAATGTGACTAAATAATAAATATATATATATATATGTAGCTGTGCTGTTTATAAGACAGATAACAAATGAGACAATTCACTGTCAGCTCTGCTTGTATTATCAGTTTGACAAACTTTGGGCCGAAATCGGGTTTTTTGCGCCTTTTCGTTCCATTTGCGCAAAATTGTTCGCTATTTTTTCAACTGAAAGTTTAGGAAACTTGGGCCAAAAATTTCCAGTCTTTTCCCTCAGCCAGGTGTAGTCTACCTGTCAGAGAGAGAAACTGTGACGGATCGCAGCAAATCAGGCACTAAATTGTGTGTGAAAGCGGCGCTCGGACGGTCGGAAACGGCGTCACATGGCCGTACAGAGTCTAATGAAAGCGGCGCTGTGAGTGGAAACAAGCCGTCTCCTTGACAAGTGTTTCCGTACAGTCGCTCAGTGGGTGTAATGCCATCAAAACACGGGGTCAGTCATCACGACTTTTTTTTTTTTTTCTTTTTCCCATAAAGCCACTCCTCCTCCTCCTCCTCTTCTTCCTTCCTCCTTCTCCTCCTCGTCCAATGGCTGCAGCGCGCCGTCCTGTGCGCAGCCCCGGTTGGATAAAACCTGGCTGAGTGTCGGCAGCGCGCACACTACACAACACAACAGCAGCCCTGTCTCTTGTAACACACAGCCCGGACACACACACACACACCCTATTACACCACCGGAGTCCCTTCATTTGGATAATATCAGAATATCTGCTGGGGAGCGTTTTATTTTGAGCATCAGCGTGGAAAGGTAAATAAAAGGCTTTATTTAATCCTTTTGGAGGTGCGGTTTGTAGATTGTGTTATGCGACGTCTGAATGGTTTAATTGTCAGCAATTAATCCGCAATCCTGACAACACAGCGAGCTGTTCAACGCAACTTAAATCATCCTCAAACACTCTCTGCAACATCCAATAAGACTGCATTTTACGCTGGTTGTAGTTCTGTTTTGGTGAAACACAGTAAAACAGGTCACATTCATGAGAATAATTAATTGTAATTAGATGAAGATTTAATGTGTGATCCTGGTCAAGCGAGGGGAAAGTTTCACGCACAGGAAAAACATCAATATTCACTTTATAGGCGACGATCCTCAGTGGAGGAGCTGAACAGTAAAAAAAAAAAAACTGTGGTGAATTTTCAGGAGTGAATCGGAGGTTTTAGATCAATTTAAAAATATATGTGCAATATATATATTTTAAATGCAGTCTTAAAGACAATTGTGTTTGGACCAAGTAAGAGTTTATAAGGTATCGCGATATGTATGCAATAACTATGTAAAAAAAACTGCAAAGATAAATAAACAATCTTCATCTAAAATTTAGAAAAGGTTGTAATCTCGCGCAAACCGACTCGACTGTTGCCAACATAATTAATATTATAGAGAAACAATAAAAAGACCGGATTCATGTTTAGAATAGAAAAAAGAGAGCTGGACATAAACTACTGAAAAAATAAAGTGATAAAAATGTAAAAATTAAGATGTTGACTGTTGAAAATAAATGTAAAATATCTGCAGGATAGCGATGCTCTCTACACAGCCCTGCAGGGATTCACTTTGTTGTAGTTTATCCATTTCATTTTCTTGACAAACGTATTAATAATTAATAATCATAATCAATAACCATAGTCACATTTTTATACAATAGTTAAATATTACACCTCAGTAGCACATAATCATAAACATCATCATCAAAAGTCAGACAGTTTTTTTACATTTAAAAATTAAAAATGCAAGTTAGTTTTTCTGTGTTTTGTTATTCTCTGTTTATTTATTTATTTTTAACATTAAAGGAATCACTTTCATGTTTGGAATATTATCAATGATTAATAGGTATGTATAGCTTGAAGTTAATTAAAATATTTAAATTTGAGGCAGGTGTAATTTCAGCTCATATTTTGCAGATTGTATTTGTGCACAACAAAGAGTTGAAATTAAAATGTAATTACATTTTTCAAAAAATACTTTTTCAATTAAGATAAATGTCCTTGTTCCAATTAAGTAAATCCACACACAAACAGCAGAAGGCAAAAGTTAATTAAACCTGGTCATGCAGAGCTTTGATAGTAACTAACTGTGTGAATGTTATTAGCAACAAACTAAAATAAGTCTCGATCAAAGCAAACACTGAACCTACAGTTATAATCATAATTGTGTCATAATCAGCTCTTTATTTGTTTAAATGTAAAGTATCATCTAGCAGTAGTCCAATAACATGACAGTGACCTTGTAAAGGTTTCTCTGTTCATTTCAGCTGCTTTTCTCTTTAAAATCATGTAGTTGCAACTGTTGCCGCTGATGCAAACTCACAGTGGTCTTATCTATCCATCTATCTGTGTGTGTGTGTGTGTGTGTGTGTGTTGTGCATTAATAATACAGAGATGGTTTCGCTGTCTCTTTTAACTTCAAACATCAAATATTATGTCTCCGTCTATAGCAGCTTTTCAGTTTTAACAGAAGGTCATCCAGCAGAGTGAAGAAGGTGTGCAGCAGCTGAGCAGATGGAGCCTGTAAACAAGGCTTACATATGGGCGATAACAACTGCCAGCTAGCACATTTACAACAGATTCACTATCTTCTAGTTAAGAGTTAAGACACCAATCATTTGTCTCACTGTCTGTCTTAACGCCAACGGTATTTTTCTTTCTTCCTTTTTTTAGTGTCAAATCAGAGTTGGAGCACTTAATATCTTCGCTCTGATAAGAAAAGTCCTTTTTATTCATATTCACTTGATATTTATTGTGCTATTTGATATTAACTTTCAGATTTCACTCTCATCTGCTTCACTTAAACTACTTTACATTATAGTGTCATTTATTGCTCCTTGATTTTACTGATTAAGAGCCAAAATAAAATATATTCTAATAATTATGAGGCAATTAATGGGACCAGTCAATCCTAATGATAAACAGGGTTTATGAAAGGAAATTTTGTGTATAACAGGAGCTGCTGTCTAACATTTTTTCATCAGTCAGTGTCAGAGAAAGTACTAAATGTTGATTTATAGTATTTGTACACACATACAGATACATGGACTTACTCTGTCCACCTGTTAAATGATGGTGTACTCTCCCAACTCTTGATATACAAAAAGAAAGAAAGACATATGAAGATAACAAACCCTCTCACACACTGTCTTAGCTGTGCCTCCTCTGCACTACATTTCCACATATGGTGACACACACACAGTGCCACCGCGAACACCAGCCGAGTATTTGTTCTGTAGAGGAGCTCAGAGACATCACATATGACAAACTCCCCCCCCTGTACTCCTGCAGCGTGTGATCAGCGGGGCGCTCAGCAGGAGCACACTCATGCCACACAAGGCAGGACGGGGAGTAAAAACACTTTAACTGGGACAGCGAGGAGGAGACCGTCACGTTCAGCTGGTGGACCACGGACCAAAAACTCAGGGATATGTCCCACAACACCGGAAGAGGTAAATAAACAACACGAGCCTGCCCTCTTTTCTTTTAACACTGGCTGAACAGTTTATTTGACATTTTATTACTGACAGGATGAGAGAATAAGTCTTTCTAAAGACTACAGGTGTTGTTTTTCTAAACCTCTGCATGTTTTTACCATGAAAGAGGTGATCTGTCCTCATATTAATAACCCATTAACATCCACTTTTATATCCCTTTGCATAGCTTGAAGTTAGGAAAAACATCTATTTAAGCTGTGTGATATTCTAGATATACTGTGCATCACTTTTATACAAAATTTGACCTGACATGTTTGGTATCTGTGCAGACTTTGGGATGTGTCCTGTCACATTCAGCAAAAAAATCAGCTGTGAAACATTGAAAACATTGTAGTGGCATTCAGAGAGGCATCTTGTCTGCTCATTGTAATTCTTGAAGGGGTGATTTGTGTCCTTCCCCCCCCCTCCTCTGGTTGTTGTGTAGGAAGGATATTGAAGAAGTTAATTGGATGGCACTTAAGGCTGTCAGATATAAATTTGGAACAATCCTCCCCTGGTCAGTGGCTCTTCAGCTGCAATCATGGAGCAGCAGGAGGTTGAGGGCTTGTTTATGTCTCAGATAGTTATAAATGATCTATATATCTATCTATCTGTATCTATAAGGGCTTTTTTTGTAATGAATGCATGCTTTGTTTTGGCGTGCGCGTGGTGTCTGTGCGCGTGCACGCCTCCCCCCCCACCCCCCCCCCCCCCCCACCCCCCTCCAACCCCCCATCCCCTACCCTCCCCACCCCGGGGCTGCTCCGCTTTAATATCCTGCAGGTTGATGAAGCTTGGCGGGGAGATTTTTTTCCACACTCGGCTGGCAGCGTTAATAGAGGCTCCCCTCCCTCAGCCTCCGTCCGGCCGCTGTTTGATGTGGAAATGAAAGCTGGAGAGAGAGAGAGAGAGAGAGAGAGAGAGAGAGAGAGAGAGAGAGAGAGAGAGAGAGAGAGAAGAGAGAGAGAAGGCTGAGAAAAAGAAGTGACTCAATGGGTTAAAATTAAAAGCAATGGTGTTCTTGCAGAGTCACCACCGTGCAGTCTGAAGAGAAGAGAGCGGAGGCCGCTGTGTGAGGGATGTTGTTGGTGCGATGTTGTTGTCTGACGCGATTTTATGAAAATCAAATATAATGACAGCGTCTGATATTTCATATTTTCTGCAGTTATTCACTGATATCACAATATTTTCAGCACGAGGTGTAATTAACACAAATTTAAAATAAAAAAAAGTATTTAAAACTGAATTAATAATTGTGACATATCTAAAAATGTATTTGCATTATAGGATATTATAGAAGAATATTACTTATATTAACTTCTTATATTGTAAAAACTCATTAAATGTTTAGGCTACATAAATAACAATAAGTCATCTATCACAACTTTTCTCATGTAATCCTGAGGAAATATTAATTATTATATAGTACACGTGGAGTTCGTTTTGATTCAAATATATTTTTGACAGTGTTCAAATAAAAAATAATCAATATACAGACTGTTTTCTTAGTCTTTTGCTAAATGACATGTTTCCTATAATAATCTGTGAGCACAACATAACATCATGTCACCTTCCTCACTTTGAAACCCCTTGAAAATGAAGAACAT
This sequence comes from Thunnus albacares, assembly GCF_914725855.1. Lineage (NCBI taxonomy): Eukaryota > Metazoa > Chordata > Actinopteri > Scombriformes > Scombridae > Thunnus > Thunnus albacares. The sequence goes on along the minus strand of NC_058123.1, from coordinate 14,607,215 downwards.
AATTTCCAGTGCACAGGGTCATTAACAAATATACAAACTGTTTTAGAGCTGATTGTGTGTGTAAAGGCCTTGAGGCTGCAGGTAGAACATGGTAATTAACCTGTAAGTAATTAAACAATCATCACTCACTAATGTACCATTTAAAAGTGTGAGCTTTAATGTTTGTAGGTAAAGTTAAATAGAAGCTAAATATCAGTCTGATACTTCATGTTTAAGTGTGATTTCAGGTTCAACAAATGCTGAATGTTTGATTTATATAATCATACAATAAACATTAAACAGTTTAGACCCAAATTCAGAGAGTAAAAATAAAACTTAGCTACACCCAAGTTTATTGGCCAAACATGCTCTGTTTTAAATAAATGTCTATAAATCTTCTGTGAAATATGCTCATTCCTAGTCTTCTTCATGACTCACAGGCTTCTTGTGTTCACTGCAGTCAAAGTCTGTTTCTTGTCTTGTGTCTTCCACTCTATTAATGTAAAACTTCATTACGGACCTGACACTGCCGACTCCTGCTAATGTTTTACAGGACACATTACATTTGTGAAAGAATGAATGAAAAATGTTGCAGAGATAATGTAATGCCGGGGAAAACTAAAAACATTTAGATACTTTACTGTAAGCCACATAAAATGTCTAAAAAGGCCTGAAGCTATAACAACATGTGACACCGTAACATTTCCTAAGCTTTTTGCTTTTTTTTTTGGCAGCCACTTTCTGTGCTTGTGTGATTGTTGACACATCTGAGAGTGTGTTTTATCCACTGTAAACTAATTTTGGGACACACATTTTAAATAAATAGTAGTTTACTGGAAGCAGCTTCTAAAACAGGGAATAAAATCAGTGTCCCAAGTTTGGATTTTGTCTTCTTCACTGGTTAGTTTAAGGTGTGAATGTATAAATCAACACAAAAGTATAAACGAACATGTAAGTGTGTCCAGGTGTGTATGAGTTTGATCGTTATTTTGCAGTCCACCAGTTCCATGACATTTATAAGTGTTCATCCCCCCTCCTCCCCCAGGTCATGGGGGTCTTAACCAACTAGGTGGCATGTTTGTTAATGGCCGTCCACTTCCGGAGGTGATCCGGCAACGCATTGTGGACATGGCCCACCAGGGCGTTCGGCCTTGCGACATCTCCCGGCAGCTCCGAGTCAGCCACGGCTGCGTCAGCAAGATCCTGGGCCGGTAAATACACCAACAAGCACCTTACTCCACTTCCTGCTCATGTTCTTTGACCCCTAAAAGTGTGTCACTTTGATGTGTTTGTTTACCAAGCCTAAATGAATGACTTCAAAAAAAGTAATAGTCCTTCATTCACTGTCCTCCTCCCCCTCCACATTTCCCCCAGTTACTACGAGACAGGCAGCATCAAACCTGGCGTGATCGGTGGCTCCAAGCCCAAGGTGGCCACCCCGAAGGTCGTGGACAAGATCGCAGAGTATAAGAGGCAGAATCCCACAATGTTCGCCTGGGAGATCAGGGACCGGCTGCTGGCAGAGGGAGTGTGTGACAGCGACACGGTGCCCAGCGTGAGCTCCATTAACAGGTGACAAACTGAATTATGAATGAAATCATGTTAGAGGTGTAAATATAAAAAGGCTCAGCAGTCAGGGGGATAAATTAAGCACACAAAAGTAAACACTTCTGACATCCATGAACCCCTCAACACCTTCTCTCGATCCTGATATGCTCTTCTTGGGTTTACACACACCTGACGACATCTAAAGATACTTAAATTGTTCTTGTTTCTGCGCTTTGTTTCAGAATAATTCGAACAAAAGTGCAGCAGCCGTTCAATCTGCCTCTGGATGGAAAAGGCCTGAGTCCAGGACAAACCTTAAGTAAGTCTGCACAATGGAGGTTGTGTATTACCTTCCATATACACCAAGCATTACCATCTGATGGTGAAGGATTAAGGTTAAAGATGGAGCTGGCTCATTGTTCGGCGGGATTAAGCCCGTGACCTTGTGCTAACAGTACTGGTGAGATTTACAGCATCGTTTCCGCTCTCCCTCTCAAATGTGTCTGTCTTTGTTTTTCATTCTCTTAGTCCCCAGTTCGGCGGTCACCCCTCCAGAGTCTCCACAGTCAGACTCTTTGGGCTCCACCTACTCCATCAGCGGCTTGTTGGGTATCCCCCAACCCAGCGCCGAGGGCAAGAGGAGCCACGATGACAGTAAGGATTTTAACAGATGAATGAGACTTTTTAACCCTCAGACCAAAACAGAGTGCAAAGGCTGGCTGTTGTTTTCTCATATTTGGCAACATTTTACAGGTTAATATTTAGTTTCTTGAACAAAATATTGTGTTTTGGCAACCTGCCTGAAGTCTTTCATTCTAAAATATGTATCTTAAAAGTTGGAAAAACATCTCAAAATCGCGTTAAGTAATCATGTTTGAAGTTTCTCTGTCACAAGGAAGAACAGGCCAAACAAGGAACAATGAATTTAATTCAAAATGCTTGATTCTTCACTTAAAAAAGCATATAAAACATATTTTCTTGTATATTGGCTGCTGGCCTTAAAGTTAGCCACAGTATGTTTGGATATATGACTGTCAGGTTAGTCGTTTTAGAACATTAAGTAATGAAATATTTCAATTTTTCAATATTTTTTTTCACATTTTACCTGATGAATTTCAGATTTTTCAAACTTTCTGAAATAGAATAACAGTATTTGGAGTTTTCCACCACTGTCTTCCTCACTCTCCATCCTCCTCTGCATCTTCCTCAGGTGACCAGGAGAGTTGTCGGCACAGCGTGGACTCTCAGGGCAGCGGGGGCGTCCCGAGGAAACAGATGAGAGTGGATCACTTCTCCGCGGCCTCGCAACACCTGGACTGTGGGTTTGACCGTCACCACTACCCACCGGACTCCTTCAGCTCCGCCTCTGGCAGCAAGACAGAGCAGGTAGCAGCCATGTTAAAACCTACTTAGGAAGTATTTATAAGGATATAATGCTTAAAGTGAAAGCAAGAATCTTTAGATCTTTTATTCTCAGTCTTGCTTTCTTGTTTTCTTTCCATTTCAGTTTTGTTTTTTGACTTGCACATGTGCTCCTTCTCACAAATAAGCATTCTTTCCACAAATAGCTAATCCCTGTTCTTCATCCCCAGACTTTGTACCCGCTGTCCCTCATCAATAGCAGCCTAGACGAGGCCAAGACCAGCCTCTCAACATCCAGCTCCGCCATTGGACGGAATCTGACGGCGCACCAGAGTTACACCATGGTGACTGGTAAGACTCTTAATGCCCTTTGACCCCTGTGAAGCACAAAGTTGAAGGCCTCAACATGCTGACTCATAACATCTTTCAAACTGTTGCACAATAGCTTACGAGTGTCCTGAAGCCACTCGCTCTTTGTTTGTTTCTTTGTCCTTTTTTGCCATTTCACTGAGTTTTTTTGTTGCATTTGTAGTTCCACTCACATTCACCACTTGTTTTCATGTTCTCACCTGCCCGCCTGCCCTCCCTGCACACTGGCTGTAAACACCTCAGAGCCCCTACAGTCCCTGCCGATCTGTCTAAAACAGGAAATGTCCCCAGAAGTGACCAGCACGAGTCCCTCCCCAAACATGGCGGCAGCGTCCAACCTGGCGTTTGTGGAGCTGCAAGCGCTGCAGAAACCCGTGTCTGTCAGCAACAGCTGCAGCAGCAGCAGCTCCAACCATTTCCCCAACGCCTTCAACTCATTCTCCCATCATGCACCAGTGTACGGGCAGTTCAGCAGTCAGTCTATCATCTCAGGTAACGCAGGCATCCATCTCATTCATGTTCACACTCATTACACACAAATGAAGGTTTGTGCATTTATGTTTGCAGTTCCTTCATTATCAATTAATCCCACCATTATTCTATCAATTTATTGACAAATCATCCGGTCAAGTAATTGTCAGAAAATGTCCAACTATCCAAAACATTAAAATATTTAATTTACTATCAAAGAGTGCAAGGAAATCCAGCAAATACTCACATCCGAGAAGCTGGAGCAGGTGGATTTTTTTGGCGTTTTTGCTTGAGAAATTACTTAAATGTTCAATTGATTATTGAAATGTATGCTCTGGCAATCAACTAATCAATTAATCAACTGATTGTTTCAGCTTTTAATTCAGTGTCTTCTCTCTGCAGCAAAATAAAACCCTAAACCAGAGCTATAACTACAACTGCAACAACTAGTCAATTAATCGAGTAGTGGATTGACAGAAAATTAATCGGCAACTATTTTAATAATCAGTTAATCATTTTGAGTCAAAGTTCTCTCGTTCCAGCTTCTTAAGTGTGAACATTTTCTGTTTTCTTTAGTCTTCTGTCACAGTAAACTGAATATCTTTGGGTTGTGGGTTTTTGGTCGGAGCAAAAGAAGACATTTGAGACATTCCCAAAGCCCGTCAGATGTCCAAGATCATCGTCTTGGGCATTTTATAGACCAAAAGTTTAAAAAGTTGCAGCCCTTGCTGTAACAAATGCGATATAGTAACTTGAACCTCCAACTTGATGTTAAAGGTTTGTGTCTTTGTGTGTGTTTTCAGGGCGTGACATGGTGAGCTCCACCCTGCCAGGCTACCCACCTCACATCCCCTCCCCTGCCCAGACAGGATACACCTCCTCTGCCATCACTGGCATGGTAGCAGGTAACTTTTTCTTTATTAGCATGTTTCCTCCAACATTTAACCCACAATGGAGAATTTGGCATAAAACAAAAACAAGGTATAGAAAGGGAAGAGGAGGTGACGAAGAGAGGGAATGAAGAGGAACAGAGGCAGGGATGGAGGCTTGTAGATAAACAGGGAGACAGGCGGAGTTAATGAGTAGCATTGCCAGGGTGGTGAACTGTGTACGTGTGTGTGTGTGTGTGTGTGTGTGTGTGTGTGTGTGTGCGGGTGCACATGGGCCCAGGGGGTACAGGGAACAAGCTGGGGGTTCCGCCCTGCTGCCCACACCCCCCACCCAGACACCTCTGACCACACATCGCCATGGGAACCAGGGGGCCCAGGAGGGAGATGCAGGGGTGGCGGAGGGGGTGTAAGTCTGGATATGAACGTAGGGGAGGAGGTCTTTGTAGTGCATGCGTGTGCGTGTGTGTCTGTGTGTGTGTGTGTGTGTGTGCACATGAAACTGCATCAGGATGCCTGCATACAGCCAGAGTGTGTGTGTGTGTGTGTGTGTGTGTGTGTGTGTGTGTGTGTGTGTGTGTGTGTGTGTGATGTGCCTTTTTTTATTTGAAGTCTGCCCTCCGAAGCGCGAAATGAGAGGGTCTGATTTATTATTTTTCTGGTGGGCTCGCTGTGAGGAAGCGTTGATACACAATTACTGAGTGAAGGGGGGGGTGGGTGGGAGGGGGGGGTTAGGACAGGAGGAGGAGGAGGAGGTGGGGAGCACGGGGTTTCATTCCAGCCAACATAATTACCAATTAGATATTGGAATGTTAAAAAAAGAGAGAGAGAAGAGAAGAAAGAGGAGTGCCAGAGAGGCTGAAGCAGGAAGTGTAGGACGGAGAGAGGAGGGGGAGGAGGAGGAGGAGGAGGAGGGCATTTCAGAGGGCAGCGGCTGAACAACGCGAGGGGCCGAGAGCTGGAGAGAGAGAGAGAGAGGGCGTAGAGGGCTAGGTGCATGCATGCATCACTGGGCCGAGGGATTTTACCCTCAGCCATCCACCTGCACCACAGATTAATGGTTTACAGGCTGCACTAACTGTTGGTGAATTATGAGCTAAGGCTGAGCAGATGCTGGCACACAGACAAACAACACAGCTCTTGGCGATGTCTCAGCTTTGCCTTTTAATAACTGTTGTTTTGATGTGTTTGATCTGGACGTGAGCGTTTGACGTGAAGTTTCTCCTCTTTTCGCAGCAGGTGCAGACTACTCGGGTCAGTCCTACAGCCACTCGCCCTACACCACCTACAGTGAAGCCTGGAGGTTCACCAACTCCAGCATACTGGGTGAGTGATGGACACACTGCTGACAACCTCATGAACTCTGCACATCACCTCTGAATGTTTTTACTTCCACTACAAGGATTCAGGAGTATCTGCATCACCTTTAAAAACTCATAAAAATCCCCTGAGAATTTAGAAAAACTCAGTTTGCACTGACCTTATGATTCACAAACATTTCCGTCATGACTAGAATTTAAATGAACGGCTGCAGGAGACAAGAGACTCACCAAACTGTTCAAACTGCTTCAGTCACATAATGCTTTTTTTCGTCCCCTGTAGGAGACCATGAGTCACATTACCAATTAGGATTTACTTTGTGCTCTGTGCTCCACATTATTTTAATATTAGGTTTATGTATTTGCTTTTGTTTATTTTACCTGCCACAACAATACAGGGAACAGATAATACAGAATGATGGTAGCACTTTCTGATAAACCATCCTTTATTAAGTGTTTTCATGCTGTAAGTAATGGTTTTATTATTGTTAATAATATATAAACCATTAATAAGAATAACTTGTGGGTTGCCAGCTTCAGCATCAAACTTTCTTTATCTTTTTAGCACTTGAGTGCATCAGGACCCTTCCAGTGTGGTAAATAAAGGGCCCCATGTTTCTCACTTTCTAATGAGCCATATTGTCTGCAGTTATAAATGTTAGGAGGTCATTAATTAATAATGGGACTTGAGTTTTTTCAATTTCTAATAAGCCATCAGCAAAACTTTGTAAGTCACCTGCTGTTATAAATGTTACCAAATCATTAATAAAGGGTTTATTATTGGATTTTGGTCCTGCAGCCCTTTTCAAGAAATTAAGTGGTCAAACAGTCTTTGGAGGATTTTCCTGATGTACTAAAGTGCTAAAAAGACAAAGAAAGTTTGATGCTGGAGGAGGATTTTCCCACAACCTGGCAACCCAAAAGTTATTCTTATTAATGTCTTATAAATGTATATTAATATATATAAATATATTTATTAATTTAATTAACCTTTATATGCTGTTCAGGTCAAATTTGACCCATTTTTACATTTGAGAGCAGTAAAAACACCCTGAACATCATTATTATAGCCTGAAATTTAAGTGACCAAGAATATATGAAAATAAAAATATTTCAACTTTCTTCATTTTTGTGCAGCTGATACACATTTTTGTACATAGTGGGCGTAAATTTGACCCGTATGTATTTAGAAAAATCACAATCACATTCAAAAATGTTGTTGCATTCTTCACATTCAACAACATTCATTGAAATCATGATGGCTGATATGTTCTCCTGTTTTAGGTAACGTAATAAAGTGTGATTGTTTTCCCCATAAACAAATAGTATAAAGCCTAAAAAATACACTTTCTCCTCTCTCTGAAAGCTTAATTAAGGATTAATCGCCCATTCTTTAACAACTGATGAGGTATTTATGAAAAATAGAGTTGTGGTTCAGAAATTTGGTAAAGAGACCAATTATGAGGGGATATTGTAAGATAAGAGTCAGAACAGTATGTAAAGGTTAATGCCTATAAATCCCTTATAAAAGGTCAACAATAGTTTTCAGTTCTCTTGTACATATATACATATATACATTCATCAAGTTAAATTCCAAGAGGCTGCAGCTGAAAACATGAATACTGTCTTTCCATCTGTGTCATTACACACAAACAGCAGATATACTGTATGTGAGCTGAGATAATGACTGCACTGTATCACATTAGCACAGATATGGTGAAATTAAAAACTGGGATCCAAACTCATACAAACAAAAATGCAAGGCCTAGATATAGCACCTTGTTTTTGTTCTGAAACATAGAAAATGTTTAGACTGTTGAGAAGCTTAAAAGTACTGATGCATGTCAGCTGAGATTCAGTGAATTTCTCCTCGGCTGCATCCCCAAACAACCTGTTTAGACGAGGGAAGTCTTGCATTTCTCTTATTATTTTGATGAGAAGGGTTCAGACTCAATCCACTCACAGGACAAACAGTCCAAGTTAGTCAGACTTTCAACCATCTGTTGTCCAGTGCTGCAGATAAGATGGATAATGAAAGTCTGATCCGTGCAGCACCACCATCAACTCCTTCAACTTCTGACGGCCTCCATCTGTGTCTCCCCCCACAGGTTCACCCTATTATTACAGCTCGGCCTCCCGCACCGCTCCACCGTCTGCTGCAGCCGCCTACGACCACCTCTAGTCCCTGCTAGACTCTGTGCTGGTGGATCTGACTCTGAGGAACCAGACAATGTTGAGAACTTTACATCAGCTGGCACATCTGATCACGGACCAAGGCATGAAAGTCAAAACTGGATGTGAACTTGAGACTTGAGGCACATTTTTTTTTTTATACCCTCTCATGGTCAACCAGGCCTACTCATAAGTTATTTATTTGTCATTACTGATACCATCGCCCAGGGGAATTCAGACTCATGCACGTTTTACACAATTCTAACACTAAACTCCTCCTGTTTTCTGTTACGCCTGACGTCTCCTCACATGGTGCATATTTTCAGTATCGAGCTCTTTAACGCTGTTTTTGGCCAAAGACTTTCTTTCTCGCACATCTGCAACTTGACACCACTGATCCAGTGAATGGGGGATATGCAACTTCTTTATACTGAACTATGCCTGCTTTTGTTTACAATGTTTGTTTGTTTTTTTTTACTATTATTATTGTGAATCCTGTCCTATCATCACAAATTATTTCCTATTCTTGATCTGTGTCTGCTTGCAAATTAAATTTTGTGACTTGTTTTCTCTCTAAATTCAGATTTTAAGAGCTTTCCTGTAGTGAAACCTTATAAGGGCGACACATTAAAAATCACAATTACAACAAAATGCCCACATATGCCCCTCAAAGACAATTAATGTATCTGTCTAGCAATATGTACATATTGTAAATGATGAATTACTTACAGGGAAGTGATGCAATTTTACTCAGAGAATGGCTGGTGAGGGAGGGGAACGGTGATTTGGCTACTAAAAACCAACAAGGCTTGAAATACATTTGTGTTGCTTCAAATAAATTTAGTTTGTTGTCATGCTGATGTTCTGATGTTTGGTAAGAACTGTGACTATTTTTTCTTATACTGTTATTAATATTATTGCAGATGTAAATAATGAATTTCTAAAGAATTATTTTAATTAAAGCATGACAAATGTATAATTGTTTTTTTGCTGTTGTGTTTTTTTTAAGGATGGCTCTGATTTTAAATTTTAAATAATTTAATCTGTAAGTAATTGTAATTGTAGTATAGATGCATAGACTACAATACTGATATTTTCAGACACAGTGAAACTTCTCACAACAATGAAGCTGATTATTATCATTATTATTATCATTATTATCGTTATTGTCATTAGTAGAAGTAGTAGTAGTAGTAGTAGTAGTAATAGTACTAGTAGTAGTAATGGCCTAGTATTCAGCTGCAACATAACCTGAAATGTTGCATATTTTTTGCAACTCAGCAATTTAAAAGGACGGAATCAATGATCCTGAAAACACGCGCATCTGTTTAATTTCTTTTTTTTATTTTCTGCATCATGTAGTTTTATTTGCAATTATTTCGTCCCTCTTTGTGGACTCATTATTGCGGCGCGTTAACGAGGCCACGGTTCGGCGGTGCCGCGGCCCACCTGGTGCCACCGCGCGCTGGACGCCGCGAGGATTGATGGAGTGGAGAAGGCCGGGGGGGCGCGCTCCGTGAGCGAGACCTGCAGCATGTGAAACTGGGTGTTATAGTATAGTCGCAGCGAAACAGCTGGGTTCATACAGTGTAGCTACATGTTGTAAATAATGTGAGTAATGCAGCAACGATACAACGTGTTAACACGTAGTTTTCAGTTAAAATCAAACTAAAACGGATTTGCAGCGAAAAGAAAACAAGCTCAAACAGTTTTATTCGTTTCAGCTGCTTAAAAACGTAAAGCAAAATTCACATAGTCAAAGATAAATATGTCGTATAGAGATATGACTGTAAATTCGTTTGATATACAATCATTTTATATGACTATAATGTGAAAATAGTTGACAATTTCACCAAAAAGTCCTTTCAGTAACTGCTCTAGAGCTTTCAATCATAGCACATGATCTTTCTCAGTAGAGGAAGCTGTCCAGTTGTAATTGTAATCATATATATATTATATAATATATATATATAATATATGTATATTATATACACACACACACACACACACACACACACACACACACACATATATATGTGTGTGTGTGTGTGTATATATATATATATATATATATATATATATATATATATATATATATACATACATATATACATATATATATTTACATACATTTAATTCAGTGTTTATTTACTTAACTGTTTATTTATTTATTTTATTTTTTGTTTGGGTTTTTTGCTTGTTTACTTCCTTATTTACTTATTGATTATCCATTTTGGATCTCTTTTTTAAAAAAAGAAAAAAAACTCACACATTTTTGTGTTATTGATTTTGTTTTGGTAGTTTTTCATTATTTCAATAGGATTTCTACCAGTGAGAAAAACAAACTGACACTTGAACTTGATTTAATTTAAGTGTTGAGTTTCATCATCTTTGTGGAGGCTGCTGTTGAGTCTCATTAGACCACTTGAACCTCTGCAATAATTTTCAGTTCACAAACTTCTGTGTGGTTCATGGCCTAATTCATCATTATAGAAGCTCAAACCTAATTACGCCGCTCTTGAATCAGACTGTATGAAGGCTTTTGTCTGATCACTTAAAATCCTCAATATCAGTTCAGTCAGAGCGGTATCTGTCCGCTGATGAAGATCAGCTCTGACATCTTTCTGTTTACAGTATGCACTCCTCTTTTCTCTCTGTCTCTCCGAGCCTTCACCCTCCTCACATTTCACCATTTTCCTGACTCACCTCTTTACACCCCTCTCTTTGTATCCCTCTCCTGCAGCCGCACTACTGTACACACCGCGTACCGCCCTGTAAACTTTAAACAATAGTCTGCACTTCATCCCATTGTTGTCCCAAGTGTCCTGGCTCACTCCAGACAGCCCATCAACTGACTGGACACTCATTCTTTCCAGCTCCCTGCTCAGGCATGCAGAAACACACACATCCATATACATTCATACAGAGGAGCTTTCAAGGAGATGTGCCTCACAGGGACCAGGCAAACCTTTTAACTGAACCCAGTTTCAAATTCTTCAGCCAGCTGACGGAAGGCCAGAGAAATAACGGCAGCAAACGTTAAACATTAACAGTCTGACTGCCAAAAGAGTGAAAAACACAACATTATACTGCTACACACAAGCCACAGCAGAAATAACTCCTCTGTGTCTCTCTCTGGGCCTATTAGCGAGGAGGTCTCGGGCCACAGTGCTTCTGGTAATGAGCCCGCCTGCACAATACAGGCACCGGGCCGGAACAGCTGAGGGCAGACAAAGCTGGCAGGACTGGGCGACTGGGAGTTACTACATTTAACACAGAGCCATACTAACACTGTGTCCATGTGTCATGTGTGTGTGTGTGTGTGTGTGATGGAGAGACAGAGTAAGAATGTCTATCTGTGTGTGTGTTTGTGAAATATAACAGTGTGTGTGCAGAGGAGAAGGCATGTGTCCCATTACCATTATGGGGACGAACTCAAAGACAGAATGGGGGCCCCTGGAGAAATTGCTGCCAAAAAGGCAGCAGAGGAGTGTGTGGCAATCAGTGGGATGACGGGTCTGGGTTGTCCTGCGCCAGTCATCTGGAAAGTTCTCCACTTATCTCTGGGCCAGAGACACTGGCCAACCAATTCAGCCCAGCAAATAAGTATTATGTAGGCTGACAGAATTTGTCCGTCCAAATGAGCTGCAGAACACGCTGTTGTTATAAACTGTGAATGGCAGCGCTGCAGGCTCTTTGTGGCCCTCGAGAAAACCCAGATTGTGCGAGTGAACCCATCACCTTGTTTATTAATTGTTTTGGACAAAGCATGGCTGATTATTCTAAACCCTTTGTGGTCTTTTTACATCCTGCTTCTCTTTGAATCGCTCACAAATATTTTGGAGCCCTTTCACAGTGTGATATCCTCATTCTGCTGCAATGATTTTGACATCACTGTTACGACCAACTTATAATTCTCCTTTGGCTTTATAGAACAAGACTTAAGGGATCAGTATGCTTCAACCGAAATGCATGTCCTATCGTCAAAAAGTGTCTGAAACCCCGTCTGCCCCACCACACATGTCTGACAGCAGAATGGTGGAGGCTCTGTCCATCAGTTTTTGTAACTTCCAAAACCAACTTTATACAGTCTCAAAGTCTCTTTTTTCATTCGCCACACAGCTACTTCTGTGAAAGATTGTCCAAATGTGTGCCCCATTATTCCCATTTGAGCGAATACCACGTCTCGCCCGTCTATATACCTTCAAGTGTGGCGTTCAGAACACTTTTGCTTTCTGATGTGGGTAAATTACACGTCTTATAAATTAGCTATAATCCTAATCTGCTCTTAGGTGTCTGCAGCGGTGCTAAGGCTGGCACAGCAGAGATTTGAGCAAAATGCTAACATCAGCATGCTAACATGTGCACAACGAAAACTCTAACATGTTCAGCAGGTGTATCATATTATATTCACCATCTTAGTGTTAGCATGCTAACATTGGCTAATTAGCACCAAACACAAAGTATTGGGAAAGACAATTGGGAATGTTATTAATTTTACAGGTTTTTGGTCATAAACTGAGGGACTGACCGACATGTTTTTACCTGATGACGGTGCTAGATGGAAAGTCAGGGGATCAGTCCTTACAATTCATCCTGAGGTGAACATGAATGTGTGAATTAAATTTCATGGCAATCCAACTGATAGTTGTCAAGACATTTCACTCAAAACCTCAAAAGTGAACCTTTTGTGAAAGTCATGGGGTCGCTAAAGTGAGTAGGATACATCGTTTATAGGAACTATGAATATACGTACAAAATTTTTGTTTGTAATCCATCTAATACCTGTTTAGCCTACATATTTCACTCACTATGAAACCAAATCCCTTAATTTTTTACCTTAAAATCCCATAAATTCCTTTGATAATAATGGATTTAAGGTCTTAATTAATTGGGTTTTAAGGGATAACTAATGGATAATTATTGGATTGAAATAACCCCCTAAAAAACCATTAAATTGGGACCCAAATCCATGAAAACTATCTTCAATTAGAAAATGTAGGCATTTTAGAGTATAAATTAAGGGTTTTAGTTCATTTGGGGCTAAATTAAGGAGTAATGATGATGATAATGGTATTTTAATGGATTCTTGTTTCATAATGACTGGATGAGTGAAAACATTGACCTGCTGGTGGCGCTACAGGAAAAGTCAGGGGAACAGCTAAGTCATTAGGATTCATCCTCTATGAATCTCTGTGTAAAATGTTATAAAAATCCATCCCAAAGTTGCTGAGATATTTCAGTCTGGACCAGTGCCACACACTTAGATGTTTTGCTCTCCCGGTCCAGAGAAAATGCCTCAGAACACCTGAGTGGACTTCAAATGACAACACCTTCCTCAAATTTCAAGACGCTATCTAATCTCCTCCACCTTTAACCATAATGCACCTGGAACAAATGTGCCAGTCAAACAGAGCAAAGTGGCCTAACAGAGGGTGTTTCTGTATAAGATCAGTCGGTGTGGAAACACAGGTGCCCTGTGTGCCGGGCCAGCCTATTAAACAACACACAGACCCCGAAGGCAGGAAGCTACTATTGACTGGGAGACATCAAGAAAAACGCACCTTTCAAAGCACACACACATACAACACTATACACACCAAGGTGGATAAAATCTGCCAGGTATCAGGTACTGCCCTGAGGGAGAGGTTTGACCTGTGGAGGCTGGGTGAGTCAAACACACAGCCGACAAATAGTTCATTCAACATCACACAGACGTCCCGATAACACTGGTTTATCCCTGAAGAGAAGGGTAAAGATTTCTATGTAAAGAAAGAATTTGGATATGATGCTGTCACACTGATTGCCGTATCAACTCAAAGATGAAATGAGATAAGATGGAGGAGATTAGTCCACAAACATTCTTGCTCTGCTCTATATGTTGCATTAACTCATGCAGCTCTGACTTTAAGGTCCCGGTATGTTTGTCTTGCATCTTAAAAGCCGCTGAGTCTGTGCCCGAGGACTGTTGTCAGAGCCAGGAGTGTGTGTGTGTGTGTGTGTGGAAGAGGAGAGGGCAAAGAGAGGTCATGCGTTGAAATGCCCTTAAGCAAGGCACTTGCCTTAACTCTTTCAACCAGAGGCTCCTTTGCTACAAAAGCCTTCGTTTATAAAAGGGACATATCTAAAGAGTGATTCATGTTTGGATTGGGTCTGATTGGCAAATAAAATGAAAATGTCTGGGTCTGAGTCTGGCTATGAGAAAAGCAACACTAATGAGTGCAGTCTGAGACAAAAAAAAAGGCGGGGAAGGAGATGTTTTTCTTCAGAGGCTCTTGTTTCTTTTAATATTAAAGTCTCCTTCCATTGAAAAATATGTTTTTCTTCTTTTTCCTACAGTTGAATGTTTGGGCTAACCTGACGCACCAGATTTGTTACACAGAACAACCTAAGAAGTCCTCCATGGAAACTTTCAAAAAATACAGGTGATTGGATGAACCATCTTTCTATCACTGTCTTACCTTGCAAGGCAGCTGGATTCACAACACTGATTGGTCATTGGACACAAGTGCATAACATGAAGCCTGACAAGATGGATTCTTGCATGATCTTGCGAATCCAGCTGCCTCACGAGGTAATGTTTGAGCTTCACTGTGAACAATGATGTATGTGCAGAGTTTGACACTAGAAATCTGTTTTCACATTAATCTGCTGAAGAGGAAAGTTTCTCTGTGCTCATCGAAAATCAACAAATAGTTTGGAGCCAAATCTGGTCAAATATTCAACTTACACAAGTGTGATGTGTAAACTTGACGCTTCCAGTGCACAAACACTGAGAATTGACTTTACAGGGAAGTAGGAGACATCTTGTGTCCAACAGTTAAACTTAAAGCTGGAGTGCCAGACTTCTACATATAAACGAACGTCTGTTACTTTCAAGCTCTCGCCAAACGAGTTCACACAATGCTGACTTAAGCTGATCACCTCCAGGTAAATCTCTCTGTATTTCGCAGTACGCTGGAGTTTCTAAATCTGGCGTCTGTGGCGACATTCCCGCATACACCGCATCAGTAGTGATGCGTTTTACGTCAACCAGCGATGATTGATTTGCGACTGTCGACTAGGGCGGACTGACCTCATCACACCTCAACCACATTGCATTGTCACGGTGGGGATAAAACGTCAGGGGTCTGCGGCGATGACGTTGACAGCATTTGTGTAATTACTCTCATTGCCAGAACCGGGAGACTTAAGTTGCAGGTTTGCAGGTTTATAGACTAATCTTTAATGAGGGAGAAGGAGTAGATGTAATTTTAAGGATCTTAACAAGGTAATTGAACTTTTTTTGTGGAAAAACCATATCAGACACAAATTATGATTCAAAGTAGAGTATTTTATGTACATCTTAAAATATGTCAGGAGGGGATCTTTAACTTCGACGTTACAAAGGACATTTTTACATTTATCTTGAGACTGACTACACTGACTGTGTTCACCTTTTTGTAGCCAGAGTGGTAAAGTACACATGAGACCCTCTCTGGTACAAGTGGATGAGAGCAGGAGAGAATAAGAGTGGAGTTAATGTCTCAGTGAAAGAGGCGAACAGTCTGAGTGGAAGAACAAAAACCGCCTGAGAGGACCAGAGAGAGATTTCAAAGGCCCTGGACGGAGAGAGCCACATCACAACACCAGCAGTGAAGAGCGAAGGATGGACGCATAGAAACAGACGAGGAAGAGGGGGGGCAGGATACACACACACACACACACACACACACAAAAACACATCTCTGAATAGCCAGAGTGGGAGAAATCAAGTGTTAGTGCAGATATGAGATAAAAAGTAACAAGTAGAGCGTGCGAGGCGTCAGCAGCAGATGGAGAATGTGCATCAGGAGGAGCATTGAGGGCAGCGGCAAGCAGAGAAAAAAAAACAAACCCCAGGGATGAATGTGAACATCTACAGTACAGTTAATGTTTGCTGGAAGTGTTTGCGGGTGTTTGTGGCGTATATTTACTGAGCCACTGTGGATGCTGAGAAATGTTCAAAGCCACATTGTGCGTGAGGGGGAGGAGAAAAAGGAAAAAGGGCAGAAGTGACCTTACGTGGCGGGGTCATTTTTGGAGGCTGGAGAAGAAAAAAAAAAGCATGCTGGACAAGCCCCTAATGATCACAACTTGAGCTCTTGCCTTTTTAATTACCCACCCAGGCCTGACTGAGTCTCACAAAGCTCTCCAGCCCCGAGAATGGAGTGGCGCAGATGGAACAAAAACAGGCCAATTCCTTGGGAAGGATGCCCTCTGAACCCAGCAGCTAATGCAGCCCCTGCTGCTCCAGCCTGTCATTATTGTTGTTGCAGAGGAGGAGGAAGATGGCACTCCAAAACAAGGCCACCACCGCTGAAGTCATGGTCCACAGGCCATGTGAGAAGAGCTTTGGTGGAGAGCTCCTCGGTGACGCCACCGCCTAAGCACCTTCAGCACAGACTGTAACTCTTATTAAGCATTTTAATCTGATCTGGAAAACAAGAGGCGCTAATGGCCGCCTCTTGTTGTAACATTTCGTCACAGACTCGAGAGCATTTAGGTTAGCAAAGATGGCGTCGCCTTTCAGCATGTGGGGCCGCCCCCCTCCCGCCCCTCTCAAGGTGCTGCGATGGCCTCAGGCCCCTGTCACTCATGTGGCTCATCAGTCAGCCTCATCTACAGAATCTGACTTTATCTTAATGAGCTGTTGTTATTCCAGTGAATGAATGGAGACTGCTTCCATTCAGAGAACAAGTTGAGCATTATCACATTAACACAGTTTCTCCTGATGTCTGTCTGTCCAGCAGGGAAAAATCTTTGAGAAATGTCCGCTTGTCCGTTGCCTTGATCCCATTCGGACTCCCAGACAAGACGGTGTGTCCTTGTCTGTATTGTCTGTGCTCTTCATTGCGTTTCCTATTGTCATATCACATTCCTGTGTGTAGAATGTGTGTGTGTGTGTGTGTGTGTGTTTGGAGGTGGGGGGCTTAATTCCAGACATCCTGCTCTTATTGTTGACCGCCCCAGGTCGACCGCTGCTCAACATGTCAGGCTGAAAGAGAACAAAATGGGGCCCGTGCCACTGAGAGCGATCAAACACACACACACACACACACACACACAATCACACACAGAAAAACACACTTCTAGGTCTGCTTCAATGTCTGAGGTGACATGTAAGAACATTCATTGCTAATGTAGACACGCAGTATTTGAAAAAAGTCGAATGTTGTACTTTTCTCAAGAATGAAATAATTCAATGAACACTTCTACAGATCACTGGATGTTCAGATCAGTTTGATGCTGAGTTTGATCGGTCTGCGACACACTGATCAATATTTTAAATGACTTCGTCCTCCTTAAGCTCAGTGTCTGAGTTCTGTGTGAAACAGAGGATTTTATACACAAATAGATATATTTTGAGATAAGAAAGTACATTTTCTCATTAAGCTAAAAGAAAAAAGGTGATATAATTGCAGCCCTGTGTTACTGGGTTGTTAAAAATAAAAAAAAATTTTGTGAAAAATGCAACAAAATCAGATTTGATGTATGAATGTTTTTTTTTAAAAAACACACTGAACAAATAACATGCTGACGATGTTACAAAAGCAACATTTTAATACTGACTTTTGCTGAAAAATCAAGCTTCTTCATCTTTTATTACATATCTTGTACACACTTCAAGCCTTTTTTTTTGCAGATATTCTGATATGACAGCTCACAAAACCTGTAACCAAGTAACGAAAGTTTGAATGACTGAAATTTACTGTCATCAAATAAGGGAAGCAAAACAACTGAATTACAGGCCCTGAGAACACAAGTGTTTATATCATCACCAGTCTCTCCAATATTGAATAACTGTCTGTTTTTCCCCAAACAGAAACAAATACACAACATTTAGGAAATAAAACCTTCATATGAACAAAATAAATGTGACAAATCAACATTTTATACACAATATCTAAAATAGCAAAAGTGCAAATAGGACACAATCAGTAACTGACAGCACATCCTGTCCCCTACATTCACTCCGAGATATCCTGTGCTACAGCTCCCTCTTGTGGTTTACATTGTGAAGGCACAGTTTTGCACAACATAAAACAAATGAAACCACCAGACCCGAGTCATAACAAAAGTAAATAAATTAGGTCCAGATATTCTGAGTCATTCGACCAATGAGTCAGGTTCTCCCCTTCCTCTGAAGGTTCAGGATTCCCTGAGGTTTATTTTTCTAAAAGTGCACAAGCTAAAAATGCTGAAAAACTGAGACAAAGAATAACTTGCTGAGACAGATGTGACTTTCTCTGCTTCCACAAATCATTTCAAGCTGTAAAAACTAAAGGTCCCATCTGCTCAAGACAGAAATATGTAAAATCAGCATTTTCAAAGTACCATAAACAAGTCAAGTTATCACTTTTCAGACCTCTTTCTGCAATCGGGGAATGATGGCCTTGCGATAAGTCCGTCTTTCAGAGATATTGCGTCTGACTTTGATCACAGTTGGAGCAGCCGTCTCCAGCTCCAAAGAAGGGCTGGAGTAGGCCCTTTTCAGCCCGCCTTCCTCGTCCTCCTCCTCGCCCGCAGAGTCTGCACACACGGCTTTATCAAACAGGCTCAGGTCTGTGGTGCTCAACGCGCTGTCATCTGTCTTATTCAAGCTCTTCCAGGCTTCTAGCATCTGGATGTAGATCTCATATCGACACATCTGTGGGGGTTTGAAGAAGAGATGCAGGAGACGCTCAAGAGATGCTCATCAGCAGTACAAACACTCATATACACACTCTCTAACTCACAACACCCTACTCTACCTCGTGCTGCAAGTACTCCGCTCTGACACGACGCTCCTCCAGCTCCTTGGCTTTGGCTTTCTTGCTCTCTGGTTGGTTCTCCTGCAGGTACAACAGGTCTGCTTTGAAGGACTCCAGCATTCTTGCATGAGACTGCAGCTGACGCTCCTGGACAGGAAGCAGGACAGAGAAACAGATAAGAAGGTTTCACGTAAATCAGTTTATGCAAATCCAAAGTTATTACCCCTGTCTCAAGAAGGAGACGTGAAGCAAGCAGGAAAGTTTACAGTACAGATGTGTATCATGGAAACTGTGCACAGTGTGATTAAGTGTAAGTGTATTATGATCATTAGTTAAACAGTAAAAATAAGCTTTTTCATTGCATTGTGACTTTAGATGTTCCATCATCACATGAATCAGCACATAAGTTATTTTTGACGTTTTTCATCAGAAAGGAGAAAAAAAAAGAGAAGTAGGATGACAGAGAGAGGAGATATGCACAACATCATAACAAGGAGGGGAAGACTTTTGAAAACAGTCATACTTGGTTTAAAAATAAATTTGATTCAGTAAAAACAATACTAATATACTGATACTAATACTAATACTGATAATGAAATCAAATACAGGTGGGAGTGTGTACCAGAGTCTGAACAGACTGTGAGGCGGGCAGGATCGGTCTGCAGAACCTCCTCTGGGAGCCGACAGCTGCAGGGAACGGAGGCGAGGAGTGAAGAGCCGAAACCAGGTTAATGCGGCTGATCCATGAATTCATCTCCACTTTGGATCTGAGAGGAAAACAAGCAGCACTGTGAGTGCCGAACACACACACGCGCACACACATAAATGAATATTCCAGCTGTGCTGCAACTTACGAGGCCTGAAAGAGGAAAACCCTCCAGTCAGCAGTCTGCAGACGGAAGACGTGCGGCTTCTTGGTGTAGTCGGCTGCCTGCTCTGCCAGGGAGTGGTGCACGCTCACCACTTCCTCATTAATCTGCTGATCCTTCCTATAATCATCCTGATACACACACACACACACACACAGAGACATAAGAGGAGTCATTACAGAAATATATTAACAATAATAAAATATATAAAATCATACTTGCATGAAGGTACAAAACCTTACTGACCTTCTGTAAGTAGAGGACCATTCCCTTTAGCACTCCACAGAAAGTCTTCCAGCTTCTCTTCCCCCACGGAGCTAAAACACACGAACCAGAACTTAACATCATTACAACTCAAATAGAAATTATTCAAATGCAGGATTCAACAACTGTTGCTGTCTACAGCATTATCAAAATGTCCAAGAAGTATCTCAACGATACAGAATATAATTAGTTGAAATTTTATTTGATTTCTTTATTTCTTTAACTAACACTAGTGCTAATCCAGTGTGTATTTCTTCTGGGAGTGAATAATGTTAACTACATTACCCAAAAAAAAATAATTTGCATGAAATGAAGATTAATTGAAACAAAAAGCAAATTAAATTAAACATTAAATCTCATTACACCACTGCCACATCTCGTTTGCTTTCTCAGACTACATCAACACTACGTTTTCATTTTAAAGATCTCCGACCACACAAGCATTTTAAAACTGTTTCAGAAATAATCTCCGTCCATACTAACACGCCCAAAAATGCATATCACATGACCATTCATGTACACTGGGCATGTGCGTATCCTTATTTTTACAGCAGTTTGTCTACTTTGTGGTTGGTTGCTTAGTTGTAGAAAATACTACAGAGGAAGAACAGCAATGAGCAACAGCGAAAAGTAAGATTTCTTTGCTGGGACCGACGACGAGATGGAAATGTTACTGAGGGTAACGCAAGTATAAGGCGTTCAAGGTGGTGGAAAACATAGATTGGGAGTTGACGAATCAGGGAAGGACACGTCAGGACTTTTCAAACTAAGAAGGGATCAGCGGCGTTTTCAAAAGTCTCAGTTTTAGAGGTATAGTAGTGTTGTGAGTAGTGTGGACGCTAGGCATACGTATTATTGTGGATGTAACCTCATTTTGACAGGTAAGACATGAGAGTTTTGCCTCCTGAGGTCAACTGTGGATTCAGAATTGATTCAGTCGATGAAAAAACTTCAATATTCCAAAATAGGGCTGTGTGATATGACCAAAATCTCATATCCCAGTAACGATACCCAATATAGCAACTTTTCTGTAAATTCAAAGAATAAATGGTCCGTCCATCTTTTGCACGGACTAAATTAAATTACTCTTATTGGCTTTTTACTTGTGGAGCTTTTATTGCACTTAAAGTAACGAGTATAGTTGTCGTCAACTCGAGTACTTCACCTAGTTCACCGTGCTGCACACACACGGAGGGCTCACAGTGAACCATCAGTTAAATCGACTAATTGTTTCAGCTCTAAAGTTAAGCGTTTAACTAGGGCAGATGAAACTAGCACAGCCATAAATGACAGCAAAACGCAGCAGAGACTCTCACACTGACCTGAAATGAAATGAGTGCACATAAATTAGGTAAATAACATCAATAAAGATTGTCTCTACTGTGTTTTGCTGTCATTTATGGTCGTGCTAGTTTCCTCTGGTCTCTGTGGTTCACTGCGAACAGGCCTGAGCAGTCTGTGTATGTGCAGCGCAGCAGAGGAGAGACAGACAGAGCTGGAGAGCTGACGACAACTAAACTCGTTACGTTACTGTAAGTACAATAAAAGCTTTGTGAGTAAAAAGCCAAGAACAGTAATTTATCAATGTAATCCGCGTAAAAGACAGACAGACTCCAAATGACGAAAAATATTAGTGTAAAGAAGGTGATTTGTGACACAACGAAACGTTTTTCTCTCGTCACACGATACCGTCATATCGCACAGCCCTATTCCAAAATAATTTTATTTAGTAAAACTAAGTGTTCTCTTTTGAAATAAAAATTTTGGGTAAAATTGTAGCTTTACTGACTATATTCTTGATATTTTCTGTTGCCAGCGGCCCGTATTTTTACAGCCATGTTGCAATACACATCCTCCTCTTCAGACGCCATAGCAAAGCCAAACATCAGAAATAAAAAACATCATTCTAATGTTTTCTTTCTGCACATAAACCCACACCAAACCCCGTCTGAGATGATATCCAACATCGGTTTAGATTTTTTAACGTCACATTAACTAAATCACAGACTCTGCCTTCAAATAAATTACCGTCCTTAAAGGCGAGACAGAACATAGCTGACAAACACATAATCCATTTGTTGTTGCGTCTCACTCACTGCGTTTGCCGTCGATATCGGCGTGGAGCTTTCTCTGCAGGAAACCCTGTTTGACCACTGAGGCCTTCTTGTCATGTGGAACATCCTGGAAGGGGTTACTCTTTGACCGCAGCGTTGCGTCATCTGTGCCGTCCTCTGAAAACACGGAGCTCTTCAGCTCCTCCTCATCACTTTAGCACGCAAAGGAAAATGATTATGTGTGAGATTATATATGTGAGGGATGTGATAAGAGAGAGGGAGAGGAAAATCAAGTTTCAAGGTGAAAATGAAAACCGTCCACTTACACAGCCCATTCCAGTGGTTCACTCTTAATGGAATTGTAAAGACTCTGAAATGCAGATGGAGAAGAGAAAGTTTAATAATCTTTCCACCTACTTGGACTTGGCTTTGCTCATTTAAATGTGTCTAAATATATCAACTAAAGCCTTACTTTCAGGAGGTCTTTGCTGTAGTTTTCCCCATCATTCATCCCATCCAGGTTGGACACAAACTTAGAGGAGGACATGCATTTTCCTACATTCTGTTAAAACACACAAAACATGCGGTTAACGAAATGACTCACGCACACATACAAATCACCTGGTAATAAAATGCCATGTCAAAACAAGATTTAAGATGTCATTACTCATTTCTGTTACAGTCATAAATGTTTCCCCACCTGTCCATGCAAGTCAGTGTTGAGAAGCATCAAAGCACATGTGAGAGCCAACACAGCCTCTGAGGATGTAAAAAAAAAAAAAAAAAAAAAAAAGAGGTAAAATGACACATGCATCTTGTCACATGTGAGCACACACTGCCGTATCTCTGAACAGGAAACAATATCGGGTAAAAAGTAAAGAGATCCTCACCTGAAGAGGAAAAGGCGTCCGGGTTGCACTGATGGAAGCGGCAGGAGAAATGCTGCAGCACTCGCTCTCTCTCCTGGGTCTCTCCTATCAGTATAACCACTTTCAGAAAAGACCTGAGAGAAGGAAACCGAAAGAGAATAAAACATTTATGAGCCTTCTGAGATGTCGCTGCATGCAACCCAAGCTCCACCTCTGTAACTCTTACCTCAAGGCATGATCCAGAGTTTGCCCGGTGAAGTCAAAAAATTTGAGGTATTCCTCTCCGACAGAGCGACTGAAGTCATTACTGCAGAGAGAAAAAAACATCCACTTATCACCATTTTAATTCTTAGAAATGACAATCAGTTTTATATTAATCTAAAGAAGTTCTGTTTCAAAATTCAAGTATAGCTCATGTTTAACTCAGTATCTTGATATTAATAATGGGACAATATTTGGGGATGATTATTAGAGCTTTAATGCCTCGTTTAATTTGAACCGGTGACAAAGGAGGAGGAGGATGTGGTCTGGATAAAAAAAATCATGAGACGTCTTGAATCTGATGGCAATAGAGGAATTCTGTTTATTTCACAAACTGTCAAAAAGTTTAACTGTAATGTGAATTTTAAGAACAGAGAAGGACTTTTTTTTAGCTAATGTATCCAAATGTGATGACAACTATAACCAAAATAACATGATGACATGTACAGCAGTCCTGTATCACAAATTAAAGGGGGATTTCAGCGATTTAGTGTTGCACTTACATAAAATTGTGGAACTATTAAACAGATTTTAAATTGTATCTCTCCCTGGCTCCATGCCCACATCTTTCTTTCAGCCTCAACACTTCTAATTTGTTAAACAGACTTTCTGTGAAAAAATGTGGAAAAACTCCAAGCCCACTTCGAGATAAGCAGGCAGAAGATAAGCATCACCGGGGTTATTTTCTCAGACGTTAGAAAGCTCCTCCAAAACCACAGAGGACATTTAACAACTGCTTTAATAGGCTGAGCTATGACAGGTAAACTGATTGTAACGTGTAAAACCTGGTGAGTACCTCATAAATGTTATATCAGTATGCAGTATCCATAGCAGCCTCTGTGACAGTGTTTTCGATGATGCTCTGCTTGACATTTACACACATCTGCACCAGTTTCTTTCTACGGCAGCAGAAAAACTGTCTGCTGCTGCAGCTTTGCTCATAACACCAAAAACCAAAAAAATGAAACATATAAAATGTGTGCTTACTCTTTGTCTATGTGCTTCACCACATCTACACGTTGGATCCCGTCCAGCTTATGGAGCCGCTCAGCAAGGCGACGGGCCATGTCTTTCTCCATATCACCTCCATTCATATGGGGCACCGCTGTCTCTGTGGGTTTGGGTTGCTCACCGTTTGCCAAAACTGTTCCTCCCACTTCTTCAGCCTGATTAGATGTCTTCTGATTTAACTCAGCCTCTGCTGTCTGCTGTGCAACCTCTGTTTCAGTAGACAGCTGTTTTGTTATTTCTGACTCATCTGTCTTGTCTGGTTCCACAAACTGCTCCGAAAGTGCTGGCTGAGACAAGTCGGTCGTTTGCAGCGACTGCTCATTCTGCTCTGATGGCTCCGTCTGTTCTTGCTGCTCTGCCACTTCAGGGTCTTTTGCTTCGACACAAACTGTCTGCTCTAACTGAGTGGAGTCGTCTACCTGGTCAGAATTTCCAGTTTGGGCTGACTGTTCTGTTGTTTCCATTTGTGGTGACTCTTCCAGATGTTGCGACTGGTCAGACTCTTCACAGTGCTGCTCCTCTGCCTGGATCTGCTCAGACTCTTCAGTTAACGTGAGCTGCTCGGACTCTGTGTGTTCAGGCTGCACTGTCGGCTCTACCTCCTGTGGAGTCGTTTGGTCACAATCTTGTTGCTCTGAACAACCTGTACTCTCCGGTTTTTCAGTCAGCTCTGGTATCTCTTGAGAGTTTTCTATCCTCTCTGCATTATCTGCCTCCTGTATCGATGGTTCTTCGTTGTTGTCCTGTTGTTGAGCAGCCTCTAACTGTTCAGGGTCCACCTCCTCATCTACATCTTCGCACATTTCTGGCTCTTCAGTCTGACTTGCAGGATCTTCATGTGACTGTTCTATTACCTCTATGTCCTCTTCAGTCCCAGAGTGCAGACTTTCCTCCGAAATATCTGACTGTTGCAAATTAATTAGCTTATCTGGGTTTAAGGTTAGTCCAGTATTGTCAGTTGGTTGCGGCTCTATAGGAGCCTCCCTACAAAATGAATATACGCAATGTAGTTAATGTTATATGGCATGTATTTAACATGATGAAAGCACAGAAAGTCCATGATACTCACACATCATTCAGACAGCTAACAGTGTTTTCCTCTCCACTTTCTTCATTACAGGACAAGTTTGTCTCACTTGGCTCCTCTTCAACCACGCCTCCTTCCTCCCTGTCTTCTTCAGTCTTGACACTATTAACCGAAGTTTTCTCTTCCTCTGAGTCTGTCTCACTAGACAGAACGTCTAGATCCTGTTGTGCTTCTGGTCTTAAATCTATAATACTGTCCGCGTCATCCTCCGAGCTTTCGATATCCTCAAGAATATCAATTAAGTCCACAGTTTCAACGGCGTCTGACGCATCTGAGTGTCCTTGCTCTTCTTCTGAATCTGTCCTTAGAGGGATATCTGGAGGATCTTACAGAAACAGGTGAACATGACAGTTAAGCAGTTAAACCAAAACTCATTTCTAATTTACATAAACAGGCCAGAATTACACAAAACTACAAAAGAATCATGAATGTTATTCTCAAATAACAGCAAGCAACTACGATAGAAACATGTGCTATTTAATTAAAATGTGTTGCGCTGAGTATTACGTACCACTGTTGCCATCTAACAGCTCATGCGTTGAGTCTTCCTTTTCCTGTGTTGCTGCCTCTTGCACATCTACAGCATCACATGGCTGGAAATTGCAACACAGGGCATCGATCATGAACTTTCATGAAAGTTGTGTGAGAAAACTTGTGATTGCCGGTGGTATCATGAGTAAGAGGCTGCCCTCTGAGCCTCATCTGAGCGACGTTATTTCCGCACTATTCCTCCCACGTCTGCTAAACTTATTACATTAACCTACACATGAAGATCTAAACAGATAAAGACTTGAGGTGGCGAGGCCCAAGTCAAGTCTACACTCAGTGAAAGATGGGCTGATGACACAGGAAATTGTAGCTAAAGGTGTTTATACACACAGAAATAGACAGAATTCCAGGCACCCTGGTGGCCTCATGGTTAAGGCGAATACCACAAAACCACAACATCCACACTTCAACTCCTTGCCAAGGGACCTACACTGTATGTCATACCCCTCTTTCTCTCGCCCTACATTTTCTGTCTCTACACTGTCTGTCAAATTAGGGCAACAGCCTGAAAAAATCATCTTCAAAAAATAAATAGACCAAATTCTAAAGAACAGCAGCACTACATGACATCTCTTCCTGCCTCTCTTCACACACAGTACATACCTCAGAGCCATTTCCAGCGAATTCTTGATCTGAGTTCAGAAAAAGCCACGATTCACTCCCATCCTGCTCCTCTCGGTCCTCTTGTGTTAAAAGCTCAGCATTAACGTCTTGAGATTGCTGAAGTGACGGGGAAGTGGTGTCTCTACTCATCACACTGCCAGAGTCCAGCTCATTGGCTAAGCTGCTGTCAATTATGAGAGAGGGCGTCTCTGAGGCAGTATCGGGCATGTCCCACTGCACTGTGGCAAAGGAAAGTGGAGCAGTGGTAATGCTCATGGGGCGCACCGGCCATATTATTTGCTCCCACTGCTCAGGCTCCTCAACATTCTCCTGCTCAGCCTCCTCAGGATTCTCCTGTCCAGCCTCCTCAACATTCTCCTGCTCAGCCTCCTCAGGATTCTCCTGTCCAGCCTCCTCAAGATTCTCCTGTCCAGCCTCCTCAGGACTCTCCTGTCCTCCCTTTAGAGAGACATGAAGCTGTTCTGTCCCGTGTTCCTCATTTATCTGCACCTCTGACACAATAGCCTCCTGTTCTCCATTGATGTATGGGTGGTCTGTAGAGGTATATGAGTCTTGCTGAGGCTGTTGAAGGACTGAATCTGTAATATCTGGCAGAGAGGAGCTCAAATTTTCTTCCTCCATGAGCGTCTCCCTCAGTCAGTGTAGCTGTCGGGGTGTTTGTGGGTGAAAGATGTTGTAGCTGTAAATGCTGTCAGGCTACAAAATGTCCTCCTCTGCTGTAAGAAGGATGATCATCTTGTAAGGTCACATAAATGTAAGATCCTGAAGTGTGATACCGACTCCAATAGCCCCATTCACAGATCTGTGACAAAAGAAAACATGTTAACCAACAAATGTTAAAAAATATTTAACCACACCCACCTCTGAAGCAACCTGACAAGCTCTTCCCTTGAATTTTCAGTCAGACACATGTGGCTGGAAAAGCCTGAAGTTGTATTACAACAAAATAAAATAAAGTGGTTCATCATGATCTATTTAAATGCTAGATTTAAAAAAAAACAAGTTGGGCGAATCTCCAGGAGTAACATCTGATTAGCTGATAGACAAAAAAGCCATTCATAAGACTCTACTATACTTGATTGTAGAGCAGTATTGATAATTCAGAAATGGGCTGTCTAAACAGTGGCTCTATTTTTTTCTGTTCATCTGTGATAAAGAGTAAATTTAACACATTACACATTACACATCACCCTGCAAAAGCAAAACTGACATAAAATCATTCATACAGAACATGTAGCACAAAAATACTACACACACTCACCACCATAATCCTGTCTGCAGAAAGTTTTTGTCTGTTTTTTATTCCATGCTGTTCATTTGACTCGTTTTCTTAATTATTTTTTGGCGTAGACTCACAGATGCACAGTGCAATGACTTAAATGCAATGACTGAAATCTTACCAGACGCACATTTCTACTTCCTGACCACAGACAAAGAAAATCATTCGAGCAAGCGAGAGAGGCAGAAGGAAAGAGAGGCAGATAGAGGTGTTTGATGCGGATTGAGAGGGTGGGGCTGAGGAGTTGTTTCTGGTGTGCAGTTTAACTGTCTGCGTCCTATGTTTATCATATTATCGCCACGCCGCACTGTGACCCTGGCTGATGGATAAGACCGTGGAAGAGTCAAAACATGTGTTCACATCATGTTGCCATCACAAAGCGAG
This sequence comes from Thunnus albacares, assembly GCF_914725855.1. NCBI lineage: Eukaryota > Metazoa > Chordata > Actinopteri > Scombriformes > Scombridae > Thunnus > Thunnus albacares. The sequence continues at coordinate 14,579,085 of NC_058123.1, read as the reverse complement.
GACATCTCTCCGAACAATGCCAAGGCCAGAAAAAGAACATTAACAAAAAAAATTATAATCCCTGCTTGTACTGTGATAAATACATATTCTGACTGCTGCAGTTTGAACTCACCTTCATCTACAACTCCCTTTCTGTTACACTTTTTTTTATATATCTCTCGCTCTATCTTCATAATTCACGTCATGCAACCAACATCCGGGACAGACCTTGACCACATTTCCTGTGTGGGTGCTCACTTCTCAGTTCCTGTAAGGGTGCAAAGAGTGCTTCGTGTTCGAGAGTTATCCGAGACTAACAACGACAATCAACTGTAAATGAATCAGTGAGGAACTAAAAAAAAAAAGTGGAGATACTGTAAATTAAATTCTATTAAACATTTGAAATCCAGTATTATCTTTCTAGAGGTTTTCAAGTTGGCTGAATTTAAAATTATTTGGACCCTTCTGTCATTATACAGTACTGATTACATTTAATTATATAAAAAATAGTGTTTCACATGATCACACAGTTAATCTTCTCTGTGTGATGTTATCCTTGGTGCCATTGTTGATGATAAAAACTGTAGAAAAAAAATACACAGATGACTGCAAAGAGTTCCATAAAGAAACACTTTTTCAGCCTCCTCAAATAGAAGACAAGAATAAATTAGGATATTTTCAGCCAAATCTAATATAATCCAGATGCACTGCAGATTACCCTAAATGGAAAATACCAAGAGAAGTTTCTTACAATACATAGGAAGTTTATACTGCACATCATAGCCTTAAGGGGATGTTAACACAATAATAAGGAGAAGTACAAATTCTAAAAAAAAAAACATATAACAGAGAAGAAAAAAATAAATAGGGGAACATCACTAAACTAGTTGAAGTGAAAGTTCTGAAAGAGCGAATGAATGTGTGCATGTATATAATAATAGAATCTGTCAATAGAGGATACACACTGCTTAGTATGTCATTCATTACCACCAGTGAACATGGCGCACACATTAATTTCAACATTTTCAAGCCTCAAAGAACAAAACGATCTCATTAAAAGGAATCTTTTCAACTGTGAAGCATGACTTACCACCCTTCAGGCTCTCTGCAGCAACATCATATGATCAGCCAGCTTGTGAGGTTTTAAGTCAGGTCTTGTGGGAGGGAGAGACACACAACTCTGTTGCACTGTCAAAGAGCACTGCCTTCTCATTCACTCGCACACATACATACACACAAGCATACAATTACCCCCTCAGTTGATTGTGTCTGAACCTGCTGCGCACAACAAACAAGCCTCACATCCACACTCTCTTTAAGCCAGGCAGCTTTTTAGTCTGTGGTGTCGCATACACAATACATGCAAGTCACAAGTCCTAGTCTGGACCCGGTCCTCTTCCTTCTTTGTGCTTCCTGTCCATTTTGAATAGATCAAGATCAGACTTCCGTCTCCCCCTCCGTCTTGCTCGTCTCTCTGCAGATTCAGCTAGGAGAGAAAAAGGGGAGAATTCAGAGGAGGGATAAAAGGAGAAAGCTGCTGAGTTGCAGCAAAGAGGAAGAAAAGACCCTTTGTGATTGGCAGATGACTCAGGAGCTCAAAGACACCTGAGAGGCCTCAGTCTACACCCACTGCCCTGAGGGCAATGCAAGCAAATACCAGTCAGGTGAGGGGAGTGGCTCAACTTCATTCCTGCAAATGACAACAGCAGGAAAGATGTGGTAAAACCAGAAGGCATCCAGATTCAGTGTGCACAAATCATCAGACTTGCAAATAGTTTTGTCACTTTCTTGGCTGAGTTTCTGGCTGTCAGGTAGGAAAGTCTATTGTCCTGGGTAATGAAACTGTTTTTTAGGCTTAACGTTACCTATAAGAACAAGGCAGCATTCTACTTTTAATACTCATTTTCCTTCTATTTTTATTTGAACTTGTTTCTTTAGTAATGTCTTTATGTGTTTCATTGACGTAACCTATTTAAATTGTAAGTTTTATTTAAATTGGAAATGGCTTTAGCATTATATTTTTAGTATTACTGATTGTATTATTGATTGCATCATTAACTGGAGTTAGAATCGTTCAATTGATTAGCGGTTAGCATCATTTGCAAAAGCATTATGATCCTATTAGCACCGGCGTTTCGCATTTTAATATAACGCTAATTATCGTTAGCGTTTCAGTTATTTTTTTGTCGTTAACTACAGAGTATTAGCACATTAAGTAATATTATGTAACATCAACATTCATTCAATCATTATGTATCATGAGCATGCTTGTTAGTAGCGTTTTCAACTTTAGTGCTAGTTAGCATCAGTGTCATTAGCATGAATAGCATTAAGATAACCGTTGCTATTAAAGTATTAGCATTACCGTTACTTAGCATTTATGTGAGCATCCTGGCAGTTGTAAGTTAGTTGCTTCTAGCTAGCAGTTGTAGTAGCTAATATAGTAGTAGTGATACTAGTGGTGTTAGTGGTAGTAACCCAATAGTGCTGCTATACTTTTCCAGTTTTTCTTGTTGTTATTTACACACTATTTTAACACCATGGTGGTTATTTGTGTAACTAAACGTCTCACAGTAACGTTAGCTAAGGCCCCGGCTAGTCTAACGTTGCACTCCACACCAGCAGCGGCGCTGCAGAGCTGCGCGCCGCCAGCAAAACAACACCAGCTTCTCCTCGTCGTCACTTTCGAGCGACTGTCACACCGCTTTGTCTGTTCCGCACACGGCAGCAGAGCAGCACACACCCTCTTTTTTGTCCAGATAGTTTCAGCTGTGCACAAACCACCTGGTGAGGTTTCCACAGCCGCAGCCGCTCGGTCTAACATGGCCAACGATCTGAAAATGCTCCTGGAGTCTTCACTGAATGAGATCTTTAAAGCGACAGTGAGCGACATTCTGGACTCAGTGGACAGGACCCTGTCCGAGTACCAGGGCAAAATACAGAGGATCGAGTCCGAAAATGAGGGCCTGAGACGGCTGCTGTTTGCAGAGAAGAGCGCGGCGGAGTCTGCTGCTAGAGGTACGATGGCCGGTGTATCGGTGTAACGAGTGACCGTGTTACCTTGTGACTTTCGGCCGAATGGTTGCTCGTAGTGACCATAGAGTCAATAGTGACGGCAGCTGTTGAAAACACGAACAGAACACGTACCTGTCCTCTTAAAAGCCTGTAATTTGACCTCAGTTATTTTAAAATACATAGTTAACTGTGATTAATATCTACGCCAACCACTGCGAGAGTTAAATTGTGCTCAGCAAGAAGCATTCACCTCTCATAGTGTTTTTTATAATGTGGGAAACAAAACGTAGCCTACCTTGGGATTTTATACTTTAATTCTCAGTCGGAAAGTAGCTCATATTCAACCAATTAACCTGTATAATGTTAAATTCCTCATTAGACGCTAGCTGCTCTGCTAATCTATATGTTTCCCTACATTAAAAGTAGCTACAAGAGATGTGAATGCTTCTTGTACATCATGTATGACAAAAAGGACCAGACGAATATATACTGTATTGAATATTCAATAATTTAAGACTTTTCAACAGCTGCCGTCACCACGACAACCGTGGACGCATCTGGCTAAAAGTCACCAGTTAACACGGTCACTCGTTAAACCGTAACACCTACACTCGGTAAATATTGGAGCATGTCTGTGTTTGTTGTCCACTGTAGCTTCATGTGGTCACTGACCTTTTGTTCAAGCAGCCCCAGCAGTGACAACAAACTGTGCCTGTTTGTATGTGTGTTTACTAGACTTAAAGATCCCCTCCAGACATGTATGTAAAGCAGACTGCTTTGAAAAATAATGTGTGTCTGATATAGTTTTTCCACAAAAAAGTTAAATTCGTATTGTTAATATCCTTAAAATGATATCTGTTCCTTCTTCTTCATTAAAATGACAGAATCTATAAATATGTAAATATATTTAATCTCAAATATTTTGCTGTTGAACACAGGATGTCTCCTACTTCACTGTAAAGTTCATTCTCAGTGTTTGTGCACTGCAGGCTTCAAATTTCTACATCACATTTGTGTAAATATTGGACCAGGATTGGACCAAATTGGACCCTTAAAATTTGATTATCCATGAGCACAGAGAAACTTTCCACTTTTAGCAGATAAACAGCCTTCTAGTTTCAAATTCTGCACATACATCATTCTACACAGTGAAGCTTAAACATTCAACTGTAGGAACAAGAAGCGAAACACATTTTTGAGTGGAGAGGGGCTTTAAATAAAAAGTAGCAATATGACAGTAAAAAAAGCAGAAGACCACAAGCAGACGTAAACAATGCAGGTTTCAGCACATTCAAAACTGGGTGTTGCAAATGTTTATGAAGCAGTATATGCCTGATCACTTTGTAATACAGTAATGACTATAGTGTAATGTAATACCATTGTTATCACAATGCAACACAGACAATTTTACATACACAGTGCATCAAAACATGTATGAGTTTCAGTGTTTCATAGATAGTTGATGAATCAGCGTCTGCTACACTGTCAGTTTGAGCCTGACTAAAACAACACACACAGCAGCAAAATATGTGTCAATCCATTTATGTCAGACAGACATAATCTGTTTATCTTAAAATGTAAACTTAACACTTAGCTCTTCAGCCTGGATTTAGACTACAATCCTTTATGGCCACTATTTATTTTGTTCACTTACTTTATTGTATTAGTGTTTTTAAGTGTTTTCTTCTCTCCGTCTAAATTAATGCTACTGTTGCTTTGTGTCTGTGCTGGATGTGCTAGATTGCAACAAGATGTATCTATATGTTGTGTTTACAGATTGTTCTGCTGCCACCAAAGTGGCCAAAAATCAATTAATGCAGCTTGAAATTATAATGAGCCTATACTCAAGTCAGATGACTTATAGTCAGTTAAATTTGTTTTGTTGTTTTGTTGTCTTACATATTACTATGTAAGACTCTAAATTACACTCGGTGCATTTTGTTCATTATGTTGGCCTTTAATTTTCACAGATGTACACAAACAAGATGCCGCTGAAAACTGTGCAACCTCAGAATGGAGCAATCTTTCCATCAGCTCCTCCCAGGGCATGTTCGCCACATCAATATGCAGCAGTGACAAGAAGAGCTCCAGGAGGAGGCACAAAGACAAGATGAGGGAGCGTGTATCCTCTGCTTCTTTTGTGCTGCAGACTAATCACATAGCAGAACAACCATGTGTGAACACGTCAGAGGTAGGTTTGTCCACCCAAACCTTGATATCCATAAAAACGGAGCCTGACCTGGATGACAGCGGCGCTATGGACCTCTCCCAGCCTTCATCCCTTCTCAATCTGACAATGAAGCACATAAAAACCGAGAGCACAGAGGTCAGTTACGACAGTTGTGATGCATATGCACCTCTGCCGCCATCTTCAGGCGTTGGACAGGATTCCAGAGATAGTGACAATGCTGTTAAAGTCACCATTGTTTCTGACAGCTACATGGTGAAGGATGAGGATGGACACTTTATTAAGACAGAGGAAGAGGAGCAGAATGGGGTCTTGCAGTATGGTGACGATGACAAATCAGAGAGGCATGCATTGACATATTACACTGAATCAGAAATTGATCCTGAGGGAACGAGCCGACAGGTTGTGAAGCCAGAAGTAAAAAGGCAGGAGGAAAATAATTCACCTGCTGTTCCTGCAGATGAGTTTTTGGAGATTTGTGACAACTTTTTGCGCTGTCCCATCTGTCCCAAAACATTTAGTCAAGCAAACTCGCTTAACATCCACATCAAGACTCACAGCAGTGAGAAGGCCCACTGCTGCAGCTACTGTGGCAAACGCTTTAGCCGGGCTGACCTCCTCAAATCCCACAAGCGTACCCACACAGGAGAAAGGCCCTATAGCTGCAACATCTGCACTAAAACATACGCACATCCAAGTCAGCTCAGGATACACAAACGCATCCACACTGGAGAGAAGCCGTATTCCTGCTCCCACTGCGCAAAGCGCTTTAACGAGCACAACCAGCTCAAGGTCCACTTGCGGACTCACACTGGGGAGAGGCCTTACAGTTGCCAGGAGTGCGGCAAAACTTTCAGTAATGCAGGAAACCTGCGTATACATGAGAGGATCCACACTGGGGAGAAGCCATACTGCTGCGCTCAGTGTGGGAAACGGTTCAATGGCTTGGGTGACCTCAAAACACATTACAGGATTCACACTGGAGAGAGGCCCTACAGCTGTGAGCTGTGTAAGAAGACTTTCAGCCAGGCAGGCCACCTCACCATACACATGCGGATGCACACAGGAGAAAGACCCTACAGCTGCAAAGAGTGTGGCAAGAAGTTCACGGTGGCCAGCAGCCTTAAACTGCACCAGAGGACTCACACAGGAGAGAAGGAGTACAGCTGCTCGTACTGCAGCAAGAGCTTCAGCAGGTCAGGCCACCTGAAGCGACACGAGCTGGTCCACACCAAAGAGAAGGTCTTCCTCTGCAGCCTGTGTGGCAAGACCTACACTGACCAATCCTCCCTTAAAAAGCACCTAAAGATGCACGCAGCCAAGGAGCAGAAAGCTCAGAGCGAGGCTGAAACAAACCCAGTCAGACCTTCAGGTTCTGAGACACTTTTTCGACACTGTTAAAAATTCCTTGGAGATGAATAATATAGAAGCTGCTGCAATAGGAGTACCCACACACAGAGTTAGAGCTCCCGTCAATTTTATTGGCTGGTTTTGTCAGGTAGGTTTGCCTGAGGAAGACCTGTAGTAGGTCAAAATGTTGCTAATAAAATTAAAGGAAGCTGTGATTCTTGTGTGCAGATACTCCTTGTATTGCAATTTAATTGATTTTTGTATCCAGCACCTAACCCACTGAGGTTTTGTGCACGTGCACATGACTACTTTGATTTGTGATATAAAAGCTGTATGTGGTTTTACAAAAATATGAAATAATCTTAAATCAAGGTCCACTTACTAGATTTCCTTTTTTTTTAGCTTTCAACCACATCTTATGGCTTACATCAGCAGATGGAGTTTGCTCATTTGTCAAACACAACTCTAGTCTCACCCTGCCCTATTCATACCCCCCCATATACACCCAATTGTTATTAATGTCACAAATGACAACTGAGCAAACTCTGTTCAAGGATGTAGTGGTTGGTGAAACCAAAAACAAAAAGGCAAGGGGTTGCGTTGGTGGGGGCGGGTTGCTTCAGACGCCTCTGAGATAATGAAATACAATAAGTGAGTTACATTAGAGTAACTGATCAATGATTTCAAAGGCACATCAGACTGACTAGTTTATAATATTATGAAGAATGAATTTACAATTCTAGAAAGTTGTGGCAATCGTTTTAAACAGTACGAACACAGCATTTACATTACAAAGCAACCTACCAGGAATGTGTGCTTGCACGTATTTGATTGGCCAACACAGCACCTTGCTGGATGACCCAGGCTCAGTGCCAGAGCTGTCAATGGGGTGTCCCCTTTAAATGAATGAGGAAGGGGAGTTTTTTCACACTGCTGTCTGAATGTGACCTAAAAGGTTGTACGCTGTGGTTGAAAGCTTCAGAAAAAAACCTGTAAGTGGACCTTGAGTGAAGATAATTTGTGAAACTACTGTTCCCACGGTCACAAATGAACTTTCACACTCAAACCTCTATGTGATGTTTGTGGTACAGTGCAATACACCGTTATATTGCTGTGATATAATAGGTCAACATATTTACCAATAGTGTATGATAAATTATTTAAATTTTATTGATAAACTCTAATATTCTCCGTGTAGTCTTCCCTCTCACAACAATGTAAGAGTTAAAGACAGAAGATGGGACCCTAAAAGAACAAGTTCTTTTAAACTTGCTACAGATTTCCAAAATGTTGGTGATACATTTTGCAAGAAAAGACATTTTCATACATCCAATGAAGTGTTTTTGAGGAAGTTACTAAATCCCAGATCCAGTTTTCTGTTCTGCAACTATTCCTGACCTTTGAACTCTCTGTAAAGACGACAAAAGTTCCCCCACAAGTTTTCATTAAATAACAACAATGTTGTTTTCGAATAAAATTGCTTCTACACACATTTATACACTTTGTAGTAGCCAGAGGTTTAGAAGTGTGTGCTCCACCAGATATTCTCAGTGCAGATTATTAATATAATGCTGTATATAGCTTTAACTCTACAGTCAGCGGTTGGATCCATTGACTTGACAAGAATGCATTAATGTAATAATGTTGCTGAAAATTATTTTAGTGCACATATTCAGTACTAATTGACCAGCTTTCAATAGAAAATCAATTATTGTTTTGGAAGCCGTACTGATCTCAAAGAATGTCGAGCTTCTAGATTTGTTGTAGGTTGTTCACTGTACTACCAGGAAATGTGTCCTGACATTAATTATGACACACAGGAGTAAAAGTTCTTGTTTTGATGATACGGCTACTGTTTGTTGTGGCAACTGGTTGATATACCTGCATAGCAATTAAACTGAGTGTTTGCTACTAGGAGGTCATTGTGACTTAGTTTTGTGCAATTTGTGTCTCAAAAATAAAGAGAGCAGTAATCCAATATATTTTCATGTCTTATTTATCCTTTACAGGTGTGCTTTTATTTAAAATGAAAGACACTGTGCAGAAAAATTATTAACTAAATACATAGTACAAATATGTTCTTTTTACACATTTAGTTCATCCAGGAACGCAAATACAACATAGCCTATAGATAAGAGTGAACAATCCTTTAAAAAATGTGTTTCTTCCCAAAAGTCTTTCAATCTTACCAGAATGCTATCGATTAATTTTGTGCATATTCTATCTACATGCTTTTTTCATCCTCACATTTGGCTAGAAATGTAATCTTTGGAGTCACCTTTAGGGGGAACCAGACCCCAGGTTGTAAACCACTGCATAATACATCTTTTTATCTATCAGCAACATCTGGTCAAGCAACAACAAAAATTATTCTTCTAAATTAAAAAAAAAAAAACATTCAATTTACAACTTTCAGAGCACAAAAAATGGCAAACATTCATGTATCTATTCGATTTGGGTTGTGCTGGTCTGGCAGCAGCTCCATGGCAGCTTTCCCTTTGACAGATAGAGCAAGGGCTGAACGCTGCTGCTGAAGTTCATCAAGCCAAAGGCAATGTAGTGAATGTAGCAAGAAAACACTTTGTCAGAGAAGTAGCGCTTGAAGGGGAACAGTGCAACAGGTGGCAAGTAGTTGAACACAATGATGGCCAAGATGATGAGGACCATCTTGAAGGCCCTCTTCTTCACAGGGTGTACCTCGTCTCTGCCGGGCCACGACTGCCGGAGCACCCGGAGAATTGCAATGTTGCAGTACACCATGAAGGCAAATGCTCCAAGGATCATCACAGTGAAGACCTCTAATTGGATGAGGGTGCCCACACACTTCACACAGGCGTAGGCCAGAATGATCAGCCACACCACAATAGAGAGGGACGCTCTGTGGCGGCAGTCCTGGATCTCATTGAAGGTGAGGGGGTGGACCACAGCCATGTAGCGGTCCAGGCAGATGCAGGAGAGAAGAAGTGGTGAGAAGTCTTTCAAGCCATAGAAGAAGCGCATGACATACCAGGTGTTGGCGTTGGTGAGGAAGATGATGTTGGCCACCTCGAGGGGAGGGATGAGACAGAAGAAGACATCTAAAATTGCCAGTTGGAAGATGAAGATATCTGAGGTGGAGTCAGCCTTGCTCTTGTGGATGAGCCATAGCACCATGATGTTGGCCGGGATGCCCAGGAACATGTTAATGAACTGCAGGCCCAAGTACCAAATGAGTACTTCGTGCATGTCTGTGCATTTCTCATACACCGTCTCCTCAACACCCGTGTCGTTGGTGAGGTTGGTGGGTCTGTGAGAGACCATGAGCACAGAGAGGTCAGTGTAGTTAACCGCCATGAACGTCAAATCAGAGCGCGTAGTTGTCACAGGACACCAGCGAGAGGAACAGAGATCTGTCAGACAAACACATTTTCAGGTGTCAGATACAATAGACAAACACCATGTGACAATGCTGTATAAGAATCGCTCAGGGGTGATACTCAAAACTGTCAGTTATGTGATAAAGATCAATAAAGAGAATTCACAGGGCTTACATTACAACTGTGCAGGTATGGTTGTGATGTGGGGGATGCACTGATGCACTTGGTTATGTTTTTCTTGTGTCATTATCCAATTGTAATGAGATTTTGGGCTCATGTATTTGAAAACCCTTTATCTATACTAAATACATAGACTATGTCCAATCAATAGTTTACTTCACATAGAAAAGGAAACTACACGTTAACTGGTTTTGCACCAGATTGCCTTCAAGAAAGAAAAATCTAAGATACTCTATTTTAAGAAGTAGCTTTCAATGTTGCCTGACTGACACTTGGAATACGCATTTTATGAATTTATAAAATAAAATTGTTATTCTTTTATTAGAGTCGATATGTGCCAGGAAATGGCACCTCCCTGCAGAGTTTCCCAACTTGATACATCTAGGTGGTCACAAGATGATAAGAAAATAAAGATACACAAAAATGTTTTATTCTTGTTATATACAGGATACTTTCACCACTTATGGCCTCTAGAAATCCTTTAAATGAAACATCTAAGAAGAAAAAAAATCACCCTTAGGATGAACTGCTTACAGCTCAGGCCTCTACTAAGGTCACTGGTGATTGATCTTATGGGGTCATGAGCAAAAAAGGTCAGGAACCACTGTTTAAGTTTTTATATAGTGTAACAGTGTTGTATTGTGATATAATTGGTTTTTGGCTCTTTAAACTTTGAGTATAAAAGAATGTCTGTGTGATATGCATCTATATATTGATATAATGTTCATATTTGACAAAATATAATTTGCAACTGGTTATTGTAATATTGTGATAGAACGTAAATGTTGCCTTTTCTTGGTCTTAAATGCCACTAAACTTGACAGTTCAACCTGAGTGAAATGAACATGTCAACCTGTATCACCATACAGTATCTACAGTACATTACTTAGATATTAATGACATAGCACTTGCATATCCATAAGGGAAAAAGCTGATTTTTGGGTCAGTGGTTAAGTTTAGGGTAAGGGCCAAGGTTAGGCAAGTATTTCTGCACCTTGACCACCCAATTTCCCTATCTGGGATAATAAAGTTTACCTTGACCTTGACTTGTGGTTTGTATCTCAGAGTTCATATCACCCACCCCCAATTCAGATGAAGTACTGTATAAAAGCAGCAGTCAGTATTACAGACTGTCACCGTCCTTGTAGCTATAGAGGTACACAATACTGTGCATTCTGTCTGAAACTTTTAAGAGAAGGCTGCGGTTACTCAGTGTACTGGAAGGGAACTGAGACTTGCTAAACTCTGAAGTTTTATCAATCACACCTTTATTTTACAGAATATACTTCCTCTAAATGCCCTCTGTAGAAAAATAATTCTTCACTCGTCAGGCAAAACATATTAACGATACCAAGGACCACAGTAATACAAAAAAAATGAAGTCAGGCAAGCAGTCTTGGAAAAAGTAACAAAGAAAGATGCATATTTAAACAGCTAAATCAGCAAACATGATACTGTGATACTAAAACTGTATTTCAAAGCTGCTTCAACTTGTAACATTAAAATAAAACTTTTCACTCATTTAGTATTTGAACTTCTAAAACAATCTATTCTATAATCTTACCACATTACAATAAGTCATTAAAATACACAATTAGTTAAGAAAAAATGAAGTGGACTCGTGTATATGTGAAATTTCTTTTCTCTCTAAGTAGTTTTGTATAGTAAAAAAAAGCCTCTTACCTTTAATTGATATTTAATCGTCTAATGAATGGATCCTCTCTGCCCTTAACTGTCTGTGTATTACTGTCTCACTAACTCACAGACTCCTGTACACATTTCCTTTTTAGACACCAATGTAGAACTGTGTGGTGACACAATATGATTGTATGTTGAAAGCTGCTTTCTTAAAGGGCTCGCAGAATTGTTTGCAAGTGTCACCTAACATGTGTTTCCACCATGTCAGCAAGCAGCAAATCCCACTATCTCTGTATCTAAGGGTGACATGTAAATATGCAACCTGACTATAAACAGAGCCTCATCTCCGCAGAACATATTGTCTAATAAAGTAGGTCAGTGCCAGAATATCGCCACTGTCAAAGACACAGCTACAAGACTGAGGAGGTCACCCAAGATGCTAGATACAGTACCAGTCAAAAGTTTGGAAACACCCAAACATTTGACTGGTACAACATGTATGAGCCACTTCATAATACATCTTTTTCATCTATTAGCAACATCTGATCAAGCAACAACATAACTTATTCTCCTACATTACACAAAAAATACATTCAATTTACAACTTCCAGAACACAAAAAAATGGCAAACATTTATGTGTCTATTGGGTTTGGGTTGTGCTGGTCTGGCAGCAGCTCCATGGCAGCTTTTCCTTGCAATGATAGAGCAAGGGCTGAATGCTACTGCTGAAGCTCATAAAGCCAAAGGGAATGTAGTGAATGTAGCAACGAAACACTTTGGGAGAGAAGTAGTGCTGGAAGGGGAACAGTGCAACAGCTGGGAAGTAGTTGAACACAATGATGGCCAAGATGATGAGGACCATCTTGAAGGCCCTCTTCTTCATAGGGTGCATCTCATCTCTGCCGGGCCCCGACTGCCGGAGCACCAGGAGAATGGAGATGTTGCAGAACACCATGAAGGCAAATTCTGCAAGGATCATCCCCGTGAAGACCTCTAAGTAGACGATACTGCCCACACATACCACAGAGGCGTAGGCCAGAATGATCAGCCACACCACAATGGAAAGGACCACTCTGTGCTGGCGGTCCTTGAGCTTGGTGAAGGTGATGGGGTGGACCACAGCCATGTAGCGATCCAGGCAGATGCAGGAAAGGAAGAGTGGTGTAAATTCTATCATGCCATAGAAGAAGCGCATGACATACCAGGTGCTGCTGGTGGTGAGGAAGAAAATGTTGGCCAGCTCGAGGGGAGGGATGAGACAGAGGAGGACATCTAAAATCGCCAGATGGAAGATGAAGATATTTGAGGTGGAGGAGTCACTTCTGTTCTTGTGGATGAGCCACAGCACCATGATGTTGGCTGGGATGCCTAGGAACATGTTAATGAACTTCATGCCCAGGTACCAAATGAGTACAGCAGGCATGTCTTTGCAATGCTCATACACCGTCATCTCAGCATTTGTGTCGTTGATGTAGAGAACCTCCATGAAGACCAAATTAGAGAGCGTAGTCGCCAGAGGATCTGCCAGACAAACACATATCAGGTTTAGGTGTCAGAGACAATAGACTAACACTATGTGATAATGCTGTATATGAATCACTCAGGGGTGATACTCAAAAGTGTCAGTTATGTGATAAAGATCAATAAAGAGAATTCACAGGGCTTACATTACAAATATGTAGGTATGGTTGTGATGTGGGGGATGCACTGATGCACTTGGTTGTGTTTCTCTTGTGTCATTATCCAATGACACAAGAGAAACCTCAGAACCTATGTAGTGTTTTTAGAAGATAGTGTTAAAACATCTCACTGAAGTGTCACCATTCTTGGATCCTTATTGGTTTTCATACCAGGCAGGTATTGAAGACGGACTGCTGACAGTGACCAACAGTATATGAACTCCTGAAACAACCTCACAGTCTTGTGAAGGTGAGTTTATTTATTGTAGCAGTTCATTTAACACCATCCAACCCCACCTGCTGGTAGGCAAACTGATGGATTTTAGAGTTAATCCAAGGCTCATTCTATGGATTAATGATTTTCTACCCAGCAGGTAAGATTCAACACAGCTATTTCCTCCCCTAAGTTTATAAATACAGGGGCCCCACAGGGCCTCGCTTTGTCTCCCATACTGTATACACCACAGCCTTGGTAGGGTTCCTAAAGCCTGACTACTCATCCTTGGGTGGTTTTGAGGAGGAGGTAGAGACCTTCATTAAATGGTGTTCTGACAATTTCCTTGAGGTTAACGTGACTTAAACAAAGGACATGGTCATAGATTTTAGATGTAGTGGAGGAGAAGTCCCACTCACCAATGTCAACAATGTACCCATTGAAAAGGTTCATACTTATAAATACTTAGGGATAGAAATTGATGAACAGTTGAAGTTCAACAAATGTGTTACTGTGAAGGTCAAAACACTGTAACAGCGAATGTTCTTACAAAAACTGTACAGTTTTAATGTTGATCGGTATGTCCTGCAACTGTTTTACAAGGCTGTCCTTCAGAGCAACTTGCCTGATTTGTGTGATTGGTAACATGCACCCAAGACCAGGATAAGTTGCAGCACATGATCAAAATGGCGAGTAGAGTCATTGGGTGTGACCAGATAACAGCTGCTCAGGTGTGTAAAGACCACATTGTGAGTAAGGCATATTCTCAGCGCTCCTCTACACAACAGGTTCCAACTAAGCTATCGGTCCAAAGAAAGGATGATCAAGGTGATCTTTGTGCAACACTTGTATGGTGCAATATATTTTAGTTGGTTTTGTATAAATCTGTATAAAAGCAGCAGTCAGTATTACATACTGTCACCTTCCTTGTAGCTATTGACGTACAAAATACTGTGACCTCTGTCTGAAACTTTTAAGTGGCACATTGCGGTTACTCAGTGTACTGGAAGGGAACTGGGACTTGCTAAACTCTAAAGTTTTATCAGTCATCACATCTCTATTTTACAAAACATACTTCCTCTAAATGCCCTCTGTAGAAAAATAATTCTTCACTCGTCAGGCAAAACATACTAATGATACCAAGGACCACAGTAAAACAATAAAAAATGAAGTCAGGCAAGCAGTCTTGGAAAAAGTAACAAAGAAAGATGCATATTTAAACAGCTGAATCAGCAAACATGATACTGTGATACTAAAACTGTATTTCAAAGCTGCTTCAACTTGTAACATTAAAATAAAACTTTTCACTCATTTAGTATTTGAACTTCTAAAACAATCTATTCTATAATCTTACCACATTACAATAAGTCATTAAAATACACAATTAGTTAAGAAAAAATGAAGTGGACTCGTGTATATGTGAAATTTCTTTTTCTCTAAATAGTTTTGTATAGTAAAAAAAGCCTCTTACCTTTCATTGATATTTAGTCATCTAAGGAATGGATCCGCTCTGCCCTTAACTGTCTGTGTATTAGGGCTCGCAGAATTGTTTGCAAGTGTCACCTTCGTGTTTCCACCATGTCAACAAGCGGCACATCCCACTATCTCTGTATCTAAGGGTGACATGTAAATATACAACCTGACTATAAACACAGCGTCATCTACCACAGAACATATTGTCTAATAAAGTCAGTCATTGCCAGAACATTGCCACGGACACAGCTACAAAATTGAAGAAGTCACCCAAGATGCAAGATACAGTGCCAGTTAAAAGTTTGGACTCACCCAAACATTTGACTGGTACTGTATGTATGAACCACTGCATAATACATCATTATTAACATTTTTATCTATAAGCAACATCTGATCAAGCAGCAACATAACTTATTCTCTTATATCACAAAAGAATGCATTCAATTTACAACTTCCAGACCACAAAAAAATGGCAAACATTTATGTGTCTATTGGGTTTGGATTGTGCTGGTCTGGCAGCAGCTCCATGGCAGCTTCTCCTTGGACAGATAGAGCAAGGGCTGAATGCTACTGCTGAAGTCCATCAAGCCAAAGGCAACATAGTGAATGTAGCAACGAAACACTTTGGGAGAGAAGTAGTGCTGGAAGGGGAACAGTGCAACAGGTGGGAAGTAGTTGAACACAATGATGGCCAAGATGATGAGGACCATCTTGAAGGCCCTCTTCTTCACAGGGTGCATCTCATCTCTGCCGGGCCCCGACTGCCGGAGCGCCAGGAGAATGGAGATGTTGCAGAACACCATGAAGGCGAATGCTGCAAGGATCATCCCCGTGAAGACCTTCTCGAAGTTGACGATGTTGCCCACACACTTCGCAGAGGCGTAGGCCAGAATGATCAGCCACACCACAATGGCAAGGACTGCTCTGTGCTGGCGGTCCTTGAGCTCGGTGAAGGTGATGGGGTGGACCACGGCCATGTAGCGGTCCAGGCAGATGCAGGAGAGGAAGAGTGGCGAGGAGTCTTTCATTCCATAGAAGAAGCGCAGGACGTACCAGGTGCTGCTGGTGGTGAGGAAGACGATGTTGGCCAGCTCGAGGGGAGGGATGAGACAGAAGAGGACATCTAAAATTGCCAGATGGAAGATGAAGATATCTGAGGTGGAGGAGTCACCCTTGTTCTTGTGGATGAGCCACAGCACCATGATGTTGGCTGGGATGCCCAGGAACATGTTAATGAATTGCAGGCCCAGGTACCAAATGAGTACAGCAGGCATGTCTTTGCAATGCTCATACACCGTCCTCTCACCATCCGTGTAGTTGATGGGTCTGTGAGAGACGAAGAGCACAGAGGAGTTGATGTAGAGAACCGCCATGAAGGCCAAATCAGAGAGTGTCGTCAGAGGATACCAGCCAGAGGAATAAAGATCTGCCAGACAAACACATATCAGGTCCAGGTGTCAGAGACAGTAGACAAACACCACGTGATAATGCTGTGTCAAATTTGACCCGTGTTTAAATTCATTAACAAGCACTGAAAAAACACTAATTATCATTCAGTAAAATATTTTATCTGCTAAGTGACTAACCATAATATATATACTTACTTTGATATTTTATGTACCTTAGACCACATTTAACTTACAATGTACAAATCATTTTTAGTTTAAAATAGGCATAATTTATCTGTTTTATTGCTTATGATGGACAGAATAGGATAATAAGTCCATGAGATGATCTGATAAACAAAATAAATCCTAAAATAACTTGTTTACATTTTCTTATACATTAAAATGAGTAATTATTGTGATATCTGTTGTGTTATGGGTCAAAATTGACCACATATACTTCCCTATGAAAAAAGGAGAAAAGTCCATTTAATTTCCAAAAACATTTTATTTTGGTCAATCACACAACAAGTGTCATCTACAGCATGGTGTGTGTGTGAGTGTGTGTGTGTGTGCATGTGTGTGTGTGTCTGTCTGTCTGTCAGTGGCTACTTTCGTGGACAAATTTCAAACTTAAGACCAGTTAATTGGGGATAGCTTGTCCAACCGGGGACAACAGCTGTGTCCCCAAGTGGGTAAAAGCTGATTTTTGGGTCAGTGGTTAAAGGTGATGGTTAGGGTAAGTGTCTGCGTGTGTGAGTGTGTGTGTGTGTGTGTGTGTTGTGCCAGGTGTGTTGTGAAATGTGAGAAATAAAGCACGGGAAAGCCCCGTCTTATACACTGCTATACAGCTGGGGGACAGGAAATGTGGATGTGTGTGTGTGTGATGATGATGATGATATTCATCATCATCGTGTATTGTATAAGAAGAGGAGAGCGTTATATACTTATTGTATATATATTACCATATTGTATGGTTGTAATGATATCTGTTTTTATGACTGCTTTGTGTACTTCTGCACTTTGAACACTCAAATTTCCCTAATCTAATAATAATAATAATAAAGTTTACATTGACGCAAGGTTTGTATCTTAGAGTTCACATCACCCGCCCACAGTTAAGATTAAAAGCACCAGTCAGTATTACACACCGTCACCTTCCCTGAGTTACAAAATACTGTGCACTCTGTATTAACCCTTTACATCACACACTGCAGTTACTCAGTGTACTGGAAGGAAACTGTGACTTTCTAAACTCTAAAGTTTTATCGGTCGTCACACTTCTATTTTACGCAATATACTTCCTTTCAATGCCCTCTGTAGAAAACCACAGTAAGACAATAAAAAATTAAGTAAGGCAAGCGGCCTTGGAAAAAGAAACATGCATATTTTAACAGCTGGATCAGAAATTGAAAAAGCAAACATGATGCTGTGATACTAAAACTATATTTCAAAGCTGCATCAACAGCTTTATTTTCTGTGGGAACAAAACTTGTAACAACTTGTAACTTGTAATTAAACTTTTCACTCATTTAGTACTTGAACTTCTAAAACAATCTATTCTATAATCTAACCACATTACAGTAAGTCATTAAAATACACAATTAGTTAAGAGAAAATGAAGTGGACTCGTGTATATGTGAAATTTCTTTTTTCTTTAAGTAGTTTTCTATAGTAAATAAGGCCTCTTACCTTTAATTGATATTTAATCGTCTAATGAATGGATCCGCCCTTAACTGTCTGTGTATTACTGTCTCACTGACTGCAAACTCCTGCGCACATTTTGTTTTCAGATACCAATGAAGTGGTGACACAATGATATGATTGTATGTTGAATGTCACTTTATGAAAGGGCTTGCAGAGCAGCTCATCCCACTATTTCTGTATCTAAAGCAACATGTAAATGTGCAACCTGACTATAAGCAGAGTCTCATATTGTCTAATAAAGGCAGTCAGTGCCATAATATTGCCACTGTAAAAGACATGGCTACAAAACTAGTCACCCAAGATGTGAGATACAGTACCGGTCAAAAGTTGGACACACCCAAACATTTGACTGGTACTGTGTGCATGCAAAAATTGCAGCGTTTCTAATTGAATGGAAAATTGTGCATGCAAAATGACACTCACCTGTTTAACAGGATACTGCAGTACGTTCTCCTAAAGTGACTGGTTTCCCCACCTTCCACCTGATCGTTGTGACTCCTGTGTACATCTGTCCCAGTGTGAGCAGATTCTGTGCTCTCGCCTCAAAATGAATGGAAAACCTTTTGGAAGATGACCCAACACTTCAGGGATCCTGCTCCATCCAATCATCCAATCACAGCATCGAGATGAGGGTGTGGAAGACGAGGATCTCTCCCTGGATGTCTTGTTAGGCCCCTGTACATCCATCGCACCTTTTTACAAATAAAATAATCATAAAACAATAACATGGATAATCACTTGAGTGGCATGAAAGTGTGAAAGTGAGTTGGGGGAAACAATTATTAAAGAAGAGTTTAGGTTTGTGTGCAGGACATGTTGTGGCAAGCCATCATCCATTCACACCGATTGGCAATGATGCAACAAACCGATGGTGCCTGACGGAAAATCGGCAGTAAACAACTGATGCAACAGTCCAGAAAATCACTTCTGATTCAATTCAGTGTAACAATGAGCAAAGTGTTACGTGAGGCTGACATGTTTCAAGTTGAGACATCTGTCGGTGGTTTTGCACTGAATCTAACGTACAGAACAAAGACATTTCTCCACTGACAACCACAGATTACCTCATGTCTAGATTCACTGGTGCAACTTGAGTTTTATTGTTGTTTCCTTGTGTGAATCATCTACAGGTAGTGTTGTTTTTGAGGATTATTAAGTGACCTCTCAGGTGACCTTTGACCTTTTAGTCATCAGCCTTATACATTGACCAAAACACCATTAAATAATGTTAACATAGTCAATCTATAAACTTGTTACAGTAAAGGTTTTTTGATTATTTTATCATTCATTATGTTCATTTCTCTACCACGTGTTGTATTTTTGGTGTTGCAGTGTGTTATTCTGTGTGTGTTTCGGGCTGTTTGAACAGACAGGCCGTCTCTTGAAACTCGACCCAGCCTTGTTTACCTCTGTGTGTCTGTCTCTGAACTTGTTTGTATTGGTGTCAGGTTCACAGGAGATGTGTCTCTCTCCTGTAAGGTTGAAGATTCTCAGAGGTTTGCTAAATTCTGCATCTGAGCAGAAACACACTCACACACACACACACACACACACACACACACACACACACACACACGCAGCAGCAGCACACTGCTGCTTTTGTCCAAACAGGCCCATTTCAAAGATCACTGAAGCCTCTTGAAGTTTTAATGTCAAATTACCAGGTGTATTAATTGAACATGATATTTGCAGATTAGCATTAAAAATTCCTTTTCTGACATAAACACTAGTACAAAGATTCAAATTGTTATTTTGTTCATTGTGGGGCATCTTGTCAGTTGATTATCCTGCATAAAGGACCAGTCCAGGACCAGGCCAAGACAATTGCATGGAATATCTACCGGTATTTTATTAACAATTTGGTCTGTTCTCCTTTAGTTGTGTCTTATGGCTGTGTTGCATGGCTTGTGTGTTACCATTCTACTAACCCGTAACTCCATCTTTTAACAATTTATCAAGAACAACACAATGATTTTATTTATTTATTGTATTTTATTTATGTCTACTGTTTATTGCTGCTTTGCATGTCTGCATGTTTTAAGAGATGGTTATGGTCAGTATTGCTTTGGGTGTGTTTTGTTGCTTTGTGTTGTTCGCATGGCTATATGTGAAGAAATGGTGTTTGTTGTTGCCGTATTACTGTACTGATGTTTTGCTGTTTCTTGTTGCTCTGCATGGTTTGTCTTCTGTCTTGACAATTCTTCTTTTGTTGCTGCTGTCTTTATGGCATCTTGTTGTCTTTGTTCTGTAAATTTTATCACTTTATAGGTTTCAAAACATCTCGCCAATGTGTGTTGTCCTTAATAAATTAAATAAATTAAATGAAAGGGATTTGATCAAACTTAATATTGAAAATAAACAGGCCTAAATATATGCAAAGTATACATTCACTTGAATGGGAAAGTGGTCTCAGACATTTGGACCCTACTGTATATACATCTGTACAAGTAAAGATATAATCACATTTGCATAGTAATAAATTCTGTTGTCTTTTCATACTGTAGACAATACAGTTTTATTTTTACTGCTGTTCCTTTGTAGGCAATGACTGGGTGTGAGATAGAGAAAGGTCCACCAACAAATAGCAAACTACAAAGTCAATAAAATACAGACCATAAATGAGCTTAAAAGTTCAAACAATAAAACACAAATTATTCAACTGATAAAAGAGAGGAAAGATATAAATATATCTTCAGGATTGTAAAAGTGAATTATTACATATAGATGGCCAGTTGTATGAAAAACAGCATTTGCAAATGATGTTTGTGCTATTCCTGTATGAATTACATCAGATCCTGGAAATTCGCTGGTTCTTAATTGTTGTTTTTTTTTAACTGAAATTTACATTGACATATAATAAACTGCAAGCACTGCATGCAACCAGACACGTGCACATCAAAAAGTGGAAGCAGAAAAAGGAGAAGTAAAATATGTTAGTTTCTCAATTTAGGTTGTGGTCTACTTCAATCTTAAGAATGGAGAGAATCGTTAAATCAGTTGATTAAAACTGAATAATCCAACAAAACATATGAACAAATACCTATAAAATACCCTGAAAATGGCTTTTTTTAATCTACACAATCCTGAAGGTTAGAATAAAAATTGTTAAAACTGAGTGAAAAACAGAGTCATTTAGAGTCACCTACATTATATTTATATAAAAGGTGTTCAGGTTCAGTGAAGCATTGTAAACATCATTAGAGAAACACTGCAAAGAACCACAGAACCAGTCAGCCCCGTTTGGTCATATTTATTATTTTACATTTCATCCGAGTACTCTTGATAGAAAGCAGAAGGAAAAGAGTGTCACTCACACATAATGTAGTTTCGAGCAGCAAAAAAACATACAATCAGACAAGTGGGAAACAGACATCAACAGTATATAACTATGTTATGTGCGGACATCCCAGCAGTACCATACAGATCCATTACAAAACGACTTTTTTTTTGTCCTACTGCCACCCACTAACTAAAGATTTCTCTTGTAAACTTGTGAATGGCTAAATGTTTTTACAGTTTTAGTCAGAAGCCATCTGTTTCCAGGCTGATCCCGGTAAAGACAACAAGGGCTTTTACATCTGTGCTAACGTTTAATCTCCATTTTTCGAACAGAAATCTCTCAAAAGATAAATATCATGGGCTGTAAATATGACCCATGCAAAGAATCCGCTGTAAACACATACAGGGGTTGTAGCACTAAATAGCCAAAGTGTTGTTGTTGGTTTTTTTTTTTTGATTCTGACATGACATCAGAAGATCTCCCAACCAAAGGAGCTCGGCCCGCAGCTTTGACACATTCACCGTCTACCACGTTTTATCCTCCTCAGCTCTTCTTCGTGCAAACTTTCAAACCTCTCTTGTCCATCTCTGCCTCTACATCTCGTCAGTTTATAGGCTGACCTCCCATCTTTTTTTTTCCCCCCCAACCTTAAAAGGAAAAAACATCTCAAAATTCATGATAGGTCTTGACATTAAACATGCTACTATAATATAAAAACTGTTCTTCTTTTACAGGCAATGTTCTCAGTAACTCTCTCAGTGATTGAAAGCCGATGTGAGATAATTAATTTACATTATAAAGTAGGAAATATGGAGAGAAAAAAAGGGCAAAGTCATTATATTTGATTTAGATCAAGGTACCAGACTTAAAAAAAAATTGTAAACAAAAATGTAATTAGATAGGTCACAGCAAGCAGATGCAGCTGATAATTTAACTGTAAGAATATGGCATTTTATTCCAACAAAAACCATCATCCCCATTGTCCAGTAGCTTTTTAGACCACTATAATTCAGCTTCAGTGGATCCGAGTTAATAAAGTTCATGTTTTTCCTTGTGAAGTCGAGCAGCAGAAGTAAACAGTCTTCAGGGAGTGGGAGTGGAGAACTTGCAGCTGCTATAATCCTGCAAAGAGACCCTGGTGGTTTTCTTGATAGTGTTCCAGGCTTTTCAGCTCATTAGGAGTGTTTAGGTAGGAAATGTGAAGGCAGCAGTTGAGTCATTCGGGTCACGTGTTGCTCGGAGTGTTCACATCTAGGTAGTAGTGCGTGATTTGGTTTTCGGGGTGGAGTGGTCACACGTTGCGGTTGAGGATGTTGGCAAAAAGGTGCGTCACTGCCAGGAGTGGTCAGTTGGGTAAACGAGGGTCAGCTTAGGGACCGCTTCAGTCAGATATGTCGACGTTACATCGTGATGATTCCTAGCTGAGACGCGGTGACGTTACGGTGTTTTCAGATGAAGGTGGAATCCATGGCGCTGGTGTCTTGCACGCTGCGGGCACGAGCCTCGAAAAGCTGTTTTATCAAGGCCGACTTCTCCTGCTCCAGCTGGGCGATCCGCTCGCTCCTCTCTGTCACCTCCTTGATGAAGAGAAAGAAAAGGATTGAAGTGAGTGACACCCCTAAACTCCAAACAGCCTACAGTGACTGACTACTGGGGGCTTGGCGATGTATATAGACTATATTAAACCTGTGTGAGAAGTCGGTTCTGGTCCTTCAGTCTCTGGATGGCTTGTGGAGGTGCTGGAGGTGGAGGCTGGGAGCTTGTGGAGAGCGCTGCTGTCTGAGCGCCGCCAGAAGGAAATGACTGCTGGGAAACAAAGAGGAAGTGTTAAAGGAAAACCCCACCACAGATATATTGTTATATATTATCAATACTGTTTTCTGGAAGTTGCTTTGTCAAGTAGTGACATCATTTACATGTCTAGTACGCCCCGCCCACTTCCCATAACCTGCTTTCTCTATTTCAGCTTCAGTTAGTAATAACCGATTTTTGTGGGAGAGGGGGATTCGATTAGATCACTACTAAAGACTCCTGCTGGTGGTGACGTGTAATGCGAGCTGGGCGATGCTCGGTTTTGGCTCGACTTGTTTCCAACATAGCGGCCGGGTCACAAACTTTCTCATATTACAGCTAAACAGTTCATTAAAATATGTTTCTGAAAACATTTGAGGCAAGAAACAGCCAATGCAGTAACAGAATCTTGATTCATATTCGATCAGCACTGCTTAGTTTTACTCTTCCTTGGTTCTGGCTAATCGCTAATGGCTAATCGTTAACCCCCCACAGCGCTCATTGAAATCGATTGCTTTTTCTACCAATAAACCACTGCTTCATGATGCCAGACGACCCAGTTGACTTGATGGAAAGGGCGGATTCAAATGTTCTGCATCCAAGAAACCGAGTAAGCAAGTAAGTCATTTCCCTGGATGCTATTTTGAGAAACGTGCATTCAGCTTTGAGTCACACAAATTTTCCAATGATAAGCAATAAAAAAAGTTACACTTCTGCCCTCAACAACATACTGAAAACATTTTGTTGAGGACTTGGCGATGTCAGCATTTTTACATTGTACTTTTGGTTTCACAATTAAAAATGACAATGCATCATTATACATTACTGGTTACAGCAAATGAATCCGTGAAAAGGCCGCTTGATCAGAGAATCACTTAATGTAACAATCTACTGAATAACAAGCATACTAGTGTTGGTTTGTGGTTGTTTTTGAGCAACTGTGTTAGGGTTTTTGTTTTTTTTTTTGATGATAAAATGTTTCAAAATATGGGTAAGAGCTTCCTGTAGAGCAGACATCAAGACTTCCTCACATCACAAATCTTCTTCCACATCAAAACACTCACTGTGAAGTTCTAGTTTTGTGCTGCACTGATTATTACACAGCTGTTACAATGGATCATAATAATGACACAGTGACACAGCAAAATATCAAAACATCCATAAAAACTTCTGCAGCTGTTGTCCGTCTACACGCTCAGTATGAATCATCCCAACATTCACACTTAACGAGCAGGTAGTTGAACGCAAGCACCTCATTTATATTAAGATTTAGATTGTCTTTACATATCATGAGACATTAAGGAATACTTGACTTTTCTAAGATCTTACTAGAATCACATAAAAACACTGAATCTATGTGCAGTTAACACTCACCATCCCAGAGCAGGAAATAAGGTCATTAAGGCAGCGGTTGACTTCTTGCAGTTTAGGAATAAGAACATTCATGCGACTCTGATTGGCTTCTGTGAGAAAATCCTGAAAAGGAGACAAAAACATATGACATTTAAGAAAGTAATGACCTTGAAATAGTAAATAAAAAAACACACCATATCACCTTAACCTGCGGCATTTTGAAAAGCGTTGCCAGTCAGCAGGAAGCCCAAACAACTACTTACTTTTATTTAAAATAATATTTTAATGACAGGACATGAACTTACTGCATTCAGCCATGTCAAAAGAAAAGTTTACATTGTAAGGTTTCTCTTATTGTTTCTTAACAAACAAACAAGTAAAATCACATTAATGAACAGCCTCAGGGAGAAATCGTTTTCTCTATATTTGAAAAATCTTCATCTGAAACCTCCAGTTCATACTGGAAGCAAAACCGTGACAGATTACTGGGGCTACTGTGGGGGGGAAATGTCTCTCTTCCTCTACCACAAGGAATTTTACCCTTTTTTATAATTAAAAAAAACAACAACTATAAAATATATAAAAGTCTATAAAGAAGCCCTAACTTTGTGACTCTGGGGGACTGACACCAAACTATGAATCTCTCCCAACAAATTTAAATAGATGTTGTTTTTGTTGTTTACTGTTTGTGTTTTGTTCTGCTTTAATGTTTGATTAGGAAACACAGGAAAACTCAAAAATATGTTTTTCTTCTTGCTTCTACAGTTGGATGTTTGAGCTTCACTGTGCAGAATGATGTACGTGCAGAGTTTGACACTTGAAGGCTGTTTTCACTTCATCTTGCTGAAAGTGGAAATCAGATTTTAAGGGGCGGGCCTACAAGCAGGATTTGTGACATCACAAATAGTTTGGAGCCAATCGTGGTCCAATATGCAACTTACACAAGTGTGATGTGGAAACTCGAAGCCTCCGGAGCACAAAACACAGAGAATGGACTTTACAGTGAAGTAGGAGACATCTAGTGTCTTTAATGAGGAAGAAGGAATAGATGCCATTTTGAGGATTTTAACAAGATAATTTAGCTTTTTTTGTGAAAAAACCATATCAGACATAAATTAGTATTTTATATACATCTTAAAACATGTCAGGAGGTGGTCTTTAAGTTTTAGACTAAGACTAATGAAAGTCTTCTCATGATGTGATATTGTCTAAATTATATCAATAAAAAACTATATCACCAAATAACAGAATACAACAGGTTGCATCTCAGACAGCTTTTTAACTGTGTGTTACAGCGGATGGTTTCTGCATATTAAAACACAGACCAGTGCGTATACTGACCGTGCAGTGGGAGTTCTGGCCGACCTGCCGCTGTCTCTCTGTTACATTGTGGATTTGGCCCTGGTACCAATCCCGGGCCCGCTCCACCACCTCCAGGCCCGCCAGCAGGGAGTCCTTCTCCTGCTCCAGCTCTTTCATTTGCTTCAACTGTGAGAGTTGAAAAGGACGGCATGTTGTAGGAGAGTTAAAAGGAGGGGGGGGCACAGGAAAAGGGTGAAAGACAAGAAATTGGCTTAGAACAGAAAAGTCACTTTCTGTACGGATTTCACAGACACGACTGAAATAAAACATTTAACTTCCATATTTCCCACGCCGTCACTGAGAGAGCTTTTAGATCGCTGCCAAGATTAAATCTAATCATTGATTCTGGGCCGCCGGCAGTCTACGCGGTAGACAAACTCCCATCTTTTCACGAGGGCATCTGCAGCAAACTCTTTTGTGCTGGCGGAGACAATGGCGCCGTACCAATTGTGCCGGACTCTCTCCGATCCTGAACAATGTTTAGAGGAGCAATCAGTCCAGCGTCATGGCAACTGCGCAGCAACCTAAGAATGGGGTAAACAGCGGACCCACTTCAACTATGGCCACCCCAGTGTGTGTCTATGTGTGAAAGAGACAGAGGGAGAGATGTGTGAGAGAAAATGTGTGTGTGTGTGTATATGTGTGTGTGTATGTGTGTGCACCCCGGCAAGGCTGCAATGAGTTGTGCTGACCAGGCTGTCCATGCGGCACACTGCCACAGTCCAGGCCTCATCGCTGGCATTCAGCCACCTGGTGTGTCATCTTTCTATCCACCCGTTCCTCTCATCCTGTCCCCGGGTTGAAGCTCATTACATTCCTTCGATCATCGCTCATTGATGTTTAAAATAGCCACAAAGTCACACGGGGAAGCATGTCGCAACACAGAGGAGAAGGGATGTTAAGAGGCCAACATCGAACCCTGTTTACCATATTTGTGCTCTTTCCCACAGAGCCAGAGGAGAGAGTGCACACAGAGGAAGGGGGTGTGGGGTGGGGGGGAGGTTAGGGGAAGAGGAGGGGGGTAGGGTCCGTGTCTAGAATGAAGCATGACCTAGTGTCAGGCTGCGTGAATGTGCGGAGGGCCACAGGCAGGCAAACCCATCGGTTTGAAAATGAAAATGAAAACACACACAGAGAGAAGGGGAGCAGAACAGCGAATGGCTAAAAGGTTACGGAAAAGTCTGTGTACATATGTTTGTGCGAGCCCCGCACACATGTCCCCGCTGACTGAACGAGCAGGCGTGAATACACACGACGCACAAGCTGTTTGGTTAAAAACACAAAGAACAACTTCATACAAAGCATCACAGAACAGTGTGTTCAAAACCTTGAAGCGCAACAATACAACAGCAGGTCAGAGGCGATAAACAAAGCCTGAAGTCTCAAAAAACAGTTAACAGTAACAGTTTAAGGACAACAAATAGATGATTAATCGATCGACAGATAATTAATCGGCAACTATTTTGAAGATTGATTCATTGTTTTGAGTCATTTTTTTAAGAAACAACTTTGATAGCAGCTTCTCAAATGTGAATATTTTCTGATTTATTTTTCTTTCTCT
The DNA here is from genome assembly GCF_914725855.1 of Thunnus albacares. NCBI lineage: Eukaryota > Metazoa > Chordata > Actinopteri > Scombriformes > Scombridae > Thunnus > Thunnus albacares. The sequence goes on along the minus strand of NC_058123.1, from coordinate 14,551,573 downwards.
GATAATAAACTGAAAATCTTTGGGTTTTGGTGTTGGTCAGGACAAAAGACGACGTTTGAGGACGTCACATTGGACTTTGGGAAACAGTGATCGATTTTTTTTTTTTTTAACCATTTTCCGATATTTTATAGCCCACACGACTAATCAATTAATCAATACATTCATTTTAAATGAATATAAACAGAGAAAAGCAGCACATGCACACATTCGGAAAATTCAAACTAGTGAATGTTTGGCATTCCTGCTTGATAAATGACTTTAAGTTGTCAATTAAGTTCTGCCGATCAACTAATCGGTTACTTATTTCAGCAGTAGTCAGAACCTGGAAGCTCTACAGTACCACAGCAGGTTTGAACCAACAAACAAGCCCAGAAGTTTTATCATAACTGTTTATCTCCACCGTTTGTCTTTACTGTCACAATCAAATATCACCCTGACCTGACGCACATCTTCCAATCCTGAAACAGACTCCTTCATCTAACAGACAGACTTTAATCTCCTCAGTCTTCTACAAACATCTCTCCCTGTCTCCCTCCGTCTTTCTCTCCCTCTCGTCTTACTCACCCAGAGGAAAAACTGCAGGGCCTTGCTGCTGTAGAGGCTACTGCTGAGGGGGATGAAGACAGTAGTGTAAGCGGCCCAGACCGCCGTCCAGGCTGGGCCGGGCCGGCCGAGCGAGTCCTCTACTTCTACCAGGCCCCTGGGCCCGACCCGGCTCACTACCATCAGGGCAGCAGCGGGCCAAGTCGGCCTGGGTGGGAGGGACAGAGGGAAGGGGGGGGAGGAGGAGGAGAGGGGCAGGGAGGGAGGGAGGGAGAAGGAGGGGAGTCGGTCAGTCAGCCTCTCCAGACACAGAGGCCGAGGGGAAAAAGACAGAGACGGCGACACAAACAGGGAGAGAAAGAGGGAGAGGAGGCAAGCTGGAGAGAGTGAGAAATGGTGAGGCAGAGGGAGAGACGGAGAGTGAAAGCAGGCATGAGACCCGGACCGGAGGGTGGGAGGGGCAGAGTGAGTGGGGGGAGGCAGGGGGCAGAGGGATGGGAGGGGAATGTGGTGGCCAATAGAAAGTGAAATGGAGCTTGAACTAGAAAACTTTTTCATACTGTCCCAGCAGTTCCACTGTTTACTTTTCTGCAAAAATATGCAAAGATTTATTTTCTTGAAGTCTCGAATCTCAGTTCTGATCCAATCAGACTTCAGATCATCAAGGTCCAGGCAGAACTCTTTCTTTCTGACAGATTTTACCACTGATCCTCCGCTCCTTTACCCAACTCAACACAACTAAAATCATGGAAGTTATCAAAGAAAAATCTAAAAAGTAAGACTCTGCACCCACTGGGAAATCTCCGCTCCACCATCCGTCTTTACTTACTTACTAAAGTACTTACAACTGGGGCACAGTTACAAAAAAAAACATACTTTCAGGGCTGCAACTTGAAGAGTATTTTAATACTTAAAGAGTTTTAAGGCGATATATTTTAACATATTAAATTAAATTGGTGACTAAAATAAATTGTTTTGGCCAAAATCTGAAGATATCCAAAACTACTACTGTCATACAAGACAAAGAAAAACAACAAATCCTCACATTTGAGAAGCTGGAACCAGCGATGTTTTGGCATTTTTACTTGAAAAATGATTAAACAATTAATCAATTATCAAAATTGATGCTGATTAATGTTTTTCTGTCAGTCAAGTAATCAATTCATCTAGAGCTGCAACAATTTGTCGATTAGTCAATCGACAGAAAACTAATCAGCAACTGTTTCAATAATGGAATAACTGTTTTAGTCTTTTTTTAAGCCAAAATGCCAAACATTCACTGCTGGTTTTATGCTTTTTTTGTCATAAATGGCAGTAAACTGAATATCTTTGGGTTGTGGACTGTTGGTTGGACAAAATTGGGAAATTTTAACAGCCAATTTTCAATATTTACTGACATTTTAAATACCAAACAATTAATTGATGAGGTAATTGGCGGATTAATCGATAATGAAATCATTAGTTGAAGCCCTAAATTAATCACATATCTACATATTTTAACTACAAAAAATAAAACAACTCAAGAAAAGTCTGACAACTTGAACAATCACACTGTTGGCAAAAAAAAGATACAACCAGCATCTGCCTTATTTGACTGAAGAGTTCATTGTAATACAGTGAAAATAAATGATTTATCCCAACAGACGCAGTAATAGAGCGAACCTACTTCTACCATGTTCTGAAGTTTGTGCGTTTGTGCAGACCTAAACCAAAAGCTACAGCAACACCTTTAATATTAAAATCAGCCACACGTTTATTTGAGCTTCACTTCTCGCTGGGTTCTTCCCACAGACAGAGAAGTGATATCTCAGAGGAAGTGGGTTTGAAATGGCGAGCGAAGCTGTCTAGTAGCAAAAAGCAACCCTTACCCGGTTTGTTGAGCGAAAGGTTATGAATGGAAAACTAAACGTAAACATCACTGTGTACGTGTGTGTACGTGTGTGTGTATATATACCAACCATTCCGTAATCCACTCCGTTAGATATGGTATGCCGCCTCTGCTCGTCCCGACTACGCCCGTGTCGCCTGGAGCCACCTGTAAATCCTGTTGCTGACTCGCTCTGAGATCTTGGTAAACCTGATTTCACAACACCTAGACACAAAGCAGACAGAGGTAATTAATTTCAACAGTGCGCTGGAATGCACTCTGTATTATCTGCAGCTTTATTTCTTGCCAGCTGAACATAACTGTGTTAACGGCATGTTGAAATCTACTAAAACACATTTATCAGTGAACATAATGTATTGTGCTGGATGCTTTCTGATGTTTACACTCTAACTTAGTTCAGTTAGGTGCTTCTAAATTAACCCCTGAAATCATAAATATAAAAAAAATGTACTCTACACATCTAAAGACAAACACTAAGAAAGAAAACTACAGACAAAACATTATTATGGTTTGATAATGCGTTTGGGCTGCCAGTGTGAACCACAGGAGGGAGCTCTGCTCTGCTGGATTACTGTCATTACAAGGTCCACACTGAACTCAACACTTAGTGACACTGTAACAAATGTAGTGATACAGTGATAGAAAACACTGATTTTTCTACCATGTTCTGAACTTTGTGCTTTAGTACACATGTAAACCTGTACAAACCAGCAGGAAACCTGTTAACTGTGCAACTAATCAGGGTCTCCTTTATTTGATGACTTGACTGAGGATGAGTTCATTGATGCCAAAGGAAATATGTAAAGTATATGAGCTCTAAAAATGACACTGTAGAGATATCTCACTGGATAACCTCCCAGAATTAATGTGATTTCCAATAGTAGCAAGAGAGATGAATGAACAGTGAGTAAGAAATCTTTTTCTTTTCTTTCTTTATTTATGTTTCTATTTAGGTATGTAATATAATTCCTGTTGATTATTATTGTTCCTATTTTTACTGTTGTCACTGTCATTGTTATTATTGTTACTACTGTATTATCAGTCATTCACAATGTAGGTTGTAACTACCTGTCAAAAATGAATACAATTGTGATCACAAAAAAAACATTTGGGTGGAGAAAGTATCACCTCTACCACTGTTTAGACCAAGTTTCCCAAAAAGTGATTATAATACAATCTTCCACACAGAGTGTGTGTAAGTGTTTTTATTTTCTAAAGAGTCAAACGTTATGGTAAATAGTTTTAAGACAGTTTTCAGTTGCACCTTTGACGACCAAGAAAAAGGTTTCTCTGCCTGCTCTCCTTCAACTCCTCTTTTCATCACGCGGGTGTCTGTTTTGCCTCCATCAGGAAGGCTCTGGCTTTGAATCTCTTTCCTGCACCTTTTCTGTATGAAGTTAACATGTTCTGGCCACGTTTCTAAGCATTTCTTCTCACTTTCCATAAACACGCAGCCCTGATGACGTGAAACTTGCGTTCCAAGCCCTTCCAAATTGATTGTGCAAACTTGGCAAAGTGTCTCAGTGACTGTTTTCTCTGGTATTTTATCCTCAGTATTTCCCTTTTAGTTGCGCTGAGCTGTGTTATCATTATCAGATTTTTAGATGCAAGTGCACGCATCACCACCGCTGTAAACCTTTCCCAAAACCAAGATAAAGTCAAAGTCAGAGTGAGTAGCACCACTTTGTGCTGATGTCCAGGGTGTTGGGCAGAATTTCACCACTGCCGTGATTCAGTGAGCCCTGGCCCGCCTGCTGTAATCTGGACTAATCCAGCGGGGTTTGGCTGCATGTGAGAGATTACAGCACGGACACTGCTGGTCTGTCTGTCTGTCTACTAAGTGGACAAAAGTATGTGGCCACCCGGACAAAGAGTGGACATAAACATTAGACTCAAATGTGATTTTTGGATACAGAACCTACACTCTTCTGGGAAGGCCTGTCACAAGGTTTTGGACACTGGCTGGAAGGATTTGCTCCCATTCAGCCACAAGAGCATTGGTGACTGATGTTGAGCGACAAGGCTTGTAGTCTGTATTTGGTTCCAGTTCATCTCAGATGTGTTGAATTGGGTTTGAGGCTCCTTTGAGGACCTTTCTTTGTACACGGGGACACTGTCATGTTGAAAGAGGAGACGGTCTTCATCAAACTGTTACCAAACTGCCATAAAATTGGGAGCAAGTTGGAAGTATAATATAAAATATCATTGTATGCAGTAGGGGTGTATCGCAGGAGTCTAGCAAACAACCGCTGATGAAAAGCACACAAAAGTATGTGAATGTTTGGTAAAGTGTATCTGTACATCTACTGTATCTATCCATCCATCTGAAAGCCAACACTGTTCTGAGTGCAAGTGGTGTGAGCAGTGAAAGCCCCGAGGGCTCTAAAGAGAAAAAGTGAGAGAGTGTCACTCTTATGGCTCCAGACAGGCCTGGCTGTATCAGGCAAACTCGGGCAGACTCTAGATATGTGTGTGTGTGTGTGTGAGAGAGAATTAGAGAAAGGGAGAGAGCGAGGGAGAGTGGATGTAGAAGTCTCGTATGATTGTGATGGGAGGAAATAACAAGAGTGAGCCTGTATGAGAGCCTGTATGTATGAACAAGATAATGAGCTGGCAAACTGGGAATTACTCAGCTCTCCCAACCTAGAGCCAGCACACCAGGGAAAAACTGAACAAATGAACAAGCACACAACTGACCATCACCCATTCCCTGGTCTCGGGGCCATGGCGGATCTACAAGGCAGACCCTTGATGAGGATAAATCTCTGCAGGAATTTCTCACATAATCTCTGACCTGACCTGAGGTTAACAACGGCAATTATTCAACTAGGCACCCATCATTGGAGCAGAAGCCCTTAAACAGGCCTGCTTAAGCTGTGACACAATACTGATACCTGAGAGAAGTGTATTGTCAAACCTCAACAATGAGCGTTGCCGACCTCTATTGAGATTCAGGGAACGACTCCCTTTAAAGTCACAGTTTTTTACCTCTGTAAGACTCCTGCTGAATGACAAATACTGACATGCAAGCACTCTGCAGACATTGTGCACTTGTGTGTACAACATGGTTCAGTGCATCCAATTAAATTATAATATGAGATCTGTGCTGGCAATGGTGCAGTGAACATATCAGTTCAGTTATGCATGCAATCGATGGCTCGCTCATCAGAATATAGTCGGTGTATTATGTTGTGTGCACTGGTAGGTTTTCAGGGGTACAGTAGGTCTACTTCTGACTCACATCCTTATTTTTTGGTGTCCTTTATAAGATTTTGTCCTTGTTTCAAGTCAGCATCAAACTGATAGTGAGGTAAAAACAAACAGAAATCCTTATGGTAGGTTGGGAGAATTAAGGTGCAGATGCAGCTGCAGGACAACAGCATGTTGCATTAACCTTCTATAGACAGTAGTGATGAAACAATACTAATCGATTTATCAATTATTCAATTAAAAAAAATGTATTTAAAAACAATATTTCTAGTTGATTAATCGTTTTAAGTCTTAAATGTCAAAACAATCACTGGTTTAATTGTGTGAATGTATTGCTTTTCTGTTTCATATCATTGTAAACTGAATATATTTGACTTTTAAACTATTGATCTGACAAAACAAGCAGAGCACATCACCATGAGCTTTTGGGAAATTGTGATTTGCGTTTTTCACTATTTTATTGACATTTTATAGGCTAAACAATCATAAATAACCAACAGATGAAAAAGGGCTGGAACTAGTGAGGTGCAGCTGCATAACAGCAGCATCTTGCATGAACTGTTGATTGACAGATGTGATCAGATCGATGCTGTTTCTATTGACAAGAGTGTATTAGTGTTATGCTGTATCTGGATTTTGATGGACAGGGTTTTAACTTATTAATAAGGATGTCTTTATTGACATCAGCTCTCCATGATCTCACTGAACTGCCCCTCGCCCCCTCACAGCCATCGTTTTTTTTTTTACCTTTGACTCTCATGGTGCCACTTACTTTGTCCTTGGAGCTGCGGTGACTCCAGAGCAAGAGACTCAATGGTCCTGACCCGGCTCTGCTGAGGCTGGGTTGGTTTGGTGACATGGCCCGGTTCGGCCCGGTAACACCCGCCCTCCGGCGCGATGGGAATCCTCTCCAAACTCCGCCCGGACCTCTCGAAGCCCGCGTTGTACCGCGCCGGCCCACACGCGGGGTACCCGGGCCCGTCTTCGGGCCTGGCCCGACCCTGCAGGGAGGACGCCCGGTGCTGCTGGGTGTTGGTCACGTTGCTCGGCCCCAGCGGACGCACCTTGTTCTCAACCCGGGTCCCGACGCTGCATGAGGACAGCGGGGCGGGTTTCTGGGGCTGCTTTGGAGCCTGCTGCGGGTGTACGGCAGCCTGGGCCTTTAAGTGGGAGCTGTTCTCTGGGTTGAGCATGGAGTACCGCAGCCCCGCAACGAACCGCTCAAAGGTGAGGCAGCCATGCGGTGGAGTGACCCTCCTGAGGCAGTTAAGCACCCCGCCGGGCAGGTCTCGGGTGTCTGCGCCCTGCCAGCGGCTCTCGATCTCCGAGATGTGGACATAACCGCGTCCAGCGTCATCCAAAATGTCAAACAGCGTCCTCAGACTGTGCAGGAAGGCTTTGGGGAGGCCATCTGTTGAATACTCCGTCTCTTTGGGCTGCATTTTGGCCGTTTTAAAGCCCTCCGCCTTCGCTTGAGACGCCTCTTTTCTTGGCCCAACTCTGCCGTAAATCACCGACGTCCCGTTCACTTTGCAGCCCTGCTCGGTCGCTATCAAAGCCATGGAGGTATTGATAATACCCACTGACTAATCAATCAAAAACACACCAACACAAGTTGGCTAACTTTATATAAACACACACCTGGACATGCACAGAATAATTAAACGATTTATCGCTTACTAAACAGAAAAATCCTTACAATTAAAGAGATTTTTAGCCTAAATTTGATCGTTTTGAGTGTCTACCTTCCCACTGAAACTCCGCCGCTCTCTGATCCATACTTTCCTTTTTCTGCCGAGGACCGCCCTTCAAACGGCTGTGCGCGAGAGTCCCGGGACCAGCCATTGGACGCGGTGTGCACGAGCTGAGCGCTGATTGGTTCAGGCCTGAGGTAAGCTCCAGTTTGAGTTGTGCTTTTGTTATTATTACTAATGCAGAGACGTTATTCATAAAGTCTGCATATTATCCCTCCACTTAATCAGAAAGAGCTGGATGAACTATCATCTTACAGCCCCCAAACAGCCTCCATGAGAGGCAGAATCCCCCTTTTTAAACCATTAAAGCCCCTTAAAATTTCACACTATAATTAAGTTGTAATGATAATGAAGTAAACAGTTGATCATTCTTGACAAACTGCATCCTATTGGTGTAGTTTATATGCCTCAAAACATACCCTTATAACTAACCCCTTATCTTAATAATTATGGTATATATCCACCTACTATTTGTATATAAAGTAATGTCATTTTTTTACCATTTAATATTTATCTCAGCACTTCTTGCTTCACTTCTTTTGCACTATTTGTAGGATACAAATAGTGCAAAGTTTACAGTCCACAGAAACTGTTTCACCTGTATATATAACTTCTTGTGTATATTTCTGAAGATTGTTGCGTTGTTATTTTGTGTAAGTACATTGAGAGCCACTAAAGCAGAGTCAAATTCCTTTTATGTGTAAACATACTTGGCCAGTAAAGATGATTCTGATATAATGATTATATTGTTTGCAGATGATACAAACATTTTTTGTTGTGGTTAGAATTTGAAACAACTTTTGGATACAGTGGAAAAAGAATTGAAAATGCTTAAGAGTTGGTTTGATTTTAATAAACTAACGACTGAATTGAAGTAAAACTAATTTTCACCATCATTTTTTCTATTGGGTTGCACTTTAGAATAACTCTAACCCCCTAAAGTAAGCTACTCTCAAGTGACAACAATCGCAATAAATATGCAATGATATTATATCAAGATTTCCTCTCAGTCAGGCTGAAAAGCTGCATTCACTCTTCGTTAGACGTCCCTGCACACAACTTGAATTCCCAACTTTCACAGAGTCAAAACACATCGCAACCATTTCTTGACACTTTTCCTGTTTCTCTTCTCCAAAGCGATGAGTCACACAGAGAAACTCTCAGTCCCTGCACAGGCCCGTGTTTATCTCTGACCTGCCCAGACATGAACGCTCATCCCGTTACTATCTGCAAAAACTGCACCAGTGATTCATGTTGAAGATATACTGTCACACTGTCACAAAGCACTCCTTGTAATTTACCTCCTGCCTTACTGTACATGAGCAATTGAACTATTTTCCCTGTCGGACCAGTTGTTGAATCACAAATTTCCTCTGTTGTGTTCATCACATGCACTGCACATTTTTCAAAAGAGCCTGAAAGATAGGACGACAATCAATAATAAAGATATGGGCTCCCTACTCCCCTCTGATAATCACACATACACCAGTTCTTGTTAACACACTAATTTGTGAGAATTGATAATGGCTGCAGGCCAGAGAGAGAGAGGTGTCCAATTGATCAGATGATCAAATACCCAATAACACTATTTCAGAGTATAGATTAAACCCAGCAGTGGTTCTGGTTTTTCCAATTGGAGCTGCAGAAATGTTGTAAATTGTGTTTGCTTTAAGGCTTTTTTCTGGACTGCCATTTCATCCTTGATTGTTATATAACCAAAGAAGAAGACAGAAAGTGAAGGAAAGAGGAGAAAGAGACACACACACACACACACACACACGCTGTCCAGTAGGAGCTCAGCTCAGTGCGATCACTCCACTCACAGAGGTCAGACAAATGAGCGCTCACTCTTGCTCTCTTCGTCTCGCTGTCTTCTGCTGTCACGCACATGCACACTCTCTCGCTCACGCTGTAGGCTTTATAAACCACGCCAGGGGTTGCCCAGCGTGCCAAAGGCCAGTCCATATTGCTGTTTTTTCTTGTGTGTGTGTGTGTTATTGGATGTGTGCAGAACCTCAGCTGCACTGGCCAGTCAGTCCTCTCATATAACACACACACACACACACTCTCTCATTATCTCCTGTTTGTTCTCTGTTAGTCTTTTCCTTAAGCTGTATCAGTGTGCATGTGACAAAGGATTTGAGAGCTTATTCAATTCATGAACCCTGGGTTGTTTTTTTTTTTTATTTGGATGGGGAAAGACACAGAAAGAGACTTCAAAATCTTGGAGGTGTTAAATCAGATTTGAATTACAGTGGGAGGACGAGAACGAGAGCAAGCAAAGAGTGGGGGTGGAATCAGGCTGCACAGGGATGGAGAGAAAAAAAAAAAAAAAGAACATTAAACCAAAGCCAAAAATCTTCCCTCATTCAGATTGCCTTTACTATGAGGATCTCCCATCCAGACTGCAAGCACATTTCCCTCTCCGCCACTGTGAGCTCAGAATTAGTGCATTTCTTTGGCTTGTTCTCCATAAATCAAACGAATCCTGGACTTTGGTCACTTTGTTCACTCGAGGTGTTCAGGCGTGCTTGAAAGACGTTATTGTTTCAGTGACCTGCACTCCAGCAGACTTTATGTTGCTAACACAAACTAGTTCGGCTATGCAAATTGGAGTCACAGCGGGATTTAAAAAAGCACAATGAAATCATAATTTTTTTCTTTTCTGGACAACACAAAATGAATCTCATTTACATGCATTTACAGCTGTTTTTTTTTCAGCACTTCTGCATCACTACTAGCAATTATAGAGTCAGAATAAAGAGCAAGTGGCTGCAGCTCTTCGGGATCTGCACAGAGATTTTAAAGGAACCTGGCCTCAATATCCAATAATTTGACATTACTTATAGTTGACAACATCTGACATTGTGAAGGGGGATGAATGCTCTATCATTTTGTGTGTAAGGTCTCAAGTACTGGCAGCTTTAAGGGGATGGCAGACGTTCAAAATAGTAATACCTCTGGGTTGTTGCCAAGCCCTGGCAGGATGTTCAGTATACCTCTCTGTTCCTCATTGGATATACATTTTTTTTTCTAATTTGTGTGTTTATATTTGCTCAATCAAAACCAATTGAAGCGGGGGAGGCATCCAGCGTGCCAAGGCTTCTTGCCTCCACCTCAACAGGCATGACTGGATATGTGTGAAATATTTGTATGGGACAGGTTGTATAGCCTGTCTTTTTAAATTAGTGACAGTCCTAATTCTGACCCAGGAATTATGAGTTACTGCCTCTGGTCCTGAGAATATGATAATGATTCTGTCCTCTGCTTGATACTTATTTAAAATCTCCACAATCTGTGATAATTCCTCCGTAAAGAACAGCACACAAACACTGAATTTGCAATGACTTCTACATTTCCGTTGACACCTTTTAGTCCTTTGTCACAGAGGACATTTCGACATGTCACAGTAGAAAAAGCACGGGTGTAAATGATTAAATAAATGATGGCTGAATTCCATTTAGCTGTGTCACTTTCAGGGTCCTGCTATTGTGCATGCTGGCTCACTGTGACGGCTTACTGGGACACTTGAATAAACTGGGTAACACCTGTAATTTTCCTACTTTGACAAGTCAAAATATCTACAGTGAAAAAGATTCTTTGTTCATGCTGCCATCACTTATAAATATGCATCTATGTGGTATTTATGTTTTGCAAAAATGCAAAAAAATGTATATAAATTGCAACAGGATTCATGTTTACTCATTTTATGAATGTCGGGGTCATTATATCATCAGCAAACTGAAGATGGGATGAACATGCAGCATCAAAATGATTTCCAGTCAATTACACTGTGGCACTGAATGTTTATTTATCAGGATGAATCATCCCACAAAGATTTGCTCTCTGTAGACTAAGGCAAACATGAAAGGAAATATCAATATGTAATTTAGATTACATGCTTAAAAGATAAAAAAAAAAGCAAACAAACTGGTGATTTAGTTGGTTACTCGACCCTCCTGTATCTACAGCACACAGTCCTGCATGTCCGTGAGGTATTACAGTGACAGCTAGGGATTTGAAGTGGTACTGCAGTGTTAATTCTGTTGCATGTCAAACAAACACATCCAAATAATAATACCGGATCACAAGCTTAACATCTGATTCCTCCTAAAAACCCGAACTAATTCCTGACCTCTGATTCAGAAAACTTTATCCACACATTAATGCTGTTGTGAAATTCAAAAGCTGTACAAACTCTGAAATTGGAAGAAAAAAAAACCACTTCCTTCATTTGGTGTATTGCAGAAATAAGATGCAATTAAATGCAGAATGTATTATGTCACACCCAGCTTTTCTGAATATCTCCAGCAAAGTACATTTTCTGAAAATGTGTCGTTATATACAGTAGATAAACAAGTTTGTTTATGATCCTGTTCATTCCATCACGTCGCCATATTTTGTCTTCCCAGTTCCTTTTGGTTCCTCTGGTTTAGGCACTGAAAGATAAACACAGAGAGAGTTAAATATAAAGCACAAAAGTCTGTTGAGAATACTACGTCCTGGATTAAAGTGAATGAACTTTCATGGAACACCATTACTGCCACAGAAACATCCACATTTAATAATTTTCCAGTGTACGAGGCATGAGGAATTTTGAGAAGGTGCCGCAGTCACACACTGTACTCACCCTGGGGCGGCGATCTGTCCGGGACTTTCCCAGTTTCTAATAACAACCAGAGGTCTGAGCATTTCTGTGTTTCCCAGCGTGTCACTGCATAACTGCCCACGGATGACGCCACTGAAAGAGATCACAGGGAGGTCAGAGAGTAAAGAAACAGAAGTAAGAGTTCAGGTATGTGTGGCTAGAGAGAAAATAACCAATTTTGCCCATTTTAAAGCTCATTTTTCATTTCTCACCTATGGAAATGAGCAGGTTCCATTGAAGAGGATAAGGAAGTCTTTTCTGCACAACCATCTGAATGGCAAATAAGCTCCCAGCGCCTGTAAAAGCAGCACAGGAGACATCTCAGTGACAGCCATGACAGACATGCAAACTTTTTCAACTCATTCAACACTCATTTCAGTTGCTACAACATCACAAATCCTTTGCAACACTCTTGTCCTCCTGCAGATGTTTTGCTCAATCAACTTGTTTCCAAATGGTATTTAAAAAGGGAAGCTGTGCACAGATTGTGCGCATCAAGTTAATCTTCAGGGAGGTTCAATCATGCAGTCTTTGGCCTGCTAATTTTTGGCAAATCAAGATATTAAATCAGTAGCAGGGAGTTTTGAGAGGGCAGAAACCTCAAATTTATCTACATGGACAATGTTTTAATCCCATTCGGATCACTATCAGGCTTTTTTGGGATTGAAATGTTGTCAACTGTAGTTTGAAGTCAATCTGCAAGTCTTACTCTTTTCATCAGTGCTGATTTTCAACAGCCGTACACCTGTGTGTGATATGCGTACACACTTCTTCTAGGGTATTTTTATTTCGGGGGGAAATGGGTGTAAATTTCTTTAGATCTTGCAAAAGTTTCAGATTTCTGTTAACAAAACATTCCTGCATTGGGAAATATGATTATAACAGCAGTTGTTAAATGTCCACTAACAATATATTCAAGTGGTGATGGTTAACAGTGACAGTAAACAACAGAGCTGCAATGATTAACCCATTAATCAATTAGTCAATTGACAGAAAATTAATCGCCAATTATATTGATAATCAATTAATCATTTTAATTTTTTTTAAGGAAAAAAAATTCTCTTGTTCCAGGTTCTTAAATGTGAATATTTTCTGGGTTTTTTCATGGTAAATTGAATGTCTTTGAGTTGTGGACTGTACGTAAACAAACAAACATTTTAGGCTGCATCTTGAGTTTTGGGAAACATTGATATTTTTCACTCTCCAACATTTTCAGAACCAAATGACTAATTCAATAATGAAAATAATCATTAGTTGCAGCCCTAAGTAAACAGTAACATGAAAAAACTAACATTTCTCTATGCTAATGTTCCAGTCTGATTATACAGTATATATCAGTATCTGTTTAGGTATGTATAATCACAGATCACTGTCTGAAGTCCATCTTGTTAGACTTTACTGCAACAGTAAGCTTCTCAGATGTGAATATTTTCTGGTGTCTTTAATCCTCTTTGACAGTAAACTGAGTATCTTTGTGTTGTGAACTGTTGGTCCAGACAAAACAAGACATTTGAGGATGTCACCTTGGTCTTTGGGAAACTATGATGGACATTTTTCACCATTTTCTGACATCTTATGGACCCAACAACTAATTGATTAATTGAGAAAATAATTGACATTATGATTAATCCACAATGAAAATAATCATTAATTGCAGCCTTAGTTTGCAGCATGGAGTGAATAACATCATAACATACAGCTCCATCTTGTGGCACACATTGATTAAAATGTTTTTTTGTTTGTAGTTTCTTTGGACTCATTTCTGTTTTCTATCTGTTTGTTTACAGATATTCAGACATTAAACCCAGTAAATATTTACTGTATATTTGTTAGTTCAGGAGCTACTTTAGAAACACTGGACTCAGACGAATAAGAGTGTGAAAATGGGGGGAAAATACAATAAAACGCATTATTTTCAAAAGTCTACCAATACACTGTATTTTCCAGTGTGACTGGCAATGAGCTGTGGTGAGTACAGTGGGAAACGACACCTCACTTACCCAGTATAAAGGTCCCAGTCCCCTTCATAAAGGCATGAGACTGACAGGCAGCATAACTCCCTAAACCCTGAAACACAGGACCAGAAAACAAATAAAAAACAGCATAATTCCTGTGCTATTTTCCAGTACAATACAAAGGTGTCAACGTGTGCAGCAGCTGGTTCATTTGACAGCCAGTGTCCTCCAGAGATCCAGCAGGACTGAGAGGAAAAACATGAAACTTGAAGCTCACCGGGTGTTTGGCCGCCAGCGCGTCGTCCACTTTGGTGAGGCCGAGGTTGACCATTTTGTCGACTGTTGAGAAGCTGGAGGTTTAAGTCTTATATGAATAACAACATTAGCTCATGCTGATACTACACTGTATACATAAGTCTCCTGTTATAAAACTTCCGTCCTCTGCAAGCCAAAAAAACACAGAAAGAGGAGAAAATAGCAGTTTGTATTAAAAACAATGGCGACACCTAAAGGAGAGGAGGTGGTACTGCAGGCTACAGCTGATCACACGTGAATGTTAGAGTTAAAGGATAGCTTCATAATTTTTCAAATCTGTCTTAAAACAACAGTCAGGTGTCCATATGAACACTGAAAGAGGTTTTCCTCGCTGTAATCATTCCTCCTGTTCATACTGGCTGTTATAAGATCCCCTTATATGTGCTTTCAATGTAAGTGATGAGGGACAAAATCCACAGTGTGTCCGCATTTTGTGCAAAAAAATGCATTTAAAAGTTTATCTGAAGCTTATATGAGGCTTCAGTAGTCTGAGTTAGTCACATCAAGTGGATATCTGCCACATTTACAGTCTTTTTAGCATCAGATTCCCTCTTTGTGTTTCCCTGTTGAGCTGCAGTGGAGGTATAATAACAAAAAGAGGGACTTGGACACTAAAAAGACTGTAACGCTGACAGATATCTACTTGATTTGACTAATTTGGAGGCTGAAGCTCCATATCAGACAAACTTTTAAACACATTTTTGCACAGAAGGAGACCAGTATGAACAGGAGGAATGATTACAGCAAGAGGGAAAAAAAGGTTTCAGTGTTTTTGGGCACCTGATTGTTGTTTTAAGGCTTGAAAAATTGTGAACATGTCCTTTAAGTTTTAGAAGTTATTTTCACAGTTTACAATGAAACAGAGATTTTTAAAAAATTATTGTGCTGTTCAGATTCAAAAAAAGAAAAAAAAAAGCATCATAAAGGCATCTTACCAAAAAAAGAAATAAAACAGCATTTAAAATGACATCTAAGCAATAAACTAAACCACAGCAGCTTTAAGTTTAAGGCCCAGTAAACACATAAACACATGGAAGGGTTTGCTTAAATAAAGTCATCACAGTAAATTGTCTTTGTGTCCGGTGATTGCCGTGTGGGACTTGCCTAGACAGCCCATCCTGCTGACCTCTGTGACCCCCCTCTGTTGAACTTTGACATCACAGCGACCGCAGAGAGTGAAGTGATCTGCTGGTGATTGGAGATGTGCGGGAAGAAGAAGAAGCAGAGGAGGAGGAGGAGGAGGAGGAGGAGGAGGCAGATGGAGAGAATCCAACTACCGCTGAGACACAAGTAACAACACAGAGGCTCAAGTTACCAAATGGCCATAGCAGAGCTGCTGGACATCTGGTGCTTGTTATACAAGAGAGAGAAGACAGGATGATAAAAGTGAGTAACAGTATAAAGCCACAGAGTGAAAGAAAGCTTAGTATGTTTTAAAAGTGTTTACATGATTATATATTTACGCGTTTCTGTCACACAAGCTACGTTACTACACACACACACATCAGGGTTCATCCAGTCAAATCTCAGGAGCCCAAACCAACAACTACAGATTAATTTAATAACCTGATTATCATACTTTATTTATTTATTTATTTTGCTTTTCGTATTATTAAGACAGGGTGAAAAGAACTACAAGTTAATAAGAAAAATAAATTAACAATGAATACCAATGATGCCTAGACATGTTATTATTCTCTTCATTGATTTATCTTTTTGTTATTTTTTCAATAAATCATTTATTCAGTAAAATGTGAGGAAATACTAACAAAATAGTCATAAAGATTTGTCAGAGCCCAGGCTGATATATCTTCAACTCGCTTGTTTTATCTTAACACCCTAAAGATATTTAATTAACAATGATATTAAACGAAGAAAAGCAGCAAATCTACTAATTTGAGTAGCTGGAACCATCAAAACCTGAACAGTTGTGTAACATTTCATACAATTCTACCCATAGGTGGCACTACAGTAACAATATAATATGATATTTCAACAATTCTCTTGTCTATAATAAAATCAAACCTTGTACACAAGTTCTTCATGTGAATGTGCACAACATATTGAATCATGGCACCAACAGCTCCACCTTGTGGCCATTAATAAAACACCACCAGGCTACTTATCAACTGCCATATCTGTTAAATGTAATATTCCATGGCAACCAGATTCAGCAAAGTTGTACAGATGGTGATGTTGATGCTGTAGCATTTGATATAATTTCACCTGTAGGTGGCGCTACAACATTTACAACTGGAGCAGCAGCAGCTTTCTACAACAGCACAGAGTTGGCACATGTCTGCCTGAACAATCAATGGGTGAGTTTGTGTTTTCTTTGCTTTGCATAGGCAAAATACATTATATTTCCAATCAATTTGAATTGAGCTATATGTCTTTACTTCTGTCATGATAATGATTTGGCACCATGTCATTTGATCACAACATTAAAAATATAAGCTATTTTACTAGTATTTTTTTCATTAAGCCTGAGATCTATTCTTTGCGATTCTTTCTGACTTATCAAAAAATCTTGATGTTTTGGAGTTTTTTGGATTAAATATGAAAAGCATTGGAGTAAAATTAAGTTTTGCTAACTAGCTACATTTGCATCTGTTTAATACATCTGTACTAAAATAAGCTTCAGTGGCAAGTCAACATTTCTGAGAGTGGACAGGTCCTCCTGGGGACCGCTGACCCAGGGGGAACCCCAGGAGGCAGCAGCTCACTGCAGCTGGTCTGGACTGCTTCTGGGGGGGGGGGGGGGGGGGGGGGGACACCCAGGGGGGAAGGTGGGAGAAAGCCCCGGGAGGCAGCAGTCTCTAGGGAATGCCAGAAAGGCAGCACTCGCTACAGCTGGTCTTGGTTTGTTCCCTGGTGCAACAATGTCCACCCTCCTATAACAATCCTTATTGCAGCAGAGCAGAAGGAGCCTCCGACTGGACTCTCTGTTGTCTGACCAGGAGGTTGTGTAGGGGGTGTGTAGTGTTGTCCGTTATGTTGAACAACTTCTCCAACATCCTTCTCTCCACAACCAGCTCTAGGGGCTCCAGAGCAGTCTCCAGCACAGAGCCCACGTTCTTTATCAGGTGGTTCAGTTTCTTAGAGTCACCGGCTCTGATGCTGCTGCCCCAACAGATGGCTGCAAAGGAAACTGCCACAACAGGCAGGTAGAGGATCTCCAACATCTCTCTGCACACATTGAAGGACCTAAACTTCCTCAGGATGTAGAGTCTGCTCTGTCCCTTCCTGTAGACTGTAACACACCCCCCATTCCCCTTTACCCATCTTACCGTTAATACCATTAATAGACTGAACTCCTTCATGATAATACAATCTTCATGTTCTGTGCTACAGATTCATACAGGTTTTGATGTCTGTATAATCAAAAGCGATCAGTCGGAGGGGAAACATGGGGATAAAGATGTTTTTAGCCCAGTGACAGATGTGAAATATTACATAAATGTAGTCATTTGTTTCACTATTTAGTAATGTTGTTAATTAATTAGGTAACCTATTTCTCATTGGGTAATTTGTCATATTGATGAGGAAGCCAATCAGTGACCCTGCTGTTGGTGGGATCATTTTTCCCAGAATGCCGTGCAGCGAGTGTGTCACAGAAAATGTGAGTGAGCCAATGTTTACCTCTTGTTTATCTTTTTTTTCCTCTATCCTTCCTTCTTTCCTCCTTTCTATCTTACTCCCTTCCTTTCTTTGTTTCCTTCCTCCATCCCTCCTCCTTCCTCACTTCCTTCCTTCCTTCCTCCTTGACAAGTGAGTGAAGAGACAGACAGCCAACAAGGGGAGAGAGAGATGAGTATGACATGATTCATATGACATCCCTAGCTGGAATTGAAACAGGGAAGTTGCGCTTCTGAGGGATGTGCACTAACCATCTGACGACTAGAACGCTCCCTTCCTTCCTGTCTTTCTTCCTTCCTTCCTCCTTGAGAAGTGAGTGAAGAGACAAGACGGCCAACAAGGGGAGAGAGTGAGTATGACATGATTCGTATGACATCCCTAGCTGGAATTGAAACAGGGAAGTTGCGCTTCTGAGGGATGTGCACTAACCATCTGACGACTAGAACGCTCCCTTCCTTCCTGTCTTTCTTCCTTCCTTCCTTACTTCCTTCCTCCTTGAGAAGTGAGTGAAGAGACAAGACGGCCAACAAGGGGAGAGCGTGAGTATGACATGATATGTATGACATCCCTAGCTGGAATTGAAACAGGGAAGTTGCGGTTATGAGGGATGTGCACTGACCATTCGACTACTAGAGCGCTCCCTTCCTTCCTGTCTTCCTTCCTTCCTCACTCACTTCCTTCCTTCCTTGCCTGCTCCCTTCCTTTGATAATACTCCACTGCTACATTTATCAGCACTCACTTTAACTACTCCAACAAATGAGGTTCATTTAATTTCATTTATTATCATTTTACATTGGAAAAGCAACTGTCAGTTATCCCCAACTGTACTTCCATTCACATATTGTAGCTCTTTATTTCTAGGTGATTAATGTTTATATTCTTACAAAACGAAAAAGATCTCAGACACAATCTGTACACTCTGTCCAAATCAACAACCCCTCCCCCCCCCGCCCTCACCCCATCATCTATAACGAATACGCTAACATGGGAGCTAAATTTTTAGTGCAGTGTTGAAAACCTGTTCACACACACATACAAAATAAACAATCAACAAGTCGCATGTACATCTGTGAATTACATGCTTATTAAGTGTCTGAACTCCTCACCTAAGACACAAGAGGACAGATTAAGCAGGTGTGCATTGTAGGTAATACAAGGAAGGCAGGCGATTGAGGATAAAGTTGACACAGAACAAATTGACTCGGACTGCCGTGTCTTAGAAAACAAAAGCAGGAAATGGTTCAGTTCATAAAACCACTCTCCAAAATAGAAGTTACCAAAAGGTGTGTAAAGGGGAGGAAGGGGAGGAGGGGTGGGGGTGGGGGGATTCAAGTTTTACACTCCAAGACGTCTCTCACATGGAAGATTTTAGTGATAATGGTGGTGTGCAGTGTTTTTTTTCATGGAAAAATCTGGAAGGGCGACATCGAGGAGGACTCATTCACTCGGGATCAGGAAAGAAATCAAGTAACTGGGACGAAATGTTCAGACCCCCTCCCCGCCCAAAGGAAAAAAAAAAAAAAAAATAGATGTGACATAAAAAGGTCCCATATTGTCCACTTTTCATCGAGTTTGCCTTCAAATATCACCAGGACAAAAACATGTTTCACAATCAAATGTTTTAAATAAATATAGCTCCATTGATAGAATTTCTTCAAAAATAACCCTTAGAGCAAACTCTCACACAAGAAACTGTGCACCCACCCACCCGACCCCCACCACACACACACACACACACACAAACACATAGCGTAACCCTGCAAATGCAAAAATACCGTTGAAAAAGACAGGTGTCTGTTAAAAAACCAGCAAACTGAGACTGACTGGAGGGATTTAAACCAGTTAATAAGAGGAGTGCCAGACTACGAAAGGTCAGTGTAGACTTTGGTAGACATCATTTCTAACATTTTGTCTCCTTTGTGATCATCAGATTAGTTTGATAGAGAAACTTTGAGACCATAACAGTTTGTGTGATCATGAAAAAGACACAAAGTACCAAATAACACCAGGACCAGCTTCTTCTTTTTTTTTTAAACAGTAACTGCAGAATTTTGAAAACACTCATTTAAAAAAAGGGATCCAATTTTCGAAGATGTACTAATTCCAGTTACTTTGTCCAATTCAAATTTTCTCTGATCAAATTGATTAAAAAAATAATGGGTCAAGAAAACATCTAGAAAATAATTAAAGCCTTTATTTGGCAGCTACTTTATTATAGAACAGTGAAAATATTTTTAACCCATCAATTTATGATTAAATATGACATTTAAAACTGTGTAATATGGCCCCTTTAAGAGAAAAGACATACATTAACCCTGCCCATTGCCCGTGTTGACCATTTCAAAGTCCTTCAGCACATATTGGCAGCACATACACATACATACATACATACATACATACACAAGCATACGCACATACACACTCCCACACACATACACAATACTGGTAGTGTGATTCAATCAGTGAAATCTATCTGATGTGTGTCGTGGTTGGCTGCGGGGGGGAAAAAAAGAGTACAACAGACGGGGAGGTGGGCTAAGGTGTCGATGACTGTGACGACGGCAGCCGTGTGCACCAGAGAGGTCAGAAAAGGGAGCGATACAGTGAAAAGGTCCGTGTCCCATTGTACCAGCTGAACGAAGGGTACTGTAGCCCCTGGGTCCCCCGTTTGCACAGACGTCACCGCACCCGAGCGGCTGGGTGGAGGAACTAAAGTGGATGACGACAACTGTCCGTGTTCGACTGTGGTCCAAAGAAGCTTGTCCAGTTCGTCAACAAGACAGCTTTCCCCCCCCTCCCCCTCACATAAAAAACCATAGCAGCAGGTAGAGCTCAAGGGTCTCCGTCCTCGAGAAAAATAAAGACAAAAAAAAAACAAAAACAAAACAAAAAAAAAAAGAAAAAAACAAAAACAAATACCTTTCCCCGTCATCCACATGAAAAGCAAGCTATGGAGAATTACCAGTTCTGGGAAGTGGCAGATGTCTTTTTGTTTTATTCTCCTTCCCCTCCTCCATCTTCTTACCCCCTGAATCCATCAAACAACCAAGCAACCAACATTGTCCTCTGTCGTTAGTCTCTCTCTCCCCCCTCCCCCTTCACCCCCCCGTCCCCATTTTTGCACTTCATCCCCACTCCCCTCCCACAAGTCAAACCCTGTCCCCCCTTTTCTCCCTCCTCCTCTCCCAGTCGAGGATGAGGGCAGATCATCGTTCGGGCTCCGACTCCAGGGCCAGCACCCGCTTGCGCTCTCGACACTGCTTCTTGTGGGCGGGCCAGTCCCTCTGCTGGCACTGGGAGCCGCAGTAGCGCGCCACCTGGCAGCGGCCGCAGATGTTGAACTCCCGGAGCTGTGGAAAGACGAGGGACAAGATTATATTATGAGTGCATGTCATCTGCCACTTTAAAATTCAAATAAATAAAAAAAAAATATTGTTTTAACTACATATCAATATTTGGAAAGTAGCTGAATAACTTAAAACAGCATACAAGATTCAAGATATTTTCCCTTCATAGTAGTAGTTACAGTACGTACCCTCCTCTCAATGAGTGAACAGGGAGGGTAATGACACTCGTAGTATGTGCAGGAGCACTCCTCCTCCTCCACTAGCTCCCCGTTAGCGTTGTAGTAGCGTGTGCGGCTCAGCTCCAGGTACTGCTCCTCCACCGGGTCGGCCGGTACCTGCTGGATAGCCAGCCAGTAGAGAGACTGCTCTCTGGACGAGTAAGGGAAGAAATATATTGGGGAAATCAGAAATATTGCAACAAGATCTCGTATGGTCATATCTCATTGTACATAGCGAGAGCTGCTCCACTGAAGGCACCTCCAAGCCTGTTTCACAAATGCTTTGCGACACAATGACAACAAAGTTTATGTTTTCTTGAGGTATTAGTAATGTTCACATTACAGTAGGTATGTTTATAGCCACCTTATTTACACTGGCTGCCTGGTGATTCGATTTACAATCTAAAGTTGTTTACACACTGCACTAGAGAAAGCACTTATCTGGTCACTCAATACTCACTGACTGTAGAGTCTGTAGAGATGCACCATATTGTGTTGACTGCTGTAGTGTGTTCATGATAAATAAAAAGTACATTAATGTAACTGCTTTAAGGGTCAATTCTTGATGTAAACATTAGTATTTTTAATGATGCACCAGGTAGAGGATTCCTTTTGCAAATTACAACATTAGTTATCTAAGAATCTCTTTCATATCCAAGCAAAATTGATATTGTTACTGAATCAATATCAAATCAAGACCTTGTCAATCAGAATAGAATATTGTATAGTCCCGACCAACAGTCCACAACTCAAAGATATTCAGTTTACCATCATAGAGAAGTAAAGAAACCAGAAAATATTCACATTTAAGAAGCTGAAACCAGAGAATTTTAGCTTCTTGCCTTAAAAAATTACTCGAAGCGATTAATCGATTGTCAAAATAATTGGCAATTAACTTTCTGCCAGTTGACTAATCGTTGCAGGTCTATGCACAATGACCCAGCCTTCAACATCCCTTAATCAAGACCATTCATGCCACTCTGGTGTATTTCAAATTGTAGTGAGCTTTCTTCCTTTAGATGAAACAAACCAGTTCTTAACTTTTATGCACTACTCTCAATAGCACTGAAGTGTCAGCAAACCCAGAAACATTTTTGAACCAATTTTCAATTATCCACTAAATGTAAGCAGAGCCCGATGTGATGCTAATGCAATGCTTGGTTTTTGTGGCCAACAGTCAAACCCCCCCCAAAAGTATTTGTTTTAAAATGTCAAGATATGGAAAAAGTATGCAAAACATTTCTTTTACTGAGCAAAAGGCTGTTTCTGTTTTAGTGTTTTCCTGCGGAAAAAATCTTAGTTGTCAGACACAGTTTTTTACATTCCTACAGAGCAACAGAATCATACTTCAGCCTTCAGTACAGTATCATTAATATGTATCTCACCTCTGTTTGCTGGAAATTTCCTCCGGTTTGGGGCTCCAGCCCACTGGCACCAGCCGCAGGTTGTCTAGCCGGTTGTCCACTGTCACAGAGTTGATGTGGATGACTTGAAAACTGGGGGCAATGCCTCCTCTGTGCTTCTCCCTGAGTAAAAAACATGTTTCCAAATCTTTCAGTCAGCCACTTACCAGTTACACAAAACAGCTTCACTAAGATGAGGACATTAATCACTAATGTGGATGCAGGAATGTGAAGCTTTAAGAGCAGAAGTGTTTGTTGTTTCCTTGTTTATTTCAGAACACTTTATTCTAAGGGCTGTGAGCAGGTTTAGTTTAAAGAAGTTATTAGCAGCTCAATCATTTTCACAAATACTACAACGTCAATAAAGAAACTCTGACCAAGGTTCAATTTATTCATCCATAAAAAAAAGCAGTTTTTACTGGATGCTGAGAAAACATGGCGAACTACACTCATATGAAAACAAGCAACTGCAGACTAACAATTTGTGAGATACATAGAACTAACCACTGAACTAACCAAATTCCTAAAAATCCTGAACTGATGTGAAGCTTTACTGATACCTGCAGGAAATGTATCTGAGAGTAGCTACAAGCACCAACCTGCACTAGTAGGGATTCAAGTTCTTCTTTCTAGCTCACCTAATGTTTAATGGCTTCTTCAGGATTCTTCTCGCAGCTTTAACAGTTTTTGATCAGGCGGTTGAATCAATAATCCCCTATATCTAGATGTTCTACTCATAACGTCTAGTGTGATCTTAATCAAAGGACTCCATCCAGGACACCTGCACAATATGGATGCTTGCCAACACAAAGGCTTGACCCCGGATGCTCCAACAGAAAAACAAACATTCACCCCACACCTGATGTGATGAACAAATGACTTACCAGAGCAGCTCATGCAACGGCCTTCCCGCCCAGCGGCCTTTGCCGATGTCGAAAGCGTAGGCAAAGATCTTAGCTCCATTGCCGTCTGCATCTACCTCCATGCGCGCCTGGAAATTGAATCATTTCATTGTTTAATATCAAGTCTTGTGATTGCAATGAATATTAAGAACGATAACAGCAATACGTGTGATAAACAGAAGTTGCAGTTGAATCCTCATATTTACCTCAAAGGCATAGTTTTCCACAAGCGGTATGTCCTGTTCATCGATCAGTGTGTATTTTGTCTGAGGAGAGAATAGAGAGAGGGGAGTTTAAATTCATGTTGTTGACACCTGAAACAGTAACAGCCACAACTCACAGGGAAGCAGCTACCAGCTTTCAGGGACTGCTCTGCTTTCGCAATATGTAAAACCATTAAAACGAAACATTTCAGGAACCCGAAGAAAAAGAGAAAAGCCAGCAGCACCCTATAGACTCATCATATAGCGTAATGTCAGCTAAATCTACTTATTTCTGTCTTTGCTAGTCTTCCCTCCTCACCTCATAGCCACCTTCAGGCATTCATAAAGATCTATTTGAGCAGTTAAAAACATTTTATTCAATTAATGACACTTAACAACACTAAATTTAAATATTTCGTCAGTCCAGTGGTTGGCAAATGTCACGTTTTTCCAGCAGGAGATGCTTGTCTAAACCACTTCTGTATTTTGGCAACAGCTATCAGATAAAGGACATTGACTTTAGTTACTCTTTAGGTTTAGAAGTGCCGGGAATCTTTTTTTTTTTTTTTTATACCCCGCCCCCTTCCCCATGAAATAAACTATCATGTCCAAATAGGGCTTTGGTGTGTATTTGTACACAATCTAGCTGGGTTGTACAAACTTCAACCTACACTGCTTATCAAATGTGTACAGGGGCCACAATAGTCACAACCATTGAGGGCCACGTGACAATTGCAACACACATAAACAGAAGGAATATCTCTTATAGACATGTTAAATCTCATATTAAGAGTAAAATAAGTTGCTTTCAACCCCTTAAAAACACACTGTTTCATTATGAGGTTTTACATCCACCGTATTTGGACTCAGATACAACGTATTTATTTTTTTAAAAAAAGGAGCCAAAGAGACACGTGTAAACTGTTTAATGAGTTACCTGAGCTCCCTGTTAGAAGGTGGGACTCGAGCACAGTGCCACACACACACACAGCATGGGTGGTGTTATCCACATACCAAAGGGTGGAAACATGCAATGTGACACTTTGTGTCGACCGCCAGGACTGACATCATGTATATTAGCTGTGTGACAGTCCAGGAGCACTGTCACTCGGCAGGTGGGCAGCTGGTTTGTCACACCTAAACAAAAAAAACTGCTTTTCCACAGTGTGACTGTCCTGTGACACGAGTAGCCTTGGGGGGGCAACTAGTGACCAACATTTAGCCACAGTTTAACACCACCGCTGCCTGTAGCGACCATAAATGCAACTTTAGCGACAAAAAAAACATAATGCAAGTTTTCGGCCACAGACAGCTGTTGAGCAGTCCTACCGAGGCTTTGTCACGTTGCACAAAAGAGTCAGTTGATGGAGCATGGCAATGGCTTCCTCATTAGCCGACACTTAACCGTGTAATCCTAACAACACAGCTAGCGTGGCACTGCTAACTGTACCACCGAGTGTAAATATAACATGACCCGCCGCTATAAAAGCAGTCTTCTCTGTTTCTACACTACACGACACCGGTAATGACAAAATAAGGACCCGTGTGTTTACCTCCGTGGCACTATTTAACGTTAACCAACAGCTAACGTATCCTGCTAGGTGCTAGCTAGCGTTAGCTTCACAGCGAGGCTGAGAGCGGCGGCGGCGGCGGAGCCACAGAAACCTCCGCACGGCCGGCGTCTCTAATCCGCTCAAATGCGGCGAAAATCGTTCAACCTGAACCACTCCCGAAACGACAACGGCTTGATAATCGTTAAAGCGTCAGACTAGCACCGACTCGTCACCGCAAAGCCTGTTTTTTCCAGTAGCTTTTGTGATCCCCCGCGGGCCCTCCCCCGGCCGCACATGGCAGCCCTGGGATCCAGCTCACCTTCCCGGCCACACGGCCGAGCCGCACGATCCCGAGCTTGAAATCCGACATCAGGAGGACGGACGGGCGGGCGGTGACAGAGCGAGGCGTAGGATCCCAACCTAAATGGTATTCAGGTTTAGAAACTCGTCGGGGGCAGCCCCTCAGCCCCGCTGCGATGCCAGTTTGCGTTAACTGGTTGAGTGTCTGCCCTGACTCCGACTCTCTCCGGCAGCAGCCTCGGTGACACACCGCTGCTGGCGCAGGAAAGACGAGCGAGCCGCTGGGGGCGGGCCGGTACCAGCCGCTGACCAGATCGTCCAATCAAACAGCACGTTACGACTTCTAATACGACGCATCCGATGATGTTATCCAATAGAAAACGACTATTTTTCAGCACTGCCAGTTTCAGCTATTACGTCATGACACTCTCGTGACCACTTCCAGCCATTTTCGCGCGAAATGTTTGATGGCTCGATGGGATTAGACCATGGCCGTATTATACAATCTTATACATCCATCCGGACCAAACCACTTCATTTCCGTGCTGTTTGACGTCATGGCGTATGACGTTGGCTGCGAATTCAGGCTTGAAGCAGAATTTAGAAAGTATTTCGAGTTTATCCACTGTATAAACAATAAGAAATGTGCACATACTTGTAGATTTTTTTAAGGAAGTATGTTACTTTTCTATCTATTTATTTATTATTACTACTTTTACCCTTTGTTCTGTTGCCATGTTGACTGTATCAATAAATTGAAAGTGAAATCATGTAATTTATTTTATCTTTATTTCATTATGATGCCTAATTGTTTTCTGTTATTGTATTATTGTCACACATGTTGTAAATAACGCTTCCAATGAATAAAGTGATGAAAAAAAATCAGGCTTGATGCAGGACCATTGTTTGTGTACCAACATCTGTATGTAATCCTGGATCAAGTCTCCTGCTGCAGAGGCACAAAGAAATAATAAACACAAAAAATTATACAGCAAAATAGAGAAAAGTGTATAAAAGGGTGTAAAAAGAGCAATTAAATGTAAACTAAGCTACTGTATAACTAGCAACAAAGATTTTTAATTAAATGCAGGTATATTTAGATATGGCCTTTTCTGCCCATTTCATGTAATTGATCATAATCTGTTGACTGCAATTACAATCTAAATCTATGCATGTTTGCACATCTAGCTGTGGGTCACTTTGTTTAAAACAACAAGAAGTAAAAAAAACAATGAAATATTGATTTGGGGAAATTAATATGTTGTTAAAATATCAGATTCACTCCTTTCTTTGAATGTATATTAGACTGTTGATAATTTGTTTACCTTTTCCACGCTTTTAGTTATTATGTTAATAGAAATAGAAATTCCAACTTCCATTAATTTAAAGGAATATGATAAACGGTCTCTCGTTAAATATTACTTCATCTTAATTCCCTGTTTAATCTGCCCAGTAAATTGTATTTATTTAGTGCTTTGATGCCTTTCATCCCCACACACTGATGCTTTTCAAACTTTGATAGCAAACTACTGGGGATCCATGATGGGTTATTGTTCTGTTTATGTCTACGGTTTGTACAATCAGCACCTACGGCTGGAGCATTGTGCAGTTGTGGCCTTGTTGGAAAAGAGAAACCTACAAATAAAGATGAGGAAACACATCCCCATAAAGAAGAAATGCAACATGCCACTTATCCCAATTAACTGGGAACGTGTAGAGTAAAATTTGGAATATGGAGGTATATTAAGGTAGGTTCTTTATCAATCATTATCATTACTATGCACACTTATCACTCTAAATACTCTGATACAGTTTCATCTAGAACCACCAGATGTGCTGTCATGTGTTCAGCAGCATCTTACCCTTTATCACAACACAGCTGCCTGCTGATGAAAGTGAGTTAGCGCCCTCTAGATATCAATAATTGTATTACAGAAACTTCCTGACTGAAAATGGAAATGGAAACTTGGGTTCGAGCCTGGTTGGGAAATCTAAAAAAAATGTAAACTTTGAGAGAGTGTTAAGAAGAACTTTAGGAGACTCATTTTGAATTTCAGAAAATATTGTTTGTGTTTCTGATGTTTCTGATTCCCTCTGATGCCTGCTCATTATTAAATTTATTAATGGATTTAATTGCATTAAGGGGGAAAGAGTAAATTGAGTGTCATTGTCCTTTAAGGGAAGAAGGAACCGTTTCAGTTTAGTAGTTGCCTCTGGTGTGTAAAATAATGAACAAAAACAACACAATTTTATTATTTATGACCTGTTAATATGCTGTTTTCAAAGTTACATCAGACTAGAGCTGCATCAATTAGTTGATTAATCAATTAGTTGCCAACTATTAAAATAATTGCCAGATATTTTGATAATCGATTAATTGGTTTGAGAAATTTTAAAAGAAAAAAAATGTCCAAATTCTCTGATTCCAGCTTCTTAAATGTGAATATTTTCTCGTTTCTTTAGTTTTCACTGATAGTAAACTGAATTTCTTTGGGTTGTGGGCTGTTGGTCAGAACAAAAGTAGACACCTGCGGACATCAACTCGGGCTTTGGGAAACAGTGATCAACATTTCTCACCATTTTCTGACATTTTATGAACCAAATCAATTCATCAAAAAATAATCGCTTAATCGATAATGAAAATAATCGTTAGTTGCAGCCCATCAGACATGAAGAAAGAAACTTTTTTTTTTGTGGAATTTACACTACAAAATTCAACAAGGTGTACAAAAGAAATAAAAATGCATTACACTTTCTTTTTAACTACTTATTTTTACTGTTTTCCTCTTTTTCCTTTAAATCTCAAGACGGAGAATACCAGTATGATTCACGTGTTTAGATCTTTCTTCCACAACAAACTGAATGCACAGGAAACCCTTGTTCACTTCATGATGTGAGCACCAGTATATCTTGTGTTTACCAGTTTCACCCATTACAAAACATCTTTTTATGTTGGTATAACAATGGCAGCCCTGTGCTGTTCTCATTTCAAAGTGAAATGAATGGAAACCCACCTGACGTTTGACCCAGAGGCCATGACTCTCTCCTGTCAATCACTCATATCCAGTTACCCACAGATGTGGAGCTGGGAGGAGTGGGAGGCTATTCCCTCCTACTGGTTTGAATTTCTTGAGATTCAATCTCCTTTCTCTCAAACATACCTGTAGCTTTAACAGACAGTCTTTGATCTCAGTTCAGTTGGAAAAGTGGATACAAAGAGGACTTTAAAGCCGTTTAAAGCCTTTTTATTTTCCTTTGTTTTAACCTACTTCCCCCAATTATCCTCTTCAGAGTGCTTGACAGAAATAACAGGAAACTTTTAACACCAGTGAAAGCTGAGTGCAAACAACATGTCACAAATCAGTTGGCTGAACTTTGTTCTTTTGTGTTTATAGCTCAGTCAGCAGAAATTTCACTTGAGGACGTTAAAAAAAAAGTCATTTTTCATGTGCTTCCCATCCACGTGAAAACAGAAAATCTCTTCATGGCTTCTACAATCGTCTAAAATAACATATTACACTGTAAACAGTCTAATAATTTAATATTATCAACATGTTATATAGGTTGTTAAGTATTTTAGGATTATACCTGGTGTAATTATAGAAATGAAAACACATTCTTGGGACAGCACCACACCTAATGAACTAGTGATGTTAACATGATCTGAGTAGACTCTTTAGCCCTCCAGCTTACAACTGACAAACATTTTCAATCAACGGGCCTGGCCATCTATAAGGTGAGGCATTTTTTTGTAACGCACACTTAATCTTTCCAGACAAATACTCTCTCTGGAATCAAGCTTTTCCAGACAGGGTGTTGCACACTATTACTAAACAGAGCTGTCATAGGTGTGGTTTTACCTCTGATCCTCAACTCACATGATGAAACAATGTTTCCATCCATCACACCTGCCCAACCTGGAAAATTTTGTTATGCCCCTTAACAGGTTTCCGTGAATTGTGTCTACAAACACAGTGGTGGAAGAAGTACTGAGATCTTTTATTTAAGTAAAAGCAGCAATACCACAATGAGAAAATAGACCATTACAAGTGAAAGTCCTGCATTCAAAATCATACATAAGTAAAAGTACAGAAGTACTAGCAGCAAAATGCATTTAAAGTATCAAAAGTAAAAGTACAAAATGCAAAATGGCCCCGTTTAGTGTTATATTTGTCATATTTATATCATTGGAATTTTAATACTCATTCACTGACATGTAAGCATCATTTTAATGTTGTCATGGAAACTCTAATGTTTACAACATATACTGCTGGGTATTCAAATGAATAGGAATGCAAATAAATGTAGGGGAGTATAAAGTATAATATTTCCCACTGAAATGTGGTGGAGTAGAAGTGCAAAGTTGATAAAATGGAAATACTCAAGTAAAGTAAAAGTACCTCAAAATTGTACTTAAGTACAGAATAGAATAAATGTACTTTTTTTTTACATTCCACCGCTGTACAAACATAAGTATAACTCATAAAAAGATGTATATGAACATAAAACTCCACTGATAGAAAAACCAAAAATCTCGTTTTTAGTTTACTTGTAAAAAAAAAAACCAAGAATTTCAGATTCTTTGTTCATGAATCAAAAAACATTATGTGATATTAGTCAGAATGAAACTGATCAGTTTTTATCTGCAACACATAAAACTTGATATTGAAACAACATCAATTCTTGCTGTGAAATAATCACTGAATAAGAAATCGTACACGCACACACACACACACACACACACACACACACACACACACACATACTGTATAGGCTAGCAATAAATAATATTTATGTACTCGTCATATGTTTACAATTTCCCAGTGGAATATACTGTTGTGTAGTACAATTACCTCAAAATACTTTGAGTAGTACTTGAGGCTTGACTTTAGGACCCAGCTGGAAGTTTGACCAGGTATTACGCGTCCAAAATCAGGTTTTTTAAAAAAAGCTAGTCATAATGAGAAAAGGTGAGGCAGGGGGAGAGAGACATTGTAAATATACAACTTGTCTCAGCATGTCAGCTGTGTGATTGAATATACCTGTGTGTGGCTCATTAGTACAACATGATTAACGACTTATAATGTGGTTTTCACCTGACGCCCAAAACAAACAACTCAATAAACCAGCAGGGCAGAAACCTTTTTTTTCTCTCCCGGCTCTGACCTCTGATGGTCGTGTTACTTCCGTGTTCCGCTCACCTGTTACACCTGTGTCACAGCGCTGTAACTGACTCCAGCTCTGCCGGTGCACCTGTTGCGTTATTGTGCCATGACCGAGGAGCTAAAAACATGCGAGTTAGTATGCTCATCACCGGGTGACCCAAGGGAGACTTTACACACCGTGAGACCCAAAGACATGGATGGTGAGCAGCCTATTTTCTCCGTGTTGAGCGGCGGTGTGAGGCAGCAGCAGGCGGGGGACACAACTGCGGTGACGCGGTGCGGCGGTGGCGGCGGTGGCAACGGAACGACCTCACCGGCTGCGACCACTTCCGACAACGAGTCTGGCATCTTCTCCGGTGAATGTGAGCTCTGTGTGGAGCATGAGTCTGAGCTGGACTGGTACTGCGGCACCGAGCAGAAACTCATCTGCTCACACTGCGCCATCGTAGGGCCTTGCCACGGACACACCGTGACCCCTCTGGCTACCAGAGTTACCGCAGTCAGGGTAAGTGTGTGTGGAGCAGTTCACCTGCTGTATATATGCACCTGTTTGCTCTATTTAAATGCATTACCAGAGCTGTGGCATAATATTTTCAACTTTGGGACGTATTTCCTATATAGCAGGTGCCTTATGGATAAAGTTTTCTTTGCTGAAGTTACCTGCCGGGTTGAAAAAACATAGCTTAGGAAGGTTACTTTCACTTCAGTATGAATGGATTTGCCTTCTAACTTCTTTATTTTTCTTATAATGTGCTATTAAGCAGGTTTAAACTCATGTTATCTGCTTTATAAGCTATTATTCTATGTATTCTCTTCTTTTATGAGAGATTTAGCATATTTAACATGAGAAAATGTGGATTTTTCTACTTCAACCACTCTTCAATCACTCTATTAAATAAGGCAGCAGTTGGGAAGTGTGTGTTATTTGTGTTCTCATATTTGACAGTGTAATAAATAAGATGTGTATCTCATAAGTCGTTCTTGGGTGTGACACATTTGCAAGTTGTTTTTTCCTGCTGACTGCTCTGCATGGCATTTGAGAAGACAGGATTTTCTTGTTGCGCTTCCAGCTGATGATGTTATGTGCTTATTCAAAAAGTGTGTGTGTGTTTTTCACTAGAATCGACTGGTGGATGTGTGTGAGAAAATGCAGCTGCAGGCACTGAGGATTGAAAGGTTTATCGAGCAGACACTGACAGCCAAAGAGCAACAGCTTCAGGTGAGAGACGCTTCTGATCTCCTCCCACGCTCATTCACATACTAATGATTACAGACACAGTATCAAGCTCAACACCGGTACAACACTATTTCACACAATGTGTTTTGACAGGTGAAGGCTTTGCAGAAAAGTAAAAAAAGAACATCATGTGTTTTGTGGACATATGTTGGCTTTGTGTATGTGGATACTGAACCCTGTGGAATGTCTATAAAGCAGAAACCAACGAGTGATTGAAATTCCTGCTTGATGAATAACTTCATTAATTATGTCAGCACTACTTTGCATGTGAAACAGTTATTTTGATATCAACAAGGAGGGGAAATAATGAGTAAAGTCATCCAAATAAGGTAAAAAAAAAATCCATCTCATTCATTGGAGTACAGTTCTTTTCAGTATAAGGAGGTTTCTCAGCCATTGTAATCTTTTTCTTCCACTCACTTGCTCTCTAATTTGATCTCTTTATTCTAAACCTTTATCATAATAAGGTCAATTGTAAATGTATGCATAAGAGGAAAAAAATGAATTTCAGAAAGCTTCACTATGTTCAGTAACCAAATATACCTTGAAATGATATTGTTGTTCTTTTATTTATTTACGTCTCTGATCACACTGGGTGTCTAAATTGATCACAGGTCATGCATGCATAGTTTTCTAGGTAACAAGTCACCACAGAGCAAATTAAACCTCAAGCAAACAACAAAAGCAGGTGATACAAATACATAGACACCTCATCTAAGCAAGAATCAAATCAACAAACCAACACATGTTTCTGCAACAACATAAAACAAACTTACTTGACACTGTCAAGACAATGTCGTTGGTTAAAAGTCTGGTTGGTGTGTTCATTTATAGCCAGAAGTGTGAAATGTGTCATTGCTGACCTCCCAAAGTGTTTGTTTGGCTGCTTATGAGCACCAGAAGATGGGTCAGACTCTGTTTGACCCATGTGTTCCCTAATGTTTGATTGTGGGGAAGAGAAAATGCATCTGCCCTCCCGACTAGAAACTCTCACTTAAAGAGCCATTGTGTTTTAGTGTGTATTTGTAGTGAAATGCACTGTAGGAGCTGATTGAGGTTTAAACTAGAGTTGGTCCAGTACTGAAAACAGTATCAGAAATGCCTCTGATACTGCCTAAAATGCTGGATCGGGTATTAGCGAGTATATGAGTATATGCACTGATCCGATACCATGTAAATTATTAATAAACTTTAAAGTAGTTTCACACCAGTTCTTCTTCGCTGCACCAAAACAGCAGCCTACACAGCAAACTGCACTGTGTAGTCACTGGCAGCTACCGTTCTAGAGCAGCAAAGAATAATTGATTTCCAGTGAATAGTGTAATTTTAGCCATTGGCAAAATGTCAGCAATTTGGCAATATTTTACACTGGAAAGTCCCACCAGTAAAAAGGCAACGTGTACAATATGCAAGGCTTTAGTTTCGAGGGGCGGCACAGTCATATCACATCCATACAGGGTTAGTGGTATACAGCTGTTGAATTTTTTTTGACGCAGTGGTATAGGATCAGTACTCGGTATTGGCCAGTACACAAGTTCAGTTATCAGAATTGGCACTGGGAAGGAAAAAATGGTATCAGAACATCTCTAGATTAAACATACATGAGATGTAGTCAAAGGCCCTCCTGTGACATCACTACAGTCCATCACTCAGTTTTTTATTGTTTTTAATTAGTGTTAAAACAACACATCTTTTCCCATAACACACTTTAACTGTTCACTGTAGGAAAACAAAGGTATTTCCAGTCATGCTAACAACGACTCTATTCTGTTCAGGTATCTGAATAAGTCATGACAGTGACAGAAGCAGCCAAATGGAATTCAGCCATCATTCATTTTATTATTTGCACCTGTGCTTTTCTTACTGAGCCTATTAGTCAATTAGTTCATTGTTTAAGTAATTTATAGAGCAAGAATGCCAAATATTCACCAGTTCAGGCTTCTTAATTATGATTTTCTGCTTATTTGTATTTTGTATCAATGTAAATTGAATATTTTTTGGTTTTGGATTGTTTGTTAGACAATTTTAAGATATCAGCGTGAGCTCTGGGAGCTTGTGAAGGGCATTCTTTACTGTTTTGTAGATTAAACAATCAATTGACTGAAAAAAACATTTATTTATCTCATTGCAGTGTTACATGAAAGCCATGTCTGAGAAAAGCGTAGTCTGTTTGATGAGAGTGTATTTTTATTTATTTATTTTTTTAAACATACCTGAGTAACGCTTTTGCCAGGCGTTAAAGCACATCATAATAATTTTAGCTTATTAAGGAATTACATCCACAATTAACCAACAAAAATACACACAGAACATGAACTGCAACATACAGAGTCTTGATCACAAACATTACAGTTAAAAACGTAAACTAAAAAAGAAGTTGCAACTATACTATAAATATAATTAGAGCTGAAATGATTAGTCAATTAATCTATCAATCAGGTTGACTGACAGACAATTGATATTTTTAAAAATGTATCAATTGTTTAACTCTTTTTTTGTTGTTGCTTTTTGTTTTCAAAAATGCCCCAAAAATGTGAAATTTTGCTGGTTTTCTGAGCCTTTGAACATCGTGCGTTTTTAACTTAATAACATTGTTTATTGATTATGCAATTGATTTTCCTCAACATCACAAATCCTCTAATATTTCCCCTTCTCTCCCGACTTTCCACGTAGGTATCGGCGAGCAGGGCGAGGGAGCAGGTGCTGGCTCAGGTCACCGCGGCACGTGAAGCCCTGGACGAGGAGGAGCAGCGTCTCCTGGAGGAGGTGCAGAGGGAGGAGGAGCGGGTGGAGCAGTGTCTCCTCACCCAGAAAGCCCACTGGAGCCAAGCCATGGCGAATCTGTCGCAAACACGCTCCCGCCTGGTGCACACCCTGACTCACACTCCAGACGCACAGCTGGCGGTGAGAGACTGGGAAAGTTTTTGCAGGAAGGGAGGGGGGGGGGGGTTCAAGGACGACCAGGAATCATTGTGGGAATATTTGTGGAGAACAGAGGAAGTTGTACTCAAATAACATCTTTATAATGATCATAAATTACTTAACTACACTAATATCCAGGATAATAATCACTTGCTTCCTGTCTCGTCTTTCAGATAAGTGCCCAGGAGATAGCTGAAAGGTAATCACGTGCTTGTATATATATATTTTTTTTTTTCCTCAGGACATTCCAGAGAGGTAATATCTCTTCTACTTTTTCTAAATGCGTGTGTTTGTGTATGCAGAGTGGAGGAGGCAGAGGGGGTCGGGGAGCCCTGTGATACAGTCCAGCTCAACATGAACCCAGGCTGCGGTGACAGCAAGCTGCTGAGAGGGCTGTGGGCCACGGCAGTACTGCAGGGACCAAACGGTTAGAATGTTTCTATTCAGTTGTAAACTATCCTGGAGCTTCATGTATACATGACAAGCATCTTTATGGTCGTTAACATACCTTAAAAATTATGAGAATCCAGCAATAGAGAGAGAAAAGTGCATTTTTCATTGTGATCACTTTTTGTGCATATTATTACAAAACCAAAGAAGATATTACGTCAGTTGCTCCCCGACAGAAACAGCCAAAGAAAAACATTTCAATGAGAAAAGTGAAGCCGTCTTTTCATGAAAATATCAATACTACAATCTAAAAATATAAAGTACTGAATACAAAACTGTTAATATAAAAATGTGCTCAAGTATAAAAAAGTCAAAGTAAGTACACTTGTAGTGTCACAATATTGTACATACACTATTATATTATTTGATCATTATTATTAAAGCATGTTGGAAGTATTTTAATGTTTTGCTGGTTAAGGACGACCTATTTTAAACTACTGTATATACTGTTAGGGAGATTGATCAGTAACAATATATCATATTTTATAAGGTAATATACACTATATGCTATGCTAAGTATAAGCAGCTTTTATATATCTTAAAAGCAACAAGTCTGATTTTAATATCTTACAACACTGGCTCACAGCTCATAAATTACTACTCAATAAAACTAAATTTCACATTACGATTTTCAGTACTCGCCAAAGCATTAAATCCAAATTTAAAGCTTATTCATGAGTTACTGCCTGTCTGGATGGTACACCACTGCAAAGAGTTGAACACAGCAAATAACTGGGCTTATGGCTCAACCCTGAAATTTCATTTAAATATCATATTAATCATATTGTGAAGAAAATGAACTTCAGTATCGGTGTTCTTTACCGCTCCAGGAATTGTTTCTCTTTTACTGTCAGAAAGAAGCTTGTATCACAACTCATTTTACCAATATGAGATGAGGCTGTTGTTGTATATCAGGCTGCATCCAAAACTAATCTTCTTCTCTCAACATAGTTTATAATAGACTGTGCAGATTTGCTCTTGGTTGTCCTTGATCATTGTACAATGTATGAAACTCTTAATTGGCCCTTTCCCATGATAAGAAGGCAGAGACATTGGCTGCAGTTTATTTTTAAACGTATACATTTCAATTACCCTCACTATTGAAAACAGTTCATGCTACCTTTCTCCTCCAATCAGTTGAGACACTCTGTACAGCTCTTTTTCTGTTCC
This sequence comes from Thunnus albacares, assembly GCF_914725855.1. NCBI lineage: Eukaryota > Metazoa > Chordata > Actinopteri > Scombriformes > Scombridae > Thunnus > Thunnus albacares. The sequence goes on along the minus strand of NC_058123.1, from coordinate 14,514,750 downwards.
TGTAGTCTCTAAGTCTATAGCTAAGAAAGCCTTTATGTTTCAAGCTCCCTCTGATTGGAATAATCTACCTGTAAACATTCGACCCATATCATCTTCCCACTCGTTCAAACATGCCCGGTTTCCTTATTATGGGATCAGTTGTACATGTCCTTAATAACACCTCTATAATTATGTTTTACAACTTTATTACTCAATGCTATCATTGACATTAATACTTTTTCGTGAATTAATGATCTGTTTGCTCTGTTTAGAGTATAATCTCCTGATTTTGTGTGTCTTATTATTTTATATGTACTGTTTGTTTGTTTTTTCTGTCACATTTGGCATCGTTTAATTATCTTGTAGTTATTTTTGTTTTCTGTGAAACGCTTTGTCTAATTGTGCTTAGATTGTATTGTTGTTTAGGACCCCCTCGAAAATGAGATGGTACATCTTAAGGGGTTATTCCTAATAAAGAATCCCCCCCAAAAAAACAAAAAAGGAACTATAGCTTTCAAATTAATGTAGTGCTCTGTAATTGTCTCAAAATTATATAAAAAATGAAAAAGTTGCTTGCCACAAACTTTCTTGTTGACTAGCTGGTTTAAGCTGTCCAGAGCTGAGTTTCTTTGCTGAGAGGGGAGCACCTTTTTCATTTTTGATTCTACTCTATTGCCTTCACCAGTACCTGACTGCATTATAATCTACTGCTGTGCAGAAGATTTATGATCTTGATTGCCCAACCTTGTACTCAAGTGTAGTTCTTGGGTTTGAGCACAGATGTTAAGGGTGGCAAGAAGTGATCAGTTCAGTAGGCGACCCTCATTTTTGGCATCCTAGAAAGTTGTGACATTACAGTAGACAAAAGATTTAATCGCAGTAAAGAAAATTCTTCAAACCATGATGTCTGCTTACAGTATTACAGCAGTTTATGACATCCATCCTCTTTCTTTTTCCCACAGCTTACGGTTCATCTCATCAGAAGTTTGACGAGCGCACATTGAGCCCTCTCCTGTCCCTCTCTGATGACTTGTGCACTTTGACCTTCCTCCACAAAAAACCCCGCCAATCCCCGCCCTACGACCCTGCACGATTCGACTGTTGGCCCAATGTTCTGGGTTCGCTGTCTATGTCCTCCGGCACCCACAGCTGGGTGGTGGATGTAGGCCAGAGTGGTGCCTTTAAGGTCGGGGTCTGCTACGCCAGCCTGGAGCGCAAAGGCTCCGGGAACGAGTCCCGGCTGGGCTACAACAGTCAGTCCTGGGTGTTGTCTCACTATGACGGGGACTACTCCTTCTGCCACGCGGGGAAGAAGGAGCCCCTGCAGGTTATAAAGAGACCCCAGAGGATCGGCCTGCTGCTGGACTGGCCGAGTCAGACGCTGCTGTTTTATGAGCCGGACTCCAGTGCCGTGCTGCACTCCGTCAGGCATCACTTCAGCGCCCCTCTGCTGCCAGCGTGTGCCGTGACTGACCGCAGTATCACCATACTGCACTAACAGACCACCAACGCTGCCAAAATTACAAATGACCTTAAACATGTGAAGAAATGCCAATGTAAATATGATCAGCAGTTAAACATCCTCCATCTGTGCAATAATGAAACTCCAGCTTTGACATGGCATAAATTTTTATTTATTCTTACTGTGATTCTTTTTTTACTATTTTAAATGGCTAATTTCTTTATCTATTGATCATATTCATACAGTAGTGCTATAACAACAACTATTGTGACTGACGATGATTGTTTTTTGATGAAGTTTTATCATTTGATCTGTGTTAGGAAGCTTCCTGAAGGCTCCATATAAAAAAATATGAATCATACTGATTGATCCAGGACTGTTTGAAATGTCACGTGGCAAAGAAACTCAATATGGAAACTCAACTGAGATCATTTTGTTTTTATGTCATGTGCTCAGTAAACTAATTATTACAATTTGACGATTTCATTTCCTGACGCTGCAGTAGATATTTCAGTGAATACACAAGGTTTTGTTTTGTAATTTCCTTTGCTATAACATTTTTCCACAGATGAAGAGTTTTGAGTTTGTCCTTTTCTGACACAGCAAGGTTTTCTTTTGCGTGCATGTGTCAGCTGGGATACATCACATATCCAGTTTGCTGGTAGGGACTCAGCAGGAAGATAAGATATGTTAACAGAGCGAGTGAAACTCGATCTTGTTTTGTTAAAGGGGACATATCACGCTTTTCATCATTTTCTATCATTTATATACTGTTATAATGTTAGATGTCAAACAAGTTCCAAAACTTGAGATGAACGTATGTAGAAATGCTTCATGAAAGTGAAAAACCCGGGCTTCAGGCTGCTCTGAATGCTCCATTTGCAATATTACCTGTACTTCCCCATCGAACTGGTGTCCGATTGTTCACACGTACCCGTCTGTTCCATAGTCTTTGTTGCTTAGGTTGTTCCACGGGTTGTTCGCATTGTCCACCTGCATATTTCGGATCAAACATAGTATGGATGTATTTGTGAAGTTGACATTTTGTGTAAAGAACAAAAGAAAAGAGGTGAAATTCTGCTATTGTATGTCAACGTATACTCCAGAGCTGAAGCTGGCCAATCAGAACAGAGAGGGCTCATCAGGAGGGGGTCTTAAAGAGACAGGAGCTGAAACGGCCTGTTCCAGACAGAGGCTGAACTGAGGGGCTGGATAAAGAGCCATTATAAGATACATAAGGAGTTTTTTTGAACAGTAAATCATGCAAAGATATTCCAGTAGAGTCCCAGAATAAAAATATAGACCTTATATGTCACCTTTAAAATCTGTTAAACACTTGCTGTTGAAGATTAATGTTTTTTTTTCTTTATTTACATTTGAAACGTTCTTAGGAAAGAGCATAAAGGTCAGTTTTAAACATTTAAATTTCACTAAGTAGCTCAGCTCTGTCACGTGAAGATCATAGTATCTTATCTCTTGTCTAAGTCCAAAACAAGTGCACTTGTCTCTCAGATGACTTGCAACACTGTTACCTACTACATTTAAAATTGCTCCTTTTTATTTCATTAGGAGAAGGGACAGTGGCCTAAAGGTTGGAGAAATGGGTTTGTGACCAGCAGGATAAATGTGAAAGAAGCAGAAGTGAACACACCTTTCCTTCCTCTCAGATGTTTATGCATAAAAACCTGTAGAGGGCGGCAAAGTCAAATAAAGCCTCTACAACCAATATCAGAGAAACAACAAAGTAATCTTGGTGATGCATATCAAATCAGAGTGTAAGTGTAAGTGAAAATGCCAGGACCAGGACCACGGACAGCTACAGGGATGGAAGCCACAATAAGACAAAAAACTCAGTCGACCCTAACGCTCAGCACAGATAGGATGAATTTGTTGAATTAATGTGAATTATAATATCTCCTTTGAGCCAAAGGGAATTTACATTTAGCTTTAAAATCAGTAAGAGGTGTGAACTGGATGCACTCATTTAATGTCAGACATGAGTTAGACAGGAAACTTCAAGTGAAAGCAACATACCAAGAACGAGAATAGATAAAAGTGTGAGAACTGGGAACTTGGCGGTGAGATAAAGCAGAGAAAAATGACAATTCAGATAAAAGACAATTCTTTATCAAAGGTTTTGTTTTGTACCGTCAATAAGGCCATTAACCGTAAGTGCTTTGATGAAATGCGACATTATCAGGAGAGGTTTAATATGAATAGCTTCAGGATGACTGAATGTTTAAATTACAGTTAGAGGGTGTGTATAACAGGATGTAGCAATTACATGTCAGCACTAAGTAGTATAATGCTGTTACAGCCCATTTGTGTTGACACTGCTATTTCAACACTATCTATGGAGACATCTTTGTTGCAAAACCCATTCTGATTTTAATCCAGTGCATAAGGCTTGGTTGATGACTTACCAACAGCTCTATCATAAACTCTTCAGAGTCACAGTATATGTTCAATTATAATCCTATGAAGTTATGGTATGCAGACATGAACAAATGTGATGGACACCGTTAAAATGCTGAGAGAAACAGATGCCAGTAGGTTTTTACTCCTTTATTTGAAGGGAAATACATCATCAAAGGGGATATTTCACATATAACTCCCTTCTCTACAATACAATATTAGTAAAATCATGAGTTGTCTTTCTGCATTATGTCAAAAGCCTTGTGATTATATTAAGTCTGTTGGTTACGGCATTCAACTTTTTTTTTTTGAATTACACAGAATCTGCCCATCTCACCCACCTGATTAACAGTGCATGCAATCTAACTTCCTTTCTACGTCCGTATTACTGTTAATGAAGGGCGTCATTAACTCAAAGTCAGAGATAAAATAGTGACTCATAAAGGTAACAGATGCAGCTGCATTGTATTTATCTTGGAAGCTGATATCTGCACCCATCAGTGTTACAGCTACAGGTGCACAATGTTTTTTAAACACGATACTATTTCTTAATAGGTTGACAACTGTATTAAAATAGAAAATCAATTTCATAAATACCAAATATTGGCATAAATATAATAATATTGGACCAAAATTACTTTTCAAGGCTGATTACAGGCGATATCTCCAATAACAGACACAATTCAGTTTTTCAATTTTCTTTTTTAATGTCCTTAATACAAATACACACATCTGTCACATTCTCAATAACAAACAGCGACTGAATGTAACCTGTTGAACCAGATCTGTTGTCTTGCAGCCTCGGACGGGTGTAAAAACTTGAACATTTCATCAGCTGAGAAATGAGAGTTAAATATTTGGAAAATGATCAGGAAGCAACTCGCCAAAGTTTCCCAAGCATGAAATTTCCCCAAAGCTGTTCCCTCAGCGGTTAATGTGAATTTCATTTTAAGAAAAATTCCACAGGATGACACTTCACATTTTTCTGGTTTGTCCACTAAAGTCTATGTTCAGCGACTCCTGAACCCTGGATCTTCTTTGGGGCTCTTTCTCAGGTGTTTCTCTTGTTGGTCGCACTGAGTATGACTGGCGGTGGCTCGATGTTGAGCTCCTGTCTGAGGTCTTCGAGGCTCTGCTCCCATCGCCTCTCATAGAAGATGCTGAGGACGCAGCGAGCCTGCCGACCGTTCTGCACAGCCCAAGGGCCCAAGGATGTGAACAGTGACTGTAAACGGCTAGGAGAAGGAGGAAAAGGACATTCTGAGCATGATACAACAATGAGGAAACCAAAAGCCAAAAAGTTGGGCTCTGGCCAGTTCAGGGAACACACAGGGAAGTTCAGTTACTGAATGAGGAAGAGATTAATGATTTATAGTTAAAGAAACTGGCCTTTGTTTATCATAACTGATATAAATCCTATATCTGGTTTACAGCTGTAGGAGTGTTTTCATCTAAGCCAATACACCAGTGAGAATTGGAAAGGACCAAGGTCATAAATTTGCCTGGTGGACAGCTTGTGAGCCACTGCAAACTACAGCTGGAATGCACATAAAGAAAAGTCTTCTCTGACTTAATATGATCAGCTGCAAATCCTTCACTACCCACATATGTTGGATCACAAGGTCATTCTGTCGTACCACACACCAGAGCTGGGCGAAAGCCTAAAGTGAATGCTTACAATACGTTTGTAATAATTTGTTGCTGATATAAAATTAGACAGGCTGCGTTATTGTCGGTGTTGGGGTAATGCTTTTTAAAGTTCATTTGTTATGTACAGATGAAAGGTGGCAACTTGTAGGCCTATGTTTACCTCACAAGGCAGCTGGATTCACAAGATCACGCGAGAATCCATCTTGTCAGTCTTCAAGTTATGCACTTGTGTCTGAACCACCGGTGGTTCGGACCAATCAGCATCGTGAATCCAGCTGCCTCGCAAGGAAAGACGGTGATAGATGGTGATAGACAGATGGTTCATCCAATCACCTGCCGAGTATATAAGTGCCTGCCCTTTTCCAAATAGACTTCTCAGATGGTTCTGTGTAACAAACCATCTGGTGCTTCAGGTTAGGCCTATGTAGCCTGAGAGGTGAAACTCAGGATTTAGTAGAGCTGAAACGATTAGTGATTAATCAATTACTTGATTGATTTTAGTAATCAGTTTATTGTTTAAATCACTATTAGAACAAAAAATACAAAAACTTTACTGCACATGAATCAAATGATAATAATTGCCAGTTTCTTTGGTATCAAATGAAATATTTTTGGATTTTAGACTGAACAAAACAACTAGATGGTAATTTTTCACTATTTTCTGACATTTTTATAGAAATAAAGACTGAATCAAGAAACTAATCTGCAGAATAATCACTAATGAAAACTGTTAATTAAATAATTGTTAGTTTAAGCCCTAAAGCACTCAGTACTGTTCTTTGCTGAAATGAATATAAAAAGTGTATCAGAGCTCTTTTCTTGTGGATTATGACAGTAAATGGACACTGTTAACAGTGAGTCACTCAAACTGTAACTTGTACCTCTTATGATCCTGCACCAGAGCTTACTAAGTGTCTTGGTAGTCCAGTAATGTGCTGCTGTAGTTTAAAATCTGCACTATGATATAAGTGCAATTCAGATTGTACCTTGCATTTAACCGAAGTGGGCCCAACACAGCTCCAAGAGCGCACATGGGGAGCCCCGTCTGAGCAGCTTCAAACCACTTCACAGCCACCTCACCTGAAAGCAGGTCCAGATTAGTCAAGATGAAAGAATGAGAAGTCAGTCAACTGTGTTGTGTTTCAGAACAAACTTCTGGGTGAAAACTGTATTAGAGAAATCTTTTTTTCTGTTTTAAACAGTTCAGTATGACAGGAACCAATCGACTAGTTTCCTGTCAGCAAAACAGAAATATAAACATTTTATAGAAAAATGCTTTGGAAGAAGAACATTTGTAAAGACAGCTAACAAGGAGACAGTAGAGGAGACACAATTGAGTTATGGTGAGAATTTAATTACTAATAATTCTTGCTGAAACTTTGCAATATCATTTATGAAACATTGTACAATGTCAAAACTGCTTGGCTACCAAAATGTTGAGATTAGTTCCTTTAATTAATATAATATGACTTTGTAGATGCCAAATTTGTGGAGGACAGTGATTCTGGGTGGCATTTTCAGATTATGTGAAGCATGACCCACCCAGCATGTTGGTGGGCATGCCCAGTAAGGTGTGCAACAAATCATGGACTTCTCTGTATCTCTGCATGACGTAAGCCAGCTCCTCATTGTCCACAAACTTCACGTCTGCCCTTGTGTCAGGGGTCACATGCTGAGAATCAATTTAAGAAACATCAAAGTGAGGCTAAAAGAGGAATGTAAAACTGTAAGTTGAATACAAAATTTTGTTTTTATTGAGTTTTCCAACCCACCAAACGGCACTCACATTGTCCTCCAGAAAACGAAGATATTCTCTCCCAAAAGAGCCATCAGGTAATGAAGACATCTTACTCAGATCAAGTGTGGAAAGCCGGATCCTGGGCCTTTCTCTGCAATAACAGATCAATAACTTAGCATGTAGCACAGTGGAGGAAATGCAATTTAAGATCACCTAAATCAGAAAGAATAACATTATAGTGACTCACGTTAGGATAGTGTAGCCTTCAGGGTCATTTCTCATCCTGTCCCTGAGATTTATCAATGCTAGGTGTCCTGTCGTCTCACCGAGCACTGCAACCATGTCTGTAAAGAGAGTTTCATGGAATTAAATAGTATTAAAGATAGATAGATTCTTTATTGTTCTTCAAGGAAATTTGTTGCCACAGTCTATATAGATCCTCATATGAATAAATAGATACATAAATACAGTACAATATTAAATGTATTAAATGTACAGTAAAGAGATTTTAAAAGATGTGACCTGTTGTCACTGCTAAATTTAAAAAATAATTAACATTTCTACTCTCAAATTTGTTACATTGATAAAATTCATTTCATGGCTTGTCAAATTTGTGCAGTCTGCCTCAAAATAGAGCTTGTAATTTAGCTTAAATGTATTGATACTTGATTTAAAGGGACACTCCACTGATTTTACACATGAAGGTCAGTTCACTCATCACAGGGAGTAGCACTCAGGCTGCTACAACAGCTGTTTAATGTCTTCTGTTGTTGTAGCTGTTTCAAGTCTGATAAAATAATCCAAGTGACGTCAGGGTTCATCAAGGTTATCTCAGTTTTGTGGTGGATATTTGGAACACCAGAGTGTTCTGCTCCGATGCTGTCTCTTTCTGTTCTCGCCCCTGAAGGTCTGACTCCTAGTCTTTATCAGCGTACAATATGAAAAATTAGTCTAATTGGTTCACTAGTTTCTAAACAAGGAACTGCATTTTACTCGTGATAGTATGTATGTCATGTTGCATGGAACTTCAGGAACTATTTTGGTTTGAATGTCTGACTGTGTCAGTAGAATCTACGCATCCACCTATCTGTGTTGTCTAGGAAAGCCTCCTCCGACCTTGGTGACCATGGCAATGCTGATTTACCCTCTATCAGAGAGGTTTCTGCTTTCCCCAAAACATCACAGACAGCCGGAGTCTCAAGGAGAGGAGAAAATGTCCCCTTCCTGCTTACGAATTACAATGTGACCTCAAGGGCCAGGCTTGACCCAGTGTAACCCAATCCCTAACCCCTAAAGATGGAACAGGTTTGGGTTTGGAAACTAGACATTTTTTAATGGAAAGCCTGCATTACAAACTGGGGGCCTAGAGTTGGAAGCTGAGTGTTGAACAAGCAAGAAGGGTCTAAAGGAAAAGGCATTGTAATTACAGGAGTGTTTTTGAGATGAACCGATACTAAAGAACAGAAGTCAGGTGTGGCCCTTCAAAGACACCTGCTGTCTCTAAACTAATTGTTATTTAACTGATGTTAGTGCTGTCTTCCTCCATGAAAGTTTCAGGGTATTTAACATACTTTTACATTTTCTATTTATTCTCATTTCTGTTTCCAAGACATTTTCATGCAAGAACCTGTGATCCCCAGAGAATAAAAGCTTGAGGATGACTGACTCTACTTGAATAATACATTCAAAAGAACCTCAGGTACAGTCCCTGTTGGTATCATTTTTTGGGAAACTGAAACACAGGATGACCCATTCTTTCAGTTTCTGAAGAACTGAACTGTTGGGGACACATTAGGACTAAAGGTTTTCTGATGAAACGAGTGTCATCAGCAGCGTAAAACAGCAACAGGACAAAAATATGTTCTTTATTTGGAGCATCTTAAAACATACATTTTTAGTGTAATAAAACAGATAAAAAAGAAGCTCCGAACAGCGGTGAGGCAACTGAGCTCTGGCCTCACAATAAGGCAAGAAAATGTGTTTTATACATTTTAGCTGGAGAGAGAAATCTGAAATAATAATTTTTCACAGCCAATCAAATTTCAAACCAAGCAGAATTACATGTACAAGTCTGAAAATGTTGTAAAGCTGAACTGAGCTTGAAGGTTCTTCTTTGACATTGGAAATAGCTGTTTGAGCAAAAATTCATCTGTAAACTCAATTTGGCAGACAGCTCAGGAAAAACTCAGTAAGTGGACCTTGTGATGAGAATGTTTTGTCTTTTTCTTTTTTCAAATTGGAATAAATGATAGTAGAAAAGTTTCAATTTGATCAAACTGAGTGACTGATTTCTTATTTTTCATTGGTTTGCAATGTATGATAGTCACTTTAGTTGGTTTCTGTACACATTTTGGTGAAACTTAGTATTGATTTTTAATTAATTTCTATAGTTTGGAACATTAGTGGATTTTCTATAGCATCACCCCATGTGATTATGAATGTTGTTGTCTGACTTGGTTATACCTCTGAGGGGTTTTTTCCTATGGAAAGACATTTTTAGTAATAAAGAGAGGAACAGAGAGACAAGAATGACCAGCCTGCAGTCATAGGCACATGATGTGTGAGTCTCACCATGTCTGTAGGGGTTCTGCAGTGCAGCCACGCCAGACCCCACAGCCAACAAGGCTTTCTGGATGGGGGTGGTGGGGATGTGTCCAGGATACAACCCTTCATAGTTATTCTCTGTAAACTCACCGTGAAGCTTTTGGACACACACTGCTGAGACAAAGGTGGAGCAGCAACATTAGAAACATTTATTCTACCGAGTCAAGACTAGTAATGCACTTGATTTCAGTTTATCACCCTCATAGGTGTACATCAAAGCAAAAATCTTTCACACGCTCATAAAGATCAGGGTTACTGATGCAGTACACAGTAACGTTACATATCCTGAGATTTAGAGGTCACGGTGAATATAAAGACTTTCAGCTGTCAGTGTATAGTACATGGGGGAAATGTGAATATTTAAAACTACTTATACTGACTACGGGCAGCGTAACTAATTTCAGTTAGCTATAGATCAGTACTAATTTTCAGTTGCATGAAGGATGACTATCCGCTCCAGACACCCACCTATGGACTAACTTAGTAAATTAAGTGTTTCTATATTACTTACAAAGACGACACCATCTGACTAGCTAGCTAATTATTGATATGACGCTAGATTACAACAACATAACGTCAGATATTGGTTGGGTTCTGTCTCGTCAAAAGCTGAGTGTGTCCTGTTGGTGTCCTTTCCTCTAACACGTCATGCTGGTAGCTAGACTACGACATTCATTAATCTCTAGCTACGTCAAAAGAGTTAATTTACGTCTAAATTGATTTTTACAAATAGTGGTAGCTTTTCACTCCTTCAAGTAACAGACCACACTCGTACCTTTCGAGGTCAAAACGCAGTGTCGGTGATTTAAACGGTGAAACCGTTTACCTACGCGGAGCCACATTGCGGCCGCTAATGCGCATGTGCTGTGGTTAGGTTTCTATTCCGGGAACACCCGGACCAATCGGGCGGGTCAAACTGTCCAATTTAATCCAAGCTGTGTACGGACTCCGCTCCCCCCCGCTGCCTCGCTGTTAAAAAGTAACCATATGGAGCAACAGAATTGTAAACAATTTTAAAGGTTGAGTTGCCCTTTCACTGCGGACAAGCAGTTTCATTTTCTGTCTACGGGCAGAGACTCAAGCAAGACGCCAAGGTTGGTTATTGAATAAATTAATAATAAGATGAATAAATTAACCGTTAGCTAACTGAGTCGCTAAACCCATAATAATTGTAAAACTCTGCCTAACTTTAGCATGTAGCTAAAGCTAGCTAACCGAAAGTTGTGTGACGTTAGCTAAATCGTTAAAAATACGCAGGTTTGAGTGCGACATCAGAAGTCATTTATAAACAATGACAGTGCAAAAATGAGTAATATAAGAATGAACGGTACAATAACAAGATTTCATATAAGCCTCGCGTAGCTAACGACAAAGTAGTGTAACATCCACTGACAGAGGCGTCCTACTGGCTACTGTCTGTATATATAGACTATAGTGGTGACGTTTCTCTTCCTTTGGAGGCGTAACGTTAACCTCGCCTCGTATACTAAAGTACTGGGTCAGGTCTGTGTGTCTCTAAAAAGTGGACAACTACTATTTGCAAGCTCGGTGAGTAAGATTTCAGGGTTTTTTTTCATCACAGAGGCAACGGCAGAGTTTGGTGTAGACAGTCTGCGGACTTTGTCTGCAGACAGGAAAGACTGAGCAGCAACATGGCGAGCATACAGGGGGCAGCAGATCTGGTGAACTGCTGCTGTCTGATAAGAGGAGCTGCTGAGGGAGAACTTTGAGACAAAGAAATAATGGTTGTGGAGACTAGAAACAGCTTGTTTGTACTAGAAGTCGTGTTCATTGACAATGCAGCTGTTCTTTCACAGATATGATTGTGAAACTTTACTCAACAGAGACTTACAGCCAAGTTGAAAGTTTGGATACAGTTCAAGTTTTGTTGTTTTTTTTTTTTTTTTTTACTACAGCTGTTAGTTATGTTGAATGTATGGTTGCTTTCTTACTTTATTTTTCTTCTGAGGAAGGTAGAATGTGGTGTATGAGAAAGAGAAGTCAGTATATGTTTTTTCTAGATGAGATTGCTTGATTTAATGATTGTTTCTACTGGATATTTAATTGCTACTGTCTGAAGGTTTCTATGGATACATAATCCAAGAGGTGGTTTGGGTATGATACTGTATGTACTTAGTAAGGCTTGGCTCATTGTTGTCTTTTAACAGTCACTCAACAGGGTTGTCTGACTTATCATTCATTCATCTACCCTTTGTGTCCTTTTGGACAGGTATGAACAAATGACACTTGTGAAATATTTATGCAACTTGTGCAATGCATTTCAGGTTTTACTACTCTACGCCATGATAACACTGAACAAATATTAATTATCATGTCATTTGAACATGATGTGTCAGATGTGAATTCAGAGAACATGCGTATGTATTCTGAGAACAGGAGGAAATAGTGAATTGCCAAAAGTAGCATTGGGTTTTTACTAAGAAGTGAAAGATGACATGTCCCCCCCCCCCTAAATTGGGTTTTTTCCTTGTAATTGTATTGAGTAATTATGAATCATTATTCGACAACATTCAGTGTTAGGTAATATTGCTTTTTCACTCACAGTGTAATGGGACTGAAGTTTAAAATTCCGAAAAGTGTTATTAAAATTTCAGGTTACAACTAATACAAATATGATGCATCAACATTATTTAGTTTTAAGTTGTAAATGATAACAAAATGTCAATAATATGAGGGAGTTTGCCAGAATATTGTTTTAAACTAAAATGCTTTGTAATGTCATCATAAAAGTTGTGATTTAACAAATAACTTTATCTTAGCAGGCTTGTTTTTTAAATGTTAATTAAGTAAAAATAGAAACAATGCCAGGGAGTAATATGAATGTTTCTTGAAAGATTATATTCATGTATTACTCATTGATGCTAATGTATTACTGGTCATATTTGGTCATACTTGGGGCAATTTCTTCTTTTTTTTTTAAGATGTTTTTTTTTGGGGCACTTTGTCTTTATTGGATAGTGGCCAAGTAAGAAGGGCAGAGGGAGAACTTAACCAGGAACGTTGCAGTTATGTGTCGTAATACTTCAGCTACCAGGGCACTACCTGGGGAGGTTTAAGTCTAGTTTAGTTGAGAAATGTTCAAGTGCTGTAGCTGCTGAATTAGTCCTTTTGATCAGAAGATTTTCATTATAAGTTACTCTGTGAGGATCAGAAAATGAGATGTGAAGAATGTACTGCCGCTCTTTTGTGGCCCACTTATAATCTTGCTTCCCTACGTGAAAGTATCACGAGATTTCTTGTGTCTGAGAAGGAGATTTAAATGGATTACAGGAAGAGTTCACCAAAAAACAGGATTCTGTTTTGTTTTGTTTGTTTTTTTTTACTTTTAGCCACATCAGCAAAAATCCATGTAGCTTCTCCTTATACCAAAGTGTCGACGTGGACGTTTTTACTACTACTAAATTCAGCAAAAAAAGTTTCCTTGAAACTTCCTCAGTCAGCTTGTACAGAAGTGTTTTGTAACTAAACAAACCTTTTGCTTTGTGCTTCAAGGTTGAGTGGCATTTTAACTGACAATGAATTTTAATTTATGGTTGAACTGTTCCTTTCAGATGTTCATTTACATAATTCAACTAAATGAATAGGTGGAGACACTGCTCAAAGCTACTTGGCTTTTGTACTGCGCAGAGTTCAAACCAGATAAACTACATAAGTGAACAACCTTTACCTTACCAAGGTTTTCATGTAAGAACATGCAAAGCTGCTCTCAGTTCGTATTCTTTGCAGAGTTTCCTGACATTCTTACATTAACAATATGCTGACATACAGTACACACATACTGTATAGTAGACCATTTTCTGCAGCTGTTTAACCCTATAAGGCATTGTGAAGGGCATCAAACAGCTGCATGCATATTTACTTGATGTGGTAATTAAAGTGGATGTGTGGGAATATGTCAGAATATGATGACATCCGCTGGTTTATCGGAAAAAACACTTCCCACTCATTTTCCCATAAGGGATTTTTCAATGGTAACTTATTTATAACAAACATTTTATTATTTTTTGTAAAGGCATTTAAGTGTAGATTTCTTGTATAAAATAAGCTCAAACTCAGCCTTGGTACTATGCAAAAATACTACAGGCTTTATGGTCTGATTGAGCCAATGTAGTAATGACAGTCTGTGTCAGTAGTACCTCCAGCTTGTTCAGACTAATACTAAATATTTGAGTAGTTCGTTGGTAGGAGGCTGATGAGACCATATGCTTGTCTATGTCATCACTGAAACCCACACAGCGTGTGGAAGATAGCAACGTTCTTTGGCTTTTTTATGACCTCCCTGATAAGGAGGTAGAACACATCATCAGCCAAGCTTTAAACTGTGTACTGCTTCATGACACAGAGGCAGAAAGTCCCACTTTTACTGCCTCTTTTCATCTTCCACCTGAATGTTGTACTGGTTTGTGTCATCTGTACAGCTACAGACAACAGAGAAGGCTTTCATTTGCTACCCATAGATTTCAGCATAATGGTTGCTAAGACTTGATTGAAGACTCCCTCTTTGAACTTTGTATTACTAAAGAAATGTGTTGTTTAATTGAAAGAAAAGCCTGCAGACTCCTGCTCTGTGTAGAGTCCACACATGTTGACATGTAAACAAGATGGCCATATTGGCGCCTCTGGTTGTACTTACGCACGATGTTGCTTTGATCTAAATGCTAATGATAGCATGGCTACATTCTCATAATGACAATGTAAACATGCTGATGTTTAGCAGTTGCATTGTTCACCATGTTCACCATTGTATTTTAGCATGTTAGCGTGCAGATGTTTACTAATTAGCACTAAACACAAAGTACATGCAGCTGAGGATGAAAAGTCAGGGGATTACCAAAGATATTACAATCCATCCCGACGGGGACGTGAATGTAACAAATTTCATGGCAACCTGTCCCGTAGTTGTTGAGATATTTCAGTCCAGAACAAAGCGGCGGACCGACCAGCTGACGAACCACCATTACCATCCGTAGAGCCACGCCAGTAGCTTGGCTACTGGTGTAATGGTCGATTTATGGTCGATCAGGACTGCCTCGTGGGAGACGCGATATTGTTTAAATTCGAGGATAACGACGCATATTTCCAGGCAGTTTTTCTTGGAAGGCAATCATAGTGTTGAAGTTGGTTGCTCACATAAAAAGTGACTGAAATAGTTTGTGTGTCATGAATGAAAAAGGAGAGTTAAAGAGAGAAAAGTTCATACTCTGGCTCCTTTCTCACCTCTGCACCGCTGGTCAGTCACTGCGTGAGGCAGATGTGAACGCTGGCTCGCCTGTGTCGCAAAGTTACAGAAATGACCCTTCACAGCTGCAGGATGTCTGAAGGAGTATTCAGTATGCCCTCAAGAGGGGGTGGAGCAGTGTGAATGGTGGTGTCGTTCTTAATAATTCCACCAGATGGAGTAAAATGAAAGTTTTTTTTTTTAATCTTACATGAGGTGGATTTAAATTTCTAGATTTTAAATTTTACTTCACATGAACCACAGAGACCATACAAACAAACAAGCAATGGCAATATTGTTGTGACCACACCCGACTGTGATGTAGTGTTGCACCTGTACGCATTGTGATGTGCTGCACATGTCGCTGACAGAGCACAAACTGTGACCACTAGATGGCAGCACAAGAACAATTATTAGCAGGAATAAGTCATTCATTAATAAATTCCAACTGTTGTGTAGAAAAAGACACACTTATTTCAAACCACAGTGTGTGCACATGCAGCATGTAGATTAAGACCATTGGCATTTGATGACGCATAGTTGAGTGAGTACCACTTGTCCTTGTGCAACAACGTTTGACAGTGCAAACGTTTTTATAAACTCGGTCGCTACTCGAGAAAAAAAGCACACACATTGAACACTTGGTGGTGCTGTAACAAGCAGCTTTATGATCTGACCAGTATCTCCTGAACTGTAACAGCTGGCGACCATGGTGATGTGTTGCGTTTGAGTCTGTTGTCCAGACCGGGCTTTTTGGCTTTCAACTCTGCCAGATCTCAACTGACAGACAAACTAACAGTCAAACATTTTTTGGATAGTTGTATTTTGAAAATATCCATACGATTCATCAGTGTCATCAGTGTTTACATTCTAGAGAAACTTATCAGATAAACCTGTCTGTTTTCTAAAAGATCTTTGTCACTCCCAGCGAGGATTTCTTCCCACATTGCTGAAAGCAACTCGACAAACTTGGCACGCAGGTACATATAGACTTCATAGATAAGGGAACGGCTTTTGATTATGGTGTACGAATTAGGTTCAGCAAATCAGCCACTGGAGGTGCTGTATTGACATTTTTGACAATAAGACATTTTCCTCACATTATGTGTCAACAAACTTTTTTGGCTCCATTGTAGCGTCAACAGTTTCCCACTATTTTGAATTTAATGCAAAACGACTTATTTGTATATTTGTATAACCTGTGTTGTGATCACCATTGTATAACTCAGTACTTGTATTGGGGTCTGTTTCTATTGCAAAAAAGCAGTAAGAGTTTTTAAATTGTTGTTTTTTGTTTGGCTGTTAACAGTTAGTATGTGTGGTATTCATTCACAGGATATAGCACCAGATTGATGGAGAAGAATGGCCCGAATCTCGTTGGATTGTCCCAACTCTTTACCAGGGATCCCCCTCAGTGTGCTGTCAGTGCCCATGGAGAATAAGTACAAATGTCAGCAGTGTCTCCAGGTCCTGAGGAAGCCTGTCCAGGCCCAGTGCGGCCACCGCTTCTGTGTACATTGCTTCAAGCAGCTCACCAGGTAGACTGGGAGGTCTTCAGACCACCTACAGCCGTGTGACATGCACATCCCCTCCTCCCCCTAATGCTTACCCCTCTCCCTGGACATGCTTCAGCACATCCTGTGTTCTTATCTCTGCTCGCCTCTGGGGATTTTTTTTTTTTGCACTCCAGCTCATTTACATTATGCAGACTCATCCCTCACATGCCTGGATTCTAATACTGAAGTCAGTGAATCACAAGGATCTGGCCCTGCTGACTCACATTAAAGGTGTTTCCCTTTTTCCACCACTTTTTCTTCATCTCACATTGTAATCACTGACTCAGTGGTATGTCACTGAGTATACAATGGTGTATGGCCTTATGTTTAATGAGACTTTGGCAGTATCAGTAAACATAAGGTGACATGAGGAGATACATGAAATCATTTTAAACAACTATACATAAAAAAAATACAACAAAAATATATTATTGCTAAACCTGTAAAACATGTTTGTATTAGAATCTAATGAAAACACATGTGATATATGGGTTTTCACATGTAGAGAAGGTCCTAAAACCATAGATGCTTGTACCGTGTGAATTTCATTACATGTGAATTTCTGTTTCACATGTAAGAAACTCAACCTCAAATTGATGTTTTCAAAGGGGATTTCACATGACTTGTCTGAAAGCTGCTACTGTCTGTACATGAGAACTCATCACATGATGACTTCACATGTGCTTTTTGTTTATACATGTGTGTGTGTGTGTGTGTGTGTTTGTGTAACACTTATTCATTTTTGTCTCCAACTTTGCAAACGCTAAAACATCTGCCCATACCTCATCAAAGTTACAATTTCTAGCATTTGTATTTCAATACAAACTTCTTTCACTGCTGTCGCTTATAATGATTCATGTACTTGAGCTGTGGTCCATACTGATCAGCAGCTGTTCTAGCAGTGGATCAGCAGGAAAACTGTTGCTGACTGTTAGCGCCCACCACCTGTTTCTCACTATACAATCCCAAACCTGTTCTGTTTGTCAGTTCTGGCCCAAAGCCTTGTGAAGCCTGCCGCCAAGAGGAAATATATGAGGAGCCTATTTCCATACTAAATAGTAGTGAGGTAAGTTATGAAGTATGCAGTATGAAGTATCACCCAACATTGTTATTTTATGAGACATCCTCCTTGTAACCTAAATACACCCCACTGGAGGGGGAATTCTTACCAAGATTCCTTCACCGCAGACTCACACAAAGCTGCCTACTATGTCTGTAAGTTATTATAATTAGTCGCTGTATGAGGTCACAGGACTCTTTGTTCTTGCTCCCCCACCAGGCATTTCCAGACAATGCAGCAGGTCGAGAAATAGCAAGTCTGCCTGCTAGGTGTTTGAACCAGGGCTGTACTTGGACAGGCTCAATAAAAGAATATGAGGTGAAGTATAAAGTTCAGCTTCCCCCTATGCTATTATTATCATGTTTCTGCTTTCTATTTGAGTATTTGTCTGCGTTACTGCTTTCTATTTGAGTATTTTTCTCTGCGTTACTGCTTTCTATTTGAGTATTTGTGTTTTCTGCTTTCTATTTTAGTATTTGTCTCTGTCTGTCCCGTATTATTAAAGTGTTTAATGTCACCAAAATATTTCTGTCAGTATTTTAAAAATCTTTCTGAACCCTCAGTACCCACGCAGAGTGTACTCTGTTACATAGTCTGAATGGTTTTTCCCCTAAAGCCACTGTGGTATGATTGCATGCAGCAGAAACAGGAAGTGAATCTTAACATGCAGTTTGGAAAGTCCCCATGTTACCCGCTCAGATATGAACAACAACTGAGTGGAAAAGTACCAGGATATAAAAGGCCATTTAAAGCAAGATTAACTCCGCTGTGGAGGGAGAGTTAGTTAACCATTACATGATAACAAAACTGCTAGGCTTCACTAGTTCACAAGGGAACTGTTTTGTTTGTATTGGGCATTAAAACAGTACCAGGTTTAGACTGTAAGCCACATCCGTCAGACAGAGTAGAATCCTGGAAAATCCCTGCATGAATCATAAATGCTGTTTGTGTTGGTGTGATCAAATGAGTGTCAACAGTTTTGTTTGTACTGTAAATATTTCTGTGTCGCGCAAGTTGTTACCTTAATTAAAGAGGTGGCTTCCATGATGCTTATTTTGTGCTAAATGTGTCAAGCTTTCTGTTTATCTGTCTGCGGTTTTAATACACCCTACCCTATGACGAACACTCTAAATCAGGCTCTACAGTTAAAATGATGTGATAGCAGGAAATATATTTAAAATGAGAGCACACAAAGCTGATGCTGAAGATTATTTTGCATGTTTTGCAAATGTGACTGGTTAGTTGAGGCTGTTGAAACTTCCCCTTCTCTGTTTAAGTGACATGTGCTTGCTTTCTATGAGCATGGGCTCAGAGTGTGCTTAAGTTTTGTTGCGGTTTTTTTAAGATATGATTACTAGACTATGTAATACACCCACGATTTTGTGTGATTATCTGTGGGCTGCTGTCTTAGTCACTGTTGTTTGGAAAGAGCCGCACTACAGTTCGCTAGCGACACACACCCAAAACAGGTCTTACGAAGTCGGAAAAAAAGACTAAACATAGCGTCTGAGTGGCTTGGTTAGGAC
This sequence comes from Thunnus albacares, assembly GCF_914725855.1. Lineage (NCBI taxonomy): Eukaryota > Metazoa > Chordata > Actinopteri > Scombriformes > Scombridae > Thunnus > Thunnus albacares. Next base: position 14,495,521 of record NC_058123.1, on the reverse strand, counting down.
AGGGTTGTGACCGGACAGATGTTAGAAATGATTCATTTATTAAATATGGTTATTCGGTTCGAGGTTTGCCGGTGTAATGTGTGAATAAATGAGCAGTCAAAGCGAAAAACAGGCTCACGTACCTGCGGTTCTTGCTCTGTGGCTCCAGCGTGGTGTTGACAGTCATTGTGAAAGACACTTCCCGGTTGAGAAGCTCCACCTCCCACTTGACACTTCGAGAACCGCCCCTTAATTTCCCGATATTTTCAAAAATACGAGTAATGGATTTTTGTAGATGATTATCAACCACTTTACAGCTTTTTGTGGGAAAAAAAATAGATACAAAAAGATTACAATAATTTCATGTTGTACTTTCAATTATCATTTCTGTGCTTTTGTTTCTTGTACTCTCATTTCCACATCTTACAATTACTTCATACTTCTGTTGGGATCCCTTTTGTTTTTGTTTTAAGGTCAGATTTTTCAAAAAGCTCTTTTTATCTCACTTGCTTTGTATATGTTGTTTTTGTTTAATCACATACTTGTATGTGCAAATTAATACATTGTAATTCTCAGAATATTTCACAAAACCATTACTTTATATCCTTTTCATAATTAAATTGGTGTACCGTGTCGTTATCTTTCACCTGCACGTTTGTGCACTCGTGAAATGAACAAATGATAAAAGGTTCAGCTTGTTTTTCCACATTGCAGCTGTCAGAACATCCTGTACCACACCTGCACTCATTATAGGGGTGTTTTTCAGTTAGAACTTCAGTTAAATTGCATTTGCACAAACCAGTAAATTTGATAATGATTGATGAGGCGGTTACCTTATATGAACAGAGACAAAAGTTCAGAGAGATCTGTTTTGATCATCTATTATACTACTGTCCTGTTTGCACTCACATAGCCTATAACACCATAAAACACAACTGTCTCTCTGTGATTTTATCTTTTCTAAAGCAATGGATACCAGACACACCTGCTCTGTAAGACAGGCAGACAGTAATAATAATAATAATAATAATAATTAATAATAATAATAATAATAATCGATCTCACCTCCATTTTTAGGCTCAGCATGAAGGTCGCTGTGAATTTGAGCGAATACAGTGTGAGGCCTGCCAAACCTTAATCCTTCGTACAGAGAAGGACAGACATAATGAGAGAGAATGTGAAGCAAGAACACTCAACTGCAAATACTGCAAATTGACCTTCAACTTTAAAGAGATCAAGGTAAGCGAAACATAATATATTGTGAAGCAGTTTCTGGTTGTGTCTACATATATGAACAAAAAGTAATTTTTCTTTTTTATCCTGTTTGGTGTATTATAGGCCCATGACGAGATATGCCTGAAGTTCCCCTTACAATGTAAAGACTGTGGCAAGAAGAAGATCCCAAGAGAAAAGGTCTGAGCTTTCACTCAAATTAACCTTTAAGTTCCCATACAGTGAAATATGTGCAATTATACAAAATAATGATAATTAACAGAAAATATAAGGTAAATGTACCATTAAACTAGATAAAATCCTAAGAAAAGCCAGCTAATCACATGATCACAGGCCTGTTAGTTCCACATGTTGATCCCCTGAACAGAAAGTCATCTAATGGCAGTTTCATGAAATGGGGTCTTAAAATTCCTTTTATGACCAATCAGTTTCTTTTTGACTGTACTTCTGCTGTACTTCTCTTTCACTTTCTTGTCTGGACTGATGCATTGTTTGAAGCCGGTCTGCTAACTGTTAACTTAACTTTTGTCTGTTCTATCTTCAGTTCAATGACCACAGCAGGTCCTGCGCCAAATCAAAGAGTGCTTGTCCATTCAGTGAAGTGGGCTGTAAATCTGTGGTACGTATAATATCACATAAAATGCTTTTATTGTGTTTTTTCAACGTATTTTTAAAGGGGTTTTTATTAGGTAGATGAGAAGATTGACACCACTCACATGTCTGTGCGCTAAATATGAAGCTACAGCCAGGAGACGGTTAACTTAATTTAGCATTCAGACGTAAACATGGTTAAACAGCTAGCTCAGCTCTGTTCTAAGGTAATAAAATCTTCCCACCAGCACCCTTAAAAGTTGAAATAGTCCAGGATATAGCCCCATTTAAAACCACAATTTGTCATTTTTACACATTGGTTTTGTACAGATAAAACAAATGAGACATAACATGTTAATTATTGAACTTTAGCAGTGCTGGTAAGTGGAGTCTTCAAAAACTTTGACAGAGCCTGTTCCCACATGCCTCCAGTCTTCATGCTAATTACTTGCTGGCTCGTAAAGGTCTGAGAGTGGTATCAATCTTCTCATCTAACACAAGCGTATTTCCCGAAATATCAAACTATTCTATAAATAATCGGCACAATAATAATTCACTTAAGAGGGCGGAGAAAAAAAACACAGGAGCCGACAATCAACATGGCTGGAAATATCAGATGATTTAGCTTTAGCTGATATATCAGTATCAGCATAAATGTCAGCTGATAAATAATAAGAAATTGCAGAGCAGATATACGTTGTACACTTGAGAGGACTGACAAAACAGCCTACTCTGTACATATTGTGGTCACAGTTATTTGATAAACAAATTTAAAGGCACTGAAAAGCTGTTTTCATAATCAGCTTCTCTATGAAGGCTGGTGATGTACATCAACACATCATTCTCTGCCAAGTTAGAACAAATTTGGTTCATTCAAATAAGAGATTTGAGTCTGTGCTGGGTTTTTGTGCAGTTCTTCTCATCAGTTTGAAATGGGTGGGGCTCAGAAAGATTACCAATCAGGATTTAGCAACGTTTGAATCAAATCTGATGAGCCTCGTGGGATTGTTTGTAGTTGTGTATGTTGCCAGGAAACCACAGCCGCACAGTCCTGATGAAGCAGATTACCTCAGTTTTTGAACGTTACGCACTAAAGCATGCTTTTTATGGAGTTTTATTTTTGCTTATAGAAACAAAAACATTCCTTAAAAACTAAAAACTTGCTGATATATTGGAACAGTTTATTTTTAACAAATGACAATATAAGTATTGGCCTCAAAAAATCCAGTATTTGTTAAATACTGGACACAACTGTACAAACCTTTAGTGCAGGGCAACCACTGTTAAAAACCTAATTAGCTCCCATTTATGCCCTCAAGTTGAACCATTTCAGTTTATTTAGCAGCTAAATAAGCTCTTTATTTCTTCTGTGCTCTCTCAGATAGAGAACGGGAAGCTCAGCGACCATGAGCACAGCAGCACCATGGAGCACTTGCGTCTGCTGCTGCCCATGGTGCTGTCTATGGCTAAGCCAAGTGCAGAGGCTTCTGGTCCCGGCGAGTGGCAGGAAGACTCTGGTCTTGGCCTGTACAGGGCTCCTGAGGAGGGAGTCGCTATGGGCGCTGGAGCTGGAGCCGCAGCCTCCACGCAGTCTGTGGACTTGGAGAAAAAGGTGAGTTTCAACAGATTTGATGCCCCGTTGAACTATTGTGTATAGGTTTCGAATGAGACACATATTAAAAGATCTGAATACATTTGTTTGTTTCTTGACAGGTGAACGCCTTAGAAAACATTGTTTGTGTCCTGAACCGGGAAGTGGAGCGCAGTTCAGTAACGTTGGAAGCTTTCTCACATCAGCATCGTTTAGACCAAGAAAAAATTGAAAATCTGTCTAATAAAGTGCGGCAGCTAGAGAGGACGCTGACTATGAGAGATTTGCAGCTGTCTGAGACTGAACAGATGGTGCGAGAACTCCAGTACTGCACCTACGATGGAATATTTGTCTGGAAAATCTCTGACTTTTCACGCCGCAGACAAGAAGCTGTGGCTGGTCGGACACCTGCGATGTTCTCACCAGGTAAGATGAAAGACGCTTTGCAGGTGGTAACACAATCACCACCTTTCATCTATTTCAAAGGTCTTTCTTCAGATGTGGCGTATTTTATGTCCCAGCTTTTGAATTCGAGAGAGCGAAGATCATGTGGCTTGTAGGATATTTCATCCCTTGGCCAGCAGAGAAGGGAAATTCCACTTCACTACACCCCTGTTGTCCTACAGGGAGTGTACATGTTACTCCTATTCTCACATGACATGCCTTTCTGGCTCTGTAGTCATTCTGGATTTTTTTTTTTTCTTCTTCACAGCGTTTTACTCCAGCAAATACGGCTACAAAATGTGTCTGAGGCTGTATTTGAATGGCGACGGGACAGGTCGAGGGACACACCTTTCACTGTTCTTTGTTGTCATGGGGGGCAAGTGTGACGCTCTGCTCAAATGGCCTTTCAGTCAGAAGGTAGGAAAATTTGTAAATGATTTTTTGAACAATAATAATCCAGAATCCTCACGACAAACGGCACAAAACAAGCTGATCCTCTCCTTCTCTTCCCCCAGGTGACGCTAATGCTGTTGGATCAGAACAACAGGGAGCACATTATCGATGCTTTCCGCCCTGATGTTACTTCCACCTCCTTTCAGCGGCCGATCAGTGAGATGAACATCGCCAGTGGCTGCCCGCTCTTCTGTCCACTGGCTAAACTGGCCGGCAAGAGCCCCTATCTGAGAGATGACACAATTTTCATAAAAGCAATTGTTGACCTCACAGGCTTATAAGGTGCAGGCTGTGGAAGCTACACCAAAAAAACAAACAAATATAATAATAATAATAATATAGGATATATTATATATGGTAAACAATTTAATAATTATATTAACATACATATATATATGTTTTTATATACACTATTATTTATAATAATCATCTATATTTACATATATGTACAATATACTATATACAGTTGTATAAATAATAACTTCACAAAGGAATCATACCAGTTTTTTGGCAAGTTTTAGCTAAATAAAAGCCATGTATATTAAATTTTTTCCACTGATATTCAAATGCTTGCTGTGAAATGTGATGATTTTGTCTGGGATTTACTCAGCCATTTCAAGCAGCCATTAGTTTCCATTTTACAAAGATAATGTACCTCAGAGAAAATGTGGTGCGTTACAGAAGTTAAAGAATAAGGCTGGCAGGCTTGTATATTTTTCTTACTGTCAACAAATCTAATGTGCAGAGCCAAACCAACAATGAACTCATCCTACAAATAATGTGCGTATCCAAAGCCTGATATATCGTATTCATCTGTGCCGTAGACCTCAGCGAGGCACACCATGAGCATGTGAGTTTGCTAAGAAACAGCTCCAGAAACTAATAGTAGTGATCACGATTTCAATCTCACTAGGGTGGTACGGCAGACGCCACTGAGCATGCTTTGCTGTCTTCTTGTGCTACAATCTCTTGACTTCGTACTGAAGTTCTTTGAGAAATGAACAATGTAGCACAAAATCAAGGGGTTGTGATACATAGTGCGACAAGCTAGTGGAACTCTGTAAATGCAACTGTGTTGCCATACACAGAACTACTCTCCGGAGACTGAAAATGTGATTGCTTTTATTAGTTTTTGGAGCCATTTCAAAACAATGAAGTGCAATGGTGTTGGTCACTGATGTATTTTTACTAGTTTCTGGACAAAAACAGAGGTCTACGGCCAAGAGGAATAAGATAAGGTCTTATTGTAGCATTATTATTATTCAGCATGTATTCTTTTTTGTGTGTCAGTTGGTTTTATCTTCCAACTTATGCTATGTATTCTAGTTTCACTTTATTTTACTTTTGGTATTTTTATTTTATTTTATTTTATATTATTGTTATTATCAAGGGGGTTTTATTTTCCATCTTATCTTACATGGGTGCTGAGGCCAGTGGTTGGTAGGTTTGAGGAAAAAAAGACTGTGGTGTGTGTTTTTTAACCCCACAGTGCCACTAAGGGTGGTTTTTTTTCCGGGGCAGCTTCGGGTTGCACCCGACACAGATAACACCCACAGTGAGGTTAAACCCGTGGGAAGATATTCTGGGGTAAGATGAAAAAGGCTTATTTCGGTTAATCAATACCGTTGGTGAGTCTGTGTCCGTTGGGAAAAGAGAGGTTCTGTTATGCTGATGGCTACAGAGACCTAGGCGCCAATTTATAGATTGTATACACATGTTTATTAATTCTCAAAATACCACCACTGAAGTATGCGTTCTATGTATCTTATATTTATTATCAAATGAGTTTTATTTTTCATGTTATGTACATTTACATGTTTTTATGTTCATTTTATGTTTTTTACGTTTTTTTGATGTGAAGTCAATGGTGCGTATAATTTCTTTTGTTAAAAAGCATTTGAGCTAAAACATTTGAACAATACTGGTTTGGCTCTGTGCATGACATTTGTTGACATTCAGAAAAATATAGAAAAAAAATTGCAAGACATATCTTTTAAGCAAGAGTCTGAAATGAATGGAAGTCTATGGCTGCCTGAAATGGTTGGAAACACACTTCCAAAATCCCGAACACATGAACATGATCTGCTAAAGAGCTACCTGTGATGTACTGGCTTTTCACTTTTTTAATGTAACGCAATTAGAGGTGCACATGTGATGAACACAACATAATACAAATGTGATGTTGTATATGATGAATATGATGTACTAGATTCGGACACCAGGAAGACTAGCTGACTAGCTGAGAGTAGTTCTGTTTAAAGCAACACGGTTGCATTTACAGAGCTCCACTAGCTTGTCACGCTACGTTTCACAACCTCTTGATTTTGTGCTACGTTGTTCTAGTAGCTAGCACAATGTGCTACATTGTTCACTAGCATCAGCTAAGTAGGATCCTTTTAAAGAAATAAATGAATGTACCATTATTTTATCTGTGGTAAATAGGCTAAAACTTGAAAAACCACTGGTATGGTTCGTTGTGTTATGTGATTTTGAGTACTACAATGATTGTCACCTTAAGGCAGGGGTCAGCAATTAGGTTCAGCCACGTTTTTTTTCATTGGGGGGCCGTTAACCAGTGCAGTGGAAACGCCTATATGTTTTATTTCTTTCATTTAAAAATAAAATGGATTTATAACACTGTTAAGGACTGTATCTGAGAGGCAAAAATGTCATCAACACACCATTTCTGTTCGACTGCCAACCATTTGTGTTTATCAAGAACAAATCTGTGAGGGTTGCACAGTCGTAAGTTGTTTTATTAAAACTGTTAGAATTCACGCATTAAACTTTAATTTTGAATAGGTTTATTAGACTTAATTTCAGCACCATGCGTCGTTCAAATAGGTTGATGCAGCTGTAGTTTTAATGCCTCTACTGGTGTGGGGGCAGAATTAACAAGTTTATATTACAATAATTAGGATTTACAGGTGCCTTGTGATTATTTTGTTATCTACAGTAGATTTGTAAAAAAAAAAAAAAAAATATTGATCTAAACTATGAAACTTTCTTAAGGGGGCCAAATATTTTTTCTGCAGGGCCAGATTTGGCCCACAGGCCGCTATTTGCCCACCACTGCCCTAAGGTGACCCTCTTGGCATTCAAATCTTATAACTTATAACTAAATAATGATGTTTGTATTAAATACCTTGATTATATCATATCTATCATAATAATTTTAATATGCCAGACTCTGCTTTGCATACAAATATGTAATCTAGTCTGTATAGACCACAGGCCTGAGGTTTAATTCATAAAAAATAATAGCAATTTAAGATGTTAAAATATGCTTAGATGCTTTCCTTATAAGCCAAATTCCAAATTAACCTGCTAAATATTCATTATATATTCATTTCCTCCTGTATAATCTATATCTATTATTTTCATTCCCACTTATTTTTAGATTATACGTGTATAACATACCTATATAATGCTTAATTAATGTAAATCTGTGTCTAAGTGCTTTACTGTATATTATACATTACTTAAGAATCGGTGGTAGTTAGAATTGACTTTGGTGTTGTTATTTTTTCCACCAGTTAATAAAATTATTCTAAGCTAATAAATCATTACTAAACACACAATATCTAAATTAAAGTATCATTAAACTCAAACGCTCACAATTAAATATGAGCCTTTCCATCTCATAACACACATACATTATATTTTAACAATAGCTTCTTAGCCCAATGGCCGGTATACAAGCATGAGTGAGAACAACAAAAAAACTTCAAAGCTTGGCTCAAACATCAATTATTAACGCCTTTGCCGGTATCACTTATATACAAATAGGACTTTTAGTACTTAAGCACATTTTACTGAAAATTCTGCACTTTTAAGTAAATGTTTTAATGAAGTTCATCCATCAGTACAGTCAACCAATCTTTGTGCATTTTTATTATAATTAGAGTAAAGTATTGAAGCATATTGCATGAATTTAAGTCTTATTGATGCTTTTGTGCCAATGGTTTGTACATGCAAAGATTTTTGTTGTGCCATGTTCGCTGCTATTAAGGAACACACAGAATGTCAATTATGAAGAAATACATACTGATGTGTATGTTTGCTTACATTGGTTGCAATTCATTGATCAGTCATTCAATAGAAAACTAATTGTGAACTATTTGGATCATTGATTAAACATATTAATTATTGTCTGGCTACTCAGATGTGGGGATTACCTGCTTTTTTTTGGTTTTATGTAAAAGTGAACTGAAAGTCTTTGGGTTTCGGACTGTTGATCGTACAAAACAAGACATTTTAACACTTCAAGTCAACTTAGGCTTTAGGAAACTGTAATTGGTCTCTTTGTTTACTATTTCCTGACAATTTATAGACCAAAAAATAATATAAATTATTGTTAGATGTAGCCCTACAAGAGAAAACATCCACTTTTGAACCATTTAATACAGTATGTGTGCATTTGATTAATACACATAGTACTGTACTTATCACCAGTAACATAACATCCACTTACATGTCTTAAGGTAGATGAATTTTATTGTAAACATTAAAAAAAGCATGATATATCTACAATTATAGATGAAGAATGTCAAAGGCTTAGGTCAAAAATATCCAAGAACTGAAGTACCCTTTAACTGAGTTCACCCTGCTGATAAATATCTCATGATGTTCTCAAATAGTCACATGTGAATGTAACTCGTGGTTCGATGATAATACCTTGGGTGTTTTCTGTCAGTAAATAAGTTCAAGGGCGGCTAACTGCATCCGTTAAACCACTGCATAGCAAGGCAGTGAAAGCAGCAGCTACACACGTACAAAATGACTGAAAACAAGAGAGCTGGAGGTGGTTGTTGTGGGTTAGGTGTTAGCTGTTCTTAACCGGGTTATTGTGTTTGCTGCTGTTATGCTGTTGTCATGAATGTGGACATGATGTTCTCTCCTCTATCTTTATCCTTGATGTTACAAAATGTGTTGCCTGGAGTCGTTTTCACAAAACAATTACATTCAAAAAAATATACTTATAAAAAAAAAAATATTAAAGGGGAACTCCATTGGTTCCCCACAAAAAGGTCAGCTTAGTTTCAAGGAATATCACTCAGCCTGTAACTACAGCTGTGTAATGTCTTCCGCTTCTCTGAGGGGAGTTTTGTCAAGTCTGCGTTAGAAACTTGGGCATGGCCTTTTATGATGTGGGCATTTACCTGGCTTGGAGGGGTTATTGGTTGCATTAACGGAAGTGTAGGATCCTGTGGGGGGTTTTTTTTTTTGGAGTTTGACCCATATAAGGTCAGGATAGCCTGACCTCTGCTGCACCAGTTGTGACCTGTCTTTTAAAATCTGTCTCTTGCAAGTGCCCCAACTTTATGGAAGTGCAAAACTAAAATTGCTGAAACGACCCTTTAAAGGTTCCCAATTTTTCAAGTCTGTCTTAAAACAACACATTGAAAGGGGTTTTCCTCGCTGTAATCATTCCTCCTGTTGATACTGGCTATTAAAAGATCCTCTTTAAATGTGCTTTCAATATAAGCGATGGGAGTCAAAATCTACACAGTGTCCACACAGTCATTTTGTGCAAAAATGCATTTAAAAATGTATCTGAAGCTTATATGAGGCTTCAGCGGTCTGAGTTAGTCATATCATGTGGATATCTGTCACATTTACTGACTTTTTTTTCATAAAATTCCATCTTTGTGTTTCCCTGTTGAGCTGCAATGGTAGTATAGTAACAAAAAGAGGGACTTGAGCACTAAAAAGACTGAAACGTTGAAAGATATCTACTTGATTTGACTCATTTGGAGGCTGAAGCTTCATATTATCTTCAAATAAACTTTTAAATACATTTTTGCACAGAAGGTGGCTTGTGGATTTTGTCGCTCATCACTTACATTGTAAGTGCATTATGAAGGAATCTTCTAATGGTCAGTATGGACAGGAGGATGATTACAGCAAGAAAAACCTGTTTCCATGTTCATTTGGGCTCCTGACTTATTTTAAGACAGACTTGAAAATCTGTGAATCAAAGCAAGCAACAATTAAGGTACACTGGTCCGCCTTACAGTGATACCGAAAGCCAGTGGTGGCTTTCGGTATCAGTGCTCAGGCCATTTACTTAAATAAAATTAGCAATAGAGCAATCTAAAAATTCTCCCATTACAAGTGAAATTCCTGCATTTAAGATCCTACTTTAGTATCATCAGTTAAATTTACATATGGTATTAACAGTAAAGGTACCAGTATTGCAGGAAATCAGCGACAGCAAAGTTCTGCCACACAAACTTTGATTAATTTTTCAGACTTTTTTGTGATTTTTTGAAATATTGGCAAGTTTTACCTGTTTGGGCCTCGAACAATTATTGATTTAGTGGAACTGCTCAACAACTCAAAGATCTGTAACATAACGAGGAGCCACAGCTACACACGGGTTACACGCCTACTGGTTTAATCTAACAGTTTTTTTTGTATTTTATTAACTTGTTATATACTGTATTATTTCATGTAACATTTTAATCTGAGAAGTAACCTAGGGGTTGGGTCCCTCCAAAGGGTCACCAGATAGATCTGAGGGGTCCTGAGATGATTAATGGGAGAGGAAAGAAGAAAAAACAAAGTTCTGATACACAAATATGTTTTCAGTTTTTGGACTTTTTTTCTCTAATCTTTGATTTTTGGTGAAATATTGGATCATTTGAACATTCAAGGAAAAATCACTGCAACTCTGTTAACAACTCATAGACATCTGAAATGTGACCCCAACTACACACTGCTTTTTGTAAGACATCAAAAGCCAAAAGGTTGTAAACCACTGGTTTCATCTTTAACAATGTGTTGTATTTTAAAAGCTTGTTATATTATCCATTGTGTTAAATCTTCATCTGAAAAGTAACTTAAGCTGCTAAATAAATGTAGCGGAGTAGAAAATACAATATTTCCCTCTGAAATGAAGTGTGTAGTACAAGTAACATTACCTCAAAATGGTACTTAAGTACAGTGCATGAGTAAATATACTTCGGTACTTCCCAACACTGATTAAGATAAACCACAACAGCTTTAAGTTTATGGCCCAGTAAACACATTAACACATGGAAGTTGCTGCTTTAATAAAGTCATCACAGTAGACTACTGAAAGCCCCACGCTTCTGGTCACGGCTTTGCATACCTTGCTCAGGTGTGATACTGAAATAGCAGCATCATCACTTGCAACAAGAAGTGATGCAAGAACTCAGCAAGGATGCTCATCTAAGAAGTCATGAGTTTCATTCTTGCATGTTAGTCGCTATAAACCCCTTTAACACACAGAGAACTCGTGAACCGCATGACACAGGATGCGAAACTCATCCAGCTATTGTTAAATGTAAAGTCATTTAACGTCATTCATGTGACACCTCAAGGTTTGGTTTGTTAAGATGCCAGTAAATGATTAGTTCATCAGTAAAAACACAAGATCATCATGAGTAATTGGATCATCATTTATTGAAAAAACACTGTTGAGTTTTTAGCTACGTGAGAGACGTACTGACCTTCATGTTCCCCAGAGGATAAATCCTGATTTTCTGAATTTTAGTGAGTTTTCCTCTAGTAAGCTCACTAAATAGCTTTTAGTAAATTATCTCAGCAATTATTTTGAGTGCCATGCAATTTTGTACAGACATTTGTGATGCCCAGAGGATGAATCCACACATGTACTTCAACCTCACAGATCCCTCTGTCGACTCTTAGTCTTGTTTTACAGGAATAATCTCAAAACCTCAGCAAATAAAACTAACTGCATTAAGAGTGAAAAATTGTTTGTTTTTTTAATTGATTTTGGGTGAACTAACCTTTTTAAAAGTGGCCACTGTTGACTTTAACCCTTGCATTACCCTTAACTAAGAGAAGGAGCATAATCCCACATTTCATGGTCAGAGGTATTTGGGATTAGAATGCATGCAAGTCTAAAAGTGTACTGAATGAAGATAAATCTTAAATGCAAAAATGCACAAATCTATACATAATGTACAAATTATCAGCTGGATCTGCATCAATTCAAACACACACCCACAGTATCTAATATGGGCGCCATTTTAACAGTTTCAACTCCTTTTTTTGGATCATATCACCACATATTTCAAGAAAGTGAAACACCTTTCTGACAAAGAACAAGGAAATAATGACTCAAAATGGAACTAACTGGTGCACTTTATTGCAAGTGTTCACCACAGCTTCTCTTTGTATCTATCACCTCATGTGAAGCAGAGGAGGAAACACTTCACAGCACAGGAAAGAGGAAGGAAGGAAAACCCCTGACTAGAGGAAGCGGTCACAGTTCTTGTCAAGCGTCATTTTTTTTTTTAGCAGTTGAACTTCTCGTATTACAAAAGCGGTCTTCTGTCAACTGACTCGTGGTCATTTTGCATGTCTGATGAAAATGATGAGATCTGATGAAAATCTTAAAAAACCCAAATAACAAAACACAGGATTTTGATTTTTTAAAAAAAACAACTTAATTTAAGGTCCATTTACTAGATTTTTCCAGAGCTTTCAACCACATCTCATGGTCCTCCTCAACAGATGGAGTTTCCTCATTTTTTATAGGAAGCTCAGTCACGTGATAACAGGTAATACATGCATATAGGGAGGAATCTATAACCTTCTCTCTGTTCAAGGATGGTCTTTGGCTGAGGAAGACCATGAGATGCAAATGAAGGCTCCCAGCAATCCATCAAACAACTATTTGATGGATTGTCATGAATTTTTTTTTTTTTTTTACAGACAATCATGTTCTTCACACAATAAATCCTGACAACTGGTGATCATCAGTTGTCTTGATTGCAAAAACTTGTCCTATGTGATCAAATTTAAGCTTCATTACAATTAGAGTAAAGAAGAATTTAAGGCTGAAATGTCTTTTAAAATCCTCCGACATCTACAACAGCTTTACTAGCTTAACTCTGTTTATTGTAGAAAGCTTATAATACCCCAGTGGTTTCCATGGTAATCTGTGTTGACCCTGTTTTTAGTGGCTTTTTTGGGTGCATGTCTGGACTCAAATGTGCTTTCTCTTGCTTTTATTTTTGTAAATAAAGTGACGAAGGGTGGAACTTATTCAGACTTCTGACCTTTCAGGGCATGATTTTATTTAAAGGGGAGTATGAAAATAACAGCGGAGAACAGGAGACATGATGGAAAAGATGGAGCAACAGTAAAAAAAACAAAAAGACAGTTAAAGTTGTCAAAAGGAAACAAAGGCGAAAGTTCATGACCCACACACACACACTCTTCAAAACATGGAAGATATTGTTAAATACGTGGAAAGTGTCGGCACACAGGTGTCTCTGATAACCTCTCATGCAAATACAACCAGGCCGAGTGATGAGACAACCCAAAACTATGATTAAAATATTGTTAATTAGCATCCTTCAGCTGGGAATCTCCCTAAAACATAAATATTGATCAGGTAAAGTACCTGAACCTATGACTGCTTAATCTGAAAGTCTACGGATTGACGTCTACTTTTTGTTTTGTTTTTGTTTGTTTTTTTGAGACCGGTGCTTGACTGACGAAAGTGAAGGATGTTTAAGAGCATAGATGGAAAGTAAAAGGGTAACTCTAAAATTTTTAAAGACTTTTGTGGCCCAGAAACAAAGATACAGACATGTTGATCAATACTTTCAGGATGATTATTAAGCTCATTGTCTTTTGTACCTCAGCATGACTTGACAATATTAGTCTGTATCAGCGTTTTAAACAACTGGTTTGTTGGTATTTTGTTTTAAATTAATTACATTTCAACACATTTTAAGCAACACATCATATGCTTTTTTGATTCAAAATGTTTCCACGAAGTCATCTTCGATAAAAATGTCAATTTACTAAATGTATTTATCAATATTTTCTTAAAGTTGTAAGTGAAGTTCACAATTATGTTTGTGTTAATGTCATCACACTGTCCAATACATGCAGGATGCATCTTGAAGGGGATATAAAGTATGTAAATATGTAATTTAACATTTCTTGTTCAACAGTGTGTCCAATGTGCTCACTATTTAATAGAAAACAATAATTCTTTGGACAAATTTTGGAGGATGGTGGGTTTGGTGAGGTAGTAAACTACCTCTGTTTTGATAGCAGTGAACTAAGAATATTTAATAGACCTGTAAATAGTTGTATTCAGAAGGGCTCTATGTGGTCCAACATGAGGGTCAACACATGCAGACATCCTACACTCAATACTGGGATCTTGGACTACAAGCGGGAAAAGTTCTTCTTGGGCTAAACAAATCATCTATTACATATGTGGTGAGGAAAGAAAACACATTTTTTTTTTATTTTAATTTTAAAAGAAATGTCCAGGAGATTCATCCTGATACGTCCGCAGAGTCTTTTTTTGTCAAAATTAAAGGGTGTTAAAGGTGTTTTTAAAAAACATTTCTATATAATATAGGCCCAATAACAATTAGCTACACAAACAACAGCTTTTCTTTCATTCATGCTTCATCACACCAACTATTCCTCAATAACTCTGCTAGATTAAATTACTCAATAATTCTACTTTTAATAGAATAGTGATCTATCATTTCTGGGGCACAAAAACACACAAAAAATGGGATTGGATGTCATTAAAAACCAAGGCAGACAGCAGTAAATGCAGCCAAAAAAACAAAAAATCTCCTTCCCTTTTGGTTTTATAATTCATGTTCTCTGGGGGGGAAAAGGGGGTTTATAAGGTGTTTATACTCAAAACATCAATTTGGATTTTATCCATTAATAAGAAAATGAAATAATCATCAGTTACAGCACTTTGCCTCTGATGAGCAGGACATGACAACCACGATCATAAAGGTCCCATCTCTGCAGTACATTTACATACATTTACAGCTCAGATCCAGAAGTCTGGGGGACCTGTTCACACACACACACAACGTTACAGATAAAAAAAAAAAAAAAAAAAACTGACAAAAACCATCTTGCAGGGACAAGTTTGTTTGGACGTCTTTCTTGTGCATTTAGGTGTCAGCTCTACTCTAATCTGTGGTAACATTTCATATCACTCCAGCGGCAAAACACAGTCTGTGATGATGTCTGTCCTTTGCTTGTGAAACGGCGCTCCCTTGTGTCTAACCCTGAGTCACCTCTCGCTCCATCTCCTGTTAGCTGAAGACACACTGAGCCCTGCTGCGCGTCACAACGTGAGCTCAAGCAAAACCACTTACTGTAACCATACTGTACATATACATGGAGTGTGTATATATATTTTCACACCGCAGAGGAAAAAAAAGATCACACTTTCCTCTTCCCGCTCCCTCCCTCTTTAAAGTGTTTTCCAAACCTGACTCATGGTTTTCCGTTGACACTGCCGGCAGACGTGGAGTTCTTGTTGCGGCTCAGCCAGGACGACAGGAGGCTTCGGGGCCTCGGCGGCCGCGTGGCGGTCTGCGCTAAGCGGACCATGCGCGGTGAACGCCAAACCTTAATGGTAGAGTCATCGCTGGCAGACAGCAGCAGCTCCTGGTCGGCGGGACTGAAGGCCACCGAGTTCACCACGTCGTCGTGTGCCAGCCGCGCCAGACAGATGTTGTAGTGACGGTCCCAGATGTAGCCGTGCTTGTCCTCTGCTCCACTGTGAGGAGGAGAGTGAAAGAAGGAGGCGTCAGTGAAGCCTTGACGGTAAAATAATGTCAACGTTGTTGCTTCAGTCTGTTATTAAACTTTACTAATGTTGCAAACAATTATTTTAAATATTGATTAAACTGCAGATTATTTTCTTGATTCATCTTTTGGTTTATTAAATATCAGGAAACAAGTTTTAGAGACCAAACCAACGTCTTCAAACTGCAAATCTTCAAACTGAAAGAAGTTCTGTTTGCTATCGGATAAGAGAAGCAGTTAATCAGAGTTGTTGCCCAGTAATTTTCTGTTTTGTTTTTATTCTGCTCTATTTTTCGTCTTGATTTTTACATGAAGCACTTTGTGCTACATAAGTTCATTTTGATTGATAGATTAATTCAATGACTCTTCGTTCAGCTCTAAACATTAACGACCTTGAGGTCACTAAAAAATAACTTCCAGCTTTCATCA
The DNA here is from genome assembly GCF_914725855.1 of Thunnus albacares. Taxonomy (NCBI): domain Eukaryota; kingdom Metazoa; phylum Chordata; class Actinopteri; order Scombriformes; family Scombridae; genus Thunnus; species Thunnus albacares. Next base: position 14,479,215 of record NC_058123.1, on the reverse strand, counting down.
TACAAGGCTAATAAAGATGATGCCAAAGTTCTGCACAGTCATTTGTTTTTTAACAGTATTCACGTATTAAAGCAACAGCGATACATTAAAATAAAGCTCAACAATTTGATCTATAAGCCGTATGAAAGTGCTGATATGAATAACGTTTTCCCAAATTCAGATTTTTTCATTACCTTGTGAGCATAATTACATGTCATAGAATACAAACATATAAAATAACAACGGCACCAACAGATATTATGTATGTAAAACATTCAAGAAGGCGCCAAACTCACATAGAACATTTGTCTTATCTGTCTGCAATAACACAATTACAGAAACTTGAATATAGACGGGTGGTCTAATCGTATATTCCTATATTATTCATTATGTTTGCATTTTTACACTCAAACTAAATGTGACACTCAGTCATCTCCTTGACCGCTGTCATTCAGAAGTTTACAGACCTTCTGCTTCCTTCTCAGGCCTTTAAATCTTCCACTGACCGACGAGTATATTAATATATATATTAGATATCATGCTGTCAAGAAGCAGCAATAATCAGGTACTTTTAACTGTCCTCATATGTTTATACAACAACAACAACTGGTTTGAGTCATTTGGACTTTTGCTGTTTTTTTTAATGTGACCAATAATTCTTCAGTCATCGCAACTGACTTAGAAATCCCCTGAAACTTTCAAACACTATCATTCTGGGTAATCAATACAACCCACGATGCAAATTCGCTTAGAACTTTGATGGGTAGGTTTGGCTATATATAAAAGCTACTTTCCAAGTGAATCATTTCTGTTTCTGTAATGTATCAGCCAAAGTTGTGTCTATCATTCAGAACAGATTAATATAATGTCATTTCTATCTTGTTGTTTTTGATTCTTTCAGACTTATAACAGGACGTAAACATTGAAAATCCCCAAACTAAACCTCAAATATGATAACACAAGTGTAATTCTGAAAGCGCTTACGTCTGGTTGGCGTAGATGCTTTCATAGATACGTTCTGTGGCATCAAGTACCTCAAGATTACAGCTTCTGTCAGTCACACAAGCTTCAGGTTTACATGACTTTAAAACTATCTGACCATTCATGCCAATACCAAAATCAGTTATTCTCCGTAACCTCATATCTGTATCTAACTACACCATATGCCGGTATGAAAACCATAATGTTATTACGACATGAGCAGTCAAACTGCAGCAACAAATTTGCCGCCACTGCAGTATCACTTCCCCATCAATATGTGACCGCTTAATGGTGTGAAAGATGAGTGAAAGCTGCATATGAGAGAGATAATATTTTTGGCAAAGTAGCCGGTCAGTCACCCACCTGGCAACAAAGTCTCTGCTGACGTCCAGGAAGATAAAGAAGCATTCGTCGTTAGGCGTGAAGGCTCGGTGAGCGCGCAGGCTCCTTCTCTCTTCCCTCAGACTCTTCAGGTCTATGACGTGCAGGTCGATCTCCTCGGCGATGGGAGGCGGACACATGGGGTCGGAGATCACGCATCCGGCAGGCCAAGCTCGGCTATTCACGTACAGGTACCTGATCAATGACGGAGTGAAGATGAGAGTGGTGAAGACGTTCCTAATCTGCAGAGATGATATACGGTGCTACACTTGCACACGGACACAGAACCACTATTAAAGTCCATTTACAAGACTTGTGAAAACGTAGTGTGATGCTATACTACAAAGTCAAATTTATGGACTGATGAAAATTAAATTCATATGTAATAGTTGAACAGCTCATTCCAATACTATAGGCATTATTATTATACTTCTATAACAACCTCTTCTCTTCCGAAAACGTTTTCTGTGGCTGTAACTCTGACTCACAGTCATTGCTCCAAATTCATGCCAAACTCAAAATATAATAAGAAATCGTTTCTTTATGGAGATCGCTTTGCTCACAGAGGCACAAGAAAAGGCGTTTCCCAAACTGTTGCCACAAAGTTGGAAGCACACTATTAAAACATAAAGTCTAAAATATTACTGAATGATGTAGCAACCATAAAACACAGCACCGAGTACGCAAAATATGTGGGCAGGGGTAGCAGCATACTAGGGCTGTCACTTTTTATTTTCGAACGTTGGGAAAAATTGAATATCCAAACTGTAATGACCTGTTAAAGCTCAAAATGTACATTATAATAACAAACGTTCTTAAATTTCACTATCAACTGAATCAAGAATCTGAAGACTCACCAGTTATTTTACCACACACGTGAGGCAGCGGAGGCACCGCATGAGCAGAGAAACGTCAAGTCTACAAGCTCGTCTAACTGCCTACTTAACAAACAGTGTAATCTCAAGACACACATTGCAGTTGCATGACACAACACGGGAAAATATAGAGACTGTTGAATGGTAAGACTATATATATACTATAGTATGGACACAGCTGGTCATATATGCTATATACGACAGTTACAGAAAATAGTAGGGTTGTGTTGGAATTAATTGTTGATTTTTTGAAGAAGTGACAGCCCTACAGCGTACTGAATTTAATATCTATACTGTGTGTTTACTTACCTATGGTCTGGAGAAAGGCCCATACCGATGATGTGGCCGTGGATATCAATGACATGGTCAAGGGAGTCAAAAAACTCCTCTGAACTCCGCTCCTCCCCGAGGACAGGACCGCAAGTGGTCATCTGGTCGGGCTTAATGCGTTTAATACCTGGAAAAGTGTTTGACAAGTTTCAGGTCCGTGTTTTCTTATATTAGAATTATATCCGTGTGCTTTGGCTTTGTTGCCACAGTGTGAAAACAATCTTACCTATCTGGTGAGGAGAGTATGTAAGGCTGCCGGTGGTAAAGAGTAAGTAAGTCTTGTCCTCTCCGTCTCCGGGCTCAGAGGGCTCGATGAGGCTAGTGTCTGGGGCCTTCGTGTGGGCTCTGCCCATCATCTGGGCCACCTGGGTCTCAAGCGCCAACTCCCTGCGCCCTACGTTTTTACGACTCTAACATAGAGAGAAAAAAAGCACAAAAAAGAGGCAGGATGAAGAACAAGAGAGAGAGCAAGAGAGCCAGCTCGACTGCTGTTAGAAAGGTTATCACTTTGGCTGTCTTGCTGTACGGGCTATGCTCTCTCTCTCTTTCTCCCTCTCTGCATTGTCTACCTCTCTACCAGCAGCCAATAGGATTACACAACTGCCGCTCCCGTCCGAAACACAATTAGTCACTGCGTACCAGGAGAAAGTATCAGACTCAAATTTCACTGGAAAGAATTATGGAGTCTAAAACTTCCCCTTTTGGACTTTTTTGAAGTTGTGTGCGGTCACTGAATCCGTAAGTCGCCTACACTGTCTGTTTATGAGTGGTGCTATTTCTGTCACATTCACTATGTTTCTGTAACGGGTCATTTTGCATGCAGTGACTTGACCAAGTTAATTAAGTGGCGACTAGCGCAACATCACACTATGCTACATTACTGCTGTGTTGTCCTGTTACTACCAGCAGTTTTGTCACTCAGGTTAAAAGTGCTCATTGGTGTTACCCAGTCACCATGTTCATTTATTAGAAGAAATGTCTATGTGTGAAGTGCATTATGTAACAGAAATGCAAAGCTGTATGCCATGCAGCCGATGTGTAGCCTCACATACACCACTTTGCCCACAGCTTGTGAAGGAGAGTAACCGCAGATGTAAGTTAACAGGTGACGGAAATGTTCCCACTTTGAGCCCAGCAGAGGGCGGTGTTGACTATGTAATGGTTAAGTGTCCATTAGTCTTATAGCGTAGAGCCAGATGCATCATGTTTACTGATAATAGATTGTAATGTCTCAGGTTATTACCATATTTGTGCTTGTTTTATTTGTGCCTAATGCTACTACAATAAAAGTCACTACAACACCTGTATAACATGCTCCAGGCCGGAGAAGGTGGGCTGGGAAAGGCGGGCGTTGGGGAGGCCATGAGACCTTGCTTCCCTCTGGCACTCGTCACCCTCCTCCGCCTCGTCTTCTTCTTCACTGCCGGAGGTTCCTAGGTCAAAGAGGAGGGGCTGGTGCTGCTGCTGCTGCCCTTTCTGCCTTCGAGCCTGAGACTGAGCCTCGTAGTCTAGCAGCAAGTCGGGGTTGTCGTGACGCCGGCAATGGGCAACCATCACTGTGCGGATGGTGCTGGCGTTGATGTTCTGGATCTTGAAAAGGCGCTTGACCACGTTGACGTTCTCTGATTCAATATCCTGATGGAGGAAAGAAAAACAGATGAACAGGAGAAACGAAACTGTGGTAAATGTGGAAATGTATGTATTTTCATTTTACATTTATGAATTCAGGATATTCCAACCGCTACATCTTAACTTGGCAAATAAAGATTTTGACTGACTTCTCTAATAAGAGTTATCTCTGGCACACTGGGTCGTACCTGGAAGGCTTTATTGAGCCAGAGAACAGAGCAAGACGTCATGTTGCCTATCCAGTGCAGGTTCCCAGAGATCAGGTGGGTCTCATTCAGCCAGCAGCCAAACACGTCGTACGGCTTGTTCCTCACCCGCGACAACAGTGTGTAATTTTCTGTAATTGGGCGTATTGTGGAAACACACATTAATAGAGAACACAAAAATATAGTGTACATTAGGGAAACAGACAGGGATGTTAAAAACAGAGGATAGCTGCTCCGAGCTGTCAGCGTCAGAGTTAAATGTAGTGAAGTCGGCTAAACAATTGTTTAAACAGACACGAACCAGCGTCCGTACCGTCCAATGTGATCGACTCTTTGAAAACCAAACAGAACAGTTGAGCCATTTAAAACATTTTTTTTAAGTTCCTACCCAGACTGATGACAGCGATTTCCCCAGATGAGGAGTGGTGTGGGCCCAGGTAGACGCCAGACACAAGCAGCAGACTGTCGTCAGCGTTGAACTGGGAGAACTGGGTGTAGCCCCAGTTGAACTGTCTCATACTGGAACTGTGCACCAGCGAGATATTACCGTCTGGCCGCTCCGTATCCCATAGCTGTGCACAACGAGGCAGAAGACAGGTTTGGAGAGAAGCGAGTGGGCAATAAGGAGGATGACACATTTTTTATCACCTGTTTTGTATATCACCATTTCAAGTTGCAACATTTGAAACCAAAAATATGATTTAGAATGAAATGAAGGTCAAACTAGAAATATTGCCTCACAGTTGTCTGGCTCCACCAACCAGTCAAGTTGCAGTTTACATCCATGTCTGTTCAGACTCATATAATATTTGTAGTGAAGACTTTGTAGGAATTTAATAAAAAGTATTAAGTGTATCTTCTTTACATGTGTTCAACATGTTTGGCCAATAAAGCTGATTCTGATGGAACACAAAGTTGCAGCCATGACGGTAGACGATGCTTCAGATATGGATGTTGCTGCAAAGAAGCTACGAATTCTAAAACACGGATGCTTCACACACACCTTCAACCCGGCAGCACAGAAGATCTAAACAATCACCACAGTTTCAAGGTGGCACCAAGATTAGTGTCACCAATTCAGTATCTGGCCAAATGTGAAATATGGTCACAATCTCCCCTTCTGTTCCTGAGTTATGGCGTTGAATAATGGCCAGAAAAGTGTTTTTGCAGAACGTTATGATGTCAGAGTGAAGTTCCCCTGTGACCTTTTGGATATAAAATGTCATCACTTCATCACTTTATCCTATTAGACGTTTGTGTGAAATTTTGTCATAATTAGCGCATGATTTCTTGAGTTATGGCCAAAAACGTGTTTTGTGGGGTTAGAGTGACCTTGATCTTTGACCTTTGACCACCAAAATCTGTTCATTTCATCCTTGAGTCCAAGTGGACATTTGTGCAAAATTTGAAGAAATTCCCCCAAAGCGTTCCTGAGATGCATTTACGAGAAAGGGACATACGTACAGAAGTATGGACAGACAACCCAAAAACATAAAGCTGCCACAGCCATCGCTGGCACATTAAATTAAAGAAATTAAATGTGTTTTAATCTACTTTTTAAGTTCACCTGTTTGCGTTTACTTCGGCCCTCAAGTGTGTACTTTAGAGCCAGACTGTCAGTAAACCAGACAGAAGGAAAAGCCTTACAGTTGGATAAGTAACCAAATGCTGAACACACTCACTTGTCATGCTGACAGAAATTAAGATAATAAAATCCAAGATGAAAGCAACCGCAATAATCCTTTAATCCTAACCTTAACAGTGCAGTCTTTTGAGCAGGAGGAGAACCGGTGACCCCTGTGAGAGAAAGCCAGGTGGAGGACTTGGTCATTGTGTTCTCTCAGTGTCTGAACCTCCACACACGGGATACAGTCAAATAGCCGCTTGAACTCCCTGTACCACGACACAGCCGCTGCACAAAAGGTAGATCGGGAGTTATTTAAAGCTGCAACCGGTCTTGAATTCTTCTGTGAACACATATGATTATGAATACACACCTGGGTGTCGGGGTACGGCGCGGGGGATGCGGTAGTAGCTGTAGAACAGCTCCCTCCACAGGAACTCATCTCTTGAGACAGCCAGCCACTGCCGGCAGGTCAGACCAGCTCTCAGCACGGCATCATGGGGCAGACGAAAGAAGATCTCCAACACCACGCTGTCCGGCAGAACTGGGCCACACTCCATCCTAACATCCTAAACAACACATACACCACCAGTACATGAGTGTGCTGGCATGTGAAAGCCAATTAAACCCCCTTTACACATAGTTTCCCCTTTTTTGTTTTCCCTTAACTTCCAATTCTTCATTAAAGCTATATGATGTGAAATATTCAAACCTAAGAATAATACATTTTATTTATATAGCACTTTTCTTAACAATATTACAAAGTGCTTTACAAAGGATATCAAACCAACAAGGCAGATAAAATAAGCAAAGAGGAACAAGGAGGTAAAGGCAGAAGTACATAGTAACTATAGAGGATGCACATTAATAGTAATAATAGGACAATAGAATGCACAGGAGTAAAATAATGATAAAAAATAAGATAAAATAACATCAATAGGTGTAAAAACAGTAATTAAAACATATCAAACATTTCCAAAAGCTTTCACAAGGAAAAAAGTTTTAAGACGAGTTTTAAAAGAAGCTAGAGACCTAGTGTGTCTGAGTTCAGTAGGCAAGGAGTTCCAGGGAGTGGGGGCAGCAAAAGCCCGACCACCCTTTGTCACAAACTGTGTCCTGGGAATGACCAACAGGGCTCCATCTGCGGATCTTAAGGGTCAAGGGGGCACATACCAGTTCAGTAGTGCAGATATGTAACTGGGAGCAAGGCCATTTAATGCCTTAAAGGTAAGTAATAAAACTTTCAAATCAATACGAAGGCTAACTGGGAGCCAGTGTAGGGAGGTAAGCACAGGGGTGATGTGCTCATACCTTTTTGTCCCAGTAATGAGACGAGCATTAGCATTTTGGACCAGCTGGAGATGGTGAAGGGAGCCCTGGCTGATACCTGAATAAAGTGCGTTGCAATAGTCAAGTCAAGAATATATAAAAGCATGTACAGTTTTTTGAAGATCGGCAAAAGATAAAAATGACCTAATTTTAGAGATGATCTTCAACTGGTAGAAACACAACGTCACAACATTTTTGACTTGATTCTCAAAACAGAGGTTGGAGTCAAATATGACCCCCGGATTCCTAGCAGACTGTGTAATGCGACAGATCGGCATGGTTTGCTCCAAACGAGCTGACAGAATTTGGTGGACTGAATAGAATGACCTTGGTTTTGTCGTCATTGAATTTAAGAAAATTCTGGGACATCCAGGATTTAATGTCAGAGAGGCATGATTTAAGTTTGACGGACGAGGCTGCTAGGATCCGAGGGTTTTAATGGTAAGTATAACTATGTGTCATCAGCATAAAAGTGATACACATCATTGTTCTGAATAAGCTGGCCTAGGGGCAGCATGTAAATGGAGAACAGAAGGGGCCCAAGAACTGAGCCTTGAGGGACCCCATAATTCAACTACGCTATCGTGGAGGTGGAGTTACCCAGAGCGACAGAAAAAGTTCTATTGAGGAGATATGATTGTGATAAAGTAAGAGCCAGGCCCCTGATCCCCATCCAGTTCTCTGGGCGATTTAGGAGGGTACTGTGGTCGACAGTGTCGAATGCTGCACTTAAGTCTAAAAGAACTAAAATCGAGCAGTCGCCTCTGTCTGCAGCTATTTCTAGATGTCTTGTGCATCATTTTATACTCATGTACCAAAAATTCAGACATATTTAGTATGTTTGGAAACTGTGGGCTCTCCACTACGATTTAAAATAAAATTCTGTGTGCTTTAACAATGTTTTGGTCCAAGACGTCGATGCATTTTCACAGTATGTCAAATATAGAGGTGGACACTCTGAAACTCAAATCTGGCTCAAGTCACATTAGACATGATACAGACTTGGTTTGTGGTCATTTGAGACGGCGTAATCAACTAATTTTGCAAAAAGCAGCTTGAAATTAATTAATTAAAATTGATGGTTGATTTTATGCCGATTACAAATAGTATTAGAGCTGCAACAACAAGTCAATTAACCGCAACTATTTTGATAATCGAATAATCATTCTAGTCATTCAGTAAACTGAATATCTTTAGATTATGGACTGTTGATCTGACAAAAACAGACATTTTAAGATGTCACCTAGAGCTCTAAGACATTATAAGAGGCATTTTTCTTAATATTCTGACATTTTATAGACAAAATGATTAACAATTAGTCAAGAAAGAAATCTGCCGATTCATCGATAATTAAGATAATCATTGATTGCAGTCCTAAAAATATATTCCACTGAAATGTTTTAAATGTTTTCTTTGATTCCAGATGTTAAATTGGTAACATTTTACTTTGACTCTCCCTTTAATTCTTCTTCAAAATAGATATTAAGTGTTCAATCTAGAGAGAAATATTGTACTTCAACTTCATCAGTTCTCAACTTCTCAAACAAAAATAAAAGCAACGGACCATCAAGGCTTAAATTTCTTGTTTCATAAAATTTAAAACCAAGACTTGAAACTATAACGAGGCGGCATTCTGAAACTCGACTCTTGACAAGAATATTGGGTTTCAATGTTTGACACCAATTACAAACTGAGAAAAGTCAACATAGTCACACCTGCAACAAAGTACACCATGATCATACCAGACTACAGATGATGGTCAGCACAGTTTACGATGTTACATGAACACAGATGTAAGAAATGGGGCTGCAACTAACTTATTTTCATTATCGATTAATCTGTTGATTATTTTCTTGATTTATCGATTAGTTGTTTGATACAAAAGATGTCGATCGCTGTTTCCCAAAGCCCACATTGAAACAACCCAAGGATATTCAGTTTACTGTCATAGAAAAAGAAACCAGGCAATATTCACATTTGAGAAGCTGGAACCAGAGAATTTGGAAATTTCCTTCTTAAAAATGACTCAAGTTGATTATCAAAATAGTTGACTATTAATTTCATGGTTGCCAACTACTAATGTTTCATCGACTAATCACTGCAGCTCTTTAGGGAAATACATATAATATTTTTCTGGCCCTGTGCACCCATAAATAGCTTGCGGCACTAATGAGTCTGACAGCTGACAGCTGTTTCACTGATGTGTGTTTTAATGCACAGAAACAGTCAGCTGTGTCTTTGAGGAGCTTCATCAATCCGTACAGGTCAGTCTGGGCTCCGGCTGTCACTGCAGCTCATTGAGGATATAATTACTAGTTACAAGACATGTCAATGCATCCACAAGTACCCCATATCTGACACTAAAAAGCTCTACATTCTTCTGTTTTTGTGGAAGAAAACAGCAGTGTGAAGACGACATTTATGATGAATAAGCAAGAAATAGAGTCGCTGCTGGAAAAGAGCCGTGTTTCATATACACACTAAAACATTTGTATAACATTATGACTGCTATGCGAACTATACTTTTTAAACAAATATCAGTCCCCTTATTAAACACTTTCGTACATTTATTCAGCTCTTTCTTTTACTGAAACCAAACCGTCGAGTGAAGATGACCTAACAAGGTAATTTATGTTGCTGTACGTAAAACTCTTGACAAGTCACTGTATTTATACTAAAAAAAACAGCCTGTCTAGCTTTCTTACCTGCATTGGAAACATTAACTAACCACAGCTAAATTACTAGCGGGTATTTTTACACGTATTTTAATCAAAATCAACCGAAAACTTAAGTTTATAGCTTCGCTAGCCACAAATGCTATCGTTAAGCTAGCTAGCCGTTAGCTGACATTTGTTTTTAACTTCACATCTGACGACGTTCAGTTGTGACAGCGAGTACTTTTCTTTATGAATCAATGATCTCCTTGCATGACTTAATCAGCTCGGCTCACTACAAAAACTTGTCGACATAAACTGTGACCCACCTGCTGGGTCAAAGTGTGTTGGAGAGAAAAAATCGGACGGCTAGCCGCAGAAAAAAATGTCAACAATCCTCTAGCAGCGGAGGATCGACAGACGCTATAAATCGAGCACAGAAACATCGATGCAGCAAAGGCAAATCAATCGATTCACTATTTACAGGTCAGTTAACACACATTTTCTTCTTTAATATGAGTGTATTTCTCCAGAAACCAAATCTTTTTTTCTGTTAGAGAGCATCACGAGGTTAAAGTTATTGTTTTTTTTAAATTTTAAATAAAAAATCAACATTGTCAAAGCTATATTAGGCTACATTTGTAGTTTAACTATGTAACATTTGTAGTTTAACTTTACCTATTACATTTGTATTGATAAGGACATTGTGGCAGCGCCCTTTAATACTATATTACAAGTAGACTAGGCTATATATAAAACATAATTAAAAGGCCTATTTTATTTCATATAGCTGAAGAGAAGATTGATTTACAGGCATTATTTATGAAGTATGACACATATTTACTGTATTTTTTCCCTTTTCTTCATTAATAAAACACAAAAATCTTTGCTTCATTTCTTACAACCTCATTTTAAACTCTCAACGTCATGTTGAGATGGTTGTGAAGGCTGCAGATTGAGAAGAACCAGCTGTGTACATTAAAAAAATGCAATCATTTTGTTAATTTATTTCTCTTATGAATTAAATATTTTCTCACAAAAAACTGTCAAATATACAAACCAGTCTTCACACTTTGATTTCAGTCGATATTACACTTAAATATTCATGGATATGTACATTATCATGAATTTACATGTACACTGATCTTAATTACAGTCAGTGGCAATATCTCATTTTGTCCACTGTTTATTTTACAATATTCACAGTAACAACACACACACAGAACAGTAATACTATTCTTCCTGTATCCGTGTGGTCACTCTCAGTTTAATGACATCACAGTGAGCCATCAGTCACTGGAGCCTCTGTGGCTGAGAAATGTTGAGTCATTGGTTTGTAGTGCCAGTGCACACACATCATCACATCATCACTTCCAGACTAACTTGCGAAGAAAAAAGTGGAAGAAAAGAACAGGTGGAACTATGCTGTGACTAATTATCTCTGGTAAGTATTCAAACTTTCTTCAAAAATGTGTATCAAGTTGTTTTTTTGTGTAGCAAACAGGTTTTATAAACAAGATCTTATAGTGAACAATGGCATCTATTTTTCCTTAGACAACCTTATTATTTTCACTGTGTTAAGAAACTAATTGTAATGAAATAAACATTTAAAACCTGAAAATGCATTGTAGGATAGTGTAAAAGAGAGTGTGTTGAACCTGATAGGGGTGAGATCATGTTACTTGCCGCAACGTTATCTCAGCAGAACAGAGTTTGCTGATACTACTGACAGATAAAAGAGGAACTTCTGTCTGTTTGTATTCCTTTAGCAGTGCGCAATGTTGCTAACTGGATAGGTTCTTCATGCTGCTCCTCCAAGAAGGCCCCGACAGCAGCGGGATGTCCGTACCAGTGTGAGGGTGCTTCTCATTGTGTGAAATTGTGCCATTTTTAAAATATGATCTACATACTTAAACTGTCTTGTTTTTCTCACCATGCAGGACAGAAGGTGTGGACAATCTCTAGTGATGAAACCCCATCCGGTCAAAATCCTTCTTAATTCCTCCCAGAAGAGACGCTCACATTCACTCGCAGCATGTTGATCTCTGCTGTGTCTCTCCTCTGTGTTGCTCTGTGCTTGTTATAATGATGACTTGTCTGAAAACTCCTCTTTGGGAAGCTGGATAATGTCTGACAGCTGACAGGTGCAGCAGTGGCTTTTTTTGGGGGGATGGGGGGACAAATATATTTATTTGCCCTTGTCTCACCCCATCTCCCTCTCCCTCTGACAATAATCTTCACAAAGTTACTCAAAAATAAAGTAAATAATAACAGTGATAATAAAATAACATAGACATTATTTGGTAATAAAAAGTAAAGTAAGTAAACAACCTCAACAAATAATAATAACAATAACTTTTAAAACACATAAATAAATGTGTCAAAATTAATTACATGCATGTAAGAGGCATATTACATGTTAAATGGTTATTAAGTCTTAACATTGAGTTACAAAGCTGGTGCACAAAAGAAGCTTCACATTATCCGCTCACATCTTTCATACTGACTCATCAAGGTCTCAGCTAGTTGTTTTCCAAAAAATGAAGGAATTTCCCTCATATTTAATAAACGGTATGAGGCCTTCCTTTGATACTTAAGGTTATTTTCTCTAAGATAAGACACTGAGAGAAGTTTTTCGACCACTGACTGATAGAGGGGTTTTCTAGGTTTTTCCCAAAAGACAGATATTTGTATGTTTAGCTTGAAGAACGGAGAAAACAATAACTGTTTTCTTGGTGTTATAAAGCCTTGGAGTCGCAGAGAACAGATCAAGAAAACACAGTTTTGGACATTCTGGTAGTTTGGCTGAAACTATTTGTGATAATGTGTCAAGTACATCTTTCCAAAATTCTTTGATCCTTGATCAAACCTCATAAACTGTGAACCAGAGTGTTGTGTTCAGCATTGCATTTCACACATCTGGATCTGGATTATTGGCATCAGTGGTGTAATAGAGACAAAGTCACTATTGTATTTTTTGTATTTTCTCTCTTCTTCAAGCTGAACATGATCTATTTGTACTGCAGAAGTCTAAATCTGGTGTTAGTTTGAACCTGGGCTTCATGGCATACATATCTGCTCCAAATCATCTTTTGTTATCTCTGTTTCCAAGTCACGACTCCAAGCAAGCCTCCTATTGTCTGACGACTCCTCTGATTTAGTTTTGAGTAGGTCATAGATTAACGACACTCGGCCAACAGAGTGATGCACTCTCACTTGTGTTATTGCAGCCTAATTTGTTCAGCAGCGGCTTACTTCTGTCATCTGTGTAATAAAAATACAATGTGGTCCCACAGCATATTAATCCAGTGAATCGAATAAATAGTTGTTCAGATCATCTAGTTGTATGTGTCATAAAAGCATCTTTACACTGTTTCTGCAGGAGAGGTGATCTTTTTTTATGTGAAACTCTCCTTTCCTGAGTATTTGGTGTCATCATGTGGACAAAAAAACAACTGCAGGAAGCAATTACATGAAAACAGAAAACTGGTTCATTTATCACTGAATAGAGACTATAGAAAATAATAGTATGTTATATTATATATATATGATTCCAAAACATTGAAACTCAATAGTTAATCACTGGGAACTTTTCATAAACAAATTATATCAAGTAATTATTTGCAACACAGAGAATAACATAAAAGACATGTTGTGCTCGTCTGTAGAGCTGCAACTAACAATTATTTTCATTATCAATTAATCCGTCGATTATTTTCTAGATTAATGGATTAAGTGTTTAGTCAATGAACTGTTAAAAAATAGTGGAAAAATTGCATTAACAATTTCTTAGAGCCGTCAGTGATGCCTTCAATCTGCTTGTTTTGTTCAACTAACGGTCTAAAACCTTAAGTTATTCAATTTACTGTCAAATATGACAATGACAAAAAAATCATCACATTTATGAAGCTGGAACAAGAACATAGTCGCCATTTTACTTGAGAAATGACTAAAATGATCAATCGATTATCAAAATAGTTGCTGATTAATTCTCTATCCATCGACTAATCATTGCACCTCTACTTGACACTGTTATTACGCTTATTAACAGGCCCGACACACTCTGCTCAGTTTTCTAGTGTATCACAAGGTTAACACACAATGAGAAAAACACAAAACACTTTCAACCTTTCTTTTTTTTTTTTCAAACTCCACACAGCATTTCTGAACACAGGAGCTGTAAAACATCAGAGCTCCGACCTTCTGACCTCTAGAATTGGCTTCAACCTCCCCCCAACCCATGACTCTGCAGACACAGTATGAGCAGTTGGGAACGGATGAAAGTCTCATTTATGGATTTATGATTAAAGAGTACAAATATCATCAGTGAATCATTAACTCTGGATTTCACCTTTCAGAACTAACACCTACAAAATCAATCAATTATCAAATTATCTGAAGGGACCAAGAAAAAAGTGTTTAAGTGTGGTATTTACCATTATTCTAAGTTATCTTTGAGGAAACCTCTCTCCTCAAATCACTCTTCTTTTTAAACTAAACTGGATGATCAGCCTGTTGTCAATCTCTTATATGGATTTTTTTTTCTCTCCCTCTCAAGATCACATGCACTTTGTTCACAAAGGGAAAACCTCTCATAATGAAATTCTCAGATTCAAAGCAGATTCACATAAAACAAAACTACATTCTCATTTATATGTGATTTAACACAAAAACACCAGATGTGCTTATGTGATAGGAGTGTTTAAAGCAGCAACAGGTGTTATGATGACAGATTTATACAGATTCATATATAATAACTAAAATCACACAGTAAGTCATTTTATATCATATCATTTATTTAGAATAGAAGAAGCACAAACATATTTACATTCACATATACAGTAGCATACAATACTTTTTTTTTTTTTTTAGAATTACACAATTCTTCGAAGTATACAGTCTGTACAAGGTTAAAGTGACATTTTTCGTTTTACAGTGTGGAAACGATACAGCGGAAACAATGTGTCCACATCCCTTTTACTGTTGTTTCTTTTCACCTGAGCTGGTGAGATGTGATGCAAAAAAACAAAAACAAAAAAAAAAAAAACACAAAATGTATAGAAAATATTTCTTTTGTCTCACATTTGTGGTGACATGTGACAGTTAAGATCTAAAGATTACACAGAGAGGCTTTAAAATTGTAAAAATCTTGATCTCTTTTAGTATATTTCAGCTCTCCAGAATACAGACATGTCATTAAAACATCCTCCTGCTGGATTTCTGATCACATGATGGCCAAAGAAACAAGCAAAATAAGGCAACATGTTGAAATGTCTTTGCCAGATGCTTTTATTATCACATCCCCTTGTTGATTTCCTGTAATGAGGGCCTGTTTTATAAAGGAGCTCTTTACTTCTCCACTACAGCTCTAATCTAAAGTGCAACGTTGTTTTGCTCGACTGTCCCTCCCGTGTTTCTGTCATCATAGCACCATAGTGGGGATGTGGTGCACCAGGGGCATCTGGTGCTGGTGGGGCATAGCCGTCATCTGTGGGGGAGGAGGGGACACTTGGGAGGTCACGTCGGTCACGGTCACCGCAGGTTTGTGCCGTGCGCTCTTCTGGTGCGCCCTGAGGCCCGCCAGCTGGGAGTAGGCGCTCTGGCAGACTTGACACTTGTAGGGTCGCTCGCCGGTGTGCAGCCGGACGTGGTTCCGGAGCGTGGATGACTGGCTGAAGCGGCGGTTGCAGAAGCGGCAGACGAAGGGCTTGTCCAGAGTGTGGATGCGCATGTGGGAGCGGAGGTTGCTGCGGGAGTTGAAGCCTCGGTGGCAGATGACGCAGCGCATGCGGCCGGAGCTAGTAGTGGTGGTGGAGGTGGAGGAGGAGGAGGAAGGGGAGCACAAGGAAGAGCCGTCACAGGGGTGGGATTCATCTAGGAGAGGAGACAGGGAGGAGGAAGATGAGTTAATGTTTGCCTCAGATGGATGCTGCAGCCCAGAGATGAACCATAATGAAGTAAAACTGGCTTAGACATCCACAGACAAAAATGAAGCCACTTGCAACTTCTAACAGTCATCAATAAAATGTCTCACCATTCCTGTTTTTCTTCAGGTGTTCTTCATCTGTTCCTGGAACTCCAGGGATCCCCAGGAATGTGTTGTGGGTGTTTCCGTACCAGACAAGAAGCTCCTGGTCTGGTGGGATAGTCTGAGGCAGAGAGGAGGACAAAGGTCAGTTCATCCATATGTTTTTTTTTTCCATTTTTGCTGCTACGTGAGCAACCTGACATCAACTCAGAAATCACACATACGATCCTCATTTTAGCCAACAGGCGGCGCTGTTCTAAAGGACATGAACATGCTTGGTGGCCTCCGACAGGCCTAAAATCCTGCAGAAGCGCTCAAGGCCCATGAATTTTTCCAGCTGCTGAACAGAAACAGACTTAATGTTAAAACTCACCTCTACAGCCTTGTAGAAGATGCTGCTGCCGATCTGCACCACCTCCAGGTTTTGCTCCTGCTCGTTGCGGGCGCACTTTATGTAGGTCATCCAGCTGCGCTGGTCCTCCTGGCTGGCATCGATGAAGTAGCGCACTGTGCCGTCTTCATTGAACACCTGAGCGCACACAAGAACAAGAAAACCCGGTTCAGAGGAAGCTATAAAAGTCTGATTAATACAGACCACACGAGCTCATATTCATCAACTCAGACCTTTTCTCGCAAGACTGAATAAATGAGGTCTGGTCTACTTTATTAGTCTTACCTCCCACATGAGGTTGTTATTCTTGAGCAGGTCGACGTGTTCCGGGGACAGGACTCTCCCTGTGAAAGGGCCCATCTCGGTCCCCGCTTTGATCCAGGTCTTTGAGAAGATGCCTAGACCTTCTCCAGGAATCGAGCTTTGAGCGATTATCACTTCACTGGGCAGCACCAGGCTGGACAACTTCTGCACCTCTGCAGGAAAAAGAAAGAAAAAAAAGAAGACACGTGAGCATGCAAAATGGAAATTAAAACACTGACTGCGCAATTTAGATTTATAAACACAGACTGCGTATAAATGTCTTCAAATTGAAACTGAATATAAATGTAATTCAGATAATGCAAAGAATCTAAATTTTGGGATCAAAGTTTGTTCAGCAGGATGCCAAAGCTTCTCATGAAACAGGATTGCTGGAAAAGTCCTGAAAGCAGCAAATGGACTGGATCTTATTTTAGTCACGAAATATTAAGCTACACTTTATCCTCCGTTTAATTCGATTATCTGGCTGAATTGAAAGTTTTTGTTGTGCAGAGAAACCCCCTCGGAAAGCATTTTCATCCGCATCAGAAAGGGGGGAAAAAAGGAAAAAAAAATCTTGCGCTTCTTTAATGTCAAAATCAAAGATTTTTTTTAAATGTGAGGCTGCGAAAAGCCCGGCCGAATAGGGGTTAAATGGTCCTCTATTGCCCAGGGTCCAGCAATTTGTCATGCTTCAGATGTGATATTCATTAAACTTTACTGGAAAAGAAACGGCTAATTCCAAATTCATTATCCTTTTAAGAACTTTGTAGCAATAAATTTGCGCTGAATGAAACGAGGACTTGTTTAAAAGACTCAGGAATTTCTGCAACAAAAAAATGGAAAGGCGATTAGATGGTTGACATGCAATGAATAGCATTAGATTTAGCCTCCACGGTGCATTATGCGAGGAACAGCAAATCTTTTAAGGAGAGAGAAAGAGAAAAGCTCCGGAGCCCCATAGCTGCCAAGAGAGGAAAAGAGACTGTCCGGAGATTGATGAATGCGGGATAAAAACCCGGGACATCTCAAAGAAAGGAAACCTTTCTCTCCGCAAGGTTTAAGTGGAAACTTTCCCAGGTCAAGCACAAAGTTAACCAAATGAATTTAATGCCCCGCGTCTTTCAATCAGCAGCAGTTACACGCCTAACAAGCCTCCAAACGCGAGGTCTCAAAGCTCTGAAAGGGTTAATGCGTTAAATGGATCGAAATAAAAGCAGTAAAAATGAGGAGAAGATGCAGCAAAACAGCAACAAGTTCTCAACGTTTGGAAATAAAATGTTTGACGAGCACAGAAAAAGTTCTTTAAGTGTCTTGGACAGGATGTGGGATTTTCTCGAAATTAAATTGGAGACAAAACGCACAAATTTAGCTATCAGAAAGGGAAAAAATGACATTTTTCCTCTTGGATTAAACAGATTTGTAGATCCAATGTAAGCACGACTTTGATAAAGATGTATTTATTTTGTTAAAACTGGAATAAAATCATAATTAAAGTACTATAAAAGACGCGTTTTTACGCAAATGTGGTTTAAATGAAACACTGGAAATCACTAAAATTAGGCTGCAATAACAAAAATTTAAATTCTCCAAGCGTGCGCAACAATATGATTAACTTAACTAAATAAAGTAGTCCCTCAGTAAAGCAGCTGTGAGCCCGCAGGTGAGCTTACCTCCAGTGAAGGACTGAGCCAGCACTTCGGCGGTGAAGGCGGTCTTGGGGCTGCAGCCGCTCTGCCGCTCCTCCGCCAGGTGTTCGCCCAGCACGTTCCTCCACCTGCCGTACAGGAAGCTGTGCAGGATGTCCGAGGTGATCACGTCTGACAGCGAGCGGCTCGGACACTTAAATCCAGACTTGAGAGCCAAAGCGTCGGCGGGCAGCACGGAGCCCATGTTGCAATACGAGAAAAAAAGGGGGGGAAAAAGGAAGAAAGAAAGAAGAAGAGAAGAGGGGAAAATCCCTGAAAATGATATCAGCGGCGCAGCTGCAAGTGGAAAAAGAAGAAGAAGAAGAAGAAGAAGAAGTAGTGGACACGCAGAGCTGCTCCTCCGTCTCCAGACTCCTCCAGACTGTCTGTGCGTAAAGCTGCCCTGCCTGGCTGTGAGGGTCCCTTTATATAAGTGGCTAGTGTGACCCCTGTCTAATTACTTATTAATGACACACCCCTCACCGTGTGGACCTGCCTGCTGCACCAACAAACCAGCAGCGCTATTTAAAAAAAAAAAAAAAAAAAAAAAAAAAAGACAAGAGAGAGAGAAGAGAGAGAGAGACCAAAACTTTTATCCTACTTTAATTATCTGCACATGACATTAAAGTCAGTCAAAAATGTGTTTTTTGGTTACTCACTGTGCAGAATGATGCATATATGTACACCTTAAATCTGTTAAATCTGAGTTTCAAGTCGTGCATGATTCATGACATCACAACTTTTTTAAAAAGGATTTTAAGGATGTTTTTAACAAGCTAATTGAACATTTTTGTAGGGGAAAAAACATATTAAGCGCAGTTTATTATTCCAATCAGATGATTTTTATATGATTTAATACATGTCTGGAGGGAGTATTTAAATTAATTTAACATTTCTTTGCGAAGCTGTAAATGCTGAATGGCTAAAAATGGCAACACGTGCTTAAAATACGGCCTATTTTTAATGAAAAACCTGAAAAATGGCAAAAAAGCCTATGAGAATTGTACAAAAACTATTAGATTGTAGCGTTTAATAATTAAAGTAGCAGTCTAGATGTTATGAGAGTGAATTAATGCATTTCTGTTTTTTAAAAAAAATGTGCTTAAGTCACGTGATCCGGAGTGTTTAAAAAAAAAAAGGACTAAAAACCATCGCTGTCAGCTGAAGTGATAAGTTGTTTTTTGAGTGTTTCTGTGCGCAGAAGTGGGTCATTGAGTCTGGGAGTTGCTCTCCCATTTTTTTCTCAGGCATTTCGTATTCATGCGGTGGTAATATTAAATTTTTGTGTGTGTGTGTGTGTGTGTGAGGAGTTAGAGCGGGAATAACAAGAATGGAAACAAGCTTTTTTCTCTCTCTCTCTCCGCAGCATTGTTCGCATGCAAAAAATGCAAAGCTGCTTTGACGTGCAGGCTCACTTTTTCAAGCCCTTGTTGAGGTAAGCGGTTTAATATTCATGGATGTTCAGAGACCCCCCCCCTCCCTCCTCCCCCCTCCTCCTCCCCTCCTCACCCTTCCCTCCTCACCTCCCGCCCCCCCCCACCTCCTCGGTATTGTGACAACGTTTAGATGAGTATATACGACCCCTTCTTTTCTTCTCGCTCCTCCTGTGTTTTTTCCTCTCTCGCCTATTTTTCGGGCTTGATGGACTGCGGCTAAATGGGCAGTTTTCCTTCTTTTCCAGCAGAGAGGACATCTTTATTCCATCCCCGGCTCACAGGTTTCCTATTCAGCTCCCCTCCAAGTAATGTCAGGGCCCTGAAAAGTGCTGCAAATCAATCTTTCATGGTGTTTTGAGGGCAATTTGACATCCATGCACTCCTCTTTTCACTGCAACAACTACAAGGGGATTGTCCGAGAAAAAAAAAAATGGGCAAGTTGTGCACTCTCTCTTCTTCTTTCTCTCTCTCTCTGTTTCTGGACGAATATGGACTGTGGCAATGTAATGGGAAAGAAGATATGGCAACTAGATACAATAGAGGAGAGTTTTTTCTTTCTTTTGAACAGCAGAGATAGTGAAGAGAGAAAAAAAAGGCAAGGTGAGTGACAGGGCACGAAAAAAGATTACTGTGTAACAGCTGCTTTTTATGAGCGGGCCCCTCCTACATTTGTCTCCTTTTCCCAGATGAAATTTCTCTGCGCTTTTCAATGGGATTCTTTCTCATCTAGATTGATTTACATTTATAGCATTCATCGCACAAATCCGAGGTAAATGGCGGGGACAGGGGGGTGGGGCCGCTCTTTATTAAAGAGGAATTAAATGAATTGAATTGGGGTAACGCATGGATTTGATTTGCTTATTTATGCATTAACCTATGGCATTATGTGGAGCTGGTAAAGCCTCGGGCATGTCAGCAATAGCAAATCATCCTGCTTAGCTGTGCCATTGTAAAACAATTTACGCCATTATTCTGTCCATTTAAAGCTTATCAATTTAATGTGGATGATTGACAATTATTGCACAAAGAGTGAGGTAATTGTTTTATTTCAAAGAGCCGGTGGGAAACCTATCAAAGAAAAGCGTTTGTGTTGCGGATAAGAGGCAGAAAAAAAGAGAGGAGAAAATAGACTCGATCGTGTAATGAAAAGTAATAAATGTGAGCGTTTAAATTTTAATGAGAAAATTGTGTTTAAAAAAGGAAGAATTTGCTTGAAAATGTTGCATTTATGTTTATGTAAAAAATAAGAATTTGTTGCCACCTGCTAAAAAAAAAAAAAAGTAGTTCCTTGCTAAAATATTCCCAGTCAGATTAAGAAACTCAGACTCTCGGGCCTGCTGCTGCACACACACACACACACACACACACACACACACACACACACACACACACACACACACACACACTCACTCTCTCTCTCTCTCTCTCTCTCTCTCCCTCTCTCTCTCACACACACACACATACACACACACACACACACACACACACACACACACACACACACACACACACACACACACACACAGAAAAAGAGAGAGATAGTCTCCTGGGATCCTCCGCAGGGCCATTAAAAACAGATTAAGGTAGCTGCCTCAGTGTGATGGATACTGAAGATCCGCTTATCTGCTGCAGAGGTGAGAGAGGTGCAGTCCCTCCTCCTCTTCCTCCTCCTCTTCTTCCTCCTCCTCCTCCTCCTGATGGACAGGAAAGAGGGAGTCAGGACACCTGCTTGATGTGGAGGTGTAGGGAGTGTTTTCTTCTTTATTTGGGGTCCACACACACACACACACACACAACAAAAACATAACACAGGCCTGTAAAACAAGACATATAAATCATGCAACAAGTCTCAATAAAAACAGGTTCAAGACAAGTAAAAGTTAAGTAAAAAAAAAAGTTAAAAATCACAACATATCAAAATTGTATATATGTCTGTTTTAATGTATTCAGCAGGTGAAATGTTTTTTAAATTGTTTAGGCCTTCACTTATCGGCTAAAACATTCAGATAAATGGGAGAACAGGCAGTGAAACAATGATTTAAACATCATTAAACATTCATGTATACAAATATACTACATCAGATTACGTCAGATTCAATGTGTTTTCCCCTCTTTAGACACTAAATTACATGAAAAGACAATTCAAACAGATCAATAAGGCTCAATGATTCTTGAATGAGGATTAAGACACAACCAGTGGTGAAAGACACACTCAGATCTTTTTCTTAAAGTATGATGTAAAATATTCCATTACAAGTAAAAGTCCTGCATTTATGATTTCACGTCAGTACTTTCACTTAAAGTATCAAAATGCATAATCTCTTTTCTTCATGTTTATTATTATATTATTGGGTTTTTTTTTATTTATAGAGTCTTTAAGTATAATTTTACTGTTGTATCTGGTCCAGATGGAGCAACTTTTATCTGTTTTTTACTGTTACTATTAGTTTAATCTATAACAATGGCAGTGGTGGAATGTAACAAAGTACATTTACTCACATACAATTTTGACATACTTGTACTTCACTTGAGTATTTTCATTTTATGCTATTTTGTACTTCTACTCCACTACATTTCAGAGGGAAATATTTACCCCACTAGATTTATTTCACAGCTATAGTTGCTTCTCAGATCAAGACTCAGGAGAACTTTATTGTCAACTCATCCACAAATTAATTTTCAGTTTCAATGATGCTACATTTAATATTTCAGCAGTGCAAACAGATTTCATGACTAAAACAGATCATTAATATTTGTAATTAATATTTCCCTTTGTAGAGATCTGTTTTCACTTTGACAATGAAAGGGTCTTTTTATGTTTTCAGTGTCAAAACCCCTCAACAAATCTCTTTTGATTTAATGTAGTAAAACAATAAAACATGAAAAATCCAAAGAGGAGTGAATTTTTTTTTACAGATACAGTATATCTGTATATAAATATGGACATTTTGCATTATAAGTACTTTTACTTTTAAGACTTTAAGTACATTTTGCAACTGTGTACTTTTATCTAAATAAGATTTTGAATGCAAGACTTTTACTTGCAATGAGTATTTTTATACTGTGATATTGCTACTTTTATTTAAGTAAAAGATTTCGATACGTTATTCACCTCTGAGCAGTGCAACATATCCTTTAAGCTTGCATGAGTAAAATCGCTGTTTGCAAAGCAACTATAGCTGAAAAATAAATCAAGTGGAGTAAAAAAGTCAGACGTAGGAGAGTAAAAGTGTAAAGTAGCAGAAAATGCAAATACTGAAAGTCAATATACTTTCCAACACTGGACACAACACACATCCAACAGAAACTGCAGAATATACTTTAAATGATCTGAATATGAGTATTATATGTACAAGATAACCAAAAAAACTGACAATCAAATGTACATTATTGTCCTGCAACAACTTTTTAAAGATTTTATCGCTCCAGAGAAGAGATGTTGAAGTTTTTGGTAATTTTTTAAGTCATAGATTGTGGAAGGTTTGTATTTGATTACATTATATTATCAAATGTACCTTTACAGTCAAGTCACTTATATTTTATAAAGCCCCAAATCACAAATTTGCCTCAAAAAGCTTTTAAGTCTTAAAGCACACCTGCTTTTCTTTTACTCATGACTTCATGTTTTGTCACTTGCCCCTGTAGTTTAAGTATATATTGGAGCATATTGTCTAGTTTGTGCTTCAAATACCAGATAAGGTTTCAAACACTGTATCATAAATGAGCCCCTGAACGAGAAAAGGTGTCAAAGAAAGGCCTGTATTAATAAAAATAATAATTGTCCCTCTCAACCTCAGTCTGGGAATGATCCAGGAACAACTTAATTATTAGACGATAACAATGGACCACCAGGTCAGAAGTGTCCACGGGGACGGCACGTTAAAAAGGAAGAGGATCAAAATCAAGGGCTGGATTTGGAAACAGCTGCACGGCATCAATGCAGGGGCCAGTATGGGGCCGTGCAGGGTCCACCGTGGCAGGAGCCTCCCTGCTGAGAGCAAAGATGTGCGGTGACAAAGC
The DNA here is from genome assembly GCF_914725855.1 of Thunnus albacares. NCBI lineage: Eukaryota > Metazoa > Chordata > Actinopteri > Scombriformes > Scombridae > Thunnus > Thunnus albacares. The sequence goes on along the minus strand of NC_058123.1, from coordinate 14,455,364 downwards.
TGGAGGGGCTCTGGAGGGGGTGGAGAGGAACATCTCACTGGACAGGAGCCTGAGAGACGACGTGCTGCCGCTGCTGCTGGTGGACAGTTAACATGAGCAAGGAAGGAAATGATGGAAATATAGAGGAAAAATACTGAGCAGGCGTCACCTGAAACTTAGTATCCTGGGAAACAAAACCTCTGTCTGTGATGGTCAATACATTAAACATTGTCCTGTTTGAGTAAATGAACAATTTAAAGGCAATCCAGATATGGGTGTTGATTACAGACAGGAGCTTTTCTGATTTAAAATTTTAAAAGTTTGTGACATTATAGCTGAAATACACCAAAAATGCCCTAGAAACAAACATGAGAAAATGTCACATCAGGCCGCTGAGTTGCATTAGATCAAAGTTTAGTGAGTTCTACTTTCATCTGGAGAGAAATACAACTTAATCCTCCAGTTCAACTTCTCAAAAAATGTTCAGATTTCCCAAAAAGTTGTCGGGATATTGAAACTGAAAGCAGACCCACACAGTGAGGCAGCAAGAATACCTGACAGTCAGGGGTTTCTAGTTAAACGTTCCACAAAATTTAACCTGAAAACATAAATGTGCACCACTTTAAAAGTATTCCAAGTCATGTGTGACACATTACATTCACAAATGTACACGTCTCTACTGTATAGAAACAGTTATTTTCTATCATTTCTACACAGGCATCAATCAGGTTTCTGATTAGAGATGTTTGACGTATTAAACATCTTTTGCACTTGCAAGTATGAAACTACATTAAAACAGGTGAAGAGTAGCCGTTAACAATGAGAACTAATAAAGATGATTTAATTCAACCACAAGAGAGGCTTGCGGAAAATTTATTTGTGTTTGAGAACTGGCAGTAGACTATAGAAAATATAGATTTTCTGCTTATAAAACATGAAAACATACAGTTGGCCTATATATTCTCTATTATCTGTTAGTACACACGCACACACACACGCACACACGTGAAACTAAGAATATTTAACACTTCAAATACAACAAAATACATCCAAATCTTTATAATGTCAAACAAAAAAAATCAGCTTAACAGTACACATCAAAGGTAGTCTGGATGTTTTTAATACATGGTTAACTGTACACATAAGGAAAAAAAAACAAACACCATAATTAGACATTTTGAAATTATATCCCTTTTCATTAAGAAATGACGTTAATACCAGAATCATTTTTCCATAATGATGCATCATTTATATTAGATCACACAAAGAAATAAAAAATTAATTAAAAAGTTATTAGCATTGGACTGAGTCCAACGCCCCACTGAGTCCACACCGAGGGCTCAGTGGGGCGTTAGTGAACTGGGAGGTACCAAATAAGACAGATTTTTGATCATAATACTTAAAACATAAAAATACTACAATTAATTATTACACAGGTAGAATTACAGAGGCTTAGCAGTCTTGAATAATTCAGGTACAGAACATACACAAAAATCTACCACTTCTTATTTTTTCTTCATAACAAGATGCAACATCAAATTTCAAATCACATTCACAATCTTTGAACATTTTCAGTATGAAAACAGAACAGAAAAAGAGGGACAATTTTCCTGCAATAGTGATCACAGGAAAAAAAATATTTTTTTATATATAAGTATATATATATATGTATATATATATATATATGAAACATATATATTTTAAATTAACAGTCAAATATATGAGCATATATACATAGTTTTACAAGGTAGCAAAGGCAAAAAAGCTATTTGCAACATCCCCCTAAATCCTATCAGATCATTGTAATAAATTATCCGAGACATTTCCATTTGAAAAAAGAAAAAACATCTTAAAACTACAAGTTAAAAGTCTGTCAAAATATTAGAGAACCCATCTTTGTTTCAAAAGTGAAATAAGATATTGCACCTTTTTAAACCAGAGTACAATAAAATGACAATGAAAAACAGCATACAATGCACAACAGGAATTAAATTAGAACTATTGCCACTGGCTGACATTAATCCTTTTTTTTTTTTTTTTAACCTTGTAACAAAAATACATTTCCTGTAACAAAACATCACAGTTTCATTTCACTGAATTATGTAAAAGGAAAAACATTTTAACACACTCTTTTAAACATCTTATGACATATGACAAATGGTATTCAAGACTGCTAAGCACATAATCATGGTTTCATTTTCAACATAACTAGAAAAAATAGATCATATTGCCTTTTGAAATGTTACACAACTCTTGGGTTCATTTTGGCGGTACAATCTGAGTCAAGACAGGAAAATATAGAAAAAAATGAAACAGCTCTCTCAAGTCCAAAAAGGGATCCCAGATACTGTCTATTCAAAATAACAGTGTACATAAGCATTTAGTAACAAATAAATGTTCCTGATTTTAGAAATATTACTTTATCATATAAGTCATTCTACAGCTAGTGTTTCTCACTAAGAAAAAAAGTCTTCAAGGCGTTGCAAATCTAGGACCCTCTGTTAAAAAAGGGTTGTTTTCATCCTCAGTGATTCAAGTCTTTAACCTGGGCGTCTTCTCTAATGATCCTGTGGGACGACAGCAATTTATTAATCACTGATCACAATATTTACACACAGCACAGCTGCTTCCAGCGGTGCCTAACATTAAAACAAAAAAATCTGACATTTGAGTTTAAATGTTTGTCTTGTCAACAAACACCAGAAAAACATCAAAATCAACGATAAACTGACCCTACTAATAAATATTTCCTCTGAATCCAAAGCTTGATATTACCTCCATTGTTGTCTAAAAACAATTAAAAACAAATGAAATGTTTCTTCGTTACAGTAAACAGTAACGCTGTAGTGCAAATGAGTGTTTAAGACAGCAGAACAATGCAGAAAGTGACTAAAATAGAGGAACAAACGTGTATCAATACACCACTAAAATAGTCCAGTGCACAATTTACTCCCGTTTAGGGTTAAAAACAACAACCATTTTCATTACTGATTCATAGATTTGTCAATAAAATGGATTATTTTTTGTTCCATGAACAGTCAAAATTCAAAAGATAATCAAATTTACCATCATATAAGACAAAGGAAAGCAAATCCTCACATTTGAGAAACTGGAACCAGAAAATGTTTGGACTCAAAATGATTAATTTATTAATAGAATAGCTGTAGATTGACTTTCTGTCACTTCTGTTTAAACATTTACTAAAAAACTACAGCGTCCAGCTGTTTTAGGAAATTTCTGAGCCTTTTAGAAAAATGAAAATATATATTTGTGACTCCTTTTTATGAACCATTGAGTCTGGGAAGACAAACTGACACATTGTTGATTTGAGTGTTTTTCTGGGATTTGTTGACAATAAGAAAAAACAGCAGCTTTGTCCTTTAACATCTGTACTGTGAACAAACTGTGAGACTTGTGTTGAGGCGGCTGGTTCTCACCTGAAGGCCCGGGGCTTGTGTCTGCTGTGCGCCCTGGTTGAAGTACGCCATTGGCTGTCTGTAGAAGTCAACCCAGGCGTTGTAGTCAGGATTAGAGGTCTGCTGAGATGCAGGACCAGCTGACTGGCCTGCAGAGGAAGGAAAAAAAAAAAAAAAAAACACCATGCATGGAAAAAATATGAAGACAATTGAGTCACATGTGCAGCTTTGAGGTGTGATGACAGACTTCAAACAGGGCATGAATCTGTTTCTGTTGTGTGTGTGAGTTCTCACCCCAAGCTTTGTTGTATTCAGGAGCAGTGCTCTGGGCCTGGTTCTGCTGACCTGTAAGCAACAGAAGAAACATTTAAAACATCAGAAGACTTTCTTTAATAATTTACAAATTTAAATTTTCTTTTTATTACAAAGCCAGTTTTAATGATCACAGTTTTAGGCTAAAGTTGGGTGTAGAATATGAACAAACAATGTTTAAGCGTACATAAGTAAAAGAAGATTAAATTTGAACCTTTGTGGAGCAGGATAGTAAAAGAAAGTGTGCCTTGAGATTGTCGTTAAAACAAAAATACTCGTTTGTCTCTTGAGTGACACTTGCCTAGCTTTTTATAATACTGCTCCCAGTCCATCTGGCCCGTCTGGGATCCATTGTGACCTGAAACCAGACACAGATAACACCGCCAGAGTTACTGAGAGTGGGGCTTTGCGTTTCCCCCTTTTCGCCTTCTGCTCTCATCTGCAATTCTGTTTCCTAATGATTTCCATCGACATCAAATTTAAAAATCTGTCCATACAGGAAAGAGGTGGTTAGCCGCAGGGAACGTGACCATCTCATCTTGGCCAGCAGAAGACTTTAAATATACTGCAGCAATATGACACTCAGTATTATGGGCGATAAAACAACTTCAGAGTAGGAAACTGTTTACATATTTTTGTTACCTCACTCAGATATCATCCAGCTGGGGAGGGAACAGTTCTCTTGATTGCTTATGTTTTTATACTTAAATCCTGTCAGGTAGCTTAAGCAGTATTTTATCTGGAAAACCGAAACCTAGCTTACATTCTTAGTCCAAATACTTATTTATTTTCTTGGCACTTTTTGCCTTAATTGGACAGTTATTGCCAACAGGAAACAAGGTGAGAAGGAGATGACATGCAACAAAAGGTCCCTTACCGGATTCAAACCAGAGACGGTGCAGAAACGCAGCATGCACAGTAACCGTCTGGCTACCGGGGCGCTGCCTTAAGGTGGATTTATGGGAGGTCGCTCGACACTTCTGATAAGTGTCGGTTGACAGAAATGACGTATTTTTGACAGAAAAGTGTCACTTGACACTTTCCTTTCATTTCAGAATACTGTTATGTCGTGGACACTGTCATATTTTGTCGTCCAATGTGATTGGGTAGTGTTACCAATGTCGCCATGGAGATTGTAGTTTTCACTCAACTTCCTCGTTGATATTTTGGTCTGTAACTTCAGATAACTTGAAACGTCTTTATTTAGTCCCCGTCGGGATGATATAATGTAACTAAACAAGCCGGCTGGAGGGTGGCATCTGGTTACCATGGAGACGAGCATAAGCATGAATTGAAACTGTTGCGTGACACTTTAATTTCTGTTGAGCGACACTTATCAAAAGCATCGGGCGACCACATCATTCATAAATCAGGCTTAAGTGTAATTACTTACTGTGGTCTTGTTGGCCTTGAGGCTGCCATATCTGAAAAGTTGTACCCCATCCTCCTGTCATGAACGTCTGAGGCCCACTTCAAAAAAAAAAATAAACACAAACTGACGTGAGTTTGACTTCATGACAATCTCTTATCAACCACAACTTTGACCAGTGATACATGAAAAATGATATCAAATGGAGGGGAGGAGAAAAATTGAACCTTACTGTTGAGGAGGAGTGGTTGGTCCTTGGTTGTAGGGATTCATACCGAAGTTGCTGTTGCCCCCCATTCCTGGACCCTAGAGCAGAGAAAAGGGAAGAGGAGGCGAGTGAGAGACCACACTTGTGTTTAAAGGAAGCCAACAGGCAAGGTCAGAGGGCATGGCCAGGCGCTGATGCACTCCATTAAGTCCATTTGATGGATTCTTCATGTTTAACCTCTGGTGACATCCTGCCGGCCACCAGGACCACAGCAGCCTGGCTCACCCCAGCAGCTTGCTGCATTGACATGTGCGCTCATGAATATCAGGCCAGACAATAGTGTTTTGGAGAGGAGGGGTGGGAGGGGGGGGGGGGGACGCAGAGCCAGACCACCTACCCCAATTCTCTCATCGATCAGCTGGCGAGCCTTTTCCAACTGCTGAGGGGTGCCTCGGATGGAGAAGATGCGCACGTTGGGGTCGGTGTTGGGCGGCGGGTTTCTCTGTAGCTCCACGTGGGCACGAGACTGCTCTTTGATGTTCTTGATGGTTTCTCCACCTGGAAAAGCATCAAGTTATTCATTTTTTACATTTTTGTATGTAGCTGAGAAGATTTTCCACACACACACACAAGTCCTTAAAGTATTCAGATGAACAGGATCTGAAACCCCCTCCCCCACCCACACCTTTCTGATGTCAGAATTGCGAAGGCTTCCTTCCGTCAATTTCTGCAACTTTCCAAAACCTCTAACTCTAACAATAATGCCCACTTTTTGCAGAGGTGATGCGAGTAGGGTTTGTACGTCTCTCTCAAACTCTTTCACTCTTCACACAATCACTTTTCTTCTAACCACCCTGAACGCCTTCAAAGAGAGACTGTCCATAAATACGTGGCGTTATCCTCATTTGAACAATTACTGCGTCTCTCTCTGGCTTTTCACCCCCCTATAGAGCGTAGCTGATTATAGCTACCACTTTTGTCTTCAGACGTCATACAAACTAGTTCATTTCGAGCATTACCTCACCTTTAGGCCAGACTTCTCATCACCCTGATCATGTTGACTCATTTGACTAAAACGTATGTGATAGTGCTACCTTATGAAGACTGGCATGTGTCTTCACCACTTATCTACCATTCTATGGTAACATCCATGCAAATCGGGAAACAAAAGGAGACATCTCCTGCACGCCACCCCCTCCTCTGCATCAGATGCCAGCTTCCCGACGTGTGGGGAGAGCAATTACACCAGCGGGGAGAAATGAAACATAGCTGGCAAGAGAAAAGGGCCAAAATTGAAGCGTATCCTCCTTCTGGGATATCGTTTGTCTCTTTTACCCTTTTCATTCTTGACTCTGTGTTGTCCTCTGTGATGCGAGGAGGGAGTGAGTGGGGAGGGGGGTGATGTGGGGGGGGGGGGGGGGGGGGGGCATACAACCGCCACCCCCCCCTCCCCACCTCCACAATGCCCATCTGAACGAAAAAGGCTGAGGGTGCTTCCCGGGGGGACACCGGGGCTGTCCCAACATCAATTACACATTTGTTCACTTGTGGCTGACACTCGGATGACCCTGGCTGACCCCAGAATGAAAACGCTCATCAAAAACCTCTCCTCCTCCCGTAGCCTATTCCTTGCTGCCAACAGACTGCACATGGGCTATTAACTCATTGTCAACCAAATGAAACTTCTGCCTTAATGAAGCCATTATGAGCTCTTCTAGTCAGACAGCAGAGAGCAATGAAGACCCTGACTATTCATTTCATGGACTGGGCTGTAGTGAGGACAGATAATACAGGCCTTATTAATGAGACTGGTTTAGTGAGCTGGAGAAAAGGAGGGAATACAAAAGTGCAACTGGTGACGGTATTCAGGGCAAAGCCAAGGGACTGGTTAGCTGCTGGTGTGGAGAGAGAGAGAAAAAAAAAAAAAAAAAAGACCTCTCCGACCTCAAGGGGAAACACCAGAATGTGTAACACGAAATACTGATAGACATCACTCTCAAGCGTTATGTCTGAATGAGGTTTTCCCTGAAGGATAAATTAAATTTTCTGGAAAACTCTCACCATCTATCAGAGTGACTAACAAGGCACGTTCATTATGTGCTCTAGAGCTGTAAGAATTTGTTGATCAAAAGAAAACTAATTGGTAACAATGTTGAAAGTTAATATTTAGTTTTTAAATATCTTAAAGTCCCCTTGGTTCCAGCTACTCAAATGTGTGTTTTTTGCGCTTTTGTGTGTCTTCTGAGATAAGCTTAAAATATTTGGGTTTTGAACGGCTGACCTGACAAAACAAGAAATGTGAAGGCTGTGGGATGTTGTGACAGACATTTTGACTATTTGCTAGCATTCAATAGACCAAATAATCAGCAAATTATCAGCAATCAATGAAAACAATCATTAATTACATCCTTAACATGCTCATATGTGTTCATTCCGTCTTGTACTGATTTTGTTGTACACAGTTGAAGCTATACACTTTTATAGTACTCTGTTTACATGGAACTTACTTCATTTGGCGGCTTAATTTGTTAAACAAAATGTATCTGATCATATTATCTGAAAACAATTCTGCTTAAGTTTGATAAAGGATAACACTGAACTATCGCCCGGGCCTACATCCAACATTGAAGAGATACACACACACACTGAAAATTGACTTATGAGTTAAGCAGGAGATATATTCTGTGAAGTAGTTAAACTTTTGAAATGAAATATATTTGCATATTCACAGACTCTGGAGTTTTTAATGAGGGAGAAGGAGTAGATGCCATTTTAAGGATTTTAACATGCAATTATACTTTTTGTGGAGAGAAAAATCAAATCAGACACACAATATTGTTCCAAACAGAGTATTTTCACTGTATTAATACATGTCTGGTAGGGATCTTTAACATAACATTTTACATTTTTTCAGTCTACAGCCATGCAAACAGCTCTGTGAGGCTGTACTTAAGCACAGCTGTGCTTTGAGCTAAATGCTAATGTCAGTAATGTCAGAGCTAACACGCTCACAATGACAATGCTAATGTGCTGCTGCTATGTAGGTATAAAGTTTACCAGGATCAATATCTTAGTTGAGTGTGTTAAGTGTTAATTAGCACTAAACACACAGCTGAGGTGGATGGGAATGGGATTAGTTTTGCAGGTATTTGGTGATAAACAAATCTCACAGTGGCGCTCGAGGAAAAAAGTCAGGGGATCATCAAAGTCCGTGAGATTCAACCTCTGAGCACCATGAATATCTGTACAAAATTTCAAACCAATCCATCAAATAGCTGTTGAGATATTCAATTTGGACTGAGTGGCGGACCAACCGACCAACACAGCCATGACTAGATCTGTGCCACTTGCTTGGCTAAAAATCCGTCCTCGTCTCAGGAATACTTGGATATTCAAGAGAAACGTGTGTATAATCAAGTTTAGGTAGTGTACTAAAGAGTTGAGTCCATTTTAACTTTCAGGAACATTAGATTTTGAATCATCATGATATAGCGTGAAAGTTCATACATGATCTCGGAAACAGTTTGACAAAGAAATCTTAACATATCTTACAAGCTTTTTCCAGAGCTTTCAACCAAGCAAATTTCAACTGTCAACTGACCAAACTTCATCTGCTGAGGAAGACTAAAAAAAACTAGCGAGTGAACTTTGAGTTTAGATTTTTTTGGGTCAAAAATCACGGGTATAACTGTAGCACGCTTGTTAAGTCTCTGGCACCGAATTCAAGCCTGTAATAAAGTGTGAACAGGTTGGTGGGTGGCTTTATTCATCAAGTGTTGAGAGTGTGTGTGTGTTGGGGGTCAAAATAGAGGGGCAATGGGCTGCATATGGCATCGTAAAGATATTAATCACAGCACCCTTTAAGGGACGGCTGACAGCACCCAGACCCACCGCCATCTCCACCATATTGGCTCACTTCATATGCTAATGCACAGAGAAGGGTACGCAACGCCCAGGTTTATTTGTTTCCCTCGCCCCACTACATGCACAAAAGCCACTTGACATTTCTATTGCCATGTTTTTATCTTAGGTAAAGAGGCCCCCTTCGTCCCCGCCCACCACTGCACTCACACACACACACACCAAGGAGACATGCATGCACACATACTACACACACACACACACACACACACACACACACACACACACACACACACACACACACACACAGCTCCTTCCAATGCAATGGTCAATGACTTTTAAATAGCTGGCAATAGAGTGGGCATGAATAGCCAATAAGCTAATTCCTCCTATTCATTCCCTCGCTGCACTCTATTGGGCTGAAAGACCCTCATTAGATGCCAGGCAGCCTTCCACATGATTGAGGGCTGTTATTATGCACCTTTAACAATTAATGTCACATTACACGCATTATCCCCGTCATTAAGCCCTTAGTGAAGCCAATGAATGCCACTTGTGCTGTATACATGAGGCCTGGAGGGAGAATGGAGGGTGGTCACTCACCCCTCATCAGTTTCAAGCAGGGGCAGAACACCAAACGGCGTTCAGTTATTAAAAAGGGAGATTGCAATCTGTTGAGTTGGATATAGTCTTATTTAAACTGTTCATATTGATGAACTCTGCTCACGTCGAGAAAACCGATTAAAACCAATCATTCACACTACACAGCGACTTTTATATAGACGCTAGAAACAAAACAAAGCTACAAAAGAATTACCAAAAAAAAGTTCACTGAAGTTCTTACAGTATCAACAAGTGTTTAAATAATTAACCACACATGATACAAAACATTTTCCTTACCTTTGCCAATCACCAGGCCGCACTTGTCAGCAGGTACAGCATATGTCACCTCCTGCAGACCTCCGGGCCCTCCCATGTTACAGTCACTTCGCCCTCGACGGCCCATTACTCCCCCAAACCCATCGCGCTCCTGTTGGAAGGGAGCAAAAAAACAAAACAAACAAAAAAAAAAAAACAGTTAAGAGTCTCATAAAGCCACTGGCTCAACACAGACACTTTAGTGGGAATGCAACTAACAATTATTTTATTAATTATTGATCAATCTGTTGATTATTTTTTGGGTTAACTAATTAGTTGTTTGGTCTATAAAAGTTGTCAGAAAATGGTGAAAAGGTGCCATAACCCAAAGATTCAGTTTACCATCATAGGGGACTTAAATAAATAAATAAATAAAATATTCACATTTAAGAAGCTGGAACGAGAGAATTTTAGTATTTTCTTCTTTTAAAAAAAATTACACAAAGTGATTAATCGATTATCAAAATAGTTGGTGATTAATTTTCTGTCAGTTGATTAATCCCAGCTCTACTGGGAAGGTCCAGAAAAAACAAAAATGGTGGGCAGTATTTGCTTCCTAAATTGCTTCCACTTTAGAGTTTCTTATCTGCTGAACACCTAATCTCTGCACTCTGCATCGTTCTTATTTTTAAAGCCTCTGCAAGAAGTTGACATTAGTTTGATTTCTGCAACATTAAACACCATGATGGGTTGTGTTATTTTCCTCATAAATGATCCACATAATTAGTTTTGGCAATATGTATCACTGCTCCGTCTTCCAACTAAAACAAACTAGACAGATGTAAACAGACGGGACAGAAAATAAGCACGTACCTGAGCTGTTTGAACCAGTTCGTTGATGAGGTGGACCGCATGGTGGCAGTGGTCGGGCTGGCCCATCACCTGGGCAACACGGTCAGGACTGACTCCATCATCTGGACGACAAATACAAGGGACACAAAAGTTCTTTAACTGCCCTACGATCACATACATATTTATTGTCAAGTGCTATAAAAAGGAGCAAAAGCTTGGTGATATTTTTAGAACTTTAGTAGCAGGTTTGGATTTCAAAGCTCAAGTTAATAAGTAGGAGAAATTTCCTTTTGGATGCTCAAACTGGAATAAAAATCCCTTTGTCTCACTTTTGCCTGAAGCTCATTCACTTTACATTTTATATCAGCCGTTAAGTACTCGGATTCCCACCAAGACAGACCAGATGAGAAAGTCTGCCTAAATGTATTCTTTGTCAAACCAACTACACACACACACACACACACACACACACACACACACACACACACACACACACACACTCTGACTTTTGTGCACCAATACAGTGTTTCAACATTAACAGGATGACTCCCTGGTGACCCGTCAGTTTCACTACAAACTGAGCTGCAAAATGCTGCCAGTAACTGTAATAAATGCAGTTATTGATTTGAAATTCTTATTAAAATTATGAGTTTTCAATTTTCTACTTTAGTTTAGGGCTTCAACTAATAATTATTTTCAATAATGATAAATCTGCTGATTATTTTCTATTATCTTGAGTCAAAGGTGACTCAAATGTAAAATTTGAAAAAAGCTTTAAATCCTCACATCTGAGAAGCTGAAACCAGTAATTGTTTGGTATTCTTGCTTAAACAATTATTTGATTGTCAAAATAGATTAATTTTCTGTTGATCGCTGCAGCTCTACTTTAGTTGATCGCTAACATTCGGTCTTGTTTTTGCTTCTTACCTTGTTTGAACTGGATCCTGACCCCAGCATCATTCTGAATCTTCTTGATCATCTCTCCGTTCCTGCCGATGATGATGCCGACAGCGAATCTGGGCACAACCACCTGGACAACGAGTGTGAGGAGAGAAATTCAGACAAGATTACAAAAGTTCTTTTATCTTAATAAATACATCAGCATCAACTTGGCTTTCCAGTATTTAAAAAAGGAGAGGTTCTTACATCCAGACTGCTTCCCCCCATTTTGGATCCAAAGTCTGCCCTGCCAGACCTGAAGTCTCCTTGGTCCTTGTCTCGGATGAGCTTCACCACAAGTTCACGGGCTTGCTAAAAAGGAAAACAGAGAAAGGCACAAAAATCTTAAAAAAAGAAAAATAAAATGAAATCGAGCATTACAAAAAGGCCTGGTCAATAAAAACAAAGAGATTTTCAAATGTTTTGAGTGGAACACTGGAGGCATAAAATGTGTAAAATTGAGTGTAAACTGGAAAAATAGCAGCACACACTGAGTTCTTTAAGACCGACCTGCACTTTGTGGGGATCCCCAGTGATTCTCAGGGGCTTGTCTGCTCCGGTGGGCATGGGGTCATCCTGAATCATTATCATCTGCACTCCTGTTCTCTCCTGCAGGGGTACAATCACACAGAAGCAGAAACACACATCCATGAGTTACCTGGGGGCCCAAATGCGTATTCACTCTGAAAAGGTGGAAATTCTGCCACGGCTCAAAAGAGGGTTTTTGTTTTTTGTTTTTTTATTCTGGATGCAATATGGTGACCTGTGCAAAGAGGTGTAGAGCTGCAGGATGTGAAAAGTTATTTCAAGAATCTGAAACGTTTAGCAAATCAAACCATCATGAAAATAATTGTAAGGAACATTTCTGCCATTTGATTTAGAATAAATACTAGTCATAAACTGATGTAGAGGATTTTGATCATGCAAACATAATTATTAGTCAGTGAATATTAAATTATGCTCTTTAGACAGTCGGTGCACTAAACAGCAACGTTCTAAGAAGAAATTGAATAATTTCATTTGGACAAGTGATATAACACACTGGAAGGTACTATGAGATGCAGGAAGGGGCCCTATACACGATACAGGATCTCTTATATTCTTATTCATAGACTAGAAAACAATCAGGACAATACACACATGCCATATGTTAATTGAAATAGTTACTGGTTGCTTTAATAATCCCTCCTCTCTGTCCTGGCCATGAAGTGAAACCTCTGTGGAGCGACTAAACTTTAAGAAAACTAAATCCATAGTCATTCTGTATAAAAATGCATTATTAAGTTCAGCTAAAGCTAGTATGAGGCTTCAGCAGGTTAAAGTCTTTTTAGTGCAAAATTCCTCTATTTGTTTCCCTGGATAGTGTTTCACTGAAGAGCCACAGCAAAGGGATGTGTGTGGGTTTGGTGCTTGGATACAGCACCAACAATAAACACACTCAACTGCCAGCAAGAAGATACCTGCTCCAGCACTGCTGAAGACTCATATTAGCTTCAGATGATGCATTTTACAACTGTTATACTAATTATTTTTTTGCACTGTGGAGATAGTGTCATTGTAGAGATTGGTCAAAGGGACTGCTACACAAAATATTAGATTGTCAATTCAACTTAACCACCTTTGCTGGAGGTGCAGACTAAATGAACATTTAAAAAACAGATAACCCAGTGCTAGAGACTTAGTGGTCTAAAATGCAAACCATACACAGTAAGTACAATGTCTCGGTTCCAGTTTCAGCCAGGGACCATGTTTCCGGTTTGTATCTGTACTGTAAACTTTCTTATAAGGCAAAATGTGAAATTTGAAAGAAATTTCTACAGTGTAAGAAATTTACTTCCTAGTCCACATTTTACCACATGCACATCAATACATATGGCCACAATTTTCTTCATATATTTTGTGGTTTAAGGTATTGAGTAAAATTAAAATTCTGCTGTGGTGGAAAAGGAAAACTACAACTTTATGTTCATTCATTTTCCTAGCTCAGGCCATCGGTGCTTTTTGTTATGAAACTTTGTTATCACCAAAGTAACAAAAATAACTGTTCAGGCAATTATTACAATTAGGTTGTAAACAAGATAGAAATGTTGCTAGAGTAGCTACCACTTTGTTTGGAAGTAAAAATAAAGTGAGTGCACCCATTTTAATGCTAATTATGCTTTATTACAAAAAGGAAAAACATGAGTGTGCACAACTACTGCAAGTATTGTGGAAAAAAGTTGTAGTTGTTGTGGTGGATTTTTAGGAAGGACAGTCTGGATTGTAATTCTACCGCTCCTTTGTTTTCTACTAACCTGGGAGTTTATTTACAACCTGTATGATCATCTGACCTCTCATGCTTTTTTTTTTTTTTTTTTTTTTTTTTTTAGAGCCACAAACACAAACGTTGCCGCGTTCTCGAATCTCAGCAATTACTTTGGTGAGTACAATATTATTATTACCGACAGAACTGACGGTCGTGTTATGAAGCTCACCTTTGTGAATAAAGAAGCGTGTATGTAGTTCAAAAGGATGGTTTCAGTATAATGACTAACTGGGTTAACTGGATGTGATTAAACCCGTTCCTCAGCAGTCTGCATGTCCAACAAGGTTGTCAAAGGGGAAATATTGGTGAAAGTGCTGCCTGCTACCACACCTGCAGTTGTTTGATGGTTTCTCCTCCCTTGCCGATGACCAGGCCGACTTTGTTGGCGGGGATGAGGATCTGTTGGATGGCGCCGTTGCCATCCATCTCGCAGTGGAAGCCTGGACCATATCGACACTGCTCCACAATCTCACTCAACAGCCTCTTGGCCTGCCTGGTGGAGGTGGAGCGAGACCAAGACGAGACATTTATCACCACAGTTACAGATCCCAAAACAAAAACACTTTGCTGTGTCACATTATTCTTTGTCAAATGTGAAAGGGGTGTTCAGGTGATTCAGTGACTGATTAAGAGACGACGTGAAAAGAGATCGGAGTTCGTGCCCTCTGTGTCACAACAATAGGGCACACTTTCCTAATGCTCTGACAGATTTACTGAAAACTGGACAAAGTTGAGAGCTGAGACTTACTCAATGTTCTCTGGGCTCCCAGTCAGCGTGCAGGGCCTGTCCAACATGCCTCCACTGTCTGTAACAACAACAGACAATTAGAGATACTGAACTTGCCAAATGTATCCGACAAACTTCACTGCAGGAAAAATGCTGTTAAGATGGCAACATTTTATTTTATGAAGGGTAATGTTTAATAGTTTAAATTCAAAATGTTATGTTTTTTCTAGATTTGTTTCTTTCCATAAGACATTGATTATTTTAAAAGACCATTTTCAACACACAAACTACAAGGAACCTGCAGCCGTTACCAGACTTGTGCAACTTCCAAATAAATATCACAGTTACCAGACTGGTAACAAAGCGTTGTCTCTTATCTACAACACTGTACAGTTGAGAATGCAAGCACTCTGCCAAAGGCTACACCTACTAGGTGCAGTAGCAGGCCAAACCCTTTTCACTTTGTTTTTTTTTCTATGCTCTAATAATTTGTTTGTCAGGAAATGCATGTGTGTAAATATTTGTAAAGTACACTTGGGAGCTGGTGGTTCTGCAGGCTGAAGTATGTGCTTGTGTGCGTCGTGTGGCTGGCAATTTTCTATATTTTTCATATTGTCAACAAATCTGATCCTACTTACACATGTTACGTGTATCCAAAGCCTGATATTATTATCAAAAATCAAGAGATGAAGCAATGTGCAAAATGTGTAGTTGGCTCCTTATGTTTTTTAATCCCCTAATAAAACAGTGTCTATCCTTGTATCCTGGTGTGCGCTGATATACTTTTTTGATTTTCTGTTATTTGCCTTGGGCACCCAGGAGAGACGCATTGCCGTGCACAGAGTATCTTCATTTTTTTTTGCTAATATTATTGTATTCCTCTGTGCCGTAGACCTGATGTCACTGCGCATGCACAGGAATGCGGTTCAGTTTAGAGAGCTTCGCTAGCTTGTTGTGATATATATCATAACCTCTTGACTTTGTACTACACTGTAAATTTGTCAAAGAATTTTAATACAAAGTCAAGAGGTTGTGATATGTAGCACAACAAGCAAGCAAAGCTCTTGTCAACTGAACCACATTCCCACACGTTCTCGCACTTTGTGATCGCAAAAGTCACAATTTCCTGGAGGGACTGTATAACATACGCGTAGTTGACCCAAACCTGAGATTTGGTGAGCCAAATTACTCTGTAAGAATTCACTGATATTACTTTTGAGAGGGGAAAGTTATTAAAGTCATTAGTCATGAAACTTCTGGAAATCATTATGACCAATGGTAACCATTTCTAGAGTTACTGCATATGAGGATGAATATGGGCCATATTTAAACACCTTAGATTCTACTGCAGCTGCATTTTCAGTTTATGGTTCATGGCTGTAAAAGGTTTCAGGTCTCAAAAAAGTTTTGCATATATCCAAAAATCAAGCGAGCAAGAGGTGCGCTAAGATAATGTGTTTAACTTACCTGAAGCAATTTGGATCTTACAACCTGATTCCAGCTGAATTCTTGAAATCTGCTCTCCTCCTTTTCCAATGACTATGTCAGGGGAGGAGAGAAAAGGCCAGTTTTAAACCTTTTTGAATTTAGATGGAGCCCCCATGCAGTGACCCAAAAACTGAGTAGAACGTCAATACTGATGATTACATGTCAAACATTAGTACTGACTATAATGAACTCAAGGGCTACTTACTGAATCCCACCATTTTATCAGGCACTTTGAAGTCTTCTGTCGTAAGAGCCCTGTGAGAGATTATAAGATGATCAATAACTCTGGCTGACCAGAAAAAAATAATATCAAGAGCCATCTAAAACTAGAGCACTCCTCCTCTAAACAAACATGTATATAAAGACAATAAAGCTAAAACAGGTACTTTACGGGAAATTATTTTGCAACTATTTTAATAATTGATCAAGTGATTTTTAAAAGGCAAAAACGCCAAAAATTTGATGGTTCCAGCTTCTTTTTCACTGTTTTCCTTGATAGTTAATTCAATATATTTGGGTTTGGGACAGTTGGTCGGACAATTTGAAAATGTCTTGTGCACTATAAACAACATTGATTAAGAAAATAATCAGCAAATGAAAAATAAATTGTTAATTGTGGCCATAATTGAAGAAAAGAAGCAAAAACTCAACCCAAATTCACCACTAGTGAGTGTGTGATTATATCTGATTCCTATTTTGGTAACATAGAGAAAGAAAATAAGGCCGTAATCTTACAAGTACTTAACTGAGGCACAGAATAAAAACTAGGGATACATCCAACTGTGCATTAAAATGACCAGAATCAGAAATAATTTGAGGATGCTCTGCTCACCTTTGATGTACCATTGCACCAAGGTGGTTCCCTACTGAGAGAAGTGAGAGGAAAGCAAACCAATTAAAAAACACAAGAAATAATCTGCGATCATGCTTAAAAATAAATTGCTTTTAAAAAAAAATCTGCTCATGTGATAGCCAGAAAGAATGAGTGAGGGCCAGAGGGGACGGGAGCAGATGGATATGGTCTTGCCAGTCCTTCGTGTTTGTGTCTGACCCCCTCTCAGCGGGGGGCTTTCACCGGCATGGAAATCAGTCCTGCGAGTGTATGAGTGAGTGTTTCAATCAGAGCTTCTCAGAATGAAAGAGGCAGCAGCCGGGTCAGTGGCTGCTGGTCCAGAATTGAATTTTGACAGGTAGCACCGAGCAAGGGTCCTGCAGGGTCACTGGAGGATGTGCTGCCATGGACGTAAACACCTGAGTTGATATCTAGCAGGTTCAATCAATTTTATGGTTGTTTGCACTTCTTGTGGCAATGCACTGGGGTTAACGCTCGAGAATGGAACAGCTATGAATATAAAAAAGGAGGAGCACTGAATTCACACAAGGACGAGACTAAAATGTGAAAGCCTTGAGCGTACTTGTACATTTGATAATTAAACGCTGAGAGCCTACTAAAACTGTTATCTTGCTCATGATGTACAACCTTGAGTGAGGAAAACTGAGGACAAATTGTTGCAAACAATAACAGTGCGTCAAACCAACCTGAACCAGAATTGCATATAATTTATCTATCCATGCATTCAGGGCTGAACTATCATACAAACAACTGTGACAAGAGGACGACGGGATAAATGACTAGTGTTTCCACTTCATGGATATGAAATGGATCAAACCTTTGTTTTGTGTGCGATGCACAGCGAGAGAGGATGACACTTTTTCACTACACTGCAGTGTCAGATACTTAATACTCCACACAAAAACGAAAACACAAAACCATGATTCTCACGTCACAGATGACAGTGTTTCCTCGACCATCCTCTACCATTTCCTTTCACCTCCATCTGTGGTGCTTGCATTAGTTTCGCAACAACTACACAGACTCATAAATAATGAAAATCCAATTATGAGATTTTTCATCAGTTCATCAAGTGAAGAAATTGAGCCGCTGTCATCACTACTGATGAGGAGGAGTTTCACAGGGAGGAAAGGTAAATGTTTAAAAAGCTTCTTTTTCAGGTTTATTATCCCCGTAGTCTAAAGGTAATGTTGAGCTTAAAGAAAAAGGTACCTTGATGAGTTCTTGACCACTGGTAGCGGTATAAAGTGATGCTTTTAGTGGGACTTTTTTAGCTTTTTCATCATTGTAGACAGAAAAACTCAGACTCGTCTTGTCAAAATGGAGAATGGTAATGGAAACAGAGGACAGTGCGACTCTCTGCAAGTCGACTAAACTACTTTTGAACCAGACGCTAGTACAGCCTCCTCTACTGCCGTCCAATGTGACTGACTCTTCCACTGACATCGCTGTCAGCAGTCAGGCAGGAGAGTTTTCACTCTCGCGACAATGACCTGGACGCACACTTAATTTTATTTACTGTGTGGAAATCTGATGTTTTCACATCACAGATGACTAAAGTTACAGTTAAAATGTGAGACTTGACACATAAGCTGATACATAGATCAACTGGTGGACTGCTGGCAGGTTAACAAGAATGTAAACAATCCAGGTTTCAAAATGTTTGTAAATGCCAGAAATGCATTCAACGTATCCGTTAAGCCTCAAGGACGCACGCAATGCGTTTTGGTAACTTTGTTTAAACGACAAGTCATCTTTAATCCAAACTGGATTCATACTTTGAGGGATGAGAATGATAATATATGTTGTACTCAGTAATTAATTGTCATAATTTTTTGTATTAGACCTGCTTTATGTAAGCGTCATAAATAGAAAGAAAAAGATACATAATCTGAAAATATACCTGGTATATACCGGTGGAAGTGGCATTTCAGCCAGAGATGAAGAATATATTATACAAGAAGAGAGAGAGGATGATGACAACACAAACTAGCAGATCAATTGATGAATTCATTTGTGTGCGCGTGTCTTAGCTTTATTTTCTAATTTAAAAACATCAACATCACTCATTTTACATCAATCGGAACTTGTAGAAGTTTAGACATGTATTAAAACAAACAAACAAAAAAAAACTTAAATAAAACATTAGTTGTAAGTTGTGGAACTTCTTCAGAAGCTCTTAGTCTCCTGCGAGTGGGTAGGAATCACTCATTAATCTACGAGCCTTTCAAAGTGCATCTTCAGTTATGATGCTTTTAGGGAAACACCTCTTAAGCTTAAGGAGGGGTGTAAGATGAGTTTTACGATCATCTTGAGCCTCGAGATGCTTTTGGGAAACGAGGCTCAGAGCTTTGTAGGCAGATTCACTTGTCTCAGCCAGAAAAATGTGATTTTCCACAAAAAAAAATTGACGATTGTCACAGCTGTCTGTATTTTCATCAGATTCTGTGTAAACTGAAAAATGACGAGACCGATTCCTCACTCACTGCTGACTGGTTAGAGCAAAATAACAACCCCCTCCCTATCAGAACACGCGACATGTCAGACTGAATAATGAAGTGACACAAAATGGCATTTCAGTCAGACTGTCAGGCTAAACTTTGTAGGGTGGTTGGAGCAAAACCTGACATAAAAGGTACACAGACACGCTCACATTGAAGAGGCAGACAGCCACTTAGAGCATCTCCTTTCTACAGTGACAGCGATAAACATTTAGAGCTGTTATGAAGCAGGATGATGTTTTAATGAAAATGTCTACATTCATGTAATGCAGGATCAACGCTTGTATCAGACAAAAGTGCTTGTGAATGTTAATATAATATTCACTCTGTGCGGACATGCACAAGCGTTATGTATGTGTGTCTACTGGAGACTTACCTCCATTGTCTAGTGAACGTTTTTGGCCTCCAAAGCCGTACAGGGAGGGGTCTAAGACTGGAGAGGAATTGTTCATGTTGGGCATCTGGTCTCCTCCCATCTTGGCTGCCATCTGGAGACACATCACAGTACAACAGATGGTAAAAAGTTGAAAAGTGGATTTGTGAGATATTCTTTTTGAAAATATACCTTCCCAAGAATTTATCTTGCGTAACCTTTCATGATAAGTGACACATCCCCTTTTCTTTTTGCCAACTAAAGCATTAAGTTTTCTGTGGAGTCGGGCCTTAACAGAGACATGAAGTAGTTTGCTACAGTTCTTGCATAGACTGTCATTTATGTGCTAGTACAGAGACAAATCATCGCAGCACACAGCAATATCTCAACAGACTGGATTTGTGATGAAGGTATGACGGCTGCCTTAAGCAGTGTAGGCTGTTGATCCTGTTTGTAGAAGAAGTAGGAGGGCATGTAACTGTAGGTGTGCAAAGGTAGACAGAAGGAGAAAGATAAGGGGGAGCCAAATCACATATTACCATCACAATTTCAAAATGTCACAATGTTCTGCTGAGCACAGATTTAATGGCCTAATTGAATGGTTTTTATCTACATAGTTAAACCATAAAATAACTCAATATGAGCCCGGTATCATTTGACATGTTTTCATATACTAATATACGACACCTGAGTTTTTGTACCAACACTATCTTTTAATATACTTGAGAAATACAAACATGTTTTTAACAAAAGAGGCCAAAGTTCTCAAATTCTAGACGTGGTCTAAACACAAGCAGGAACAGAAACAGGAACCTTGATTAAATAAAACAGTCTACACTTAAATTTAAATCAGGAACTATCCGATGAAAGAACAAGTAAACAAGAATACAAATGTGATTACACATTAATTTGTCAGATTTTGCTGATTATCAGTTTTTAAAAACAGACGCATCTCAGTTTGTACCAAACATGTATTGAGGCTCGACACAAGGACTGCAACTAACGATTATTTTCATTATCAATTAATCTGCTGATTATTTTCTCGATTAATTGTTGGGTCAAAAATGTCTTTTTCCTCTCCCAATTTGTGTTGTTTGATCTATAAAGTGTCAGTAAATAGCAAAACCTGTGGATCACGGTTTCCCAAAGCCCAAGAATGACGTCCTCAAATGTCTTTTGTCCTGAGCAACAATCCACAACCCAAAGATATTCAATTTACTATCATAGTTACATTTAAGAAGCTGGAGCCAGAGAATTTTAGTATTTTCTTAAAAAATGAGTCCAAATGATAGTTGGCGATTAATTTTTTTGTCCATCGACTAATCGATTATTCAACTAATCATTGCAGCTCTATTGGACACCCATCCCTGGTCATTTTATGTAAGAACAAAGTACTATTAAAAGTTTAGCAAAGGCTTACAGAACAAAGTCAGACTCCTTCAGGGAACGGTCACTGGTTTGTACATTTCTGGCATCATCTGACGCGCATTTCTGTATGTTTCTCTTACAGCGATGGAAACTGTCCAACCCCCGCATACAGCTAAAACAAGAACGCACTTACTTGCATTACAGCTTAGCTAAAAACCAATCTGTCTATTTTCGAAATCAGTCACTTGTCGATCTAAAGTGTTCTGCAGTGATGGACATTTAAATCTTCAATTACACTGCATGAGAGCGCCAACTGAATTTTCCACTCCCTGTTAATCTGCCACCTCTCCTTCCACACAAAAGTATAGCATTTCAGAAAATTGCACTAAATTGACATCTGTGCCTGACTGGAATTTTTTTTTTTTTTTTTTTTTTTCACAATATAAAAATATAGTGACTGCAATTAGAGTCTTCCATCACCTTCAGGGATGATTATCTACTTCAGAGCCCACCAGTGGAAGTGAGAGGGGTGCAATGGAAATAACGGAGGTAGAAAAGGAAGCAGGTGTAGAGTCGCTGCAGCTACGTGTGTCGGGGAAACATAAAAAAGCATTGTAGATGAAGTCAACACTCAAGAAAATGCTCTCCTAGTTTTGTTTCACTACAGCTGCACAGATACATGAGAAGTATCATATCAAATGCCTGCCTATTTTATCAGCTGTCTCTACAACAGTATGGGTGTCGCTATATTTTGACAGTATTTCTGTTGACATGCTGAGTTTCAGTACCCTATATTTGTTCACAAAATAAGTTCTCGTTTTATTTTTTTTTTTAAGTCAGAGGCTGCCGTTGATCATAGTTTTACTGCATCTTGACTTAATTTACGCTTATTTACTTCTTTTTAAAATCATAAACGCTATTATTATCTGTGCAGTATGTGCATGCTTTACCACAGATGCAGCTCGGTGTGAAGGAGCACTAGGGATTTTCTATATTTCTCTTATTGTCAACAAATCTCATGTGCAGACTGTGCCGAACCAACAATGAATTTATCTACTTGGGAGGTCGACAGCACAGAAAAATAAGATATTAGGCTTTGGATATATATACACACACACACACACACAAAACACTTGTACGTAGGATGAGATTTGTTGACAGTAAGAAAAGTATAGAGAATCGTTAGCCTTATCCTTTAAAAACATCACTTTTCTCTCTGTTTAAGGCCACAATCCGCATTGAAACGGTGGTTTCACACCCCAAAACTGAGCTTTTCCAAAACAGTCTCCACAGTGGATAAATCTTAAAAAACGCTGGCTCTGTGTTTCTGTGTATGGGGAAACCAGAGCTTTTACAAAATGATGATGCAAAGCCTGCTCAGTAAGCGTTGGGAACTGTGGGACTGTAAAATTAAAGAGAAGTTGCTGATTTTATGAGAAACACAGCAGCTTGGGAATGACTGCTGGTTTCCATCTATTATGTGACTGTTTCACTATTTCATACTTGTTTCATTGTCTTTTTGTTGTTGTTTGCAAACTGAAAAGAGGTCAAAAGATATTCAAAAAAGAAGTGTTCAGGTGTTTCACCGAGGGAGATCTTTAAAAAAACAACTGTGGAGACAATTAGACAGTTTAGTGTAGTGCAATTAATTATGGTTGTTGTGGGTCACTAATACTAAACAGAAATTTGTTTTTTTAAACGATACTGAGTGTAAATATAAATCAAGTCTCCACACAAACTTAGTGGATCAAAGCACCTAACAAAAATATGAAACCCAAATTTACTCTGTCAGATGCTGATTTATCTGAACGTACCACACATACTCAAACATGCACGTGCATGCACCCAGTTATACAGTATATGCTACAGAGGCGGCAGCAGCAGTGGGTCTGCTGGAGTTTTCTGTCTTGCAGCCTGGTGGTTTTTATGGCAAACTGTCTGGTACAAACTGTCCATCCTACAGTAGAAACCCCTCGATGTTTACTGAGGCCTCTGGGTAAACACCACCGTGGACTGGACTGGTCTCCAAGACAGACTCACTTATTGAATGCTACCGTTGCTGGGCTAATATGTTAAGAAATATACCTTGGATAGTAACTGCAGTCAGTCAGGTTTCATACTTTTAAGTCTTCAGTATGGACTAAAATATCTGATTTGTCTAAAGACAGAAATTAAATCATGTGATGTGGTCACATGACAACAAAGGTATGTAAAGTTTATATTTAGAGCCAGAACATGTTGTCCATTGGGCGCTATGAAATGACTTATTTTGTCAGTGATCTACACCATTCATGATTCTAACTTTACACATTTCATCACTTATACTCAGAGGTTTTTGTATTTTATAGGAAATGTTTTCTATTTTTACTAGTTCACTGATTATGATGTTAATGTTAATGGTTCTGTTGAAGTTTTAGGTTATAGATGGGTACATTTAGTGCTTCTGTGAGATTCAATCTGAAAACGGTGACAAATCAGAAGCAGCAAGAGGCGGGTTGGAATAATTATCCAATGGGAGGCCGACTGCAGAGGTCAACATCTGGTGAATTAGACTAGTGAGTTAATGGACTTTAACATGACTGTGCTTTAATTTTGTTTGCGCTGATATTTGTTTAATGAAAAAAAAAAAAAAAAAAAGCAGAGCAGTTAACATGAAATGAGTTGCTACACAATATCAGCTCTCGCAGCTTAAAGATTTAAATGTCAGTCAGCGGCTGCTCCCCGAGCTCGGAGAAGCAGGTGACTGCTATAACTGCATCTGTGGAAACTAACACCACACACACACACACGCACACACGCGCACACACACACAAGTGTAAAGAAGCTTTAGAACAAGGCCTCCACTTCCCATCTCTCAGACTAATGCCACAACGAAGTCATATGATTACACGCAAAACAATAGTAAGACTTCTCTTTTCTGTAAGGTGGCACATACATGTGAACTCATTGAACGCCCACATAAGCCATAAACTAAATGTGGCAGATATGATTTGCCTTTTATAAGCATAAGTGATCAGGGCACAAGATTAGCAGCAGCCACCAGCCAAACGCTGGTAAAATATACTCTGATAGATTTGCTTCACTCACCAACCAAAAGACAGGATGTTAATCTACTGAGTGGCTGGTAGAACTTGAACATTCACTCGCCTTTTGGCCGGTGGACAAAAAGTTAATTTTGCACCCTGCGTTATGTGATTCATTCTGATGTTTATCTCTGGCTATTGAGGTCAGTGTCTACAGCCTTCTGCAATTCATAACCAAGACTATCCTACTTGCAGTTATTGTTAAGAGGCTGATGTGAAATTTTCCTCCTCGGGTGGCAGCTTTTTGTTTTGGCGAATCTGATATGTTGTGAACAAGGTGTGAGCACACAGACGAGAAAGTAGAGGAGGAGAGGAGGATTAATGGGGGGCTTTGAAGGTATCATGACACACATTGATGGCACATGTACTTGCCATGTCATGTGTTTATGTGGGTGTATTCAAAATTAGACAAAATGTACCTGTACAAGAAACGTTTAGAGCTGCAACGATTAGTCAATTAGTTGACAACGATTAAATTAATCTTTAACTATTTTGATAATCGATTAATCATTTAGAGTCTTTTTTTTTTTTAAAGAAAAGTATGATTCTGACTCAAATGTGAATATTTTCTGGTTTCTTTAGTCGTCTATGACAATAAACTGAATATCTTTAGGTTGTGGATTGTTGCTCGGGACAAAATGAGACATTTAAGGACGTCGTTCTTGGGCTTTGGGAAACAGTGATCAACATGTTTCACTATTTTTCAGCATTTTATAGAACAAACAACAAATAGATTTGTCGATAATGAAAATAATCATTAGTTACAGCCCTAGAAATGGTTTAGACTTATGATAAATGTGCATTATACACCAACTTCTTTTTAAAACTCATACAACTTCTGATTAAAAACATACACATGTACACTATGTACTTACACCTGGGTTATAATCTACACAGCGGAGGCTAAACTAGTAGCTTTATGACTCTTCTGTTCAACTTCACATTAACTTTATTTTGTGGATTTATAGCTGGTTCATAAAATAAGTGTTTAACCAGGAAAAAACAAGGAGTGCCAACATCTTACAGCTCCCTCTACAGAGCCACATAGATGTTTAAGCTAACTTTTGCCAGGTATAGTTTTATTGCTGAAATCTTAAAAAAAGAGAGTTTTAGACCTATAATAATGTCCATTAAAGACTGTAACTCCTTTTTTAAAAATCATAAAACTTATGATTAATAAGGTGCGTGTGTACACTATGTACTCATGCCTGGGCTATAATCTACACAGGGGAGGCTAAAGTAGTAGCTGTATGACTAAAGTCCAAGTTACACACTACTACCTGCAGTTATTTAGGGCACTAATCTTCTATTAATGGTCGCCTACTTACATACAAAGAACTATAGGTTAAAGAGGTGAGCAGTGAAATGTAGGTTGTATTAAAATTATATATTTTAAAAGGTATTTTCCAGGCTGCAATGGAAAAATCCAAGTGTGCTCAACAGGAGGAGTGGAGGGGGCTTATTTGCACAGATGACGTTACATTACATGGCCTAAACTCCTCCAACGCTGCCTGGTAGGACAGATAGTACCACACATGCTAGCAGCAAGCTAACACTAGCTACACTAGCTTGTATTAATATTCAGAGCAAGACAAGCTTCACGGTTTTATATACACACAAGCTTCTTGTTGGGTTGTAGAGGGGAAATAAGAGGGATTTAAACATCAATGCTGCAAGTGGTCACTGAACACGCGTCTCTTTAACTGGAGCAACAACTAGCTTTTGTTTAAAGCTAACTTCAAAACTAGCAAGCTAACTTTTTCTGACAGCGTGGTTGTTCGGTGTCTAAAACTGACATGTTGGGTTTAGAAACGTCGTGAGTCAAGCTGCAAGCTATCAAACTTGTGTTAGTAAGTTAGCAAGCTAAGCTAACTGCAACTTCTGTGTACTTGACAACAGGTTGCAGTGTGTCGAGTTAACTTACTAAAGTTGTACAAACTTGGACATTTATAAGAGGCCTTCGTGTCGTGCGTCAGGCGCGGCTTGTCCGGTCGGTTTGGACAGTTTTGACACTGATAGTTAAAGCGTCTTCTGTCGCCTTTAAACTCTAATCTGTCCGCTCAGCTCGGTTATTTAGCTTGCTAGCTGCATGAGGACTGTTTTGTAGTAAGGGGCTCCGACCCAAAGTCCTGCGCCGCTCCGCATGCAAACACGTTTTTAGGTGGCCCGAAAGCGTCGCGCTCGTCTTCGCCGGAGAGCAGTTTTACCTGTCGGACCCGGCGTATCGTGTCTGCGAAGTCATCTTTCGTTCCGGGCTGAGCCACCGAGGCCTGTCCCTGAACCAGCTCCGCCATCATCATCATCCGCCTCGGCAGCTGAGAGCCACACTTAAAAAAAAAAAAAAAAAAAAAGAACAGCACACGTGCCAAGCCAAAGCTCCGCGAGCCACATGATCTCGCGAGTTGATCTCAGACCACATGTCATATATATCTAGAGGCAAGAAAAACACCTTCATGAACAACGGGAGAGGATAATTACAAATATTATAACTTACTTATAATAATAATAATAATATCTTAAGACTAATATTCCCTATAAACTTTGTACTTTTTGATGAACTGATTAAGAAATGAAGTTTATATATGACAGCATGCCAAACACATGAACTATATATATATATATATATATATATATACTGCTTGAAATGTATTTGGGTATTTGGTTGATATATCAAAATAGCCTACATACATGCACATCTCTGCAGTACTGCATTATAATGAACTCAATATACAGTGTATATATTATATACATATACAATACTTATATATAGTGTGTGTGCATATTGTGTATATATACAGTCAAAGGTCTGGACACACCTACTCATTCAAGGGTTTTTCTTTATTTATTGTTTTCAAATTTCTACATTGTAGAACAATACTGAAGATATCAAAAATATAAAATAACACATACTATATGTAGTAAGCAAAAAAGTGTCATCAGGAAGCTGAGGTTGGTAACTTCAATGAACTTCTCCTCTGCAACAGAGGTTCCTCTTGGTCTTCCTCATGAGAGCCAGTTTCATCGTAGCATTTGATGGTTTTTGTGACTGCACTTGAGGAAACTTTCAAAGTTCTTGAATTTTTCCGGATTCACTGACCTTCATGTCCTAAAGAAATGATGGACTGTCATTTCTCTTTACTTAGTTCAGCGGTTTCTGCCATAATAATAGATGGAATAATATGGATTACTACAGTAGGGGAATAGGGCTATTTACTGTGTAATAACACTACCCGGCACAACACAACTGATGATCTCAAACACATTAAGAAGTCAAGAAATCCCACCAATTAACTTTTGACAAGGCTCACCTTTTAATTGAAAAACATTCAGGTGACTTCCTCATGAAGCTGGTTAAGATATTAACAATAGTGTTCAAAGCTGTCGTCAAGGCAAACAGTGGCTACTCTGAGGAATCTAAAACATGAAACATATTTTGATTTAACACTTTAATGTTTAGTACATAATTTATTATGTATTATTTCATAGTTTTGATGTCTTCAATATTGTTCTACGGTGTGGAAACTAGTAAAAATAAAGAAAACATTTTGAATGAGTTTTTGTTGACATTATCAGAAAGTTGTAAATTCTACTTTATGTTTATTATTGAGGTCGTAGTGGGTGGTGGTGGTGTACTGGAGTGCACTATACTGAAAAGTGTTCCTAATATTTTAAGTGCTCTGTGAGTGTATATATATATTTTTTTCTCCATCGGTTTCCCAGAACCCAAGGTGATATCTTCAAATATCTTGTTTTGTTCGACAAAGAGTCCAAATCTCAAAGATATTCAATTTACAATGTTAGAAAGAAGCTGAATCGATTATCAAAATAGTGGCATAACAACATTTAATGAAACAAAACAAATGAAATCACTGGGAAACATCAGCAAACTTTCAATTTCACACCAATATCATCATAAGGATGTGATACTTTACTGATGCCACAAATGAAATCGTCCTTTTATCTTCATGTCCTGCAACCAGCTTGCCTGCCTGGAAGACAGCGTGCCTTGCCCAAAGACTCTACGGCAGAGAGCTTTTTTGTGAGTTGTTATAGAGCTGCCAAACAGTTGTTCCCAAATGTGCCTTCATGTGTTCTTCTGTTCATCTTCACATTAACTTTATTTCTGGATTTATAGTCGAAACAAACAAAGAGCGCTAACATACATTTTACAGCTCCCTCTGCCGAGCCACAGATGTTTTAAGCTGACTTTTGCTATTTATAGTTTTATTGCTCGAATCTCTCAAGAATCAAGAAATTCCCATCTGACAGAACAAAATGAAAATTGAGGATTATTGGTTTTCTCCCATGCTGCACATGTGGAAACATCTATTTTTGCACATCTGGAAAATGCCAACAGCCAGACAGAAGAAAGTAAAATTGCTGCAAATTTCCAAACTGCTTATGCAAAACAGTTCCTGCTCCATAAATTGTATCCAAACCTCAATGAGCACAGTCGACCAGGAAGGACTAAAATGAATGTGTGGTCCGGAGGATACAGCAGACATAGAAACTGAGTTATTAAAGCTTTCGTGTCTGATGAAACCATTTCTTCAGCACTAATGCATTATGATGATTTTATTAATGAATGCATAATGATGCAGTGATATTAAAGGCACAAATCTGTCAGATCTCTTATGTCAAAAAAGGGATTTCAGTACATAAAAGTGGAAATGCACCAGCCTGAAGCTTATAATGAATTTACTAAGATATGTGCTGTTTCTTAACACTTAAATAACTTTATTTTCCCTCTATGGTTCCTTATGCAACATGCTTATGCAGCTGCTTGAACAGGGATGATTACCCTCGAATTTGAGACAAGCAGATTGGCGTTTCATGGCTGTGCTACGTCTTACAGACATCCGTACAGATATCAATTTCCCTTCCTCGTCAGCCCCCCGGGCATGTTATCACCTCCAAAAAAGGAGAAATTAAGTGGGAGCCGACGGCTGTTCCCAGACCAGCACCTCTAAATGAAGCCCCCCCAAATTTAGCATGAGTGAAGTATGATCCTGGCCCTGCTAACATATTGCTACCATGTGCTGTCCAATGTATTCAAACCTGGAGGTGGCTGGGGAATGATTTTAAGAGCTCTGGTATCAAAGGGTAAGTCAGGTGGTGGTCGTCATATACAGCCGGATCATGCATGCATACGTGAACAAGGACGCGAGAACACATAGACAATGATTGCAAATTCAGCTTCCATCTGGTCAGACAGCGAAGGAAGTAAGCGCAGTTAAAGCAGGTGTGGGTCTCTGGAGTCCTGCCAATCAAGCAGTGGGAACTGAGTCAGTGTAGACCAAGTGTGTGGAGTTGAGGTTATCGTAGCAGGCTGGTCAAGTGTCATAGACGCAGCTTCCTCCCTGTCATTGTCTTACAGAGAATAGACTCTTGTTCTCAGGGTTTATTGTGGTAAAACTGTAGGGATACTCATCAAACTGAGTGCAGAAAAAGCTTTCAAGAATAAAAAGTTCAAGAAATCATCAACGTGTGCTTTGTCATCGATCATTTTCCTTTCCATTTATCTTTCAATTAAGTAAAAAAATGTGATGTTTTCGTGGTCAGGCGAGTGGAATACATGCCCAGCTGGACAACCAAAGGCTTTAGAAAAAGGAACATCAATATTGGCACACTTACTCCTTTTAACTACTGAGCTTTTACCTCCTCCTTTCTCCTCCTCAATCTCAAAAGAACAGGCCATATGAAACTGTAATTGCTTTATAATTGCCACAGTCCTGCTACGGGCGTAAATTTCTAAAGGCAGGATACAAGAAACGGATAGTGTTTCATCTAGAGACCTCTGAGGTATCCCAGCACGGCTTTCATTCAGAAACACGCTGTCTATGCAGGGAAACAAGGAAATGTATTCATACTTTTTATATTTGAAAGACACACTGAACAAAATATGTATCTTTTAAATCATGTCTAAAAACTCACTTTTTTTCCCTTAAATATTACCTGTTTCTAAACTTGTTTTAGTTTTACCTTCCATACAGTCCTCATCATTTTACTGAGTTATTCTGTGTTCTAATATTTTCTTGTAGTTTCTCTATTTTAGCATATTTTACTGTTTACTCATTTTGTTTTACTGTGCCTGATAAACAGGCCTAAACCTAAACTAAATCTCATGTATAAGATATTACATGCATGGCTGGTACACTGCTTTACACTTTATACCACTATTTCATGTTCCTTGTCTTTCACAAATGCACACCAACAAAGTTTATAACCAGCATGTTTTTTTTTTTTTTGTCTTTTACTGTGTATATAATTGTGCCATTTTCCAATATATTGTTCAACAGTAGCTGCATTAAGTTTTGGTTGTTTTTCTTTAAATTTAAAACAGTCTGAATCTCTGTCTGTGGAATAAAATATTAATATGAAATATAAAGTGTCCGGTTAGAAGCAAATTATAAGTGATCTGAAAAACAACAAGCCGAAATAGAGAGAGGATCGGACAAATAAAAATTGCAAAATGTTTAAGTCCATTAACTACAAAAATAAAAATAAAGAGAGCAGGAAGGAGTGTTCGGGAGGGTGAAAGAGTAGAATAAAGGACAAACAAACAACAACAAAAAACCCTCTGACAGGTAATATCCTGTCTTGAAAGAGAAGACTGACAGATGATAAAGATAAACAGACCAGCTTTGCCCAATAATAGGAGACATTCACTTCTACCTCCTTGTTTTTACCTCTCTTCCATTTTACTTTGCAGCCTCCTCCTCCTCCTCCTCCTCCTCCTTCTCCTCCACCACCACCACAAGCCACTTTGCTTTGATTCAGCTCTGTATCTGTATTTTAAATGACTCAATTACAAGGGATCCCGCGGTGAAAATTATGGATGTTTTCCACTATTTCTCTCCACTGGGACACCATGACCCCTCCCTGGCTCCAATAACCCCCCTCCTCCTCCTCTTTTCTCCATCCCTCTCTCCTGGCCTCTCTCTCCACCTGTCCTATTTTCCTCCTCTCCCACAGTCGCCCATTTTTCTTGATAAACGCTCGCTTTGCTGTGTGCGTATCTGCGACTGAGAGGAAATAATAGCTAAATGGTCTTGTTTGTGAGCTCTTTGCAAAGTGAGATGACAAAGAGTGTTTCGCAGGTAATTCTTCTGCTGTCACCACACAACGAGCCACCGCAAAGAGTTTCTTAAGGATGACACGAGGTGCCGTTCAAATCCAAAACACCAGGCATGGCAGAAATAAAAGCATATCAGCAGGCAGAGTTGCAGAGATGGACAGAATGTTGTTGTTTTTTTTTATTCATCCAAAGCAAAGCAGTGTTGTGATTCTTTTCAGCACTTTAAACCCACAGCTTACAGGGGTGTCTGAGGCATTTTAAAAGTGGAATCTATCTTTGATGTACTCTGCTGGGGCTGAATCTACTTTCAAGATAAAAACCTCACCTACTGCTGTGTCGCTCATACTCACTGAGGTGCAAAGCGGCAAGTAATGTTCAACCAAGGTGGGCAACTGGATCAGCTTTCACAAGTCCCATGAAAGAAAACATATCTTTCTTATTCCATGCATACAAAGGAGCATAGATCTTCTAGTGCTGTCCAACAGACTCTTGTCATGCTTCATTTATTGCCATATTGTGACTTTTAGGCTCCAAAACTGAAATTAGAAGGCAGAAAATCCTTTAACTTCAGCTATAATTTAAGAACATATTTTCCAGTTAAACACCCAACCCAACCAGCCCACATATACCCTGTGGTGTAATTCAGGCACCATCTGAAAAAAAACCAAACAAACCCTACACTGCATTACCATCCATCACAACACACGCCATAACAACAAAATAACCAGCGCCATTAAACATTTAGATCATCCAAGGGATTCACTGAGAGTGGGGCAAACAAAGCTACCAGGATAGCCACCTTCAACTTGATAGGCCCCTCGTCCATTCACCACCTCGCAGAGCAACGGATCGAAGAACATAAAGGGTGTGTGCCAGCGAACAAACCCCTGCCAGTAGACCCCCCGGAGAGGAGGTGGAGGAGAGGAAAAAGGGGGGCGGGGGGGAGGCACGAGCAAAAGTCCCTTGCAAATGAAGGAGATAAATCTATTGATTGGAGATCAACATGCTGCATTACTGCTGCTGCCCTCAGGGGGGGATCTGGGAAGTGGAGGAGGGTGTAGAAGTGAAGACGAAGCTGGAAGAGGCTGAGTGAAAGTATATTTTTATTCCGGCTTCAAAGATATATATATATGGGTGAAAGGGCTTTCAGTAACATTGGAAAATTGTTACGTTGATTGATCATGTGCTGGTTGGCTCCTGGCATGAGGAACAGGCGGTTCAATGCCAGACTCAACAGGTCTAAAGAGCTGTCAGAGAGTCTCTCTACAGACAAACAGCAGACTGACACTGCTGTTTAGCATGCAGCCACATGGATCTGGATTACAGCCAGACATGAAGCACACAGACTCACTGCTGACTAAGTCTAAATAATGAAAAGCACTTTCATTACAGCGGCGTCTATACTATGTGGTGAGTCTGTTAAAAAGGCTTTCAGGAGAGTGTGTAGGACATATATAACAATGATGAGTAATTAAAAAAACGAGGTGAAATTAAAGGAGGAGCTCTATTTAACTGATTCTCTGAGTTATCATGAATGTATAGTATTTCCTGCAAAAGAACTGATGTAAAGTTATTACATTTACAGTGAATGATCGCAAGGATTTACATGCCGTTGCCAATAAGACAACTGTTAGTATAGTATTACAAATATAATACAGGCTGTTTGTATTGCAGTAACCAGAGATTATACTGGAAATCGTTGCTCACAAAACAAGGACAAAGTGTGTACTTGTTACTTTTCATTGAAGTATCGGCTCTCTTGCTGAGAGTTAGATAAGATTGATACCATTCTCATATTTGTACCTTAAATGTGACGCTGGAGCCAGGAGTTGATTGGCTTAGCTAAGCAGAAAGAGTGGGAACAGATAGCCTGGCTCTGTCCGAAGTTAATAAAATTAGCTACTCTCTAACTTTAGCACTATTTAACACATTATATCTTGTTTGTTTAGTCACAAAGATTGAAGTGTAAAAAAGAAATTCTATTGGGAGTATTTTCTTATCAAACTCTCTCCAAGGAAGCAAATAAGTGTATTTCCAAAAATGTCAAAACTATTTAGTTAAGCGTTCCTATTAAAGATGGAAAATGCCAAAAAAATGTGTAACCTAAAACTCAACATATCAAAGATTTCAGCTAATAGAGCAATTATAACAGGGTAAGTGAATCCAGTATTGACAAAGGCTATCGATCCTTGTTAGCCCCACAGAGCCTGCAGACTCCAGTCTAGTCAATGTTAGTGGCTTGTTGAGCTACACGTTGTTGTAACAGGAGACAAGAAAGTCCTTACACTCATTAACCCTTTTAGACGGGCAACATTGAGCAGCAGGCAAAATATTTCTATTTTTTCATCAATATTTCATCACTGGCTCAGGCCAAACAAAGCCAGAGGCTTTGACCGTAATGGTCCCATCTGTCTATAGAGCTAAAGGACATCACCGTATGGGTGTCCTTTGACACCAGAAAATAGGCTTCGACATCAAGGAAAACACAGAGCACGCATGCACACACACACACACACACACACACACACACACACACACACACACACACACACACACACACACACACACACACACACCGAGGATCCATGGATGTTAGCCTGGAAGGCAAAGTGTATCCTGCTTTATTTTGATGGTTCCTCACAGATGGTCTCTTGATGTTCTAGCAGGATATCAAGTTTCCAGTCCATGAATGAAGTGAACATGTCAGCTATTAGGACAAATCAATGCTGTTACAAGTACATCAGGCATTTATACCCCACATATGATCTGAGCAACAGAATTTAAAAAATATATATATAACTAACAAGTGCTGGACATTTCTACTCCTGTCTGCTCAGCATCCCTTTAATAATCCTAATTTAGTCAAATTTAGCCACCACATTAAGATATATTTGTTAAATCAGCCACACATTCTTCACAAGTGTATTCCAGTTCAGCAAATATGATACACTGGTCATCTGATTATTAATATTTCCACTACTCCGTATACCAGTGAAAGGTATGAATATAAATAATGTATTAATAGAAAGCAAACAGTATTGGCATGATATCCTGGCTTGTAAATCGCTTATTGTTTCTTAGCAGTGAGTGAGTGACCTCATCATCTTTGCCAGGCCCATTAGCTTTCTGCACAAACCTCCGGGGACCAGTCCATTAACCCCTTACCTGCTAAGTAAAGCAGCATTAAGTGAAAGGCACCGGCTACAGTGCTGGTGCAATAATTTACCGACTATTGACACAAAGTCCACAGGCTTGTTGGTCTGGACTGGTTTTCTGTGTTGATAGTAGTTTGTTCTATTGGTACATAATGAGTTTTTGGAATTTATTGCCAGACCTCTTACCATTAACCAAACATATTGTTACCATCATGTTGGGCATTTTGGTGCCATTAAATGGGACATTTTTACCACATTTTACTGTTTAAACCCAAACCATAATCTTTCCCCAACCCTAATCAAGTGTTTTTTGTGCCTTAACATAACCATTTTAACCCAAACCATGGGAAGGATTGGTCTATCATTTACAAGCAAAACCATTCCTCCATTTTGAAACAATTTGACTTTGATCACATGATCTTGCTCATGTGTAATAATTCTGTACCAACAATAAATGGACTATTGACACGCAGGAATCCCTATCTATAGCCACTTCCGAAGTGAAATGATCAGAAACAAGAAGCAACCGACAGTTTTTCGAGTGTTTTGAATACAGACACAAATAAATAAATATGTGATGTTAATAACAGCAAAATAGAAAAGTAATGTAGAGTAGAAAAGTAAAAGAAACATGGACTGAAATCATCCAGTGATCAGAGGCGCTAAGATGAAAGTTAGAATACGTTAATGCTGCAAATGTTCAAAGGATTTTCTATGCACAAATTGAATTAAATGTGGAAATATCTGAAGGATCCAACCTCCCCCTTCATGCAGTGTGTACCTGCAGGCAGGTGAAGGAAGGGCTCAGCTCCCAGTGAGGACCAGAGACAGGAGGACGGACATTACAATAGAGCTCTCCCCATACGGCTCTCTGGGTTTGGGTTACACACAAACCATGGTGAAGGAGAGCCACTTCGGCCTCTAATTGGTGGTAATTAACCCCCCGCGGTCATTGTTCCTGCTTCATTGTGTTTTAAGAGGAGAGGTCAGTGAACACAGGAGCCCTCTCTGCACAGACAGGTAGATGAGGAGCACAGATTGAATGACAACAAAATATTCTGATGGGTAAAAGACAGGAGACGCTGTCGTGGGCTTTGTTCAGTTAATTCTTTTTGTCCCGACAAATCAATATCACTGTTGCCGAGTGAAAACCTGGCAATACCAGGGTTGGTGAGTTTTGTGTTTGAACTTCAATTAAGGATAAACACAACAAAAGGTCTATAATTTAGTTATGAATCCTGCACAAAATCCACTGGATAAACTAAAAAATACCTAAAAATAAAGCAGTTCTATTAGTTCCTAGAAACATTGAATAAATACTATAAGAATCTTATTGGCAGAGCATATATCTTTAGGTTAACCTCAAGTTTTTGCTTCATAAGATACATAAAAAACAAATTAAAGAACAAAGAAGCAAACAAACAAAATAGCGTCCAGTAAATTCTGATCATAAGGTAGAAAATTAAACATGACATCCTACATAAATGTGCTCAAAGCAGTGATTTAAAGCAGAACTGGCAAGCCTGATGTCCAGAGAAGGACATATTGGAGCTAATAGGTCTTCACCCAACAAGTAACTCTGGTCTTTAACAAATTTTAAACACATAGCAACAGTCAATTTAAAAAGAACAAAAAATAAGAATGTCCAAATATACAGAACAAACACTCACACCTTAAAATCGGGTGTCTCGATACTTTCTTGCTATCCCAAACCTTAAATCATCCATTTCCAGCATGACTGCTTTCTCATTGCCGGCGGCCCTCTGCACTTCATCTCAAGAGGTCATTAGACCCTGATTCTGAACAATGACCTCCTTTGTACTTTCGCTGTTGGAGAGTGACAAGGACTTGAAGGTTAGTCGACCTGAACTCCTAAGGAGACACGGTCGTGTCCATTAGGGCTCGGTTCTATGACGCCACTGACATTCATGTTGTGCTATTGTTACACGGCTCTCCCCTTGAGAGGTCGACACAGAGTGGGTAATGAGGGGTAATTGGTCCAGGGTCAAGGATGATTAATTCCCTTGGTCAGGTGTCAGAGTTTTTTTTTTTTTTACCTGGCCGGCTGAGTAGACAGGTATGAGAGAGGGGAAGGTGGATGGAATATGAGATGTGGTAGATGAGTGGGTAAGTGGATGTGTATACAGGCGTTCACGCACACACACACACACACACACACACACACACATGCACAGCCAGGATTATTGATTAGAGATGTAAATAAAGCTAAGAGTGGAGCTCACATACAGAAACCATCTCTCTGTTCCGAAAACAAACACACACACACACATTGTACAAGACAGCTATCACATCAGTAAAAATTTCCCGGGATCATATCTTTCCAGAAAAAAAGTTGAAAGGTCACCGTGATCCTCCCCCTCCAACCACTGAAGCCAGATTGAGATTGATAGCTGTCCCCATCCCTCCTACCTCCCCTTCAGCTTGACTGACTAATCTGAATACGTCTCCATCCATCCCTTCATTCTAACCGGGCAATTTTGGACACTGATTATCTTGCAACCTGTGTGTGCACGACAGTAAATGCAGGGGCTGGCTGGTAATTGACCAGGCAAAGACTGAGACGCCTGCAGTGTAATTGAGCGAGGGCTGAGGGGCTCTTGCAGGACTGAAAGGGTCCGAGGATCCTTCATTGCCCATTAGACCTGGCGGGGGGTCTCCTACGCTTGTAGACTCCACCATGAGGCCCACACTGTACCCAGCACTTCAATGCAGGACTGACACCTCTCAGTGGGGACCGAGGAGAGGTACGCACAGAAACAGCTGCTGTGTCCTATAGACTGTGAGCAGGGATATACTGTAGTACCGAGAATACTGAAGTATACAGAGGACGGGGAACATAATTTTGAAACCTAACAACATTTGAATCTCAAGCACATCCTTATCGACTCTGAAACTCCTGCGGCAGATGACCTGAACTCTGTAATGTCAAAGAAAAGCCTTCATTTGTTTGAGGAATTAAGGAGGTGGACAGTGTATCTTAAGAACTTTCCACAACATGGCTAAAGACCTTTTTCAAAACAGACATTTTGACTTGTCATAGCGGGGAAAGCAGAGGTGAAACTGATAATATTAACGATGACTTTTCCATTCAATTATCTAAAAAGCCATACTGGTGAACCATCATGTACTGTACCAGGGTCATGAATCTGGAGAAACGAAATGGAATTCAGCCATCATTTATGTTATTGATTGCACCTGTGCTTTTCTGACTTTTTGACATGTCAAATGTTATCAGAAATTAAAGGAATAGTTCAACATCTTGTGATATATGCTCTCGCTATCTTGCAGAAAGTTAGTTTACAGGATCAGTGCCACTATCACGCCTCACATACAGTAAATATGAAGCTAGGTACGAGAGTTGATTGGCGTAGCTTAGCATAAAGACTTGGAACAGGGGGAAACAACTAGCCTGTTCGAACTTAAAAAAACTCAGCTAGCAGCACCTTTAAAGCTCACTGATTTATATGTTATATCTCATTTGTTTAGTCTGTACAAAAACCAAGGTGTAAAACCTACAAGTTGTGGTTGTACGGGGGGGGTTTATGAACTATTTCTTGGCCGGGTGCAGTGACTTCTTCGAGTCTTGGCATCACTGCGACGGAGCAGAGACTTTAGATGACTGATAGCTGGATGATTTTGCCTTTGGATTAAGCCAGGCAAGCTGTTTCCTCCTGCTACCAATCCAGGCTGATTGACTTCTGGACATTGCTTCATATTTAGCATTCAGTTATGAGAGTGTCATTGATCCTTTCATTTAACTCTCGGCTGGAAAGCAAATAAACCTATTTCTCAAAATGTTGAACTATTC
This sequence comes from Thunnus albacares, assembly GCF_914725855.1. NCBI lineage: Eukaryota > Metazoa > Chordata > Actinopteri > Scombriformes > Scombridae > Thunnus > Thunnus albacares. The sequence continues at coordinate 14,416,810 of NC_058123.1, read as the reverse complement.
CTTCAACAATACTTAACATTTTTCCAAATGTAAGGATAACTCTTCAGATTAGCTCCTTTTTTCATGTTTATGGATTCCATATTTGTGGCGTCTTTGTGTATTTGCCTTAATAATTACAGTCATAATAAAACGTTTGCTGTTGGAGACCATTTCAGTTGTTCAAATTTGTGGCTCAGTTCAATTTAATGCTTGAGTTTGTACATCTTCTGGTGTAATTATCCTTCAGTGTTTGTCCATCCCTGCTGGACTCTGTCTCTGTATTTTGACTGTGCCTGGAATGTGTTGTTATCATTCTGAGGCTGTTTTCCAAACCACATAGAATCATTTTCTATGTGGTTTGTGGTTTCTCATGTTTATCAGTTTTTGTGACTGATAAACATGCAAGATAGTATCTGAGCTCTTTGGAATTTTTGTTTGTTGCCTCATCGACGGCTGCTTTAAACGATACAAGTACTGACTGTTAAAACTCTTTTAAAGCTGACACACTTCCTTACTCATCATACAATATTCCCTACTCATCTTTGTTAGTTAGATTTGTGATTTAGGTCATTTCAATTTAAAATCCATTTTAATATGGCCATATCCTCTGTGTTAAAGATAATTTTCTTGCTTGATGTTAATATATATATAAAAACCCATAGCGTTAATCTTTATCAACAATATTCAACAATATCTGAGACTGTTAAATCAGAGCATCATGTTTATCTGTACAAATAATTTACATATTCAAAAAAAAAAGGTAATAATAAATGACAATATTCTGTCTTTGTCTTTAAAATGCTTCATCCCCTCTCCTCTGCTCTAAGGCTGGAGACCCCATGCAGAGCAGGAAAATATACATATGTGGCCAATTGGTTTTCCTTCCATCTGACTTGTGCCATTTGAGCTCAGAAATGGCCTCATTACTTCTCCTCCAGCGGCTATCAGCGAGCTGCCGCGTCGACTTTCGCCTGTGCCAAACTCCTGCAATGCTCCCGCTTCATCTGCATATTGTAAATATGATACAGTATCCTTGCTACCCTGAAATCTTCACGGGGCAGTGACTGCATGGCCCCAAGAGTTAAACAGGCAGGCATTAATAAATAGGCTGTCTGCCAAAGACATGAACTATTAATCACTAACACAGTCATACTGACAGGGGCTGATATGTGTCACCACAGTGTTTGCATGCAAACTGATGAGAAATCATTCTTTTCTGAGATGAATTAAGAGGCGGAGAAGAGAATAAAGAATTCACTGATTTTTTATTTCTGAAACAAAAAATTCCTTGTTTTAGTGTTAGTATTTAAAGTACTGAATCATTGATGCCAAGAATGGCAAAAAAATACATATTCTTGAAATACTACACAATCTATGTTAGGATTATCTGTACACTTGAATTAAAATTATTTTCCTGTTATGATGTAACATTTTTCTTCCTCCACTCTTCACCGGTGAACAAAGCTTGTTAGTATTTTAGGTATCCAAATGCTGTCATAACTAACTGCAGACAGTAAGGTAAAATCTAAACAATGGAGGCGCAAAGTCTAAATCTACTACTGCTTAAGGCAAAGGAGAGTGAGAGAGAGGAAGATGGTTCACAGGACTGTAAAAGTTTACTGCTTGGTGCCGGAGAGACCCTGCAGACGGTGATGCTCCCTTAGCCTGTGGAGGAGAACACAAAGGAGAAGAAGAAGAATTAGATGGGAGTTTAAAGTGTAGGTAATACTGAAAATGCTAAGCAATATGTTGAACAATCTTAACTAAATGTCTTATGTATTCCAGCTCAGGATTTTTAAGGTTGTTTGGGGTTATTATTAGGGTCAAAGGGGTGCTAACCTGACGGCGTTAATCTTGATGAATCCGGAGGCATCGCATGGGTCGTAGTCTCCTTGGACGTCCATGCTTGAGTGAAAAAAGAAAAGAGAGAGGCAAGAGGTCAACAGAGACCGATTTTCAAATTTTGTTTGTTGTTGGAGGAAAACAGCACAGGAGGAACAGAGAACCGAGGGAGAAAAGTTACAGGAATTTTCTGGTATACTTGAAATGTTTGGTATCAGTGCGGTAAACACAAGAGACGTGGAGCCCCATCAACTACTGGGATAACTGGATCATTGATAATCTGCTCTTTGAAAATAATGTTCCGATCGATATTTCTGTGAATGCTCTTCTTAAGCATTGTTTGTCCTGAATAACGGAGAATCAATAACGGAGAATGAAAACGCGCCCATGTACACAAGCACACAAAAGATGCACGTAACCCATTTTAAAACAATCCCATCATATCAACTCTGAGCTAAGTGGAGAGATTACTTTGTAATCCGCTTTTTCAATTTATCCACTATCTCTAAACAAAAAAAAAAAAAAGTAGTAAATCTCTAACTTGTGCCGTTGCGTGTTCTCTGTTGTTTAGGCTCCTTGTTGTATAGTCATCTCTTCTTAGTGTGTGCGAGTGTCTCACAAAGAGTGCTGTGTAATTACAGCAGTTTCTACCTGCAGTGCTTAATACACTCCCTCACCGAGTCCTCTCCTCCCTTCGACACCCCCAACTCCCAATGTACAGCTTGCATTCATTCTTCAAAAGCACTTAGCAAAAGAGGAAATTGTCAACAAATGATAGGATAAACACTATAAAAAGAAAAGACAGACAACTAAATCATCAACTCTCAATACAAGGCTCCCTACCCGGCACCTGAACACCATTATGAGTGAGTGGCTTCAAAGAATATGGCACTCTCCTCTCTCTCTCTCTGTGTGTGTGTGTGTGTGTGTGTGTGTGTGTGTAAGCATGTGATATTTTGTGTATTCTTCTAAGAAACCCTGCAGTCTAATTGAGAGCAGAGCCAGCGGACAGCAAGGAGGGTGACATTTCTGTCTCAGATGGGTGCAGTGACAGGCTGTATTACCACTGTGTTAATGACGCCGTTTACTGTTGCCCGTGGAGAGCCAACAGGATGTCAGCGGGGGGGGTTTCATGCTTAATCTGGTCTGTGTGTGTGTGTGTGTGTGATTGTGGCGGGTCGTCATGTAGTGGCAAATGAGTGTGTGTGAGACTGCTGCCTCCAGGTGTATCGCTGTCAGGTATATCATGTGTATGCATATAATGGAATAGTTGAAGTTATCCCGGTAACCCTTATTAATCCATCAAAGATTAAAAAACAACAGTGGATTATTCCACTTATACCATGAACACTTACCATTTGTTAAATATACTGTAACTATACTACGTAACTATAACTGTATATATTTTGTGACGATACAACTGATTCTAGAGCCAGACTTGTGTTGGGAAGTATATTGATTATATTAGCAATATGCTGAACACAGTTTACAGTACCTGTCCATTACTCACATAAACAATATTATTAATCTAACACAGACTTGTAAGATCCATTTTTATGCAGATGATACAATGCATGCACACGTCTCTTGATTAATTAAAGTTTAATATATCTACTGTTCTTATTTATTAAAAACATAATTTCAAATTAAATTTTCTGTTAAAAAATGTGCTGATATTGAACAAGTTATTCTAGTTATAGAGCAGTTTTCAAGATGCTCAAAGACACTACATTACAAATAAAATCTTAAATTAAAATACAAGCACAGAGCAGTGCAGGAAATTAAAAACATTAAAATGAGATTTTAAGTGGTATTGATTAACAGCATGATCAAATCAGATCAGTCACAGATGTGTTTGTTTTATTTACATTTACTGTCATCTTTGATATCAAAATTAGTTCAAATGTAAAGTATCCTGCCAGAAATCTTTATCAAAACTCTTTTATTTAAAAAAAAAACAACAACTAGTTTTCCTTAAAAAAAGATGGTGTGTAATATATTATTACTGAATCACAACTCAGTATTCTCCAGAGGCATGTGATAAAGCTGTGTGTCACCGTGGCTGACTGCGTTTGAGACGGATTTGTGATGGTTTTTGTTTGGGCTGTTTGTAATGAGCTCCTTTATGGGGGAACCTCTGGGCCCATCTGTCAGTGGCCCCGAGGACTTTGTGATGCTGCAACACAACACCTCTGTCACGCCGATGTGTCGTCTCAGCTAAGAAATGCGTCTCAACGAGGCGACGTGTTGAAACGGGAACATGAGCCTTCATCAGTGAGAGTTTCTTAGCAACCGGCTGCGATACGACTTTATTGTCAGCTTACACCGAAATTCATTTCCTTCCTTCGGCACCTCCGTTTAAGAGGTTGACGCAAAGATGAAACGGTTACACGTACTACACTTTTCATAGACGTACAAAAATCATCAAACGGTCATGACAATCACACACACATCACATCATATACTCTGGATTGAGATCTCAGTTAGTAGCACACTGATCTTGGTTAAGCAACAGGACAGACTGATGTTTAAAAGAATTCTTCAGCCTGTTGCGTTTAAATCGAGGAACTCTAAATATCCTATTAGAGGGCAGACGTTGGTATTCTCCGTTTAAAACGTGCGAGGAGTCAGAAGGGATACTGTTAGCAAGTCTGAGCATGCTCTTCTTGTGAGCTACTTGAAAAGGAGTGTGCCACAGATAAACTAGATGAATTACGACTCATCGATCTTTCATTCAGAGCGACTCAGAAGGTGGTTAACAAATGTTTTACTGAAAACGGAACACGACACAAAACCTGAGCGAAAGTAACAAGCTAATACAGCATGGGTTAAAAGATTTGAGTGAAGTCGTGGTCAGAGTACAGTATAATCTCTCTTTCTCTCTCACACAGGACAAAATATCCACTCAGCGTATTGATTTTTTTTTTTTTTCCTGGCTTTTCGCTTGCCGAACCAGTCTAAGTAACTGAATGGCTGACTGTGTGAGGCATGTTTCCTTGTGTCCCTCTCTCTGACCTGCTTAACTAGCATGACACCCTGGCTTTCCTCTTAAAAGCCCACCGAAATCACCTCTCTCCTCTGGCTGAAAACGCCATTAGCTCTCTGACTCTAGGGTACAACTGGAGTGTGTGTGTGACTGAAGTGGAGATGGAGAGGCATATGGAGGGGTTTTTACTTTGGTCAGTGTTGAGCCTGCCCAGAGGGCATCAGGGGTCAGTCTCCTGAACAAACCCACTGTTACCACAGCTAAGAGGCCACGGGGGTGCGGTGGTGGTGGTGGTGGGGTTGGGGGGGCGGGGGTCGGGGGCTGCCCTGCAGGAACTGAGCTTGACACTGCTCTGATGTCTTTGTGAGGCGGGGTCGGTTTAGTATGTTGATGTGGGGGTCATAAGAGAACTTGGGGCGAGTTGACCTAACAACAGGCTGACTGGTGAACATGTGGAATAGCTGCACTGTGCCCAAAAGCAGCCAAACGCAGCTGTCAAGTAAGAACAAGCACACGCTTTGATGCAGTGACAACATGCCTACTTCTGTTTTACATGCACGAACACACACACACACACACACACACACACACACATACACACACACACTTTGATTCTGTTCTCTGCTTACCTGACCAACTCTTTGTTGTACAGGGACTTGGGTGACTCTCTTCCCAGGATGTAGACCTGACCCTTGAAGACAGACAGCTGTACTTTGCCCTCAACATGCTGCTGGGACTTGGATATGCAGTGTTGCACAAATTCACACTCCGGACTGAACCAGAAACCTGAGGTGAGAAAAGTAAACAGGAACATATTACATGTAGCAGAAAGTAGGGCTGCTAAGGTTTGTTTAAAGTCCCATTTCATAGAAAAAAAAAAGTGGAAGATGCTTTTCAGATGCATGCATGACTTGTGAATGTACTTGTTTTCAAGGTTTGCTTAAAATAAGATTTTAGGTTCTGCTATATTTGGTTATCTAACTGATGACACATGACTAATGGAAAAAGTGTGTTTTGTTGATATTTGTGTGTATATACAGTATATTTACATCTATTATCATAAAAGTTATTAATTGGACAAGGCAAAAAACAATATAGGATTAGCGAGAGAAGAAAAAGAGGATACTTCTCTGCAAATATATCATTTCCAGCAGGGTCTACAGGGGTCTTTGTGATGCCCACGGTTCTCCCTTTTCATAACCTAAAACTCGTTTTTATGTTTTGGTCTCATTTATGCTCCAGGTGAAACTAGTGCACCCTTTTTCTCGTCTCCCATTATGCTGACCTGGCCCCTCGGTGTCTGGGACAGATGGACGAGGGTTGTGTTTGTATATGTTCAGAGGTCAGGCACGCCCCACTCAGCAGGGGTCCTCCTCTCATCAGCGGCTGACCTCCACCTCATCGTCTGGCCATGTTCAAAGACAAAAATCCTTCCCTGCTTTCATCGCTTCTGAATTGGCATGAGGCGTCGGACATGACAATCACACACAGGCCTCGGCCTGTTTTAGAGTCCGCTAGATTTTATTCTGTTTTCATGTTAGTCCTGTCTACGCGACACTGCGAGTGTCTCCATATATTGGTTCCTTTGGGACAGCTCAGTTATTATTTTCATTATTGATTAATCAACTGATTATATATGATGGTTTATTTAATTTCAACAATAATGACAAATATCTTTCACATATAACCAGATGCAAAAGTGATGTTTTGAAATTGCATATTTTAATGCAAAATTGAGAATGATATGGAAATGGGAAAACTGCCAAAAAAAAACCAATCAATAAATAAGTAAATAAATTATCTGCACGTTAGATGTTACAAATGTTTGGTGCTTTTACTTGATAAATGACATAAACCATTCCTTCGCTCTCAAACTTTACATTGATGAATTTTCTTTTAACCGACTTTGCAATTAATTGACCACTAATACGAATGTGGCTGTTGTTTCCTTTCCGTTTGCTTGCTGCATTGGTAATGCACTACTTCTAATTGCTGCACCTCCTCTCATGAATAAAATTGGGTAAATATTCCAGTATTAATGCAAAACATATGCAGGACAGGTGGACTGTTAACATAAGCCAAACTGCCAGCCGTCTGCTATCTATCTGCAGAGTTATTAATGATTTAAACCCACAATGGGTTTAATCTCTGCCCTGCTTCTAAAGGTAACACCTTTATCTGTGTGTGTGTGTGTGTGTGTGCGTGCGTGTGTGTTTGCTTCCTGTCTCTGGAGGGTATAACTGAAGTGGCCTAGTAGTCAGTCTCTAATGGCACTGATCCTATTATGTGGATGAAGGTGCAGGGGACTGGAGACCGAGCAGAAGGGAGGATTAAGACACCTGAGCCAAGAAAAGCTCACACACACACACACACACACATACACACACACATGCAAACATACTGAACATATATATAGAGACGTACTTACGCATGAAGCGTGTTCACTTCTGTCCTTTAGAAACATTATTTGTCAGCATGTGAAAACTGAGGTTGTAATGTGTAATGCCATTAATCCCTTTTCTGAGTAGCTTAACCTGTCCTGACTGAAAAATATCATGACTAAGCAATATACCTAGAAATTACAGGGAGTGAAAGACATTATATAACAGAATAAGTGGAAGAATCTAATAAAGATTATGTATTTGAGTGACTTACCATTGTAGACGAGCTCAGAGAACTTGATACCCAGCGCCTGTTTGATCCGCCTGACCTCTTTGTCCATGGTAAAGGTCTCAATGTCTAAATGGGCCTTCCTCAGGATTGTGCCTGCTGGGGTTTCATAGATCCCTGACAAAAACAAGAAAGAAAAATCAACAAAATTAATTAATGTTTGCCCAACGCACAACACTATCTTTTAGGTGACCATAATCCATATTTTAAGCATGAAAGACGAGGTATTATAAAACAGGCGTTAACAGATCAGATGCATGTACATTTACCAGGCTGTGTGGTGTTGTCTATCTCAAATATTCAACACAATATTGTGTCATTTTCATGTTTTCATATCTACAACCTTAGTTTGCCAAACTTTAAAAATAATGGGGTAGTATGAATAATTTTCCTCCGACATATTCCTTAATTTGACCACAACCAGAGGCACTGTCATCATCATTATCATCATCATGAATGGCCATTCATAGGAGCATAAACTACAAGCCCTGTTCATCTGAACTAACTGCAAGCAAACAGCTCTATTAGCCATCAGCCGTCTGACAGACAGGCCTTCACGGTGCTCACAAAACATGGATGAGCCTGTCCTGGGTAAATGACAGGGTAGGGGGCCCCTGCCAGCCTGGAGCCTGGACCAGGGCTCTGCCTACCCTGCAATTTACCCCCTCTGGACAGGGAGGGAGGGGTGAGGAGAGAAAAGATGAGGTAGATGACAGGAGAAATGAAGCTGTCACTCAGATGTCAGCTAAAAACAAAGGGAGGGCAGGGAAAATGCTACAAGACAGACTTGACAACAGAAATAGGAGCTTTATCAACAGCATTTATGTTTGTCAGAGCTGAAATTTAGAAAACCTGTGACTGCTATTTTTCCATCCAATACATGGTTCTTATCATCATCATCATCATCATCATCCTTGAATTTGAATGATGCACTTTTTTTTATTTTTATTCAAGCTATGCTGCAGAGCTGCCAAACAGATACTCCTCTACAGCCAACATCAGGCTGCCAAATTTCACAATTTGTGTGGTGTTCCCCTGACTCCAAAAAACTCTTTTCTGAGATTTAACAGATGAATGCTATTTAATCTCTTCCAATCTGGCGAGCAGCAGAGCTCAAATCTCTACGACCCCAAATACTCCAGCACCGGTCCTGATCTGAAAATGGAGGAGCACTTACTTCGCGCTGGCGGCCAAAAACAGAGCTTAGCGATGCTGCTAATTGTCTAAAGCCTCAAAAGGTTGCCACCTGAGCTAGAACGGCTTGTGGCTTTTTGATGATCCAGGGCCACAGAGGGGCACGTAGGGACATTTCTGCTGGCTCTATCAGATAAATAAGTTAAAACTGCCCTCAGACACAACTTGGCTTAAGTACTCCAAAAGAGAGGTAGCTTAACAGAGAGGAGAAAACAATGAAAGGCTATCTAGGTAAGCTCTAACAGTGGCTGTTTAGTTAAGCTTAGAGAGACAACACCCCCAGTGGTTTTAATCTTTTATACGGTGACTGCAGGTATGCTAACCATGCTGCAGGCCTGCAGGGGTTCAGCACAGGAGTTAATTCTTCATGAGCTGATCCCCTCTGACCCTGTGGGTGAAATGTTAGTCCGGCATAAACAGGCAATAGATGTAAATAAATACGGATAAATACCTAAAGATGGATAGAAAATCACTCTTAGTATATTTCAATATGAAAAAGTTTGCTGTTTAATTGAGGGACATTTGTGTATGAATAATTTAAATAAACGGAAACTGTTAAAAAATAAACGTATATATGTTTAAAATATTTTTGGAGCTTTTGACAGCTAATTTTTTTTAGTGCTTGGAGTTTGACAGCAGCAGAGACTGGACATGAGACAGCCGCCTGTTCATCCTCAAAGAAGATACAACAATTTCCAACAGCTTTTGATAGGTGCACCTCAGCGGTACACAGGTCAGAGGTCTGACAGCACTGTGACAGGCGGGAAATGTTAGTTGGGCGCACAAGATGTTGAATGTTTTGTAGCACAGTGACAACATTCTCCACAAACCATTTCAATCCCCACCCCGACCCCACACAAATAAATATGACCCAACACAAATAGGTATGACATGTCCCCATTCAATCCCTCCCATCATCTATTGTGCTAACACAACAGCCATTCTGGAGGAGACTACCATGTACACTCGATTGGTAGTTATTCAACCACTTTGACACCTTGTGCTCCACCTCTTCCTATTGCTTCAGTGGAGGAAAAAGCTTTGATCTTTTGTTCAGCCGTGGGGAGAGAAAAGTGGGCTTCCCATTTTCCAATTTCTACCTGCCAAGTTGCGCCACAGCAACAGTCTGTTGGCCAGTCAATTTGCCAATCATAGCACATAGTGTAGCGGGGGGAAAAGGAGTGAGTGTGTGTGTGTGTGTGTGTGTGTGCATCATACAAGACCAGGACAGCTCACTGCCCTTGTATATTTGCTGTGGTAACATGTAGAAACCAGACCAAGGAGCATCTGAAGATGCCTGTTGCTACCAAAGACAAAGTAACACAAACCTCTGCAGACTGCATGTGCACATATGTGATGGATGATATATATATATGTGTGTGTGTATCCAGTGAAGCGTGTGCGCTGTTATCTTGTTCACAATGTATGTGTTTTCTGTGCATGTGTGACTTCAGTGTCTATGATTCCAGGTGAACCAGAGGAAAACATTTCCTTTGGAGGAGAATGTGTTTGCCATTCAGCCCACTTTTATGGCAGCGGAATAGCGAGCGTGACACTTAAAGCACTCACGTAAAATAACTGCAAATTGCATGAAAGCCCTAGATACTGAAAGGAAGGCTTTTGAATGGATGAAAAAATTAAAATAAGAGACATATTTTAGAGTAAGTGCAAATATGTCCATCTAGCTGCATTTATAGTGCATATCATTGATTGTGTAAATGAGGAAACTTGTCAGACTAATTTGACACAAATTTGAAGAAATGTCATAACCAAGACAGACGATTAGAAATACAATTTTTAATTCCTTACCTCTGGACTTCATGCCGATGAAACGGTTCTCCACGATGTCGATGCGGCCCACTCCGTGCTTTCCTCTAAGAGAATGACAGAGAGAGCCAGACATCTTCTGGTTAATACACACACACACACACTTGTACATTCATTTCTAATTCATTTGAATTCATTTCTCCTCATTTCAACATTCCTAATCCCAAAAGTTTCAAATTCAATTAAGTCAAACCTAACATATATCCATTTGGTTATGTATCAGTTTCTTCTTTTAAACTGACTGTGTTATCAATTATTTTGTTTTATTTTATATTCCTCTTTTAACTTTTGTTTTTAATAACTGTTCATGTATAGATTTTGTCCAATGTATATTTGTGTGTACTAACAGACCCCTGGAAAACTAGCACTCATGTCAGTGGAAGCTAACGGGGATCCTCTTATCAATAAACAATAAAACTGTCAGCATAAATTGGTGAAGTCATTATCAAGCATCAGCACAACCTGTGGCATCTACTACATCCAGTCCGTCTCCGTTATTACTCTCTTACATCCTCTCATCTTATCTATTATTCATATACTGAAGCTTAACAACAATTTTTAAAACATAGTGGTAGAGAAAACACATGTTTCCTTTGGCATCAGTTGACTCAACTAGAACTTTACATTTATTCGGACAGTTGGAAAGCAAAGAGGGAGACGGAGCGGAGGAGACACAGGAGGGAGAACTCTGGTGGGATTCGATCCCAGGCCGACAGGGACAGGTGAACATTATTCCAGAGGTGATGAACTTAACCACTCCTCAACCTCTGGGAACACTATTCTTATTGAAAAGACTTTTCTTACATCTGATATCAAACAAACCGTACACATACCCTAAAATGTCTTTTCAAGAAATGTTTTATAGATATTAGAATAAGCCTCAGCTCAATGCTTACCCGATCTCATTGAGGTATGTGAAGAGCTCCAGTGGTGTGTCCTTGGTTTTGTTTTCCTTCATATTGATGACCTTGATAGGCACTCCTGAAGGGAAAAATGTTGATTTATTAACTGATATTGCACTGAGATACACTGAGCATAAAAAAAAACATTACTAATCTCTAAATGTTTGATTTATTCGACTTATAATGTACTCAAATCCTCTGGTAATGTCAAATAACGTTACAATCAGATTAAAGCAAAACAAATGTCTCCATCTACAACGCATTTTCATTTGAGGTTCAAATGCGTAATGTTTTCTATGTAGTATGATAAAGTTTTATTTTTCCTGAATGGACTCAAAGTAAATTTAACTTATCACTGATTTTTTTGATACAGGAAATGACACCTGCAGCAAAGCAGATGGTTGTTAAATTTGACCCTTTATAATACTGCACATTTACTCTAACTTACTATAATAAAATGTATATTTCTTGTATAGCTGTCTTGCATTATTCAAAGTATGACATATTTCACTTTACTGGTACCCGGGATAAAGCTATTCAAAAACATGCATCTATAACTGGATAAAAAATATGAAAGCAGTGAACATTTTCTACAAGAAATATACACATGAAGTATTCAATACACCACTGGATAAAGATGGTGGCAGTCAAATTGATACCTTGCAGCTGGCTTATGCTTCTGTTATGAGAATAAACAGAATAATTTGACTGTAACAGTTATTATTTTGCTCTCATTGAGTTCCCTCACCATAAATCATCTTTTATGTTGTTGTTTCTGGTTTTTGATGTCCTTTGTTGCCAAAGAAATGAACAGATTTTTTTTTTTTTTTAGAAAACAAAGAAGCATTTGTATGAATCTTTGTATTATAACACCCACTAGCAGAACAACTGCAGGCAAAATGTGCCTCAATGCAAAAGTAATGACATGCAATTCAGGCATGAATGCAACACAGTCTGATATTACTTGCCGGACTGGTCTTTACTCTTTGAAAAAGGTAAGACAAGAACACAAGTGATTTTCACAGGAGATCAGAGAAGCAATCAGCACTAAGCTCACAAAGAACAATTACTTTAAAAATATTAACCTTTACTTAGCCTAGTTAATTTTGAGAATCGTCTTTTCAAAAACAAATGGAAAAATGAATTTCAACTGACTAAACTGTCAAAAAAAAAAAACAGCAAAGAGTTGATAAAATCTGCTGACAATCACTCATTATCTCAGTCACTGATATCAATAGTCGCCAGCTAAAAGTGAAAACCATTACAAAAGGTGGTGTGAGAAGGGCTAATAAATTCAAAGGCCCTGCTCATTTGAAAGCTGTGAAATCGTGGGCAGGCCTTTACCTAATTCAATTACACACGCAGCTTTGTTACCCATACTCTCTTTTAGCGCTGAGATTTTTTTTTTTTTTTGCGCCACTGAGCGTTTGTGTGTTCATGCGCATGTGCAGGAGACAAAACCACTTGCAGATTCATCACCAAAACTTCCTATCGCCACATCTCTAACACACAAACACAAACACACACACACACACACACACACACACACACACACACACACAGAGCTTTTCTTAAAAAGACGAAAAAAAAAAAAAAGACACCCACGTTCACTTTACACACTTCCTCTCTAAAGCCACTTAAACCAAGTACACATCAATCACTGTCATGGACCTGCTTATTCGTGGCCTTCAATGAGCAACATGGGCCAAAGGTGGAGGCGAGGGAAACAAACAGAGACATGGGTGAAAAGGAGTGTGTGTGTGTGTGTGTGTGTGTGCGCACATGTGTTTAGAAGGAAATATAACAGTTTGAGGGGAAATGAGAAAAAAAAAAAAAAAAAAAAAGCGCTGATATTCACTCTCTCCATCTATCCAGCATTCAGCACAACTCATACGGCATACTTGTAGTTGCCAGTCAAATTGCTTTGAAGAGAAGAGCAGCACTTCTGGTCGCCTTTCAGCCGGCGTTTACAAAGCCCTGATAGGAGTGACACATGAAGGACTTGACAAATTTTTTTAGACAAGGGCTTTGTTTGATGGGCCATTCTCATATCGCGGGAATCTCGGTGGCTCCCATGGAAGAAGAAAAAAGTACCTCAAAGTGCAGGAGAGGGCAGTATGGATGGTGCATTATTAAAACTGCACCCCTCCCAGATACCTAATAATTAGATTAAACTTCAAATAAATTAAGTGAGTGTCTGAACGTGGGAGTCTAGGGGCTGGCCTTTCGTCCCCGTGCTCTCTTTTTCTCACTCTCTCCATCATGCGGGTTCTATCATTCACTGAGGGGTCTTTTTCTCCCCCATGATCCTTTTCTTCAGTTTTTTCGCTGCCTAACAGTGCAGACAATGGGAGCGCAGACACAGTTGTAGGAAAAATTACTGCTTTACATTTTTCCTCTCTGTCTCTTTTTCCTCTCCACTTCTTTGGCATGAAAGGAGGGAGGGATGATTTCTTTTTCTTAAAAAAAAGTGTTTGACGGGGGAAAAGGTTCCTGTCGTTAAATATTCTTTTTTAATCAGTGAGAAAACTTTGGTGAGAAAAGGCAGGGATGAAAAGGTGGGAGGGGGAATGAAATGAAACATTCTTGTGCTGATCTTGTGCTCAGAGGGAGGAGTAGGCTCGGGCCTTTGTGTGGACAACTAAAACAGCTTTTGTCATAGGGTGCTCAATAAAGGCACAGAGAATATGTGTGAAAACGGAGCGCAGGACCGCAAAGAACCCGCGAAACCAGACTAGGCTTTACTACTGCATCACTGTTTTACAAAAGCATCTCTCATCTCCAGCTGAACTGACACCAACCTACTTGTTTTATAGTTAAACATTTGCTTTAGGGAACTGGTAAAGTGAACACCATTTCAAATGCAGATACATGTTGACTACTGAATGGCGCTTTAATCTGAATATTAAAAAAAATATATTTTTGCCGGCCTGATTGCAAATATTCCAATAACATTCTGAAATTCCCTTAAATCACATTTATAGCTCATAAAGCTGTCTGTTGGGTCTATGTGATAAGAGAAGCTAGTGTCTCTCAGCCGATTGATGTTAGCGCTCTTCAGCCTCCACTGGTGACCAGGGATGATGGGACATCTGTGACATTTGCCCCAGGCTTGGATGGTTCTTGCCATTTTCTCTTTGCACAAACATGTGACACTTTCCACTATTCAGCCCGGCCTTGTGGCAATATACCTAATGAGCGTTTCTCTGGCCCCTCAGGGCTCTGTGTATTAGCTGGACTTAATGCTTCCGGCCTGTGTGTGCCCCGGGGCCAAACATGGCAGCTTTGGACCAAGTAATGCAGTGAGGGGTTAAGGATAAGTCTGGGTGGTCAGGAATGGTGATAAAGTGCAGCTGGGTCAGCGTGAGAGCTGTAGCCCTGCGGCAATAACCACAAATGTTAAGTAACACCAAGAGTAGTGGACTGGACTGGACACTGAGTGTCATCAACCCTAACAGATGCATTATAGAAGTTTAGAACTGACACGCAACAAATAAGGCAGGTAATGCTCTAGCGTACACTTAATTTTGACATAAATTTTGCATTTCCGATCAGGGAAATAATAATAAAATTTCGTTGTTCAGTTTGACTGCACGGAGAACAGTACTTTCTTCAGTCTACATCAGAAATTACTGTATGTTTTAGTTGTGTAGCGACAGACTGACAGAGGAATCAACAGGTGACACATGTTGCAAGCACACAAACCGTTTTTGAACTCGATCTCCAGTTCATCGGGGGTAGTGGGAGAATCTTCTGGGTTCTTGGTCATCTGGTACAGGTCAACGGGAGCGTGGCTCTGAAAAACACACACACAAAAAAAGAAAAAATACACTCAGTCTCTCTATTTCACACACTTCATTCCCCTTGATGAATAACCAGGACCTTTTGAGACCTCATCAAAGCGGATGTGGAGACTTTTGTGTGAGGTGATAACGGACAACTTGAGACACGGCAGGTAGAAGAAAAGAGAGGATGATGCGTGAAAAAAGGAGAAACCTGAAAACACCTTCAGGAGTGGAGCGAAGACAAAAAAAAAAAAAAAAAAAAAAAATCAATGTTCCATTTTTCTCCTCTATTTGGTTTCATTTTCCCCGCGTGGCCCTTCGCCACAGGGGAAGGCGGGGAAAAGTGGGATGCAGCGAGAACGAGAGAGAGGGAAAGGGCAAAAGAAAGAAATTACTCACATCTGCAAGAACAGCAAACACTTGACAAGTCAAAACACACCTGATACTAAGACAGAAGCTATTTGAGCAGCGGTAAGTCCTCCATACTATTCTGCCGGTCTGTAAAAATCTCTGATCTACTGTTTCTATCAGGTGTCTTCCCTTCCTGTCTTCACTTCCTCTCATCTTCCAGTGTTGATTCTCTCATATTTCTTCTATTTTATGTTCAAATTAAAGAATTTCACTAAACGGGCATCACACGACAAAGCGTTCAAGTCCACACCCTAAATCCACTAAACTTGTTCTGGTTGACAGACGTTTGTTTGCTTTCCCAGTTGGTGGGAGCGATTTCAATAAGTCACGTTTGGGACCTAAAAAGAGCATGGCGGTCTGACGTGTCCGCCCAGCAATGTGCCCCTCCAACAATTACACGGCATTAGGACAAGACGATGGCCAATGTGTCCTGAGCTGAGGCAAATTGCAGGGGGACTATGCAAAATAACTACTGGGTGCATTTAAATGGAAAGCTTTACCAGACACTGAATCATCATACAATAACTAATCGGCATCCGCTCGCCGCCTGTCAGCGAGGAGAAAACGAGCAGCGCAATCACTTTCCTTCCTTTTAACTAAACACCAAAATTGACCGGGGAAGGCGCCCGTCGTCTCCCTCTCCTTTATTTTCTGCCTCAGCGCCCTGAAAGATGCCAAATGAGAGCGAACAGGAGAGGAGCAAAATGACTACCCTAAAAAGCCTTTTGATGCATACTGTTTGAGGGGGGAAAAAGATGAACTGAATTTTAAATACCGGAGAATGAGAAAGACACTGTTTCCTGTGGTGTTGTATGCTGGTTTTAAACCAACGGTTGTCATTTCCAACCTTCAGATGAAATACAGTATTGCAGATAGAAGCATTAGCTATAGTAGTATTAGCTGAATGCAGGTTTTGAACTACTATTAAACAGTTTTTATATATCATTTCTTATAGTTTTTAACATGTTATGCATTAATTAAATTAGCAGCCTCATATTTAGTCTTTCTGGCAAAACAGATACAAATAATAATTTCCATTCATAGCTTAGAGGAAAAGCCTCATAAGAGCAATTTCCATCTGATCAATTTATGTAATTTTATACAAACTCATGTCTTTGGCTGAGTAATATTTGAAAACTCATGCACACTACAAAGATAGAGCTCAAACTCAAAGAGAGAAAAAAAAGGGAAAAGTAAGGGAATAGGCTTGTTTCCAGTGTGCGAGAGATCAATGCATTTCAATTCAAACCCCCTGCAGGTGGACCTGTCCCAAAGCCATGGCCCTGAAAGAGAGGAAAAGGTAGAGATAGAGAAGGCGGGGGGGCGGTGGGTATTGGTGGGAAATGGGGCGTGAAGCGCACCATCATGTAGCACAGAGCAGCTCCTTTGGCAGTCTTTGCTTCTGCCATATTGTTGTGCTAAACGTGGCCCATACAGCAAAGAAGAAGGCTGACGCATGAACTTAAAGCAAGTAAATTTCTATCTTTCCACATATTAGTTGCCTCATTGGTTTTCAATCGAAGCCAACGGGGCCAAAAGAGAGGGAGAGGTGGCAGGAGGGAGAAGGGGGGTGGGGGGGGGGAGAAAGGAAAAGGAGAGCTGAGAAGGAGATAGGAGAGGATGGTAAAAACATCTTTGGCGCAATGGATCGGAAATGACGCTTAAATCACCACGTTTCAAGTCTGTCCTTCTCTTTAAAATGCAAACGTGGCAAATTGAGACACGAATAAAACAATACGCACGTGATGTGCTGCAGAGATATTTATATTCTTAACACCCGGGACGTTTTGGTTAATGTTAGGCCCTCGGCTGAATTTAATGAGGACAACAGGCACTTCTACACGGAGGCAGAGCTACAGCGTCGCTGAGATGGACGCAGCTAAGTATCACAGGTCAGACAAATCACACCTGAGGGAAGCAAAGGCACATGACAAACGCCGACCTCTCTGCTTCAAAGCACGCATTCACATGCATACATACACCTACAAGCCCACTTCCTTCCCCTACGGGCAGTCTTCTGTCCATCCATCTTTCCAGCCAGCCATGCAACCAGCAGAAAACAAGTTTTCATTTCCTCTAGGTGAACAGGGGCTTGGGCGTTACGCTCCTTTACTTCTGGTCAACACGAGCAGTGGCCCATCAACTCTCTGATCAAAGAACGGAGTGGGCCAGGGGAAGCTCACTGACAGAAGGTATAATTAAGACTGAGCTGATGTTTTAATGACTTAGGACGAGTGTCGGGCTGCCTCAGGGTGGGCCCTGACTGCTCATGTGTGGAAAGACACAGAGAGAGGGGAGATAGTGAGGGAACTGGAGGTTGTGGAGACGTCTAACAATTGGCATATTGCTAATTCAATTTGATGAAATAGCACAATATAAGAAATGTGACATAAGACATATATTAAGTGTAAAACAATCCATTGTTGTCTCCCCTGGTCAAAACCAAATGAGATATAAAAGGATATCCTTTAAAATCCCCAGGATCTGAAAAGGAGCATGATTTTTTTCAACTTTACAACAACCACCAACTTAAAGCAGTTGACAGCTATGCACTAAAATCATTAAATGTGACTCTGTAAACATGACAGAGGCAAGCTGAAGTTGCCCTGGGTGCATGTTTTCACATAGGTTAACGCTGCCACATGTAGGTGAGTAAAATCAAAAGGCATCGGGCCATTGTGCTACAGGCAAGATGGTTCGGGGTTATCAGCAAGGATACGGTGTTAATCACAGAGTAACCTGAACTCTGCCGACTCTTATCTACAGGAGAACATATGAGCGACCATTTGGACATTTCCTAATCTGACTGTGTTGAGCAGAGAGGGGCCATTGTAACACAGGTGGGGGGGGGGAGTATATATGGGGGGTTTGAATAGCTGAGGTCCGCCCTGTGCCTTTAGGGCTGTAACTGGAGGAGAGAGAGAGGTTGATACAGAGAGGAGATACTTAGAACAAGATGACCTCTTTAAGATGACCTCTTAGGTCAATCAGAATCTGTCACATTGGTTTGAAGATTTGGGTGAGAAATTCACTTTGTTGTTGCATTATTGGGTATTTTGGGGGGTTTCCAGTTATAAGTGGCATTTAAATTAATGTTAAATCAAGATATTATATTGTGATTTTGTTGTTGTGATGTTTATACTGACCCCAATTAATAAACATACTTGGAAAAAGTCCAATTGCCAGAGGGGTCAAGGGCTTTAGCTATTGAAAATTACTCAATTATTACAGCTCATTCATGATATCATTTCATGCCCCGGGTAATGTATTCAAATCCTTTTACCACTCTGGACCCCTGCACCATAAATATTTCATTGTATTTAATGCCATTAATCGATTCAATATTGGAGTAAATGGTCCAACACAAAAAGACTGAAAGAAATCAGTTACACAATACTGTCATCATATATCGCTATGCTATTGAGCTGGTTCGTCTCATTCTTTTCAAAACATTTCTCAACAGGCCGACCGCTAAAGAGGCAGTGGAGGGGTGGGAAAGGGACAGAGAAAGAGAGTGAGAGAGATAGAGGTCTGAGTTACAGTGGCCCTACCCCTGCATCTCCACTCCAGCAGCGCGGGACCCCTCGCCTCCCTGTGACACCCCGTCCATTGGGAACTCATCTGTCTGGCACGCTGTCTTTGTACTTTACTGTTACTGGTGACATTTTGGTGTCACGGTGTCACGATGAAATGGCTCCCCTCCCACGTCGCAGCCCGCGGCGACGCAACCAGTGGAACAATGAGGTCCCGAGGAGTTGGGGCTGGAACTCAGGAGGCCCCAGCTGGGCGCAACGCCCTAACCCTTCCCCCTCCCTGGCTCCCATGAAATCGGGAATTAGTCGAAGCGTTGCTGACGACAAGTCAGTGTCTGTGTGTCCCAGGCTCTTCCCAGGGCCCGGCGAGGACCCGGGGTGAGGAGAGACAGAGACACAGACATAGCGACCAAGGGATGGTAGCTTTGAGGGTCACTGAGGGCAACCTGTATGTACTGCTTTGACCTCCAACCCCTGCCGAGATCAAAACTCTGTCTCACCCATGACACTGTGGGAGAGTGAGTCGTGTTTGTCTCTGGTGGGACTGGCATGGGTCAGCAGAAGGGACAGTAAGCTTACTGCCGTGTTATTTTTATGGTCAATCCGAGTGGATTTGAACCGTACAAAAAATGTGTAATATTTTGTCTGTCTGCTGTTGTGAAAGTGACACTTAAATTGTGTGTCATGGAGGAGGACACAGATTGTTTACTGTAGTCAATATCAAACTGTACCAATTTTATAAACTATTTCTGTGTAGGTTAACAAATATTCTGTGTAATTATGTCTCTGGTTGTTTATCTATTAATTTCAGCACCAGAGAAGAGCAGCACGTGATGTTAAGACATAACTCTGTATCTCATATTGACTACATCATGATGCATTAGTTGTACAAAACATACTAAACATCTGGACAGCTGTCATATTATCAACTGTTCTTCTCTATGTCTTCTTTGGAATTTTATCTAAACTCTTCAGGTACACCTTTGTTTTCATCTGTACAAATAGCTGTCTTCAGTTTAGTTTCAATTTCACAGGTTCTTGAATCATGGTGTCAGTGATTAAGATTATAAATAAACCACTTTGATGCCAGTATTGTCAGTGAACATATAATTGTGCGAAAGACGGTACATGTTATATCAAACACTCCATGACTCTCTATTTGCCTTCTTGGCATTTAACCAGTGCTCATTAATTAATAACATTTGCAGATGTGTCAAAGGGAACTGGTCTTACCTTGGGATTCTCCAGGATGCCAGACTCGTAGCTGTTAAGAAACATTATTAAGACAATTACAGTCTGTTTAATTCTGATTGGAAAATAAAATATTGAAACAGAAACTAAAGAGGGTGTATCACACTAGCCCGACCCACCTTATATGCATGAGGTTGGCGTCCATGCTCCAGGGTGCCTGAGGAGTGACGGGCACAGGGATGCTGTGTTTCTACAGTTTGAAAGAGAAAGCAGTTGTTATGATACACACTGTTTGCCTGTAAGGTAAAAACACAAAAGCTGTACTTGTCCATACAGAAACTTCTGATGCATAGAACCAGAGGCTGGTTTGTGACACGCTGTGTAACCATAATACATCAGTTTCTCCAAACTGCTTTTGTCTTTAAGATTCCACAATGAGAAGAGCAAAAACAACCAAGAAAGAAAGATAGTTTTTGGAATGTTCAAATGATAAGTCAACAAATTCAGTTTGAAGATTGCATGATTTCACAAGTCCTCCCTTCATAAGCCGGAAAGAGAGCGGTGTTGACTAAAAAAAAATCATGACTCCCCTCTAGTGGGTAAACTGGACCAAGACCACCATCTGATGCGTCCATGTGGACAAACAGCTCATGACTGTGTGTGTGTGGTCTAGGTAACATAAATCTGAATGCAAAGACTAACTATTAATGTGGGTTTAAGTGTGAAATTAGATTACAGGCAAAGAGTAGGGATGTAATAATATTTCATATTGCGTTCTTCAGTATGAGCCTCTAAATTCATTACATTAGATGAAGTGATTTGCTGCTGAGAAACCATCCAAAACATTTCAGGAAAAACAACATAGTGACTATTTTTGGACTGTTTGTCAAACAAACTTGTGATGGGCATATGTCATTATTTTGGACATTTTATAGACAAAATTTGGAATCAGTAATTCAAAATTATTGATAAACTACAGAAAATAATCTAGACACCAACAAACTGAATTTCATATGAATTTCTCATTTCTGTAGATGTTGTGACTGTACAGATGGGAGTTACCTGTGCATATTCCATCAGGTCTGCTCTTCCTTGGAAGCGGTTGTAGAACTCAGGGATCCTCCACGGTGCGATGATCTGAACAGCAAAAACCAGAGAGAGTGAGCGTGTCGTCCCCACTGCAGCAGCATCATCATCATCATCATCGTTTCAACAGATGCCGCATCAAACAAGTACATGCCATTACATAAAGACAGTGAAACAGCAAACTCACCTTAACCTCAGGGTAGAGGGCATAGCATGTCAGCTCAAAACGGATCTGGTCATTGCCCTGAAAAATACAAAAACACACAATAGTCCATGTATAAATGTACATAACTTAGGTAAGGTTTCAAAGTACTACTTAAAGGCTTTATTGTAACTATGATGTGGCATCTGTCTCCATCTTCAGGGAAAATGTGGGCACTGCACTGATGACCAGATAACACCCTCTGTTCAATAGATTTGAAGTGGTAATATTGGAAGAAAACAAAAATGTGTAAAAAGGTACTTGTGAGGTAGTGCAACCTAAGTAAACTGGTTTGGTGTGTACGTCCTTCACGCACACATCAGAGGTTATAGACGGTCCATATTATTGCCTTATGAAGAGGTAGAATTGGTACAGTACTGAATGATATAAACTGTAACATTATAAACAAAACATTATTGTATGATTTCTTCTATTTTTAACCATATCAAATGTTATATTTGGATTCTACTATTTTCAATTGCATCTGAATTTTGAATTCTTGAATTCTGAATACTTTTTGTGTGACTAACACGTTAAACTCTGAGGAACATGGTAGCATGCAGATTTTTACTATCAGGGAACATTTTTTCAACTAGCTGAAGCCTGTACAGTGCTTTAAATGAAGAAAAGCTATTCTGGCCAAATCAAATTATTCTGACCAAAGAAACAGGATGTAGTAAAGTCTTTCATTAATTAATCACGTGAAACATGAAACTGACTAAACACTTGTCTTTACAATTATTTTCCAGTTTTAAGGAAACCCATTGGTATAGTTAATTAGGTGTCATTTTGAGATAAATACAGAATTAGAGAATGTAGCACTGTTTAGAAGCTCAGTAGGAAGTTGAGCATTCCCGATTTTTCTGGTAACACATGAACATAGCATAGCAGATTTGGTAAAACAAAACAAAACAACAAAAAAAAGCATGTCATGAAATAATCTAGCCATGAAACTTACTGAAATGACAATAAGAAAGAATTACAGACAAATCTAGGCTTATTAGCATGGAATCCAGTATAATATTCAACATTTTTCACTCATTCCTGCACTAGCTAATCAGCCAGGCATTTGGCAGCCTCCACAACACACAGATCTATTCACATTTTCCTTTGAACTGCAGTGACTCATTTGAGGTGTGAAGAAAAGTGCAGGCAGCAGAGATGATAACATCTGTTTCTATTTCACGGAGCAGAAAACATATATTTTCTTCCAATGAATAGATGACTAACTAAAGAAAATTACAGTGTCTGAATGAGGGAAGACAGAAAAGGCTCTAGGGAGGATAGATTTCTAGCTTACTGTTGCCATTTGACTAAAAAAAAAAGTTAATGTTCAACCCTGCAAGCACACAGACTGAAGCCTTACGTCCAGACTATGGACAGTGACCTTAGTTACAGTGTCTAATGAAAGTAATCATACCCTATGAACTTTTTTTAGCTGTATGTACACATTATAACCCTCATCATCAAAGTGAAAGTAACATTTCAAAGTATTCTTGACAATAATTAGGCTAATAGAGGTGCACGATTCGATTTGATTTGAATTCTTGGGGTCACGATTCGATTCACAATCGATTTGTGATTCAAAATCCGTTCATTCATAGATTTGATTCTAGATTGATATTTTGAGTTACTCTTTCCATTTGCCTGCAGTAAACACTTTTATAGGTCTCAAATAAAGATCACACTGAATCAAATGTAAACATTTGCTACTCAATGTCCACCTGAGTAAGATTTATGTTCCTTTAGTCCACTTAGTCAATAGGGAACCAAAGCGGCCTTGAGACAAAAGGGTAAAATGAATACTTAATACAAAAATAAAAACGATTGCAAAGATAAACTGCTAAGTGTAAAACCTCAAATAACTTTAATTTCTCCTTCAATTACAAAATCAAAAAAACAAACAATAGCTGCCTGCTTCATTTAACTACAAAGTGTATACAAGAAAATTGATCACTATTAGCGAGTGATTATTATAGGCTAACCAATTTTGTTTCTTTTTCTTAATTTCTCATGCAGATTACAATCTAATTGATATTTGTATATTTACTACATGAATATAAAGTAATGAAACGGGCAGTTTCGCTATTTACTGAATTAATATTAATACAGGTTGTATTTGTTTTTCTGTCAGATACTCCATTGCTCACGGCCTCTCCATGACACACACTTCACTTCCTTCTTGCCCCCGGATTTGGGTCCGGGGCGGCGTTATTGCACCATCTATGGGATTTAGCAAGCTAATCCATGTCAGGAAAAAACGGAAAACAGCGTCGTGGCAAGACTGAAAAATGTGAATTGATTCTGAATCGGCAGAGATAGAATCGCGATTCTTATGTGAATCGATTTTTTGCGCACCCCTAATAATTAAAAATTAACTCGTGAAATACCTGGGTGGTTAAGTGATCAGCCCCTTTGAGTACACCATTACAAACTTGCTGTGGTGCAACCAATCAACTTCCAGATCAAAAACCAGGCAAACTGCCCCCCACCTGACATCAGTCGTAGTGATTTTGATTACTTCTGAATAAAACCAGCTGTTTCTTGAGGATTCCACTACTAGTAGTGCATAGTACTGCAAAGAATTCACCATAGTTCAAAAGTGCTTTCAAAAAGGCCTCCAGCTTTAGCTATCCCTCTGAGTACTGTTCAGAGCATCATTAAGAAATTGGAAAGTGTATGTCACCACCACCACCTTGCCTAGATCAGGCCGTCCGTCCAAACTGGATGATTGAGCCAGGAGGACATTGATCAGAGAAACTACCAAGAGGCTAAAGGCAACTTTGAAGGACTTACAAGTCTTTATGGCTGGGACTATATATATATATATATATATATATATATATATATATATATATATTTTTTTTTTTTTTAAATATTCCTCTCTCAGAGTGTAGTGTTATGGTCCTGTGTCTGCTTTACCTTTCCTGTGGCACCATGGGACACAAACTGGGCACCCTCCCTACGTGCAATCTCAACCTGACGACGGGCGATGCAGGGCCGAGCCATTGCGGTGCCCAGCAGGTATCGGTCCTCATAGATGGCGTTGGCCTGAACAGAGGGCCAGATGTAGTCTTCCACAAACTCGGCACGCAGGTCTTCAACGAGAACCTGCACAGGAACAGAGGCAGGGACACAAAACGAGGTTGGCGTAAAGTCTTAAATTCATTCATCTGTGGGCCATTTTCATTCATGACTCACTGTTTACCACAAAAGAGCTCTGCCCCACAATTATGTGATGTGAATGCAGGAAACCTTTCTCACTCTAGAATTAGAGTGAGACTGCTCTCGATTTCCAGTTATTCTAGTATGCTATGCCATAGTACATGAAGAGACTTGACACTTGTACAGCTGTAGAACAAGGAACTCTCTTAAAAAAAATACTTCTTCGTTGTCTATCCAGGTGCAAAGGGGAGGCTCAAATATCAGAGATAATACCATCAGCTGCCAAAAAGCCCTGCATGCATAAACTATGCTGCTGGGAAATCAAATGCAGAAGACAAATTATAAGCAAATATGCATAAAAAATTAAAATATTAATGTGTCTTTCTGCAAAAGGAATGCAATTCAGCTCTCATGTCTTGGACATGAACACTTGATGAATGTTGAAAGGTACCGACAAAAAACACAACAGTCAGAACAGTCCACGGCTATCATGCAAGGATTTTGAGGATACTTATGATTTTTTAAAAAAAAGGGAAAAAAAAAAAATAAAACTATCTATTGCCTGAAAGTTAGGAAATCTATCTGAAATTTTGGAAAATGTTAGGTAGGAACATGCAAAATTACTCATCTGATGCTTTATAAAAAAAAAAAATCATCTTTATATTGTTTTGGGCAGTGAAAAAAACAACAGATTGACCCTTTATGAGCCCCAACCTACTTCCCACCCCAACCGTCCTTACGTGACAGTACATAATAGTAATACATAAATAATAAAAAAGAGAAAAGGACAAGTCAAAGTACACAAATAGATAATGCAGAAAATTTAAAGTGATATTGATGGTAAAATATAAAGAAATAAAAATAATAATGGTATTAAGATAATTACATTGAAAATACAAGTAGCATCAAGACCCTGGGCAGCAGTTAAGAGAGGAATAACTGAGGTAGTAAGTAAAAATAATAGTAACCGCCTGCTAAGCAAAAATGGTAATAACAGGAGTGTGTAGGTATCAAAAGTTGTGATGCCAATAAGATGTACAGTCTTATGGTAATAATACTAAAAATATAAAAAAAAAAAAGAGGGGGAGAGGGAGGAAGGGAGGTGGTTGGTAAAAATATATCACTGCACAGATGTATCTCAAGACCAACTCAAACCATTGTGTATGTGATGCCCTATGAGTTTTCAGCCTGTGCCTCATCCCAGACCGACATTTGTAGTCCATCGTAATAAGCTAAAAAAGAGAGACCATACTTTGCGAAACCTCCTCAAAGAGCCTCTTAAAGTCTATTTTATCTTTTCTAGTTTGATGTGAAGCATCATGTCTTTCACCCATCTGCTCTGTGTGGGAGGGTATTTGTGTTTCCATTTTAAAAGAATTAACCGTCTTGCCAATAGGGTTCTAAATGCAATAACGTTGAACATGTTATTACTCAGGGCAGTGTTATCCGGTCTCACACCAAATATGGCCATGAGTGGATTTGGGT
Source organism: Thunnus albacares (assembly GCF_914725855.1). Lineage (NCBI taxonomy): Eukaryota > Metazoa > Chordata > Actinopteri > Scombriformes > Scombridae > Thunnus > Thunnus albacares. The sequence continues at coordinate 14,390,552 of NC_058123.1, read as the reverse complement.
CAATCCTAAGACCGGAAATCTCACTAAAGGACTTGAAAATTTCCTTCTAAAAAGTTTCTAAAGCCAGAACATATGAGGCAGAGTGCATGGAGAGTGCTTTCATCTACTGTAAGCAGGGTCGACTTCTGGAAAGATCTAACTTAGAATTAGTAATGTGAGTCAGTGTAGGACCTTAAATTAGGATAAGTCCATGTACTGGTCTCCTTAACTGTATTCTAGCTGCTTAGGTCTGTTATTGTTCCCATATTGATAATTTTGACACATTATGACATTAATTTGATATTTAATTGTCTCTCACCTTTTTTGCTCCAAGGTGCTCTGCCTTTTTCCGGGAAGCATCAAAATCTTCATCTTGTCCAATATTGGCCTGTAAAAACACAAATTGCACATCATAGTAATTCAAATAAACACATTTTTCATTGAATCTGTGCAGTTATTTTGGTTTTGAGGGCTCCTGTGGAATAAAATTCAAGCTGTCCATGTATGAACACAACAGGCACAAGCCTGTGCAAGTATTATGCCTGGCAATCCACCATCTTGTAATTCAGATCACGTCGTTTAGGAGATGTAACAACCTCCTCACAGCTGAAACCAACCGTGAATATCACTTAAGGGCTTGAAGAGGCTGTCTGATCTCCTGAGCTGAACACTAAACAAGGGAATATCTGCCTAAAACCCATGATATTGATGTAGAAAGCAAAACTGACATCTGCTGTATCTGTAGCACAAATTTGGTATGCCTTCTTTGATATTTTAGTACTTTATCAGTTTAATTTGAGTGCTTTTCTAGCTTGTTTTCCTAGCAGGTTTTGAGTTAAACTCAACAGGCTTTAAGTTAAACTCAAAGCCTGTAATTTATTACATCGTAAGTGCACTATATCAATGTCTTTCCTATTAGAATACACCAAACAGAAAGCATACTGCACTAATACTTGTGTATGCATTTATTAAACATACAGATATTAGCAACCTTATCATTGCAAAGTTATTTCTGTGTAATTATCAACATGTGCTGAACTGTTTGACGCAGTTTTTTTTTTTTTTTTTTTTTTTTTTTTTAAAAACACACAAGTGCATAGTTTGTAATTTCATTAACAAAAATCAAGTGCCTACTATTCTTATTATTCTCCTACCCTGAAGAGCTAAAGCCAAAAAGAGTTTGAGGGCTGCACCTCACATGGCACAGCCGTGAACTACCCATCCCCCCATGCCGACCTACTCAACCCCTGAATGAAAAGTTAGACAGCAAGAAAATCTGCCTGCTGTGCAATTCTCTGTCTCCCCAAAGCAAAAAGGAAATCCTGCTAGGTTTGCACTGGCTTTATGAAGCCAAATCCTATGGTTGGGAGTTAACCGGTGTTGTACCTCCAACTGGACGTTTTGGACAGCCAATGGAGAACTCCTATATGCCTCTGTGACAAATTGCGTCAGCTGTCTGAAAACAGCCAATTGTAAAACTTCAGAGGTATATGACACGCAAAAGCAGCTGACACGTGACACAAACTGACACCCGTTTCACACATATGTGGTCTCTGAACCTTACCAAGTACGCAATGACATCGTAGCCCTGTTCCTTCAGCCACACAAGAATACAGGAGGTGTCCAGTCCGCCGCTGTATGCCAGAATCACGGTACCTTTAGACATGATGATGGCTTTTTCGTCCAACAGGTAAAGAAGCTGTGGAGTAGCAGCAGAGAAGAGACAGCAGTGAGTAAATTATGTCAGTCATAAGTTAAAACGAAACCAAACTCCTGTAATATCAAATCTGTAACAACATCAATGACCAAATCTGATCTGTGTCCATGGTTTAGCAAGCAGTCCTGCTCTGGATTAAGTCCTGGGGCAGCAGATTATGAATCAAATATGAGGATTTGCTAATTATATTTAAACACCTCATTGTTGAGCAGAGCACAAACACAATCAGTAGATTTCACATTGGGCTCTGGGAACTTGATGGGCATTTTCACTTTCACTTTTTCTGACAATTACAGACTAAACAATTAGAGGACTAGATGACAGGTTTATCAATAATGCAAATAATAATTAGTTGCAGTCCTAGTTCTAACAAACATCCCTGAGGATGAGACAACCTGTGCTTTACAGTGAGGGAGCACATCCTGTCAAGTGACAAATATCTAACAAAATGTAAGAGTATCATAAATATGCTTAAAAATTAGGTGCACTGTTTTCTTTTTTTTTTTTTTTAAATGCAATTTTTAGTCTATTTTAATAACTACTACCAACCTAACAAACATAGCTATCTCACTTGACAGTAACACTTTGTCATCAAACTGTCCTAAAATTAAATTTGTAGTCTATTTTCTAGATATTCTCACTTGACAGAATAAACACTAAAGCAACTGTATTTCAACTGAAATAAAAAAGCTGAAGATATGAGCCACATGGTCTGAGGATGATGATGATGACATCCTCACTGGTAGTTTCCTCACATCCTGATGCAACTTCTTCAGTGACGTGTGTAACCGAGCTAGGTGGAGTTGTGACAAAATGATTCACCCCATTAAAAAAATGTTTCCAAAGTGTCTTTTGCGCCAGAGGCAAAAAATATAAAAAAATAAAAGACACTTTTGGCTTTTATGTACACTTTTATGCCCAAGCAACTAGTTTTAAATATGTAGTGAAACAGAGTTTTCAGTATATAAACATTTTACTCAACTATGAACAGGAGGGATGCCTTCCAGCACGCGCACAGGTTAACTTCACACTGTCAACAGTCACTGATCACCCTATTTGTACCCTCACACACAGGCATACGTTAGCTTTTAACTTTGTTAGGGAGATTTTGTGTCGAACAGCCAAAATAATTGTCTATGTGTACTGGCTTTCTATGGCTCCTTTGTCTTTCACAGACACATGTGCGCGCACACACATGCACACATAAAAGAGCCTGACTCTGCAAAACGTTTGCTGAATATGCATTTGCTGACTTGTCTGGAACCGGACTCATGATTTCTTTCTCTGATTTTTACATTTTATCTTGTTGATAGACTACTTAACTATAAATCTTAGGCCAAAATTAATATCTAAAAATAACATATCATAGACTGTCACAGTAAATGCGTAGAATCCTGTAGGTAATGTGCTGCTCTGTAACTACCAGCTGTAAGGTTTTCAAACCTCACCTGATTGGTCTGTCCTTTCAGTTTGTGGATTTTTGGCGACACAATTCAAGAGTTTCATGACAGAGCCACAGTGATGCTCAAACCTATCTTTAAAATCATCTAAAACACTTCTATTTGTATTATTAATTTTCATTCAACTCCTGAACTTATGGCTTGATCTTTCACTACAACGTCAGAGCTCACCTGAGAGGTTACAGCTCACCTGTCTGAATGATGCCCGCCAGTCACAAACAAACCAGTTTGACAAGCTGTGGCAGATTTATCTTCATGTCTACTGACTCATATGCAACTCTGCTCTTGATCCACTCATGGAAAAGGTGAGAGATCGCATTAAATAGTAAATATTTCTCCTACTAATCAAAGCTACCGCTTGACATTGAGGGTTGCCAGACAAAGGTGGCAGGAAGTACTGAGACACACATAGTTGGAGTCAATGCAAATTACAAGCATTTTGAAACCTTGTGCCACAGCCAGTTGGAGTGTGATTAGAATGCCAGCGATTTCAGCTTACTGGGAGGACTGGGAGCCCAACTGGAACTATCTGCAGGCAGTACTTGTTTGCGGCAGTGGAAGTGGTCAAAACACACAAGAAGGTGTTTTATTGGGCCAAAAGTTCATCTTGGTGCCATGGGAACGTTGACAGGATGATGATAATCATGTTTGCCATTTTGCAAACCTCAGTTGCTTTTGTTTGGTTAAATGGATCACTGTGTGCTAAGGTCATGGTCTTATATATAACATGAGATTAATAAATTTCTTGAATCAGTTAAGGTGGTTGTTCATTTGCGTGTGCCTTGTCTTTTTTTTTTAGCATCAGCTGAAAAATGGCATTGGTAGAACTGAAGCTTGTGTCATCCGATACATTGATAGAAATTATAAAATCAGTTTAAAAACTAGTATGTGTGATGTTAATGACCAGGGAAAACAAGAACGTATCACTTCTCTTCATCAAATAAAACATTAAAATGTTTACCATTATAACCATTTTTATACCTTACTAGAGCAACGTATCCTGGGAGATACAACTCATAAAATCCAAAATATATGAAATATTTAAAAAGTATGTGTAGAAATGTTTTACTTTGTGCAAAGGTGCAAATAAGATAAGTAACTTAGTAACATTAAATTATTTTTTAGAACTCATTTTCCACTCCTGCATGTTTAAGGGCAGATCCACTCATGAAAAAGGGGAGAGATGGCATTAAATAGTAAATATTTCTCCTACTTATCAAAGATTAATGTTTTATCCAATGAAGTCGTTTTAAATTCTGTGCTATTTGTAGCGATTAAACTATAAATACTTACCGTTTCAGACTGCTGTTGCTAGTCAACAATACCTACAGCTTGAAGTTGAGGGTTGCCAGATCGTCAGGTCAAGCGTCTCCCATATGCTGCTATTTCACTCTTTACCATAAGAGCGCATTTGGTTTGCAGAAAAGACACAAACCTGGCAACTTTGCAGACACCTTACCGTTAACCTTACGTGGATTTCAAGTGGTTAAATTGTTTGAGAGCGGTACTGTATTAGTAGGGAAAATCAAGCAACAGCTTAATATTGGTCCATACCAAATCTACGGTCATGCCCATTTATCTTAACAAAGTTGTTCATTTATTAGCTAAACACATTCATCATCACAACAAAAAAAGCAACAAAACACACATACATGTTGTACATGTTTTCCCAGTCGAAAACGTTGGCGACTAACCGTTGCTATGTTTTACCATGCGGCTAAAGTTAAATCAGCCGCTGTGATTGACGGATAAAAACCTGCAGGTGAAACATAAAGACACGAAGCTAGGTTATACTTACCAAAGAGTGACTTTCCTAATAACGGGGAGGGAGATGAAGGACAGCTAGCTTGAAGCGTCGTTGCTGTGCACCGGTCGGTGAGGAGCGGAGAAGTGGAGGAGAGCAGCAGCGGCGTGCTCAGTTTACCTCGGCGGCTCGACTCACTGCTGCGGTCTGACTGGTCCATCTGTCATTGCGTCATCGACGACGCTCACTATTCACAATTACCTGTTTGATTGAGCTGGTGGTATCAAATGTCCACTAAAATGTGACTACTCTGTTGATAAATGACAGCTGTGATATATAAAGTCGGCAAATTTTCAACGGCAAGCACTGACAGCTTGGTTATTAGCTTACAAACATTACTTTTCGCCCCATAGGTACTTCATATGGAACAATAAAGGCATCCGATATAAAATAGGCTATTTTCTATTACACATGGTTTAATAAAGGAATACTCAGGGTGTGATTTGCCGGGAGTATAGTGGGCATTTCTCCCCTCTGATCTACATACTCTTGCCTCTGCTGAGTTATTTTTAACCCCCTTGAGGACAAATATATCCTCCTCATGCTTCCCCCATAGACCTATGGACTTTCACTGTCAGCTCCCGCTTGTGTGACAACAGAGATGACACTTGGCTAACTTTACGTGATGATACAGTAAATAGACCAGGGGTTGCCTCCTTCCATATTGGAGATTTGCAGAGATGTGTGTGAAACAGAGGCCACACGCCGCGGATGACCCCTTCACAGGAAAGCATAGCCAGAAGACAGAAGTCCTTCATCAAAGCAGACTTTTCTTAGTCTGACAAGTAGGCAGGTTATTGTTATGATGACAGCACGTTGTGCTATTACATGTTGTGATAACTTTTTATTCAAAGTTTGCAGCACGCTGCGCATAGAGCTAAATTAAATAGTGACTTGCAAGAATGACATGAAGTGTATTGGTACGTCTGGCCGAGTGGCGCTATCCACAGTACTGTAAGTTGGGGGATTCAATTCTGGCTTGTTAAATTCGCATTTCATCTTTTGTTTTGATGTATAGCCTATGATCACATCAGTAACTGTGTTGGAGACAGATGTCCCCGACAATCAGTTATGCTAGTAACTGTGCAACATGTTAGTAACTGTGCAAAGATAACATTTTGATTTTGCATTAGGTTCTTTATCCCGGGATCAAGGCCTCGGTTTGCTTTGTAGTGCTCTTTATGCAGAGTAAACCTATTCACATTGAACTCTACCAGCTTCAAGTGTATTTCTTTGAGTCTTTCTCTTATAAGTTTTGAGTGTAATGCTAAATTGTGGGTGACCTGGAGATTTATTGGCCCATTTAAAGATTTTCCCACAACACAATCCTCAGGGAACGTTCCCCAAAGGTTATATAAGTTTAAAGAACCCTTTACAAAACCTTTAGGGAACATTTGCCAAAGGTTCCTTGAAGGTTACACAAAATAACCCTTAGAGAACCTTCAGGGAACATTCCCTAAAGGTTCTGTAATGTCTTTTTAAAAACCCTCAGGTTACCTTCAGGTAATGTCTGTAATGTGAAAGTTATTTTTTGTGAAACCTATAGGGAACTTTCTCTAAAGGTTCTCTTGGCTTTATTTTTTTATGAAACCTTCAGAGAACCGTTAAGGAACTTTACCTGAAGGTTCTCTTATATATAATTTGCAACCTTTAAAGAACATATTAGAAAAATTCTTTAAAGATTAATAATAATAAAAAAAACCAGTATCCAGTTACAGATGGAGGTGTTGATGCATTCCATTTTTTAAATTCACATGAAAAACGGAAAAACAAAATAATGCATTGTATATTTGTTTATCCTGTTGTCAAACAAGTTGAACACAGCTTTGGAAAGAGGGTACATGGACCACTAACGATTTCAACTGTTTATTCATTACTTCTACATCTCCTGTGTCCGCATGAGGCATAGAATGAACTTGACATCACATCACTGAGAGTGAAAATACCGCGCTACTTGATGAATTTAATCAATTAATTAATGTTGAAGATTGTGTGGAAAATATTTATATTGGTGAAACTAATATATTGAAAGAGAAGTGCTCTAACAAAAATATTAGGAACACACTTAGTTGTGTTACTGTCCCATCATCTAGATGTTTTTGGTCTTATTTGATGATATACAGTGGGAGAAAGCATGGAAAAATTGTGATAAATACTAAATATACTAAATAAATATGTCTTTCAAGATATTGTATAGAATTTATCCGGTAAAACATGTGTTAGAAAGATTCCAACCAGATATTGATTATAAGTGTGAATTTTGTGGACTAGAAAAGTAGGAGACTAGAGGAGTATTTCCCATCTATTTTTTCACTGTATATGTACAAGAATGTTCTGGATTGATGTAGCCAACTTTCTAAAAAAGAAACTTTAGATGAATGTTGAAATAGATATGTTTGATGTAATGTTATATTTTAGTCAAGATAAGATTGAAAATAACATGCTGTATATCATACAACTATTTATTATTTTTGGAAAATTCCATATTCATCAGAAACAATGGTCAGGAACCAAGCCAACTTTCCTGCACTCTTTTTATGTTTATTTTTGTCTTCTTTTTTGTTTTTGTTTTCTATTGTGTATGTATCTATGTATGTGAACATGTGTACAATAAAGAAAGTGAGAAAAAAAATCCACAATACACACATAGTGGCGGTGTAATAGTGAGCTCCCTGTTGCTGCAGCAGTTCATTCATACAGACATTAAATAATATTACAATACATTTGGTACCATGGCCGATTTAAACTATGTGTATGCAGGAAATGCCCTGGTGATGATCATCTGCTTGTACAGTTTCATTACAATCGCAGATATGAAAAGATTTCAGAGACTTAAACCAGTGGGGCAAAGGTTTGCTGTTGGACCCCTTTTGACCATCTCCTATCAAATTTTCATTCAAGTTTACACAATAACTTTAGTTTACTCATCATGTGGAGTAAGCTACTATTCAGACAGTAAAAACATCTATAGTGTCTTCTGTTGCTCTGGATGGAGCTTATCAAATTTTGAACTCGATGATGACATCAGGGTTGTCTTGGCTTGGGCTTTTAAAAATATGTTTTTCTTCTTGTTCCCTCAGTTTGATGTTTGAGCTGTTTGAGCAATTTACACAGTTGTGATGTGGAAACTTTGGGTTACTTAACGTAATCCCCAGTTCTTTGATAACAGAGTGAGATGGTTTGCTATGGGAATCGGTTTGGTGTGACCAACTATAAAAGCTCCAATGACACCACATCTGTCAGTGACATATTACCACAGTTGACCAACCCCTCCCAAATCATTCTAGACTGGTTTCTATGCAAGGAGGGAAGTAATGGTAAAACATCTCCCTCTATTATAAAATATCCGGGGATTACATTGAGTAACCCAAAATTCTTTCTCTCCTCTCTCCTGGATTGCATGAATTTTCTCGAAGCCATAAATAATGTTGAGCTGGGTAGTGATTATCACAGTGATCTTGGAAGATTTGCCTTTAGCACTGATTGTGCTAAGGATGGCCCTGAGACATCCAGCCTGTAAAACCTTACAAGTGTGAGGCATAGCTGCAGCACAAATGTCATGTACTGAAACTCCCTTGAACAGGGCCCATGAAATGGCCACACCCCTTGTGGGATGAGCCTTCAAACACTCGGGGGGCTGCAAACCCCTACATCTATAAGCTATATATGGCCTCCAGAGGAACAATGGCTTGCCTTTATGGGGAATGATCCAGGACACAAACAGCTGACCCTCTTTCCTGAATCCTGCTGACCTACTCACATACACATGCAGAGCCTGCACCAAGCATAATGTGTGAAGCCTTTGGACCCCACTGAGGATAATGGAGGTGGATGAAAAGCCAAAAGCTCCACTGTGGGACATCTGTAGGGCTGACTCCACCACCTTAGACACAAAAGCTGGATTGGGCAGTAGGCTGACCTTGGTGAGACCTGGGGCACACTGCAAGCAGGAAGGGCAGATGAACAAAGCCTGTAAGTCACTCACATGCTTTGCTGTGGTTAAAGCTAAGAGCAAAATCATTTTAAGTGAAATAAACTTCATCCCCACCGTCTCTATGGGCTCAAATGGTTGATGAGATAGGGCATTCAACACAACCTACAGATCCCACAGAGGAACCAGGGGCCTGTAAACCAGGACCTTGTGGCGTGTACCTTTCATGAAACAACAAACTAAAGGTTGATGCCCCCCAGGCCATGAGATGGCGGCTAAGTGTACTTTAATTGTAGAAAAGGCTTTTCCACTTATCTACTAATTCCTACAGGAAACAAAGCAGGTCAACCACAGTACAAGGAAAAGGAATGGTGTACCTCAAGTCCACCACTCCTTAAAAAGGCACACTTGCCACTGTGAAGAGAGTGAGTGTCAATGACCTGCACAGGCAGGCCTGCAACGTTCAGGTTCCACCTCTCATGGGCTAAGCCGAGAGCACTATGCAGTCTGGGTGAGGGTGGTAGATCTCCCCGCACACCTGGGACAAAAGATCCCTGTGTATGGGGAGAGACCATGGCTTGCCTCCCAGAAGTTGTATTATTTCTGCTACCCAATGCTTGGATGACCAGCGCAGCACTATCAGGATTAGCGACAAGCCCTGCCCTCTCAGTCTGGCTAGGGTGGGGGAGATCAGGGTGAGAGGGGGGAATGCATAAAGCAGCACGTTTGGCCATGGGTGGGCCAGAGCATCCACACCCAGAGGTGCATTTACGTTATGGGAGAAAAACAGCAGACACTAAGTGTTCTCCTGCGAGGGGAAGAGATCTACAGCTGCCCAGCCGTATTTCTGCCAAATTTGCTCCACCACCTGCTGGTGGAGAGTTCACTTTCCATACAGGGGGTTCCCTCGGGACAGAAGAGGGAGAGGGAGAAGCAAGGAGTGCTAGGTCACCCGCTTCTTCTTTCCTTCCCCGGGGTGGGGAAGCCACTACAGTAAAGGAGTGTTTGCCTCATGGCCTTGGGTTTTCTGACTGAGGCTGCTGGTTAGTCTGTTGACCAGCTGCCTGTCTCAGGTCTGGCACCCCCGTCTCCTACTAACTGTTGCAGCTGCAGCAGCAAAGCCAGCCCTTGGTCCCTGAAGGGGGCGAGGGATGTGTCTTTGGGATAGGCAGAGGTTTAAGGCTTCACCTTCTTGTTTCCTGAGGGTGCTGGTCTCCCTCATCTCTGCCAGAGCTGGACCGAAAAGACCTTTGGTGGGGTTGTATGCCGCATCATAACCTCTGCCTTTTGTGCATCACTCCAGCCTGAGAGGTTCAGCCTCAGGGTCCTCTCAACCGAGGCTGCAAGTCCCATTACTCGAGCGCAGGCTTGTACTGCGCCTTGTGAGGACTGAAGGATGAGATCATTCACCACGCAGATCTCATCCCAGAGGGCAGGGTTAGGTGACCCTGAGTCCAGCTATCGTCCCATCTCCTATAGATTTTCCGCCTGATACGCAGATAGCAATATTATTGCATACACAAAAAGTTTTATTTAACTTTTCTTAAAATGTAAAGAAAAAAGCCTTTTAGGGATTTTGGGTTTTAGCCTAAACAAAAGCAGATATGCAAAGTCTCCTTGGGGCTTTGATCTTATTTAGAAAGCAGTGCTCAGGTTTCTATAAATACTGGTCTCCTTCTCTTCCTTCTTAATAGTTCTACATCATTATTATGTATTATGTTTCAATTTTGTTGTTCGATCATGACAGCAATAAAAATCCCACTGCAACGTGACACAAACATCTTTAGATGTGTTTTGATAACATGGCTGAATATGATGAAATGCTCCATTGCAGAGAACATTTACCAAAGATGTCCACTGGAGGTCAGCATTTCCTCAAAGTCTCTGACCCTAAAACAAACTGCTCTCAGTGGAGGCTGATTCCAACACCTACAGTAAGTATAACTAACAAAGCTTCATTCAGTATTGCAAAACAATGATTTTGAACTTTGTATTGTGAGAGGCTGTGATATGCAATAGGTCACAAAGCCTGTACTATACTGCACTCCATTGTGTGCCTCATTGTTGGATCATTTACATTAATTTGACTATCTGGGCTGCCAGTGTCATTACAACCTCTGAGAACATCATAAGAGCTTTAGACCTTAACTGAGACAGTGACTTTATGTTTTTGAATTTTTATTTCTTCGCCATTAACTTCCAAAATCAAAAAACAAATGATCAAAAATACAATATAAACTTCTGAAAATCAATACACTGAATAATCTTTTTATTTTCTTACACAAGGCAAAAAACACTGAGCAAAGACAAAGTCCAGGTGGCTAGTGCCTCTGCTTAGTCCTCTTTGCTTTTCTAGATCTCAGAATATGGTGTTTCACAAACGTTGAGCCTCCCCCCCTATTATCCCCAATCATATACAGTTCACTAGTTAGGCATTTGCCAAAGACATACAGAACAAAGTGCCCAATAACAAGTCCTGGAGCTAACAACTGTGTTGCAACTTTCAATCAAGCATGACTGCAATCCACCACTTAGTATACAATGTACACGCCCCGCCCCAGAATCGACTCCCCATTAACAAAGAGTTGACAGTCAGTTGAGAATGAAGGTGTACGAATGTATGGAAAGGGTTTGAGTCTCAGCAACAAAAAAACAAAAACAAACAGAGGGCAGGTGAAACCTGGGGAGTCAAGGCGAGTTGCTGCCAAATAAGTGCCCAAGGTCTCAGGATCAGTATGGTGAGTAAATCTCAGACGCTCCCAGATCCAATGGCAGAAAAAGATCAGCATCCATGGGGGAACCCAAACTGCTGCACTCTCTCCACTTAGTCGGTTTTATTCAGTAAATATGAAAATTAAACCATAACAACTATGGCATGACACCCATAAAACAATACATTTCTTTCATTCCTTCTTCAGACAGAACAAATATTTTTTTCTTTCACTTATCATCCATTAATTGTTTACCTTGCACTTTGAAATACGTGGGCCTTTTTTATTCTTGCTGTCATGAAAAAAAGGACATACAAGAAGGGTTTAGAAAAAATATGGCATTACCATTTTCAACTAAAAAACAAAAACAGCAGTTGGGAAGAAAACTGAAAAAAAAGGTCCATTGATGCGTGAGGCAGTGTCTACGGATTTGGCCAAATAAAAAAATAAGCTAGAAAAAAAAACCGTGTGTACCCAGGTTGGATGAACTGGAGGAGAGGGAGGGTCTTTGTGTCCCAGTCGGTGGGGGGAAGTCAGTGATGCTGTGCAATCCTCTTATCTTAACCCCCTTTTGCCTACCACTCTTTCTTTTTCTCGTCCATGGACACTCCGCCGGGCCCAAGTGCCACCACCAACAGCAGGCCGCCGATGACAGAGGTGGTCTGAAAGAAGTCGTACTTGAGGAAGTCGTGCATGGGCTTGTAGGCGGGGATGGTCCAGAAAGCGTTGAAGTAGACGTTGATAGCCAGAAGCCACACGACGAGGGTCAATGCCGCTAGCTTGGTTTTGAAGCCGATGGCCACCAGGATGATGAGAGCAGTCCCCACCATGTTCTGCAGGATCTGTAGAAGAATGCAAAAGTTTAAGTGAAAGGTTTTACCAAGATAACCCTAAAAATATAATCTGGAGACAGTAATGCATTCCATCGTTAAATAAAGATGAAACCTCTTTTTTTAAAAAGGCCTACATTAAAAATATGAATAAATTGGTATAGCAGTGATAAACGGTCATTAACAGTCTCGAGGGTGCTTCACAATTAAAACCAAGTGTAAGGAGAAATTTTAAAAAAGGACTTTTTGCTGTTGTTTTGCATGTTTTAGTCCATTTACAGCAAAATTGCACAACCAACCATATTCAAAAACCATACTGTTCTTTAGTTAGTCAACTCTAATTTATTCAGGCCTCTATTTGAGATGAATATCTCTTGTTTTAAAAAGTCTTTAAAAGGATTTCATACCTTACAGACAGACACTAGTTTTAGTGAAGTGTGCTATCCAGTGTTTCCTCTATAATTGTAAAGACCTGGCGAGCTGCCAGGCCAACAAGAACCTCCAAATAAATCTTCTTTTAAATGCCAAAAATGATGCCAAATATCTATGCATTCAGGCACAAATAATGATTTGCGTTTGGGAGTCTCTATGTGGCGCTGTTCTGAAATGTGAGTCAACTTCTGTGTCGCTGCCTGGAAAACTCGTGATGTGAACACGGCTGAAACGCTTTCTGTGTACACGGTGTTAAACTTACAAGTTGCTACTAAAAGGGTTTTTTTTTTAATGAAGGAAACACATGATGTTTTTCACAACAGGTTTGCTTATTTGACATTTGGATTTAGTTGTCTGACATTGCACCCTCAGTTTAATATTTTGCACCCTCAGTTGAAATTTGAATAATAAATGCAAAGCACAGTGTGGTAGGCCTTAGGCACACAGACTGAGTGGGCGTATGCGCACCTGTTATTTTGGTTTGTGTGCGGAGCAGCGCAACGTGCAGAAGGGCTGAGTCAATATAGATCAGCGGGTGTAGTCATTATTAAATACATCTCACATCAGTGCTTTCATAGCACTGAAACAGCTGTGCCAATCACAGTTAACCGTGATAACGACATCTCGGCAAACGGAAAGCTTTTCCTTAGGAAATGTCTGGATGGTTCAGAGCGTCTCAACATGAACACACATCACCACAAATCTGCAGCCAAACACAGACGGATTGGTGTTTTTCAGTTAGTTACTATAATAAAGATAGAAATAAAAAATAAAGAAATTGATTTGGTGAAGCCGTTTGTGTGATTATATCGGGCTGACGCTATTTCTGCAATAATTATTATGTATCTCAGCTTGTACATTGTCACATAGTTTAATAATTAATGTTACACAACAGCGTTTGCACTGCAATGTGTTTCAAGGATAAAACATGAGATGCTACTCAAGAGACTATGATGAGCTCTGCTAACCGTCGTCTCCTTCATAAAAAGCAGAATATCGAGTTATAACCGACCAGTCTGATGTGTGTAGAAGTATGTGTGGTTATACTGTATCAGCCTGGTGTCGATTTCAGGCGATTTAATAAAGGTAAACAGTGAATGGCCATAAGTGACTGCACTGCGCTCTGGTGCAGCACTTCTCAGAGGCTGTGGATTTAACAACACATCAGTCCTGCTCCCTTCGGATGCTGCAAGGATTTAATGAACTTAAGGAGAAGCTTTTCAAAGCAACTGTGGACAAGCGATACTATAAGAATCACCCACATTTATGACGTGCATGGCCAGTGTACATGAATGGTCATCTGATTTGCATTTTCAGGTGTGTTAGTATGGACAGAGATTATTTCTGAAACGATGCTAAAACGCTCATGTGGACGGAGATTGTTTTCCATTGACTAAAACATGCAAAACCACCTGCATGGTCCTTTAAGTGCTTAAAAGAAAGACACAAATTCTGCCGTACCCTTCAACAGTTTGATGTTGAACTTTATGTATACTAAAACAGTGATTATGAGCCAAAACTGAGTGGAAACAGTCCTGATAAACAAGTTTAAATCTAATAGCTCCTTGTAAACTCTTGCTACCCAACATTTAGTCTGCATCCATATAAATAAGGTGGCATAAGAAATCCATTTATATGAACAAGTTGCAGAACGTAGCGGCGATTGGTGTTGTCGGTACTCACAGAGAAGAAGCTGGAGTCGAAGTGTAACAGAGTCATGAACATGAGCACTAGCAGTACTCGTCCGCCCAGCTGCATGTACTGCTTCGGCGAACTCTCTCCCATGGAGGGGACTCCAGCAAACATGCTCTTCCCTTCCGAACGAGACTCAGCCAGCAGCAGGAGCAGACCACCTCCGAGGGCAAGGTTTCTGAGAGAGGAGAAGTGAAGGGGATGGTTATTTTTGGAAAGCGCATGTCAGACCATCAGTCAGCCGTCAGAAAAATGTCTGCGGTATAGAGCGCATACAGTGCAAACAGGATTGCTGAGGCTGATTTCAACTGCCAAATTGTTATTAGCTGATCATGATCTCATTACTGACTGTGGTTATTTAGAAGGGTTGAAATTACCTGTTCTCTTAATTACTAATTAATATGTTAATTTCTTAAAAAAAAAAAAAAAAAAATCACATTCATGTTGTCTACTGAATTACATAAAATGACAAATGACAATCACAGTATTGCTTATTTTGTTTGACAAAAAGTGGATATTTTTACGCTGTTTTCTTTGCAGCCAAGTCGTTGATTACACAACTCACACACTACAGTATACCCTGAGTTAATGCTAACAACCAACAACACCTCATTTAAAAAGTACAGACACAGAGAAACTCCAATGTATGTGCACTGTATTTAAGAGATTTCTCTAATGGTCGATCTTGCCTGTCTATGACAAAATAAATCACAGGTCTTGTCCACAGTAACTGCAGCAGTTATAATTGTCGGTGTCTGCTTGACGAGTGAGGAGATTTCTCATTTCCTGCCTATACAAGCATATTAAAAAGTTCCAGTTGAACAGCAAAAGCAATACATTCTGTCAACTTAATTAAGGTACTACTCATCTATGATAGGCAGTGAAATTCAAAACACAACACCAGAAAACACCAGTCAGTTGCACAGTGTGACACCTACCTCATCAAAAATTTAAGATCCCATAAAATGCTGTATGCGACAGTCTGGTGGAAAATAAAGACAAGATACTCCAGATTAGACACAGTGACGTGTTGCTGCAAATTTACATTTAAAAAAGTCGTTATAATGTCAATATTCTCACCTGTAGCGCTATGATGCCAAATAATCCAAAGCAGGCATACTGTACAAAATTTCTACTGAGGATGAGGACACAACCACCTGTTAGGACACACAGCAGGGCAAAGGTATTTTAACAGGAAAGTTATGGCCATTTTGGCTGCAAAATACTTATAGTAATCACAATAATGAGTTAGAGGGATACTACTATTTTCAATTGTTTGCATACTTGTCAACAAATTCTGTTTTTTTGCAGGGAAGTAGAATAGTTTACAGTTTCAGGACTATTTAGAGGACAGCGGCATATTATATGCGACTAGAGTGAAGACTTATTTCATTTGGGAGGCAAAACATAAGGTCTGTGGATTTCTATTACTTATTCTATAAAGTCTGTTCGTTTTCCTACCTCACGTATCTAGCTTTGGTGGCTACAGTTTATGGCCACTGAAGCAGCTTCATCTGTGGTGTGTTTCTAGCAGTAAACTTCAACAGATTTTTTTTTTTACATGTTCTGTAAATCCAGTTTATGTTTCAAGCGCAGGGAAGCGGAACGTTTCCGCTGATGCCTTCATCGCCGTGCGGTGTGCAAACTTCTGATCTTACAGCCCATCTGCTGCAAAGTTCAAGGAGCTCAGAGATGCATTTTCACACCTGCTGCGGTAAACTAATCTGTGTACGTGTGGGCTGCCTGATGGCATCCTTCAACAAGTCTTGTCAGTATCTCCTGAATTAAATCAGCAAGATAGTTCAAATCCCAGAATGGTGCTTATATTTATTGCACAACTATCTGTAAAGTGTAAACAAATTGCTGCTGAAATGCATTGAGCACACTTTTAAACTTTTGATATATTTAAACCGTTTGCCCCGGATCATGAATCAATTTAAGTGTCAGACTGATGCAAATAAATTTCCAATTTTATACTGATGATCTCCTTTGCTAAGCGGTTTGTCACGCACCACCTGGTAATGCAAAATCATTTAACTTCCTAACACAGAAAATCTGAGTTGATTTATCTCACGTTCAGACCTTAGTCTGACCTGCGCCGTCTCCAATCCACTCACCCAACTGTCCTATGAGGTTAAGTAGCACAAAGCACGTAGCCAGGAAGTAGCCGCAGCTCCAGGTAGCCTCGATGTAGTCTCTCTGCTCATTCCACTGGAACCACATGCGGATGCCGTCCTCCAGGAAGGTGCTGATGAGACAAAGACGTGCCAGGTGGGGCAGGTACTGTTTGGTTACCCGCAAGAACTGGGTAACAGAGAAGAAGATACGTGAATTACAAGAAAAAAGATGACTTAATGGAAAGAACAAATCAAAGGATGTGGTTCCTGAGCATTCACCTTGCTAACCACGGCAAAGCTGAGATCAACATAACTGGGTCACCAAGCAGTAACATGTCATGTAATTTCAACAAAAGCCCTGTAAAGCTTCCTTTTAGAAAACACAAAAAAACATATTCTGACCTGCTACCAGTCCGACAAATCTCATAGTCTAAATAGTTTTAAAAGTCTTCAGGGCTGCTGCTGCTACTAATTATTATTTACATTGTCAATTATAAGGGTAGGAATTCACCCACTAGTCATTTAAATGCAACCGTCATGCTAAGTGAATGTTGAAACAGTAGTCATTTAAAGCAGATCGCTGCCTTGGGTGAGGTAGGCTTAAGAAGTTTTCTTGCTAAATAGTGTGGATCCACTTGTGAAGTAGAAGACAGAGTTCACCAGCAACTAAAGCTACAGTAGTTAGTCTTCTTCCTGTAGAGTTTTCACTGCTTTAGAAGTACAAAATATTCATTTGTTTTGGTCTCTTTTTCAGTTTGGTCTGTTTTTCTTTTTAGACTTGTCAGGTCATCTCTTACATGATATGACATTTGAACATTAACATTAAAGGTAGAGTCAGTGATTCTGGAGAAAGATTGTCAAATTCAGCAAATATCTCCTCATAGTCTACTAGCTGTCTGCTCTGTGTGTGCGCTGAAAAAAAAAAAAATCAGGTATCCATACACAACCCTGGCTCTGTAATTGGGAAACAAACAAAGTGGCTCGGACTGAGCCACACAACACTATTCCAGCCAATCAGCAACAGCGGGCGTTCATGCTCGTGCACCGGACAGGGGGAAGTTATCAGGGTGGCTGTCTGTGATGACACAACAGTCTCCTGTCTTCAGCACCCCGTTGAACGGTGGGGGGAGGGCTGGTGAACTGGAGAGAGGCCAATTCACACAGACAGCATTTTTAGAATTGCTTTTGACGTCTGTCACTTGCACGTCTCACAGAACAGATACGCTTAATGTATCAATCCACACTGAACCTGAGACATGCACCAGTGACGTGCGTCTCATGGAGATTCCTCGTGTTTCTTTACAGTCCTAAATGCTTCTGTCATATTTAGTGAAGCAGAATTGGCGCAGGCAGCTGTTTGAATCATAAAAATATCCTGCTCTATGTGTGTTTTGAACTCCATTTTCATTAACCATATCTACATTGATTGATCAAGGCTCCCAGTCTGTCTGTGAGCCAGTCACCTGTTTCCTCTTCCTCTCACTTGCTACTATGACTGGGGATCTGTGAATCAAAAAATACAAACTATTTTGGTTCAGTAAATATCTGCTGTCAGTCAGCGTAGTGAAGGCAGTTTGTCCGGCCGCTGTCCTCTCAGCTAACAGACGGCTGCTTCTGTGGACAGAGACGCTGAATGCAGGTCGAGTGAGAAGTGGGGTTGTTGTGCTCACATGAGATGAATTTTTTTTTGCTGCTCATGATAATGTGTGAGGAACAGAAGTGATTCTGCAGCTGACGCATCGCTCTGGATTCTGCCACATTTCTCTTTTGGTCATTGTCTTGGCAATGTGTCCATGAATTGGGGGACAGAGCTCTTGAAGGAGCACGAAGGGAGGGGTGTATTTGTTCAGGTGTTTTATTCAAATATCCACAATCTTTCTCCTGAATCACTGACTCTACCTTTAAATGATTGTTGTAATGATTATTTATACAACACTGTGCTTCATAAAATATAAAGAAATTGTATGAGCACAAAAGATCACTTTAGGTGCTCTTCCCATATCTCATATTTTTGGCTTAATGAATAAAATCTACAAAAGGTATACTGATTATGTTAGCTGGAATTGAACAGAACAATATGTAACTGATTTCAAAAGAGTAGAGGGCAAAACATGTGCCAAGTAGAAGTTCAGTTGCGGTCTACAAATATCAAGACAAGAACGGGGCTGTGCCTTCCTGTTACAAACCCAAATTATCTTTAGTATCATTGTAAGTGCAAGTGCAAAACAAAAAATGAAACTGCCCTATGAGATTCTCTCTAACATGTTTCATGATCATCAGATCCTGGGATACTACAGTGACCCAGTAGAGGAGCAGCGACCCGCCCCCTGTCCCGCCTACTCAGCAGTCCACATCAGCACTGTCAGACCTCGGCAGCCTATCAGCGTCCACCAACTCCCACTATGACTGCAGTGTGAGGCATGAATGGACAAACCGGGAGCCAATCCTAACAAGCCCGAGGTTGCTCCAACAGCCCAGAAATAGATCATTCTGTAGAGTAACGTGTAGATAACATGATATTTCAGGGACTCGTACAAGAGAGATTTGCCCTAAAAACGGATTTGCAGAGGGGTTTTTTTGTCATAAAGCAAGTTTCCTGTTTCATGTAATTGTACAATGAATAGCACAAGCACACAGCATGTGATTGGAGAGTATAAATCAATCAGATGTAATTCGATTAGGAAAGTGGGTTGAGTTCAGTCAACACATCTGCCATAAACATACACAGACCTGACTCTAATGACTTGATGTTCGAACTGACAGTAGTCTTCCAAGGTTACTGCTAACATTATGCCTGGACTGTCCTGCAAAAACATTAGGCCATGAAAATAGCATACAACACTACAGCACAGTGAAGATGCCTCTTACGAGCCTGCAACAACTTTGCAGTGCAGACCAGAAAAACATCTCCTCAAAGCCTCATCTCTGGGCTGTTTTCACAGTCTTAACACCAACATGGGTTACAGGCATACCCGAAATCTGATCTTATAGACAAGTGCATTGCCTGTTGTCTCACCAGTGCAGCAAAAACACACACAGGAAGACAAAAAAAACCCTGATCTGCTAAGGCCACATGCAGATGCTCAGATTACGAAAAACTACTGCAACTTGTAGATACTCAGTCACCCTTAACCATCGGTAACACCAAGCAATTAGGGTGCTAATGACTAACTGGTATTAGCCAATAACTTGGTTGCTAAGCTGGGTGATTTCACAACTGCTGGCTGGCAATATCTGTGATACTGTTATAAACCCATGAGGGGCTAAAGACGACACGATAACGCTAACTAGCTGGCATATAATGAAGTAGCCATCCAAATTCATACATTTAAACGTTGGCTAACTATATATGTCAGTTTTGTCGGAGTGAATTAATAATGCTATCTAAAATCCATCCGGAGAGACACATGACAGCACCAGACATCTCAACCACTTGTCGCGAATAAATTAGCGTTTATCTAAGCACACCAGCAAGCTACTGTGGACTTGTAGAAACAATATAGAAAGGCGCCAAAATGCTGGAGGAAACGCTCAAAAGAGAATAACGTTGCTTCATTCTTAAGGCAAACTATGTTAGCAGCTAACGTGCTAACAGCGGCTAAACGCTCACAACTGTCGTGCTAAAACTGAAGTTACCTGGTCTGCCACGTCTTCGGCCGTGTTCATGAGATCCTCTTGCCCCATATTTGTGTAATATTAAGATGTTTTTTTTAATTAATTAAGGCTCAGCGCAACACAACCTCGATGTGTTGGATTTTTTTCTCCCCGCAGGCTTCGCTCAGGCAGTTCCTCCCCCTGTTAACGTTATTTACTTGAAGATTTCCCGATCGCCTGGACGCAGAGAAAGGCCGCCTCCGCCCCACAATGCCCCGCGATTTGCCGACAGAGTCAGAGCCCCCCTACATGGAACTGCAACCGCTGTGTGCCACGTATACTGATCCGGCCAGGGGCTTCACACGGCTTTGTTTACGGCTTTTACACATGTAAACAAGCACAGGTTCATACCCTACACACCCACCTGTATTTATTTTACCATTAATTATGAGACACCGCGCTGCCCGCAACATGTGCAGCGATTTTAAATGGTTTACAACCAGTGGTGGAAAGTAACTGAGTACATTTACTCAAGTACTGTACTTATTTACTTGAGTATTTCCATTTGATGCTACTTCATATTTCAACTCCACTGCATTTGAGAGGGAAATATTGTATTTGCTACTCCATTATCATGTATTTGACAGCTTTAGTTACTTATCAGATGAAGATTTTACATAAAATATTTCAATATTCTTAGTAGAGTCCGACCGATATATTGGTCAGCCATTATCAGCCAATATTGGCCTACCACAGATATATCGGTATCGTAAATGTTGTCCGATATATATTTTAAAAATTTTTTTTAGCTATATAGACAGCTTTTTATGTATATTTGATCCTTTTCTCAATCCAAGTTTAATATATACATGTTTTGTGTTTTTTTTATTTATAGTTATTAAATTCCCAGTGAAGTTTACTGTTCCATTGCACTAATGTAATTTTATACAGTAAAGTTTATTGTTAAACTGTAAAATAACCTGCCTCCATTACATATCTTTGTCACAAGTGTTTGATAATCTCATTTGAGGGATCATTGCAAAAAATGTGTGTTTATGTGTATATTCTGTATATATAAGATTATCAGCCAATATATCGATATCAGAATTTCTTTACTCCCTGATATCGGTATTGGCATCAGGCCCAAAATTCCAGTATCGGTCTGGCCCTAATTCTAACTGTTGTTTAAATTGTCGCTCTTTCTTTTCTTTTAAAGAGATGTGTTACACACTTTGTGTGAAAGGTGCTATGTAAAGTGTACACTGATGTATAATATAATATGATGCAGTACAATTACTGTTAATCTACCCAAAGTACCTAAAATTGGCTCCACATCAATAAACTATAACATTACAATGCTCTTGCAATGCTCATGTATTTGTTAGTGATAGAAACAAACAATATAATATACTATAATAATATAACACAGATTGCATAACAGCACTTTTACTTTTGATACTTAAAGTATATTTTGCTGATAATACTTGTGTACTTTTACTTAAGTAACATTTTAAACTCAGGACTTTTACTCGTAATTGAATATTTTTAGACTACAGTATTTCTACTTTTACTAAGTAAAGGATCTGCGTATTTAGTCTACCACTGTTTACAGCACACACACACTCAAAGAAGTGATATTGTCTGTCAAAAAGGTCTGACATGATCTGTTCATGCTATCTTATAACGGAAATGACTACTACTAAAAATAAAACATTTTTAATGCACTCTTCAAAATTAAATGTATGACCATACAAACACAAAAATGTCAAATAGATTTGAATGATAATAGAATGATAATGTTTCTAATATGTTTTTTCCACACAAAAAAGTCCATTTACCTCATTAAAATCCTTACAATGAAATATCAACTTAATAATCACACTTTCTACAAGTAGCCTTTATCTTTACACACTTTCATAGTGAAACCAAAAAGTGCACACAAACTGCCTCAATAACAACTGTGTAGTAAGTCCAGGTTACACAGTCAGATGATATATTAAAGGAAAAACCAACATAAAGTATCTTGGTAGGGTGTTGGAGCACCAAAATACCCTGTAACAGCTTCAGTGCTCCTTCATATAAATCCTACAAATCTCTGAAACTCCATTTGAGGATCTGACGCCAACTTTCACAAGACAGACTGTTTGATAGTGGAGTCCTGCCAAACTGAATGTCTCGCTGCAGTCGTTAAGATTAAATTGATGACCGTAAGATTGAAGAGTGGAGTTGTACAGTATCCTTATAGGCTCGTGAAGCTACTTCTGTAGTTGTGAATTTTAAAGCTTACAGCCTACTGTTGGGCTTCTCTGCTGAACAACACCCTTAAGCTCCCCTGGCGACTTGTTAAAATTCCCTGAAGTCCTCACCCAACATGACTAGATGTGCAACCTGGAGGAACACAATGTAAAACATTTGTGAGAGCCGGCTGTCAATATGTGCGGCTGGCGGCTCATACTGACGCTCGTGTTTGCAGAGGAACAGCCGGCTGAGACAGGAAGAAGCCGTCAGATATGTGTCTACTGACGGTGATTGAGATGAGGAAAAGGATGAAGAATGTGTTCAGGCTTTAACTTCAGCTGTGGATCTTATAGACCTGTGCGAGAAATGTATATACCCCTGTGCTTATGAAACAGTAAAATCTAAATAACGTGTACAAAAAGTAGATGTTTGTCAAGGCTACAAACATGTTTCACCTCCTGGAAAATCTACATTTTATAAAACGCTTTATGACCTGAAAAAGGTTCCTGCAAAATGCACATTTCAAACATGCATCATCATGCTTTTTATCTGCTTTACAGGCAATGATTGGTGGAAAAAAAACAAACACAGATATTTGCAAATCCAAACAGAGTTGTATTTTTGGACAGTGCTCTTGGCTGCAAACCAGAAAACAAACATATCCAGTACAAATGATCTGTTTACTGCCACAGACACACTTTCCATGACACCTAAACCAGCCTTGTTAGAACTGTACAACATCACAACTTGGGGAAAAAAGACATCTTTTCATATGCAGAAAATATGAAAAAATGTAATGGATGTTATACAAACGTCAGGCTATCCTCGGACACAGGAATACTACTCCGAACTGGACGTCAGTGTTGCTGCCTGAAAAATGTCCCGGTATAAAAATACTACAGATATTCTTCTGCGTTTTTTTACTTTCCACTTCGTGCTTTCAAGTTTTTCTTATTACGTGCCGATTTCCAGTTGTTATTTCTGAATTTCTTCTGAAAACCACCGCCCTGGACCTGGGAGACATAAATATTGCAGCATTATTGTCTGTCAAGGAAAACTCATAATAACATTAGTAAAACAGACACACACACACACAAAAAAATCTTATTTCAGACTTCTACGCACCTTTTTGCGTTTCTGCAGCACCTGCTTGTCCACCTCCATTTCCTCATCCTCTTCCTCATCCTCATCTGTTTGGAAGTCATCTTCTTCCTCATCCTCGCCATCCTCCATAACTTCTTCTTCTTGTTTTTTTAAAGTGAACATTGACGCTGTGGGAAAACATAACACAGTGTTACGACAAAGTAAAACTGCAACCTTATAAGTCTGTTTGTCCAAATCTGAATCTGCATATCTGGACCCAGGTGCAGTGAGAACTAAAGTCTGTTGTTTTCCAGTTAAAATAAACACCAACTCAATTATATAGCTGAGTATGAACGTGCTAAACAGTAACTTCACTTGCTCCTCACATAGAATGAAAACATGCAAACACTTGGAAGCCTCCATGACACATAACTACCATTCTACAGGTGGAAAAAGATACTGACAGGGGTAGAGGTCGCTCATGCTGTCTTCTGAGTCACTGTGATCCTCGTCACTGGATGAGGGTTCCCACATGCTGTTTCCATGTTTTGGGGCCCTCCCCCGATTGAACTCCTCTCCGGTATCTTTGGGCCTTTTCTGTTTGAGTCTGGCTGGAACGAATTCAATCCCCTGCTGCACACACTCCTCATCTAGGGAAGGAATGAGACAGTCACATCAGTAATTAAGCAACGGTGTGACTCGTCCATGCTGAGAGCTGCAGGTCTGTTGGTAATCTCATCAACAACTCATAACTGCAGCGTATTACATAACAATGACGTTCTCATATTAGCCTTTTTTCAGTTCAGCTCTGATTTGAATGATGTTGATTCCAAACTTTAAAAGAAGTGACGTCTCAGGTTCAGTTTTGAATCTGTCAGTGCTATGCTGACACATAGCGTCATTAAGAATGACTTGAAAAGGGTAAGTAATACTATTAAGGCGTTTTGAAGGATCAAGGTACATAAGCAATACTGATAAGAACAGATGTCAAACACTACAGATAAAACCTGAAATGGATATTAAAGAGCATTTCTATGAAATCAAAAATGTATGGGAATATTGTGACTAAATAACCGTCTATAGCTGATATTGGCATGGAAGTTTAAATTGAACATGATGTTATTTTATGTATTTCTAAGTGACTGCGCTGCTTAAATTTGTGAACACGTCTCCGAAATGCGAGAAGAATGTCAGTCGGAGCAGATTTAGAATGGTTATGTTCAGCAGAGAAAAGATGTAAAGATATGTGAAGTCAGTTATCTTCATTTCCTTCCTGAGTTAGTAGCATCACAACTCAGGTCTATGTGAATTGGGTCTGGGATTGTGTAACATCTCCACTGTTCAAAAGGCATAGCATCTGTAACCCACAATGACATAACCAGGAAAACGTGTCATCCATGCAGATAAGTGATGCACTGACATTTAGTGAGGGCCTTCTTGAAGCGTTTCCCGTTGACATGTCTTAGGACATGGTGTGGCTGCCGGTTGAGGTGTCTGAGGGTCAGCTTACAGAAGAGCTGATTGCTGGAAAACAGACAATAAACATCAGAAAACTTATCACAAAATGTACATCAGCTTGACAGATTCCTGAGTGACAAATTGTGGTGTTTCTTTGACAGTAATTGTTGCAAGAAAAACAAGGTTCTGTTGCTTTCTCTTCCAAAATGACAACACACTGACAGACAGCAGCATTTCTGGACAAAACAAAAGAGTTTCCTTACGGTTGTTTTGAGCTTGGCACAATATGTGGTTCATACTGGCTGTAGTTGAACTCTGCTGCAGCACTCAGTTTCTCATATTTCTTCCCTTGAGTGAACTTCTGCAGCTCCGTCAGGTTGCATGGAAACTCGTGGCCATTCAGAGTGCATTTGATCTGAAAACAACACATTAGGTGACGCATGTGGTACATTTAACCATGTTAACCATGCCGTTTAGCATGATGCGGCAATAAAACTGGTAATCATTTGCAGATTTTTCAGTCTTGGTCAACACATCTAGCCATCACAACACTTAGCAGTGCATGGCTCATGAGGTAAATTAGCAATACAGCTAGCATCACGACTGCACGAAAGTGAATTTCGTGCGATCTGAAGTAATTTGCTCGCTAACCTTTTTGCCATCTGTGATCTGAAGAAAAGGATGATTTAAAAGAAAAGCTTTGAGGTCCGCAGGTAAGTCTTCCATAGCTTAAAAACACGTCAAAACATATATTTCAATGTGTTGATCAGGCCACCCCCCTTTCAGGAAATGTCTACACGTGGGTTGAGTGCACCGACTCTGTTGACTGATATCTTGGCGCCACCCACTGATTACAGTAAGGAAAGTCAGCTTAGACGAGAAGATAAAGCTTCTTATTCAAACACCATCATGGTATTTATCAAATACGACCCCTCTGATTAAATCAAATTGAGCAAATCGAGTAAAGGACGAGATTTTCAGTAACGCTGAACTGATGACAAAACGCGATAAACGTTATAAAACTGTATACAGTGAATCAGTTTAAGCTACTATGAGGTAGAGCTGTATTTTATCTGAAGCATTTCTGTCGACAAGCAGTTGAAGTGACTAATGGTCCAAAATTAAACGTTGAAGTCAGGTGTCAGCAGTGCGTCCAGTCAGCTGACTGATCACATGACTGACCAGTATCTGATCTGACAGCTCGGGATCAGAGAGCAGGGTAACAGAAGAGCGCCCACTTTGTCCTTATTTTCAGAGACCATATGTCTAGTCCCCAAGTAAGCCGCGGGGATATTCGGAAGGTTTTAAATGTAAAAGCTGGACCTTGCTCGACTGCAGGCACTAGTTACTAACTTTAAACCAGTCTAACAGATTTTCTCTGGTGTAGTATTGACGACGGTATCATTTATTATTAGATTATGTGTAAAGAGTGAGCCATCTTCCTTGTGAATAAACAATCTTTGCTGAGAACGTTAAACCCCCCGGTAAACAAATAGTTTACGTGTTCTAGTTAAACGTCAAGCTGGTAAATTAACCCTGTCTGATATTTCCTCCTGACTTTTTTTTTCCAAACCGGTGAAGAAGACATTTATCAGTGCATTTGGGGACATTCTTGCTTAAGCCTAAATTGTTGCTCGTAGAGGCTTTTGCTAATGCTAGTTCGCTGGCTACCTAGCTAGCTAGCTAAACCGATTAAAACTAGCTACGTGTTTTGGGCAATAAATTAACAGACGCAGATATTTAAATAATGTCTGGACCAAATGGAGATCCCAACATCTCTATTGACGATGGTATCATCAACGACGAAGATGAGTTCGGCGAAGAAGGTAACGAGCAAGCGTGTTCATTCATAAATGTTAGCGTTAGTAGCGTAATGTTATTGACGTTAAAAGGGAATATCCACCAAATTATTGTGCAATTTCATTGATTAATATACAAAATTAGACACTTCTGCTCCGAAGCAGTTATTTAGAGCATTAAAGGATAGGTTCACAAGTCTGTCTTAAAACAACAGTCACGTGTCCATATGAACACTGAAAGAGGCTGTAACCATTCCTCCTGTTTTAAAAGATCCTCTTCAAATGTGCTTTCATTGTAAGTGATGGGTGCCAAAATCCTCAGTGTGTCCACACAGTCATTTTGTGCAAAAATACATTCAAAAGTTTATCTGAAGCTTCAGGCTTCAGCAATCAGTCATATCAAGTGGATATCTGTCACATTTGCAGTCCTTTTTAGCATCAAATTCCCTCTTTGTGTTTCCCTGTTGAGCTGTGGTGGAAGTATAGTAACAAAAAGAGGAAATGTGACACTTAAAAGACCGTGATATTTAAAGATATCTACTTGATTTGGCTCATTTAGATGACTGAAGCTTCATATTAGCTTCAGATAAACCTTTAAATACTTGTGGATTTTTGCTCCTATCAATTACATTTTAAGTGCTTTATGAGGGGATCTTCTAATGGTCAGTATGAACAGGAGGAATGATTATGGCGAGAAAAATCTATTTCAATGTTCATTTGGGCTCCTGACTGTTGTTTTAAGACAGACTTGAATACTTGTGAACCCAGCCTTTAATGCTCTAAATAACTGCTTCAGTACACATAAATAAACAGCTTTTTACATTCTAAAATACATCTTTTACTTTTAAAACCTGGAGCTCCTTAATCTACAGGTAGCAGCTCTCTACCTTGCATAACAGAAAAATCTAATGTCTCTACCATGTATCCACAGAGTATGAATCCATCAACTCCATGTTAGATCAGATCAACTCCTATCTCGATGACCTGGAGGAGCGGAACGACGCACTAAACGGCAAACTGCACGAATTGATGGAGTCCAACCGACAAGCCCGGCTGGAGTTCAGGGCCCAGCTGCTCGGCTCCCCCAACCCGGAGGATCCCCATCCTGCAGACACGGACTCCTCCTCACCCAGCACAGAAGATCTGGATGACGACACCGGGGGCTCGCAAATGAGTGACAAGAGCAGTTAGAGAAAGAGGATTGAGTTCAGCAAAATGCAGATAGAAATATTTCTGAGGGTTGACTCGAGTCCTAACCTCTGTCTGTTGGACCCTTGATCCGCATAGTCCCTTTCTGTGTGATTCTTATGTGAATTTGCACCCCCATCAGCAGACGTATGTACGACAACGATGTTTTTCGTCTCCTCTGTCACTGAACTCAATCAAGTTTTTCTCCTTTTGTTGAACTGTGGTGTGCTGGTGTTTGGTTCCTGAGAAGATTGAAGTTCATTGACCTCACGCAGCTTATCAAAGACGTTGGACATCACAGTTACTTAGCACTTTGTTACCAACTTGCTTAGCAGTGTTGCTATGTAAAAGGCTGTATCTCCCTCTGCAGTTTCATTGAGGTCCATGTGGGACATAATTACAAATCCTAAAGCAAGGAACACACTAGTGGATTTATAAGAAGGTAATTAAAGAGACTCGGCATCAATTATATTAATTAAAGGAGGCAAGAGATTTGAATTTGTAACCCCACACGCAATAATGTGCTGATGTCTGTGGTGATCAGCACTGATGTATGTTATGCAGATCAGTACAAACTCTCCATGAGCTTGAGTCAGTCCTCATGGTCAAACATCAAAATAACAATATAGCATGTTTCTGGTTTTACCCAGAATCCATTTGATGTTGACATCAGCTTTGTAATAGCTGTATTCTCTGTAATTACTGTATGTATCCCAAGAAGTAAATATGCCACATTCCAGATGTGTACCACCGTATTATGTTTCATCTGCAGCATGATGAAGTGTGTGTTTATTTTCATCATCATGTTTAGGACTAGAACTACTGTCTGAAAAGTGTTTATGTAAAGTGCAAGGGAAAAAAAGTCAACGCTTTGCAGCCACAAACGTGCGAATTGTCAGACATTTTAATATAAATTAAAATGACCCCCAAACAGAAAACAAACATCCAAAAATACATTAAACTTCCAGCAGTTAGAAAACATCACTTGTTTTGATCTCAAATTGTCAGTAGCTGAATAAAAATACAATAAGAAACATTCAGCTTTGTTTGAAATTATCCTTTACATCTTTTTTTTCCCCCTCTTCTGCTCCGTTCTGTATCAGAGCTAAAATGTACATCTTAGAATTTGATCCGTTCCTTCAGACAGAACGGATTAAGATATTAATCATGTGACGGTTGCCACAATGACTACAGGATTTGCTACATGTGTTGAACCAGTCTTTAATGGTTTTAAATATCCTTCTCTTTAACGGAGGATAAAATGTTTCCAGAACAGTACACTTGTCATGAAGAAGGAAGTAATACTTCCTTATTTACACCTTGTGGCGGCTGAAATGCTGGAACCAAAGTTATACATTATATACATATAATCTATAACTGGGATAGTCCACTGAACGTTACAGGTTGAACCTTAACAAGGATACTTTTCAACTTTAAATACCTGCAAGCATGTTAGGGTTTCTCCTCACACATAAAATTGAGACCAACTGTGGTTCCATCTATCCAGTGTATAGCAACCAAATATCTTAATGAGGGGGGGAAAAAAATCAATGCAATGGTAAATTGAAGGAAAATAAGCATCATCTGACAGTATTTTTGTGCTGTGAATGCTCAGAACGCTCAATTTAAGTCCATGGAAACATGAAAGCAACTATTTTTTTTCTAAATGTAGGCACACTTGACAAATGTCTATGGGAATGTGACTGATGTGGTAACATGACCCATGTTACCACAAATTAATTCTCAATTTTGACATCCAGCGAGAAGGAAAATCAACTTTGTGCTTCAAGCAGCATATACCTGTCTTACATGACAAGCCTGTAAATGTCCAAAGAAGCTTCCAGACTTCAAGTCGCCGGGGAGTCGGGGACAGCTTGTAATTTAAATTCAGTGCCTGGTTGTTCGTAGAAACACTTCCCTTTTCTTGCACTTGGCATGTTGATGAAGCTGTCTGCTGCTCTCATTTACATTGAGAGAAACGCATTGAGAGAAAGAATACAGGAGTACTCTTTCCATATGACTGTGTGCAGATGTAAAAGGGTTTTTAGACATTTTGTCAAAAGATGTCCACTACTACATCCAGCTCTGACACCTCGTGTTGGGATTTTATATCTTTGATACACAAAAAAAAAGTTTCCCGGTCACCGGCAGTAGGCCTGTAAGAATGTGTGCAGTACTGTTTAAAGAAGGCCACTGCTACTGACAACTCCCCCCCCCCCACACAACATCAGCTTGAAATGTATAGAAATAAAAAAAAAAAAAAAGGATGAAAAAATGCCCTGAACAATCTCTTCTTCATCAACAAAGCTATGATCGGATTCAAGATTTTGCACGATTCAACACTCAAGCCAAAAGTACCATCTTGCTTGTGTTAACACTTTTTTAAAAACAGAAGTTGTCGCCTGTTTGAACACTTAATTTGGTTACATTCTACATTTCAACTCGCTAAAAGCGTGTGCTACGTGGTTAGCATTATGGAAAATGTCTCCACTTTACTATCAGTACAGTCTTCTACACTTGAAGGTTATATTATGTTAACAATCATTCATCTAGCTAGGCTAGAGAATTTGCAAAAAAAAAAAACCCAACAACTGACAATCAGCCCTCATCTAACTCCTGATCCTTGAGGACAGCAGGGTGGGAAATTAACTTTTTGATGAGCCAGTTGAGCAATTACACTGATTGTAATAGTAGGTTAAAAAAAACATTTTAATTTGTGACCTAAAAAGCACATTTCATTTTTCTTTCCAGTGTTTAGAAAATTAATGTCATACTACACCTTTAAAATATTGTATATATCAAATTTGTGTGCAGCTTCTATGATTTTAAATCTGTGTGTCCATGTAAAAGCTTTTCTGTTAGGTAACCAATTTAAAGAGCATCTCTTCATCTAAAAAAGAAAATTAGTTTCAATTAATGCAACATAAAAAGGATTTTTTTTTCACCAATTTATGAACACTGAAAGGAACAGGCAGGCTAAAGAACATGATTTTCAAACTGGGAGCCAAAATTAAAAGGCTTACCAACCACTGAAGATTTTAACTTGTATTTTATGTCCCGTCATGTCGGGTCTTTATTCCCACCCTGGGAGAGCAGTTGTTCCACTGTATTTCATCATCAGCAGTCTTACTATTTGTGGGTGTGTGTTTAATTCAAACTTTCCAACATGGCTGTTCACTTCTTGGTCCATGAAGCACCTCTTTATATACTGACACATCATGTCCTTAGGTTGGGATTGTACCAGGTTTCCTTTCTTTCCACATCTTATCTCTGACTCAACGTCTGTTTGCGGCCCTCCCTGACCTGCGCTTGGCTGTGGTTTTTGTCTTCCCTGTGCCGTTGTTTTTCCGTGCAGCAGGAGCTTCCTTCTCCTCCTTCTCCTCCTCCTCCTCTTCATTAGCAGCTGCTGCTGCTGCTGCTGCTGCTGCTGCTGTTGCCTCTGAGTCTGGCTCCTTTGTGCTGCCAGCAGCCAGCTCACCTGGACTCTCCTGGACTACAGAGGCCTGGGATGTGGGCTCTTCCTCCTCATTTTGGAGGCTTAGTTCTTGGTCTGTGCTGCCACTGCTGGTCGCTGAGGTGGTGATTAAGTCCTGTGAGGTGGGGTCGGGTTCCGCTTGGTTCTCCTGTTGCTGGTTTTCTGCCTGCATGCTCAGTCGGGTGAGTGTAATGCTAGGCTGCATGGAGTTTAGGTCCGTCACTAAACCTGTGTCATGGGAGAGGGAATTTTCATCCAAACAGTCTGTGGTGGTTTCTGGTGCTGACCTGAGGCTGTCCTCAGCTAAGAGAGATTCTCTGGAAGCTTCACCCTTTTGACTGAGCAATGCTCTATGCCTCTGAGAAAAGAAAGCACAAAAACACCACAATAAGGATATGGAAGATTCCTTAAGGATAACATGCAGATTAATGCAAACCATCCCTTTAAGAGCAACCAACAAAACAAAAAAACATCCCTCTCTGAAATGCTGAATGCAAATGGTAACAAGTATTAGTTAACTTTAAGTAGAATTCCTTAAATAAAATACAGCAACAATAATTTAATTTGGGCCACAGATAATCAGTCATTAAAAACCAACCTTGAGGTTCTCAAAGTGCTTCTGGGATTTGCAGTGGGTGTGCAGGGCAGAGGATTCAAAGTGGTAGAATTTGTTGCAGAGTCTGCAGATAAAACCTGCTACTGGAACAAAGAAACTGGACCCTGTGGTAAAAGAAATCACAGACTAAACGTCACTCGTTATTATTAATATTATACAATAATAATAAATGTCATCAGTAAACCTGAACTACAAGCAAAAGCAGGAGAACGCCATCACTCACCGTAGACTGTGTCAGAGTCGTACTCCTCATCACTGGCCATGTCCTTTAGGGTCACTTCTTTAGGGGAGGTCCAGCCATCCTGTACCAGGTCACCACAAACACAGCCAACAATTATATTATGATAAATGCAACTAAGAGGTGTTAAAAGTGTTATTTCAGAGATTACACTGTATCTCAAAGTCATGTACTGATTGAACTGTGAAGTTTACTGGCTACGGTAATCAATCGCCGATATATGACATGAAAAGCACCTGATGGTCAGTGGAGTCTTGGTCCCCTTCACTCCTCTGCCTATCCTCTCCCTCTTCCACCTCGCTGCCCTCCTCCTCTTCCAGTGAAAAGCCGTCTGTGTCCATGGTGGTCAGCTTGGCCAAGGCCTCAGAGCCCTCCTTTTCCTGAAGCTAGGAAACAATAACATAAGTACAGCGTGAGTGAGTTGAGTATTTCAATTCATCACCACCTATGGAAAATCAGAAATGTAAGTACAGATACCTTCTCCATTTTCTGTCGGTGCTCCTGGGACTGCAAATGCTCCACAAAAATCTGGGAGGTCCTGAAGTGTTTCTTGCAGACTGTGCAGGAGGAGATGGCTGTTCGACTGGCGAGCTGGGGAGAGACAAAGGGACACCAGATCATTACTAATAACAGCATATAACAAAACTGAGGGCACCCCTGCCCATAATCACTAAAATTTTAATTTTTAATTACAAATCCTGTCCATTTAATACAATTTTATTTGTTTTTAGACAAAACCCATGACAAATTAAGTCAATTTACGTTTGACTAATTAAACTATAATGAAAGGTCCATATTTAAGAACAAATTGCAACAAAAGTCAGCACACTCTTCATTAGTGAGACTCCATTTTTAAAAAAAATATTTTTTATGCCCAAATCTGTGGATAAATGTTCTGACATTCTTCACAGATGATTGTTTTCAGTTGCTCTTTGCTGGAGGGATTTTGTTGCTCTACCTTACTCTTTAAAGGACCAGTGTGTAGGATTTAGCAGCATCTAGCGGTGAGGTTGCAGATTGCAACCAACTGAATACCCCTCTCATTCTAAGGTAACAAAAACATGATTCTTAATTTCAGGTGATTACACATTACTTAAAACATGCTTATGAATATTATATTCCAGATGTCACTAAATTCTACACACTGCACCTTTAAAATACTCTAAAGGTGTTCTATTGGATTCAAGTAAGGGGACATATTTGGCCAGGTCAGTTTCAATTTTTTCTTCTTTAAAAACTCTTGTGTGATCTTTGCAGTGTGTTTGGATCGTTGTCATTGTGGAAAATTCCCCTCCTGCAATCCGTCTTGAGTGGGAGTCATCCTTCCCTCAGGTATTTGGGTATACAAACTTTCATAGTGCCATCTGTAAATGTCATCTCTCCTACACATTTTGCACTCATGCAACCTCATATGAGTACATTCCCACCTCCACCTCCATCACAGTCAGCACTATGCTATAACTGTAGTAGTCCAGGCCAGGTCTACGCCAAACATGTTCGACCCCATCTGATTTAAAAAAAATATTTATTTTGCTTTCTTCTATTCAAAGAATGTGCTGCCAATATTCATTAGGCTTCTTATCATGTTCTTTGGCAAAGTTTAATCTTGCATTTTCTTGCCATTTTGTGTGCAAAGGTTTTCTTCTTGGACGTCGTCCATAGAGACTGACTTCATGCAATGTCGTCAGCGCAGTCTGAGCAGTCACTGTTGGTCAAAGGCACTTGCCCGTCTGTTTTTCAATGCAAGGTTGCGTAAATAGTGAATTGTGCGTGCTGTCGTTTTTCAAGGACGGTAACTGTTGTTGGTAATATGGGTCCTCCTGTACCTCCTAACCACTGCTGCAACTGTGTTTTGGCTTTTGTTCAGTAGACCACCAATGATCTTGTACCCTCTACCATCTTTAAGAAGTCTCTCAGTCTGGTTTCTTACTCGTTCATTCTGTTCCTTACCATATGGAGCAATGTTGCGTTAGACACAACCCAGAACAAAACTGAGAAAGTTGTGGTGTTCACAGGTTCTTTATAACCTTGTTCAGGCAATTACTCTTAACTGGAAGTCACAGATATACTCAGTTTTGTTGCACGGAGGTTGTACTTTGAGGCCTGTGTTTTCAATATAGTCTATCTAACCTGTTTCTTTTTAATTATAAATGAGATCAAATACCCTACACTTAACCCTAAAAATACTACCATTTTTGTAAGATGATACATTTTGAATCTTTTAACATTTTGGTGATATTGCACAGGGCTCATTTTAAGCAATCAGATAAGCTGCTTTCACATTTTTTAAAGATATTGAACTCAGCAGCTGATTACTTTGTGCTCCTTGGTGCGACGGTGGTCCATGATGCTACTGGTGAAGTGGGTGTGACATGTGGCGCACCAACGCTGCAAATCTGCTTTTTTCTCCCTGAAGAGAACACAGACAAACAAGACAAACATTACTCAAGACTCATAAACATCCTTTTTTTAAAAACCTTCTCCTATGTTAAACTCAAAATGACTCACCTCAAAAAAATTGTTTACGGTTAAAATAAAAAAGATAATTATCACAATTTAAACTAAAACTGCTGTTTTAGAGAAACAAGAATACAAAACACAAGCCAAATGCATATTTGTGCATTTAAATACGGACCCATCTTTGCTCGCTCCCTGTAGAGTCTCCTGTACTCGTGGCAGCAGCGTAACCAGGCAGGCGTTGCTCATGTGCTGAATCTCCATCATCCTCTGCTGGTGGGAAACGCTGTTCATGTGACTCCTGAAGTTCTACAAAAAACCCACCCCCCAAAAAACACAAGATTAGAGAACATTAAAGACAGAAGATGAATTTACTGTGACTTTTTCTCATATGTGTTTGTTTACATTCAACCTACTTGCTGGTTGTGGCAGGTGATGCTGCAGAGGTAGCAGTAGAACTTGTTGGCGCCCTCCGCCTCGCCCTCCGCCTCACCCTCCTCTTCTTCTTCCTGGTGATCTGGTGAAGCTAAAGGAGCATCTTTGCCCTGTGGCATCTCCTCCGGGGGTAAGGTAACCTGCTGGCTGTCTTCACTCAGCCTACCAGATAGTGACGGGGCAGACGAAAAGCTGTGCACCTACGGAGAGGTGTAGCAAACCAGATCTAAACCCAGTTTTGTGTATATTGACAGATGGATGGCAGACATACAGACTTTGACCTGCACTTCCCAAACTATATGGTGACAAAATAAAAAGGCTCCCCTCACCTCAGCGGCAGTGCTCTCCTCCAGCAACTCAACAGCATCCGATCCCGCCGTGGAGCCTCCTTCCTCCAGAATCATGCAGTCTGGGAAAAAGTCAGAGAAACATAAAATACATGTCCATCTCAACTGGAAACACCTGCTCTTTAAACTGATGATATATAGATGAGGTGTATTTTACCATCAGGGTGGCTGTCGTCCGTGTTGCTGTTACACTCTGGAGAAAGAACGCCCTCGTCTGTGTCTGCAATAGTGATTGCCTCAACCACACACTGTTCTTTAGGCTCCTCTGACCTGAGCGGGATATAATGAGATTCAAAGGTTATTAAAGTAATTCCATGACTTTAAAATAACTAAGCCATAACACTTTTATTATCTGTTCTCTTATATGTAAAAATAAACAATGTTTTCCCTACTCCTCCGTCCTCTGCTTCTTCACTGCAGGTTCTTCGAGTTGCTCTTCAGAGGGCTGCGTGGCTCCATCCACTCCTCCCGCAGCACCATCTGTGGGTTACATCCAAACACATACACCCTTTATAAAAGACAACGCAAAACCAAAGTCATGAGCAATGTATTCTTCTGTACCTTTGACATGGACACCAACTGAAAGTCACATATGACATTAAACTCACACTATATCCTTTCAAGCTTAAACAATTAAGATATTTCAGTGCTGGGCTAGGTTGCAGCTCTACCTGTTTCAATCTTATCACCAGTCTCACTGGAACTGCTAGCTGCTGGTTGGTCATCGCTGCTCCCTACTGCCATCTGCTTGCTGTCCCTCTTCCTGTCTGGCTGGCGAGCTGCAGCGTCCTGTGTGCAAAGATAACATGATTATAGACAGACTTGTCGCGTCAAACACAGTGGCAAGCCCTGATTAGCTTTGAGCGGGCTGCATTTCAAATTACCTACAAACACATCAGCAAGAACATTTACACCGCTTCTGACTATCACCAAACTGTGATCCTTTAACCGGAGATTAGCATGACAGCTTGACTGAACACCTACACAGTCATTATATTGTAATCAGTATAATGGTGCTGTTGTAATTACTGTGGTAGAGGTGGAAGAAGAGGAGGAGGAGGAGGAAGAGGCTGTGGTGGTGGTGGCGTTGTTGTTGTTGTAGTAGCGAGCATGTGGGTGGAAAGGTCGAGCAGATGGGAAACCCATGATGGGGGACTTGAGGGCTATGCCCATGGGAACCGGCCCGAGCAGAGACGACCTGGCTCCAGCTGTGAAGAACTGACGGAACTGCTGTCCACCCATCGCGAAGCCCCGCATGTTACCTGGATGACAGGACAGCATGGGTAAGGAGAGACATATCAGGTGTAACAGATTGCTGTCTGTTTATGCCCCTTTCTAGATGCTGCTGTCTTTTACACTATAATCCCAACTGTACCCTGCATCTGCTGCATCAGTAAGGCCCCCTGCAGCATGGGATTGGGGGCGATGATGGTAGTCTGGGTCGCCTGGCACAGGTTGACCATCCTGGGAGGAGGGGCTGTCTGGGGAGGCACAGGAATCGCTCTGGGCAACAAATAAAGACGAGAAAATACAGATGCAGCATTATTTCAAATTACCTCACTGAAATCTGTAGCTAAAGACATGCAGATTTATTCCTGTAAAACACAGTAACATAGTCCCACTGCTAACCTTTAATACAGGCAATACTGGGAGGAAAACAAAAAGACACTTGACATCTATCAAGTTGATTGTTGTTTAGGATAATTACTTTAAATATAGGATTTTTTTTTTTTCAAACTTGTGTTCTGATCAAGTCAACTCTGTAGAGTGACAGCAGCACTATTGACTCATCTTTATCAGAAATCATCTCCCATATCAGCTTTGGCCCAGATTCCATTTTAAATTGTTATTTTTTTATAGCTTCTTAATCACAACAACTTCCCAGAGCAACTATTTAAAAACAGCCAGTCATATAATCTCTCATGTATTATCTGATACAAATAGAAATCAAATCCATAAGAACAGTAGAATAATGTATTTATATAGGGTTAAGGTAAATACAAAAAACCATGGACCAAACATTAGCATAGAATAAAGATAATATAAGATAATACAGAAAACAGATAAGAGGGTGTTAGTGGGATAAAGCTGAACTGGCTGCTGCTTCTACTCATCCTCAGAATAAACAATAAACCTGCATCCTTGAGGATGACAGATGGACTAACAAAAGCTGACAGGTAACATGACGCAAACCGACAGCACAGGCCAGAGTGCTTTATATCATAAGATCAGGGTTTGATTAGGTTTTATTACACGGCTTTGTTGAATACTCGATTCTGATTGGGTCACATTGGGGTCCTGCATCACCCCGTCGGGGTTCATTTCGCAATAATGACCAGCTTGTTGTATATTATCTCTCACATAGTTGCCAAACAGATGTGATGTGATCATATGTTTTGGTGTGGTGCCACCAATCTTGCAACAGTGTTTTTATAATTGCAAATTTATCAGCATTACCTTTGAGCAGGCCCGATAACAGAGCATGGAAATAGTCTGACTTTTAATAAGCACATAACACTGTTTGACAAATGAAACTATTTGAACCAGGAAGTAAAAATGTCAATGTCAAAAATGTCATTTGTACCAGTGCTGCTAGACTTGGAAAGATAATGGCCAAAATCATTACTGCAGGTTTTGGCTCCCATGTTTACTTCAGGAATAAAATTAGTATTTCAAGGTTTTTAATTGTCATTTCGACACATGTACATATAAGGGAACAAAATTAAGATTGCTCAGGTCCCAGGGCAATAAGATATAAAAAACAACACATGCTAAAATTGCACAAGTACAGAATAAATACTAAGAAATACCAGGTAATAATAACGAAAACTATATAAAAAAATTAAAAAGTACTAAAGCATAAAAGTCATAGCAAAATCACAGAGATTGGGCTAGATGAGCCTTCACCAAGAGACCCACACATAGCTAAGTTGCACAAATATTCAATTTAAATTAAAGAACTACACCTAAATATGTGTATCTATCTCCAGATCGTTCAGTTTGCCACTGTCAGCAGCCACATATCTGACCTCGAGGGCCCTCGCATAATCCCCGGCCTCGAGTTAAAGGGCTTACCGCGGTGTCTGGTGGTGGTGATGGGCGACATGATGCCCCGGAGGAGGCTGCGGCGGTGGCGGAGGAGGAGGCTGCTGCTGGAAAAGTTGCTGTAGCTGCCGCAGGTGCTGGTGAAACTGTTGCTGCTGTTGCTGCTGCTGCTGCTGATGGATGTGCGGATTGAACATTACGGGCTTTAATTTCCTCCGTGTGTTGACAGACCGGCAGCTGTGAGGTACCCGTGTTTTAGATGGAAATATAAAGATCCCTGAATCGGAGGAAGAAGGAAAAAGCTGATGTGATTATGTTCCCTGCTGCTAGAACAACTCAGCAACAGTGCGACACCTCCTGAGACAACAGGTCGCTCTCATATTTCGCGATGACAACTAGCTAATGTTAGCAAGTAAGCTAACAACATTTCATCCTTTGGCTTGCTAAGTTTGTTTTACTCTCTTTGCTCAGTTAGCCAACTTTACGAAGAGGACAGTGTGTTAACCGCTTGTTTTTGTTATTCCGGAACAAACACCAAGTAGCAATCTTGAGCCAATAAATGAACTAGCTACACCTGTCATGAAATAAACAAAGCTACATTAGCCACCAAGTTAGCTTAGCATAGCATTCAAGCAGCTGCGCCTGCTCAGGTACTTCATATGTTTTATCTCAGGCTTCCTGCAGTTGTTGCGACTTACTTCACAAAGAGGAAAACGGCGGTGAAGACTGATTATCCAGCTACAATCATAGCACGGGGTTAAAGAGTTGCTCTCAGTCCGTAGCAACATGCAGACAGACAGAAACCCAAACCAGCTCCTCAGTGTGGTGAAAGCTCTGGATCCTGTCTCCCTCCAGCGGCCGTCTGAGAACATGTCTGGTGTCGGAAGGATGAGCCTGAAGTTTATGTAGTATCTCTAAATTTAATATTAAAACTAACTTTGCTTCATTTTCTAACTGAATAGCATTTACCTTGTTGGCATTATGACAACAAGTTAAATGCTATTTAACATGTTTTCCCTTGTTAATATTAAACAGTTAAAAGTAGAATACCATTGTAACACTAAACTTAACTCAAACTGAAATACAATTATACTGAAATAAGCACTTTACAACAATACCACTGCACTTTGTAGGAATTATATATTATATTTTTAACCTTATTACCATAAGTCATAAGAGCAGAAGAAGTAAAAACATAGTCAACACTATTATACTCCATCATATTATTTCTATTACTTGTTTTTATTGTATTTCATATATTATATACAGTATAATCTATTGAAAATAATGCAACACAGTTACAATAACTACACTACAATAATAATTTATAATTATTTATAAATTATGTATAAAATATGTACACGCACATCTATTACTATATAAAAACCATGATAATAATTATAATCAGTTATAAATAATTTATGTGTCTGTGTATATACCATATTATAGTAATGATATACATATATACTATATCCTTTGATATATTTTTTATGTACATTGTGTTTATTTTTCATACTAACAGTATGTACCTAAATGTGGCCATTTAAAAAAATATATTATTATATCATCAGTGGGATGCTTGATTCATTAT
The DNA here is from genome assembly GCF_914725855.1 of Thunnus albacares. Classification (NCBI taxonomy): domain Eukaryota; kingdom Metazoa; phylum Chordata; class Actinopteri; order Scombriformes; family Scombridae; genus Thunnus; species Thunnus albacares. Next base: position 14,350,315 of record NC_058123.1, on the reverse strand, counting down.
GTATGTTTATGTATACAATAGCTTTTTAAATGATTTTGCATTTTTCCTATTTTATTAATTTCACACTACACTCTTGCTGTAACATGTAAAAGGTCATTTTAATTTTATTTATCATTTATCTATTTAGCTTTCCAACTTAACATTAGCTTTTTCAAGCACTTGTCCATCAGAAAAGTGATCCGAGGAGCCACATTTATGTTCCATATCCATCATATCCTTAAGAGCCTCTGAATTAAGACACAGTTTCAAAGTACAGCTGAGGCTGACAGGAATTTGGTAATTTATTTTAAAGCTAATCTGCCATGAACAAAAAGGTTTGGTCGAATGTACATGAATCTGCATGAAAAGTCAAAATCCTCAGGATTCATCCTCTGGTGAACACAAATAAAATATGAGCAATGTATCTAGTAGTTGTCACACACTTCACTCAGGGACACACTGCTAATGTGGAAATATATAATATATACAAAAAACTAACACACAAAGTTATAGAGTGCCCCCTGTCCCTGTCCAAGGTGCCAAGAGATTCAGCACCATGGACAGATCTGTACAACACATAAAACTGTATGTGAAGGCAACAACACTCAAAACTGGAGATATGAATCCCACATTTCCATTCTACATCTTTCTAAATGCATTCAAACAACGATTAAACTCAAGAGCCTCAGAAAAATCTGGATTTCCTGTTCTCAGCACATTTTGAGGCAGCATATGGAAAGTGGAGCAGTGTCACCACCAGCGGTGAGTGATGGGAACTGCAGGGAGCTTTCCTGAGGAAATACAAGAGATCATCCTCATCCTCCCCCTGCGGTGCTCGGTGCTGGAGAGAGTCCTTTAGCTGAGGTGATCTGACACACCAGGGAGGCGCAGTCAATGAGGGAGCAAACCGAAAAGTGAACCGGTGTGTGCGCAGACCAAAACGCCCTCTGAACGCGAGGGTGGCGAGGAGGGACAGAAGAGGACAAGAAGAAATAAATCCCTCGCTGCCCTGACAAGGAGAGACACCCCGTCGATTGCACCGCAAAGATGGGGAACCGGGGAATGGAGGATTTGATTCCTCTGGTGAACCGCATGCAGGATGCCTTCTCCGCCATCGGTCAAAACGCGAACCTGGACCTGCCGCAGATCGCCGTGGTCGGCGGCCAGAGTGCGGGGAAGAGCTCGGTGCTGGAGAATTTCGTCGGGAAGTAAGTAGCTTTTCCAGGCTGCGGTGCGCGTCGGTGCGCCCCCGGTGCATCACGCAAAACGGCCGCAGTATAGCTTTCATTTACACATCCCAGTCCCCCATCCCCCTTCTCAGGCAGGTTTAAATCACACACACACACACACACACACACACAAGCTTCACTTAGATTTTATGAGTGCTGTTCAACATAAATCTCACCAGCTTCATTTGTTTTACATCCCGTCTTCCATGAACACATAGAGCACTGAGGCAAGGAGATTATTTTGTAGGCCTACATAAATCCCTAGTGAAGTTCATCTGTTAACTGCTGCATGATGCATTCAGGAACCTGTTAAATAGCAGTTTGTAAAGGCTATAAACCAGGATAAGTGTCTTAAACTTCATCATTTTGTGTGTGAAAGTGACACTAAATTGTCCATGTTCATAATAATAAATCCTTGGATATCTATCAAAGAGGCAGGAGCAGTTTGGATGCTGACTTCCTATACAGCAGATACAGTTACAGGGAGATGTATTGTTTCTGTGGCAGAGCTACCATTTTGTTGTCTACAGGCTATTTAATCCTGACCAGGCAAGGGAGAGAAGTAATGCTAGATGTGTGTGTGTGAGTGGAGAGGCTTCAAAACGAGGCAAACGTGCTCAGTTTTCTCTCTGTCAGTGATGATGATGATTCAAAACAAAGCGAGGGGAACAAATCTGATCTGCTATGCTGCAGTATGACCTTGCAGGGAGAGAAAGAGAGAGAGAGTCCACCTGAGCTTTGAGCCCTTCCAGCTCAGCTCATCCATCTGTCTGCCTGTGCTTATGCTGTAAGTGAAGCTTACTGCATACAGGCAACAGCATGAGTGTCACTATCTAACTATCTGTCTGTCAACTCTGCTTTGCTTTTATTTTATAAATGATCACAAGGTCTGGACTTTTTTTCTCTTTTTTTTAATGGTTTTGTAGACTTTCACATCCGTTTTGTGCACCAACTGTGTGATTCAGCAGTATTTCCTGCTTAAGCAAGGTCAGAGTGTGTGCATACTGTGGCTCCCAGCCAGCTCCCCCAACCACCACCAACACCACTGAACAAGACCTGGGTACGTCAGCATCAAAATGCAATTAATCCCAGCGGAAAGACAGGGATGCATCTGTGCCGCAACTTATTTGAGATAACAGTCTTTTAAATTGATTCGTCCTTTTCTGGCAGATCTAATTAGCTGTGAACACATCTGGCGTCATTATCTGTTTCGCCCTACACCTCTGATGTCTTTACTTACATTTGTTTGTTCACCACATGGCAACAGTGCTAATCCCCATCTTAACAGGTAGTAGGTGAGACACGCCTACTGTTTACATGTCAGGGTAATCTACACATGCTGCTTGTGGAAGGAAAATCTGTTTTGTTTATAGTGGTTGAGGTTGATTTAACTTAATGAGCACCTTGATAATCTCCAGTGTAAGAACACTGACACCAAAACCAAAAAAAGGAAACTAAAAGTAAGTATTTTAACCATTAGTAGCCATTGTATGGTACTTAATCTTATACTTATTCCTCTAATAGAGAAATCAACATATATCTCTCTTTTTGGTGGGCTGTATATTAATACCACAGTTCTAAAACCACAAGAGTTTCCTTTGAGTAATTACTACTATTAAAACAATCTCTTTACGCTCATCAGGAGGAGCACATTTTGCTGTGCTCACTCAGCTGTAGTCATGGAAACAGCTTGTGCCTAATTACGCCGCCTTTCCGGAGGGACCGGGGATTTTTAGACGGTCATGACAGGAGGTAGACGAGGAAAACTGAAACATTATCGTAAGGCAAATGTTATATTACAATGAAACCTGCTTTTAAGCGTAAAGCAGATTCACACAGAGATTGTGTGTGTGTTAACGTTTGCACTAGACCAGCTGCAGTGACGTCACTCAGGTCCTCCTATCCTCCTCTAGTCTTATGTCACCCTCCCAGTGGCAGAGTGCGTTTGCATTATCGGACTAAACCGATACACAGAAGTACAATACGCTGTGTGTTTACATGTGACAACACTTCTTTTCTCTGTCTCTCTCCTCCCTTATCACTGTCTCTTATTCAGACATTCACACAGATGCCTCTCAGAAAGTCATTTAATGTGAGGTTTCTGTCATTAAGCTGCTTGCTTTTTCATCCTTTTTACGTTTAATAGAAACCAACAGCGTCACGGTTGATTTTGGCAGTGATGTAAGACTGTTTATTTTGCTCACACAACTCTGGTCCTGGCTTTCTTCTACGTCTATCTGTTCTTGCAGCTTACATTTAACACAGACAATCAATACTAAAGTATAGAGACTTATAAATATGCATAATGGCAGAGATACACTTGCATCAGTCTTGTGATAACTGTCAGACCACTCTTTCTAATCGAATTTTTAATATTTCTACATGAGGTGATATGGAATCTGGCCAAAATAATTTGTTACTCCTGGTACTGAACCATGACACCTTTCCTCTCAGGTGAATTACATTTTGATTGTAATGCTGCCGCAGGCCTGGCAGGTGTGACATAGGGACAAGGACAGTCTCAGTGGTAGCCAATCTGTTAAAATATTCTGTGCTAATGAGGACACGATAATCAAATTTGTATGTTCACCTTCATCCTGTTTTTGATCCTGTTCTCTCAGTGTCTCTGTCTTGCAGAGAGCTGCTGTTTACTTTCAGTCTGTCACTGTTCAGTTTGTTGCGTATCACCTCAGTTCCACCCGCCCCTCCCAGCCTTTTCTATCTCAGTACAATTCAAAGGTGCTTTATTGCCATAAAATATTAAAGTGCTCAACTACAAAGCAAAGGCAACAAGTTGAAACTAAAAATACAGAGGTCCACCAAATGTACCAAAGATACATAACCCTGTATATCATCTAGTGCTGCCACTAATGATTATTTTCAGTATTTATTAATCTAACAATAAGTTTCTCTATTAATCAATTATTATTTGATCTATGTCAGAAAATGGTGAAAAACGTTGATCATCAAAGATATTCAGTTCACTGTCATAGAAGACTAAAGAAACCAGAAATATTCACATTTAAGAAGCTAGAATCTGAGAATTTTTGTACTATTTTCTTAAAGAATATCTAATTTTCTGTTGATAAACTCATTGATTAATTGTTGCTCTAATGTCATCAAAAAATACCTTTAGCAAGCAATTTATCTTCAAGTCATTGTTTTCATTTGTGCATTAGACAATGATACAAACAAAAAGAGGAAAGCAACAAATCCTCACAGTGCAGAAGCTGAAGTCAGTGACTCTTTCTTGATAATTCACTTAAAGTAACAATTAATCAATTATCAAACTTGTTTCGGATTCATTTTTTGTTGATTGACTGATCATTTAATCAACTAATTGTTTCAGTATTGTATATGTTATGCCTGTACACACATGTCAAGTGCAACTGTTAGCTCTGTATCCTCTGCTGGTGTCCCATCGGCCTGCCTGTGATTAAACACATTTCACAAATCTGAATTTTAACACAACCCTGCTTTCCCATCTGCGTCTCTCACCGTGTCTCTATTTTCACCTCCCATGAGTTCAATTAGCGCATACAAAGCAGGGAGCTTTACTGGTCTCCAGTGCACAACACAGACAGTGCCAGCTGGGTGAAACCTTTCACTGCACAGGAGTTCAGGTGGAAGTTGGGATGTTTGTTCATGTGGCACATTTCACTAAATTTAACATTATTACATGCATAGTGTGACATTTTATCTGAAAAGGGGGCGAAAAAGTTGATCAACAGTCACAGTGAAAAGGAAAAAAAATGCTTCAAATTAAAAGTTGTACAACAAAATGAATAAATTGTTTAAAAAGTCAAAGACCCATATTATATATTTATAAACTGGCCAGAAGCATAAGTAAGAATTGTTGACATATTGGTACTGAAATTATAACATTTTTTGATTTGAATGAGTAGTCACCAGAAACAAAATCATTAACTAGTCAGGTGTAAACTCACTTATAAATCTGTGTAAAAGGTTGTCACAGAAAGTGACACCACACATACACGGGAGTTTCAGAAAAGCTACAATTCATTAGTTAAATGTATCATGCAACATATTCATAATTTAATGTTATACATACAACAATATACAGTCAGTATTTATTATGTCTTCAAAAGCATTGAGTACATTATGAGCTCAGTTGCATGTTTGTTGTCCAGAAACTAGTTTCAGCACCATGGACAGCACCTCAACTGCTTCTCCTAAAACACAATACTAAATGTGCCAGAGATCAGTGGTTCCTGACCTTTTTGGCTTGTGGCCCTATAAAGTAAAGCAAATTCTACCTGGAGCCCCTTGTCACATGTTGCATTGTCTACCAGTTAAATGAAAGAGGACTTTTTTTTGTTTTATTTTTTTTAATTTTTTAAATTTATTTATTTAAGTTTTAGAGGCATTCAGAGATAAAATGCACTAATTCATAATAGATGAGGCAAAAATGAGAGGAAAGCTTGTTTATTTCTGTTCTCCTATCCTGTCCAATCACTTCACCACTGCTTAGATTAATCCCTCTCGTGGGGGTCTCGACCCTCAGGTTGAGAACCACTGCCATAGATTATCATTTGCTAGCGAGAATTGTTTTTCATGCACAATATTCACATCATCATGTGAAGATTTAAGGGTACCTCAGTTTCCCCCACCCAAAACAAACAAACAAAAAAAAAACAATAGCAGAATCGGACTTTAGGAGTTTATTAAATGTATTGCAGCTTTTTGTTGCTTCACCTCTCAGTTGAGGTTTGACTTGATGATGTTTTGGCACAAAGTAATTTATGTTTTTATTGTTGGCTTTAGTCCAAGTTCTTTACAAAGGGCCCTAGAAGGAGCACATTATAAGAATTATTGAGAAGGATGTAGGTTTACTTTAACAGCTGATAGTAGCAAAAGAAGACTTTTTTTTTCTTTTTAAAAAAGGTCACATACTATTTAAAGTGTTCCTGGGATGTCCTCAAACCCACAAGGACGATACAGCACTGAAGGACTTTGTTATCAGTGAATGCTGCTGGCACCAGCACAACACAGGAACATAACATTACAGCACAGACATTTTCTCTCCCTCCTTCCAGCATGTTTCCAACCCCCACACAGAGATCAAGTTTATGATATATAGCTGGTTTCATGGATTACATAACACAGTGAAGGCCGGAAGTGTTCTGATGAGTAGTAGCAGCTTCACTCATGTGAATGACAAGGACAATATAGTGCTCCATTAAAGCTTTTATTCTTTTTAAATAAAATCAAGAAGAACAAGAAGAGAAAGGAAAATCCTTTAATGATTTATACAGGACAAGGAAGTGTGTGAGACGCTGTGATAAATTAAACCACCCACCATACAAATTAAATATTGAAATAAACACTTTATGGAATATACTGTGGTTTCCAGGTTACAATATACTGTAGTTTTCATTCAGTCAAATGTGGCCTCAGTGGTGGCCTCATACTTTTTATGCCATGTCTTGTGATAATTCTTTAAGTGTTTAGCTAATGGACATTTTTGTTGAAGTCCTTCGATCTGGATCAGCGTAATTAGATTTCTGAGGGATTTTTTTTGAAGTCAATTGGTGAAATTGATCTGATCTTTATGAGTCCCATCATTTCCTAATAATTTCCTAGAAAAGAACTGATGTGTACCTGTTAATTCAAAGGAAGATGGTAGTGATAATCGGGAAGAAAGGAGTCGGTGCATGTCTGAGTAGTAGAGTGGCTGCATATGAAAAGGTCTCATTTTCCTTGATGGGTAGGTTATACAAGCACCATATGAAATGGGAAACTTTTCTGAACTATGTTAATGGATCTTAAAGATATATTCATAGCTCAGCCTCTTTCGACATAAAGCTTATATTATTTATATAGCCTTAATTTCATGTCACACAGCCTTGTGCTCTTTTGTTTTGGTTTCCTGTTTTATTTATGTAGATATTTTTATTTCTTTTTTGTTTTCTTTTTCTGTTTTGTATTGTGGCATCATTGCAGTGTGTGTGGTTGCTTAATGCAGTGCTGTGATGCTTGTAAACTGTCTTTTTAAAAAAACAAATTAACAAACATATATTTGAATGTCAGATCAAATTTAAATCGCAAGAAAATATTCATATGTAGGGAAAATGGAGTGTTAATTGCTAACATAACCAAGTGAGATTATGTCAGTGGTCAGCAGCTCAGCTGAACATGCAAGATGCTAAATTGGTCTACAGGAAAGCATACAATTAAACGAAAACGGAGAACAAAGTTTGCAATAATAAATTAATATTTATCTTGGTTTAAATTAATCCGTCAGTTATTCTAGTCATATTTAGTAATATTTTATTTCTTTTAAGAGAATTCGTCTTTAAATCAGCAACTGCTTTAACACAACACAAATATATAACTACTATAAAACACTTATTTCCTAAAAACTCAAAGAAATGAGTCTGACTTTCTAAAGTGCCTCAGAACATTGTCTCTTTTTTTAGTATGTATATATATATATATATATATATATATATATAGATAGATAGATAGATAGATAGATAGATAGATAGATAGATATATATATATATAGATATATGTATATATATTCATAGTTCTTTCCAGGAAACTTGCAGGAAAGTTAGGAAATCAGTTAGAAATCAGTTTTATACGGTGATGTAAGCTATAAAAAAACAGTAGAAAGTGTGAACGCAGCAGAAATGAGAGACAGAGGAGGAGAGGAGACCATTTGTTCTGATACTGCTACAGAGGATTACCACTAATCTCTGTTTGGGCCGCAGCTTGCCTACAATACATTCTCCCATTGGCTCTGGTCTAATCTGGATGTCCACTATCCAGCAACCTGCCTTTTCATTGGGTCCATGTACCAGTGTAGCTGACAGCAATATGTGTGTGTGTGTGTGTGTGTGTGTGTGTGTGTGTGTGTGTGTGTGTGTGTGTGTGTGTGTGTGCGCGCGTGTGTGTGCACTTTTCATCATCAAAAAGCAGACTCATCCTTCTAAGACCTAAACGCTGCTGGGAAGGAAAATTGCCTGGCGGTGCTGGTTCACTACTGTCAGGGATGTTATTGCTGCACGCATTAAAGCAGGATTAGATGAGGCTCAGTGTCTGACTGTGTCTGGGAGTCGGAAGTGATGTAACGCACATAAAGAGACCAACAGAGTAGCTTGTTGAATTTGGGTTATTAGAATTATTACAATATGTTATTTAAAGCATTTATAACATTTATAAACATGAACACAATCTGATTTTACATTTCTATGTAAAAACATACCATTGAGAGAAGAGTGGCCCTCTTTTCTTTTAAAGCAAAAATACACATAATCACAAAGAGATAAAGACATACAAAACACAAGGAAATAAACAACAAAAGTGAGGAAAAAAGAGCTAGAATATACCTAACAAATCTGAAGAACTGTAGTTGCCAAAGTATTGTATGAAAACTAAGTTGTTTTCTTGGAAAATGTCTGATACAATACCTTCATTTGAAGTTATAAGATGACATTTCTTCAGCATTTGTACATACTGTAAGAAACAGTATGTTCCCAGGGGACAAACACAAAACCAATAGTGTGAAAACCAAATTCTTCTTGCAAAAAGTGTGTTAGGCTTGAAAAAACACTCACAAAACACACAAAATGTAAATGTTTTGTAAGTGGAGCTCTTTCCTACTGATAAAAACTGTCAAGTGACCCTGCATTTTGTTTGTACACCACTGAATATGCACAGTTTACAACAAGGAGAAGAAGCAATGAGCCACAGCAGCTGGTGCCCACTAAACACTGTGTGTATGTGGGTTTGTCATAGGCTACTTTTGGGGACAAATTTCAGACTAAAGACCAGTTAATTTTGGACGGCTTGTCCAATTGGGGGCAAAAGCTGTGTACCAAATTGCTAAAATGCTGATTTTTGGGTCAGTGGTTAAGGTTATAGTTAGGGTAAGCCTCCAGGAAATGAATGTAAGTCTATGTAATATGCCCAAAAGTGACCTTGGACAATGTGCGTGTGTGTTTGTGTGTTTGTGTGTGTATGTGTGTGTGTGTGTGTGTGTGTGTGTGTGCACAACAGCAAATGACAGAGAAAAAATGAATGAATCAATGGCTGAATGCACTCTGAAAGATGATCCTGTAAAATCCTCTTGTTTTCATGCGTTTTGAGGACGCAAGATGCTAAAAAATGAAATCAATCAAATGAATAAGTCAGGGCTCAGCTGTGTGATGACCTCCCCTGACCCTGTGACCTGCATCAGTGTAGTCAGCACCCCCCTCCCACCCCCACCCCCCACACACACAAACACAAACACCTTCCTCCTCCTGTATCGACTGATAATTATGGTTGGTTGCAATAGAAAGATGGAGGAATAGAAGTGAGTAAAAGTTGTTGCCTGATACAGTCTTAGACCTGAAAGTGCTTTTAGACAGACAGTGACTGCTGAGTGCTCTAATGTGCTCGTAGAAGGTAAATTGATGTAACCTTAAAATCTCACTCTGAGTCTCTGTCACTGTCTATCTTCTCTTCCTGATGAAAAAAAAATCAGCTTTTCTCCTTGTTTGCTCGTATTCAGCCCTCTCCTCTTTACCTCTACTGTCGGGGGATTGTATCTGTGCTTTTAGTAGTCACATGGTGGAGAAGGGGGACTGCCACCATCTCCGCAGGATTAGGTAAATGATGAGTGTACAGAGAGACAGCGAGGGGAGAGTCCTGAGTGGTCACATATTCCTCCCTCTGGTCAAACTTTACAGGCTTATAGACACTCAGTATTGTGGCAGCGTGTGTGGCAAAATATATTATATGTGTGTGTGTGTTTTTGAGTGTGATTCTGTCTGTGGCCTCTTCCCCCACATGGAGGATACTCATAATGGCAGTTTGAGGAGGAGTGGAGTGAGAAGAAGACCTGCAGTTAAGGCCATCTGTCTTCTCTAAACGGCATCCAAATGGGGAAAAAGAAAGATCCACACACACATACACACACACACACAGTTGCACACAGGCAGGTAGACCAGCAGATGGACACATAAAGGCCAAGAGAAAGGGAGGAGGGTTTCCTTTGTTGTACTAGGCAGAGGTAAAACAACAAACATTGACACAGTAAAATGAAGCTCCCTATTGCCTGTGTATCGAGAGCGGCACATGTGAGCGGTAAGCAAACATTAGCTATGATGTGTTTTCAGGGTTATGTTGACAATCACACAGTGAAAGCTTGTTTGTCACATTCTCCTCATATATTGATACTGATTGTAACATACTGCAGCTTGGAAAAGAATTGAGTAAAACTGATCTACAGGAAACAGCAACCTGCACGTTTTTGAGAGATTACAACATTCACTTTCATTTGAAATTACAAATCTTGCCACCTTTGATGTTTTTTAATTGACTTAATGGTCTTTTGTCTATTACTAATAGACAATTATCACTAATAGATGTAGGTGCCATTGTGTTTTAGAAAAGAACTTGAAGAATAGCATGAGCAAATAAACACCAGAAATTTCCAGTTTGAGTAGTTATTAAACAGAAAGTTTCCAGTTATACTGGTCAATGTGAGTAAACAACAACCAGGAGCTTCCTGTTTAGAGAGCCATTAACAAAAAACACAGTTTCCTGCTTGTTTTCTGCTGCTGCTTTATCACAAAGTATGCAACTAACCACTGTCCACAGCTGTGTTATGATTTGCCCAGCTACGGGAAGAGCAAACTATGCAAAAAAAAGAGCAAACTAAACTGCAAACTATGATGCCTACATAGTGGATTTAAAAGTACTTTATATGTGAATGTGCACTGTTTATAGCAGCAGTGTGAGCACAAGTAGATACATGTTGCAGCGACTGATGCCTTTGATCTAATTAAAACTAGAGCTGAATGTACCTATTCAGAATTGCAACATCCAAATTCTCAGCAGCTTATGCACGCAGAAAGACTCAACAAATAATGGGAGACAGTGGCGGATACATTTGGTGTCCATGTTTAATATCTGCTGAATTTGCTTTTCCTATTTTGAGCAAAAGACACTCAGCTCTTATTAACTCTCGGCTCATGACTCATGTCTCCCAACTGCCTTCAGGCTTTGCTTCAGGGTCAAACAGTGGCCTCATCTATTTCTTATTCATGTCTTTCAGATGATTAGTATGAAGTGAGCGAAAATCCTCTCATGAGATACTGAAGAGTTTATCGCACAATTCGCACAATTTGAAGACATTTTCAACTTTATCAATCTTTAGATAACAATGAATGATAGAAAACAGGAGCCGCACCAAGCTGTGAAGAACACACATATATTTGAATTGTAGTCCAGCTAACAGCAAGATAATGTAATAAACTGCTCTTATACAAGGTTAGATAGAAAACAGCAGTATGGGTCCCTAACAGCCCCTTGTTGTTGTTACACACACACACACACACACACACACACACAGATGCCCACCACGCATCACTGAATAAGAACTGTCATGTCAGCTGGTAGAGGAGCACACAGTGCCAGTGGCGAGTTGACGCTGATGTTGCATAAGCAGCTGAAAACCCCCAAAGAAAACAGTGTATTGTGCACAAGAGAAACATGAATACATGCAGGCAGGCGGTCATCTGTACAAACACATGTTCGCACAAACACATACGCACGCTTAACAGCTGAGAAACATCAGGGCAGTATTTTAGTTGATAACGGATGTAAATGTTAATTTCTGTGCTACACAAACTCACACAACGATACACACAATCGTCTAACTAAAAGAGTAGGTGGACAGAAAATCTAATATTACAAAACAGAAAACGCTACAGGTTTTTTCACTGAAAAGAATCACTCGTGCCTTGTTACTTGTTATCATTTCTTTGTTAATTAACTTATCAGAAATTGTAAGAGACAAGTCAGATTGCTGGAAGAAACACTGTAAATGCTACAGCAATGACACATATTTTAATAGCCAGCACTTTAGAAGGAGAAACTGCTAAAAGGGAATAGTGAAGCTTGTGCAAATGGCCGTAATAGATCAGCTTTGTAGCTTTTTACTGCAATCATTTTTGGTGATTTCTCCATCCTGCTGCAGCTGCTGCTGAATTTACAAACATGGAAATGCTAAAGTGTTAAGAAAATGTCAGTTTCTTCTATTTTAACTCTGCTTTTCAAATAATTCTCTACATGATTGTGTATGATTGTGACTCACTTTGCTCTACAATCATAATTCATGAACAGTTTATTTCTACTGTGTTATTGTCTTGTCTGTAATATTCTGACATTTCAGTACAAGAAAAGACAAAAATGTTTTGGATTATCTGCATGACTGTATTGTTCATATAACACAATTTAAATTTTATTGCTAGAACAAACAAATTATCATTTTTTATGTGTAACCAAGTGTTAACATTTCATTAATGTGCACCACTTGAAAGAAAGGTGTTTCCATTGGCAGGGTTTGATTTTGAGGGTTCAGGGTTAATCCAGGAAAATCTTTAGGAACTTTCAGACACTAATATTTTCTTAGCCATAACTTTTAACCATTTTACTGCTGTATTAGATGTTCCCATAAAAGAGGGTTCCTGCAGAAAGTGCACAGCAGTAAATCTAATGGATTTGTAGCCTGGTGGGACCACAGTTGTTGTGTGAGGATTTGTTGTTTTTCAGCTCTGCGCCTCTCACACAAACACACACTTACACACATGCAAATGCACACGTTCTCTGTTCTTTGCACAGATCTCCAGAGGGAATAACACTGAAGCTTTCCCAAAGCATCAAGATGGTGATTCATTATTAGTAACTAATGGGCTTTTTGTCATTTGATGATTCACAAGGACACAGCTTTTGGGTTTCAAATGTACTTAATGGGTTTATTTGTACAGTATTTATATTTTCACTAATATTCATGATGCTGTAATATCTATACTTTACGAAGAATTTTAGAACATGACTTACAGTTATTTCATTAATTCTGATTTTAGTCCTTTTGCATCGTTGTTGGTTTTACTGACCATCTGTCTTCTTGTGTTACAGGGATTTCCTTCCCCGTGGTTCTGGCATTGTGACCCGTCGTCCTTTGGTCCTGCAGCTGATGAACTCTCCAACAGGTAAAAAAAAAAAATCCCCATAAACATCCATTGAAGTTCTTGTCTTCCAGGTCATGAGATGCGTAGTACTATTATTGCATGTCAAAATTTGTAACTTAAAGTCACCTGATATTTGTGCATGAGCTGATGCTGTCTCAGCAGCTCTCACTCACTGTAGAAAAGCATGAGCATAATATCAGTGAAGGCTTCTGAAGAGACGTTTCTAAACCTGAAGAGGCTTGTCACTTGACGACATCTTGCAGTGTGGAGCCTAAAAGGAGCTGGGATGGGTCAAGCCCCAAACACAATACATAGACCTCATTGTCCTTGTAATGGAATGAAGTAAAAAGGCAAGAATACACTTTTCAAAGAGAAAAGTTGGTTGTTTCCTCTGCTCTCTGTAAGCCAGCATCTAGTGGCCATTAAAAGAATTACATCTTAAGGCACTTGAGCTTTCATTTCAGCAGTCAATGTCTGTTACTGTGAAGACTGCACAGCATCTTTAATTTATAGCTATTAGACTCAGCCATTTTATGTTAGACTCAGATCTACACTTGTTCCTTTCTCATCGTTCTTGTATTTTATTTGGAAATGTGTAATGCCTAACAGCCCTGTTCCTTTAAATAGTTTCCATTGATTCTTCCTGGAAGGAGACAGCAGTTAAGAAACTGACGCAGCTTTTAGCTCCCACAGGTGTAAACCTCCCTCCCGTTTCCCCGCTGCATGCTAAACATTCCTCCTCCTTGCTCACTTCTTCGAGGGAAAACCTGGTCCCTCAACATCTTTTCCACGCCATCCGTCTCTACAGACTGGGAGATGTAGACAATATCCTCATGTTGCCATAGTTACATCTTATTCACAGTCTGTTATAAGCGGCTTGATCGTGGTGTGAATCGGAAATTAATTTGCCCTTGTGTAGTTTGAATATACAGTCATAGCTGCTGGATTATGTTAAATAAAAAAATAATATTATTTATTCAATTCTTTGAATGAAAAACTGATTTGAGGCCTCATAGTTTATTTTTCAACAGGTCCTCTTTCTGTTTTCTTCTCTGCTGTCTTTGTTTGTCGTTGTCTAATCATCCTCTAATCATCTACTATTGTCCTCCCTTTTTTTTTTTTTTTTTTTTTTACAACTGTTTCCTCTTCTTGTCCCTTCCAGAGTTTGCTGAGTTCCTTCACTGTAAGGGCAAAAAGTTCATAGATTTTGATGAAGTCCGGCAGGAGATCGAGGCAGAGACCGACCGTATCACCGGAGCCAACAAGGGCATCTCCCCTGTGCCCATCAACCTGCGTGTCTACTCTCCTCATGGTGAGACTGACACAACTCTATGTATACATGAATTTGGGTTGACTTGCATAATGTAGATTTTTAAAACTTTTACACACTCTGATTTGGATCCAGTTTGTCATTTCTCCATGTCTGACATCAATAAATTAACGGCTGTACATCCAGGCCTTTTATTTGGCAACAGTGCATCTGAAGAAGCTCCTGCAAGTGGTAGCTTTCTCTTAGTCCTCTTGTTCTATTTTTCTCCTCACAGTGCTCAACCTGACGCTGGTGGACCTGCCGGGGATGACCAAGGTGCCGGTGGGCGACCAACCTGCAGATATCGAGGCCCAGATTAGAGAAATGTTGATGCAGTTTGTCACCAAGGACAACTGCCTGATGCTGGCCGTTTCCCCGGCAAACTCTGATCTGGCCAACTCTGACGCTTTAAAGATTGCCAAAGAGGTCGACCCTCAGGGTGAGTGTATGCATGCACACACACACAAACATATTCACACACACAAAGTTTGCAGAAATGTACAGAAACAAACTTAAAGGGGACATAACATGCTTTTTGTGATATTCTGTCATTTACTGTATATACTGTTATAATGTTGGATGTCTATGTTAAACATGGTCAAAGTTCCATAACATGAGGTGAGTGTATGTGAAAATGCTCCCTGAAAGTCAAAAGCCAGGGCTTTATCCTGATCTGAACGCTCTGTCTGCAATGTTACCTCTACCCCTCCATCAAACTGACATCAGATTGCGTGGGTGCATGCCCACACATGGCCGTCAGTTAGTCTTTGTTGTTGTTAATTGGGTTGTTCACGTTGTCCACTTGTTTATTTCAGACTGGGTTTGATTGGATCAGCTTGAATATGTACAAATGTATTTGAGAAGTTGACATTTTGAGTAAAGAACGAGAAAAACTGAAATCTACTGTTTGTTTATGTGAGATAAATTTAGCTTGTTTTTTTTTAAACTGTGAATCATGCAAAGATGCTTCAGTAGAATATAAAGAATATAAATATAGACCTTCAAATGTGCATGATACGTCCTCTTTAAGTATAATTTTGATGTACCATATTGGCCCGAATATAAGGTGACCCTGATTAAAAGATGACCCCCCCTTTTCAAACAACTGTTTTTGGAAAAATATCATTACTTTTTGAATATAACTTACATCATTGTATAGTTATATACTCACTCACTCTCCTACCAGGCTCTTGGAAGTGGTCAAAAATAATTTTCTCTGGCAGTTGACATTTATTAGACTGTTTGTCTTTTTGAACTCCTTATCATCTGTGACAGTGGTATTTGGCAGCTTGACATATTCCATTTCTGCGGTAGAGATGTCGGAAGACACTTTGGATTTGTTTTAATTTGTTATGAATTTATTTTCTCCGTGACAGAAAAATACCTTACATGAATTTTCAGAAACTCCTGCAGGTTAAACTGGACTAATAAAACACTTTTAGAACTGACTGACTCTAACGCACTCACTATAAATAGACTTTAAGACACTCGCTAGCCTAGCAACATTAAAGCTACAAACAACCCACAATGCAAGTCGGTTTTACATCGTAACTTTATCCAAAACAATATTTGATGCTGTGAACACATTATTGTCTAAACTGCGAATATAAGACGATCCCACTTTTTCCAGTATTTCCAGGAAAAAATACTTATATTCTTATATTCAGACCAATGCGGTACTGATACTTTACTTGAGTATTTCCATTTTACTGTGTGTTACTTTGTAATTCTACTCCACAACAATTCAGAAGGAACTATTGTAGGCCTACTTTTACCCGCTATAGTTATTTGATAGTTCCTAGTTACTTTTCAGATTGAAATGTTTACTCCAAAGATATGAGATCACTTCCTAAAATATGATGCCTAGTTACAGAATAAACTGCCCAAAAGTATATAAAGTAAAAAAAAATAGGTCCATGATATCCTGTATATACTAATATAACACTCTAAAAGGTGCCCTTCTACATAACTTAGTAGTAAGTAGGTTTTACTAATAATATTGTAATTTTATTTAGGTCAAATTTTAAATGCAAGACTTTTGTATTGAGTATTTTACACTATGATATTGATTCTGGTTTGTGTGTATGTGTGTGTGTGCATGTAGGAATGAGGACCATTGGTGTGATCACCAAGCTGGACCTGATGGACGAGGGGACAGACGCTAAGGACATCCTGGAGAATAAGCTGCTTCCACTCAGGAGGGGTGAGCACACAAACAGTACCTCTTTTCTACTTCAGGGCCCTCGCAATGACACACTGTTTCCCTCTTGTGGTAATAAGGCAGTTGTACTCAAATGCTCCAACCACTGGGGGAAAAAAAGAAAAAAAAACAGAGAAAGGGAGGGAGAAATGGAGGGAACAGGGCGTAATAAAACAATACTGAGTGAGAAATCAAAGCACAGACAGAAAGGTATATAGGAGGAGTTGTAAGGGAGAGGTGGCAGTGGGCAAAGAGAAAAACACTGTCTTGGAAAAGAGCTTGCATGTATCTTGTGGGCTGCCCTTTATTGCAATGTGCTGATGTGGTACTTTTCTTTTCCATTTGCACTTGGTTAGGACCCAGGCATGTGCTTTTGAATATTTTCCATGTCCTTTGTTTTTTCTATGTTTTTTCCCCCCGTCTTTTTCTCTCCGTCTCTCTCCGTCTAAATGCTGTGGATGTTCACATTTACAAGCCTGCTGGCTCACAGTTGCATTAGTTATAGAGCATGAAACAGCCTTTAACTGAGTGATGCATGAGAAAACTTAACTGGAGGTGAAATGGGATCTGCTTGACCTGAACTCTCCTGGTTGTTTCTCTTTTCCTTTCTCTCTTTCTGTCATTTCTTTCTTCTTTTTTGATTCATGTAATCCCTCCCTCCTTTCTGTCTTTCTTCCATTCATCCTTCGTCTATATTCTTTTCTTTAATCCAAAGTCTCTTAAAATGTGGTTTTGCTCAACCAAACATTATTAAACACAGTTTTTAAACGCTTTAGTCCTGGAGGGGCTGTTCATTCTGGGTTTGGCTGCTTAAACTCAGTTCATATGTAGAAAATAAAGAGTCCAGCACGATTCCAGATTGGTACAAGACTACAGTATACTATCTCCCTTTCATATTACCAGTCAGTCCACAAGCATTGAATCCGTTCCAGTCTGCTCCATAAAATTCCAGGAAGTTATGAAAAGAGTTGGATCTGGTTTTCTGTACTGTAAATCTCCGTGGGATTCTTTGTGTCCAGGTTACATTGGTGTGGTAAACAGGAGCCAGAAGGACATAGATGGGAGGAAGGACATCAATGCTGCTATGGCCGCTGAGAGGAAGTTCTTTCTCTCTCACCCTGCTTATAGACACCTGGCTGACCGTATGGGCACTCCATACCTCCAGAAAACCCTCAATCAGGTAACTAAAAAAGCAATATATAGGGACTGTCCAACATTCCCCATATTCCCAGTGATCTATCTCTGACCTTTAACCCACACAGCAACTGACCAACCACATCCGAGACACCCTGCCGGCTCTGCGGGCCAAGCTGCAGAGTCAGCTTCTCTCCATAGAGAAGGAGGTGGAGGAGTACAAGAACTTCAGACCTGATGATCCGTCTCGCAAGACCAAGGCTCTGCTCCAGTGAGTAGATTCAGCACATAGATAGACAGAGAGATAGATCGGCACATTGATAGATACATAGATTCATTGATATCTGTTCCACTATCTCCCTGCAGGATGGTGCAGCAGTTCTCTGTGGACTTTGAGAAGTGTATAGAGGGCTCTGGGGATCAGATTGACACGGCTGAGCTGTCAGGTGGTGCCAGGATCAATCGCATCTTCCATGAACGCTTCCCCTTTGAACTGGTCAAGGTGTGTATGTGCCAGATTTTGTGTTTATTCATGTGATTTGGTTTGATTGTTTTATTGGTAATCCTCACTGAAGCTATGCAAATGGTTTGTATGACAGTATAGTGTAAGATTATATTCCTATGTTTGAAATCTCGTAATTACAAAAATATAATACTGTTTTTTGAGTATTACTCAAAAAAAAAAGACAAAAGGTAATCAGGGAATGCACATACAGTAAAAGGTTGATATGGGTACCATCACATGTTTAGTGACCCAAAACATAGGGCACAAAATAAATGGCTTTGGGTATAATTCATGAGTCAGCACATTTTAATAAATATACTGAGATCTAATGCAAGAAAACATAAAAATATGAAATTATCATGACATTGTGTGCAGATCTTGTATATATTATCTGACACTGGTTTAGTCTAAGTTTTCCTTTCTCTGTCCAGTTTACAGAAAATTTATTATCATGATGTTTTGATGAAAAAACATGTACTGTATCCTACATAAACAGAGTAAAGTAAACAGTGCATACAATAAATGCATAGAAAGCCATGCTAAAAGCAGGGGTAATGTTTACCATCTTAGTTTAGCATGCTAACATCTGTATTGTATTGTATCCATGAAATTATTGCATCCATGAATATCTTTACCACATTTCATGACAATATATCTTTTAGTTGTTGAGATATTTCGGTCTGGCTCGATAGACCGACAGACTAACATTGCCATCCAAAAGTGCATGCCGCTAGCATGGGTAATAAGAGATAGTGATATATAGCACATAAAGTATTATTGATACAGTGGGAAATACTCAGAATCAGAAAAAGAGAGAATATTGGAGTGTACTAAAATATTGACGAAAGAAAAAAGGCATCTTGATTTATGAGAAAACAAGCTCTTTCTGGGTTTTTTTTTTGCATCTGTCTCTCTGATATCATTTCCCAGTCTGAGAAGGAGAGAAGTCCTCCCTCAGGATTTTTATTCTGGGCTATTCTGACCCAAACATTCCTTGTTTCCTCCCTCTCTGTTTAACCACTACCTCTCCCATAGTCGTCTCTTCACTCTCACTTCCCTCACCTCACCTTCCTCACTCTGTCACTATATCCATCCACGTTACATCCCTCCCCCACTTCCTGTGTGTTCGCATTTCATCATCTTAACCCTGAGCTTGTCCTTCCTCCATCCACCTTCTCTGACCTCTGTCTCTCTAAACCTCACCCCCTCTTTTACATGTATTCCTTTTTCATTTTCTCTATGTCAGCCCTTCTTCTCACTCCTTTCATCCGTCCATCCATCCGTCCTCTCTCGCCCTCCCTCTGAGGATATAAATCTTAATGTCTGGGACAGAGGCTGCAGAAAAAAGGCCCTGTGCGTTTCTCACTGAAAAGACAGAGCAGGTTGCTTCCTAACCAAAAGCTTGACTCATGACACAGAACACCCCACTGTCTGCCAGATAGAAGTCAGTTCATCATTATGTTTTATATGTTTATAATCCATCATTCGAAGTTAGTATGAAAATGTATTGAGGCAAGATTGTGGTTTTGCAGTAAATAAAAAGTGAGATTCTTGGACAAACATATTAAAAACAGATTTTTTATATAGTAGCTCAGCTTGAAAGCAACTTTCAGTGTTACAGCCTGTTAGACAGAACAAAAGAGTCAAATCTGTGATTAAGGTTTGCAACATAAAAGCAGCCAAGACATTTAAGAAACGGTTAAGCATAGCTGGTCTAACCCTGTGGTTTCCTACATTACTTGTAAAATAGAGTCTACTTTGAATCACTTTTAAAGGTCTGAAGAGGTCAAATTATCCAGTAATTTTGCAAGAAAAAGACAAAAAAAGTTGGAAAACATGAATATAATTCTGTATAAATGTTTTTTTTGCTTTCATAACAAATAAGATACATCATGCTAACAGATAAAATTTAGAGGCGTT
Organism: Thunnus albacares; assembly: GCF_914725855.1. Classification (NCBI taxonomy): domain Eukaryota; kingdom Metazoa; phylum Chordata; class Actinopteri; order Scombriformes; family Scombridae; genus Thunnus; species Thunnus albacares. The sequence goes on along the minus strand of NC_058123.1, from coordinate 14,330,052 downwards.
ACAGTAGTTGGTAGATTTTTTTAAACTTTGGACAGAGCCAGGCTAGCTGTTTCCCTCTGTTTCCAGTCTTTATGCTAAGCTAAGCTAAGCTAATCACCGGTTGGCTCGAGCTTTGTATTGAACAGACAGATGTGAGATGGTATCAATCTTCTCATCTAACATTTGGCAAGAAAAAGCGTATTTCCCAAAATGTCAAACTATTCCTTTAATCGTCTAACAACCCCTTAGATATTGTTGCACTGGTCTAATTTGTGGAAAATATGGATCATACTGACAAAAACAACAAAAACAACGGAGGGCATATATGAGTAGAAGTGGGTTCTTAATAAGCTCGAAACATGCGTTTTATGAGCTGACATGGTATTTGGAAATTTGTAGAAAAAAAATACAGAATAGAGGAGTCTAGCGAGCGGAAAGTTTCACATATATTATGAGTTTAGTTTATGTGAGTCTGTGTGAGCTCTTAATGCTTCCTGATGTTCTCTCTATCTCTTTTTCAGATGGAGTTTGATGAGAAAGAGCTCCGCAAGGAGATCAGCTACGCCATCAAGAACATTCATGGCATCAGGCACGTCCGCCCTTCATTTCCCCCCTCCGTCTCTCCTTCCCTCCCTCTATTTCTACGTCTTAGTCACCTCTGCTGTATCCAACTGACTTTGCCAATCTAATCGCCAAGACCTCTAGACTTAGACTGAGTGCTCTGTTGCATACTGATAACAAAATTGACAGAGGAGATTTGGGATCAGATAGGTGACTACTACCCTTGTGTTTTGTGTTTGTTTGTCTATTCATGCTATTGTGTTTGTCAGTCATTTGTCTGGTTGGTGAAATTCTGCAACTTTCTCACTGTATACTTTATCATCCAATAAGACTGAAAACATCATAAAATGATCAGTTTATATTTGGTGCCAAATAGTGCTTTGGTCTGTCTAAATTATACTTCTGGGTAAATACAGATTTACAGTCTGGCTGCTCATCTGTTTGTAGGTAACAAGTGTAAACATCACTGTGCTTTACAGAGAAATATTTAATTTATTTCTATGATGGAGAGAATATTTTTGGTTTATGTTACCACTAATTTCAACTTTATCTACTTTTCTCTTGCTACAGTATTTTGAGAAATGAGTAGTTGCGTGTAGAAAATATACATATATCATTTCACTAAAAAATATTGTAACCTTATTAGTTAATTACATTAATTGCCTAAATGTTTGTTCAATGATTTCACTAACCTGTTGCTGAAATACCAGATGATAATTTATTAATAATTGGGTTAATTTGGTTGCTTAAATTCAAGTTTAAGTTTAAAAAAAAATGCCATGGAAGTCCATATTCAGACATGTGCTAAAGTAGATTTTGGTTTGGCACATTCATATTATTGAAATAATCTGGGTCCAGGGCACGCCTTCAAAACTGTCAGGTTTTTCTAGTGGCCATCCCTTTAAAACAAGCACCTTTAATCCCACAGAAATCAGATGTTGACACTTACCAAGGCAAAAAAGGGAGGTTGTGTATGAATCGTCATTCTTTTTTTTTTTTAAGTTTGTTTGTTGTCAGTTTGAATCATGGTAAGGTCTGTTTCATATCTGAGTTTACTAGCTAAGACATTTCTTAAGTTTGAATAGTGCAACCTGATTTAATAAATCAGCAGTTTGAAACTTGCTTGTAGTAACCAAGAACTTATGAAAGACTTTATGTACAAACTAGTGCAACCAAGTCCAGGACTATATAAACTATGTATTTGCCATTGCAATGGCGTTATAGGTGCTTGAGTAGTTGTACCAGTTGTAATGCAACTGACTCCAATCAGATAGAAATGTTGAACAATGAAACCATGAAAAAAACCTTCACTCCTCCATGGAAATAAATTAAATACATTCAGTTTTCAGTGTCAAGTGAGATCCCATTCATCCTCCTCAGGAATAACACACCATCTAGTCTATAGTAACACGTTAACTCTCAACATCTTTTGAGGGAAAATGACTGGATATAATCAAAGTAGCCAACAAATAACTTGAAATTGCTTAATATTTACCCAATGTCACTTGATATTTCCTTACACATGTTGATTTGTTGAAAATTTTGGCTCCATTCCCTTTCCCCCACTAGTTTGTGTCTGTTTATGTTTGTCATTTGGGAAAAGCTCATACATGGGGGGGTATTTCTTTACAATTAACACTTTTCTCTTTACCCAACCTTCCTCCCTCCTTCTTTCTTTCTCTCCACCATCCTCCTCTTTTTTTGGCCCCGTGGCTGGTTCTCTCTCTGACGAGCAGAACTGGCCTCTTCACCCCGGACATGGCCTTTGAGACCATTGTGAAAAGGCAGATTGGGAAGATAAAAGAGCCTTGCACCAAATGTGTGGACATGGTCATTTCTGAGCTAGTCAATACGGTTAGGCAGTGTACCAAAAAGGTAAAAAAAATAAAAGTAAACAGTGGATAGCACTTTTTTTTTTTATTTTCAACCCTCATCTGCAAAGTCCCTCCGCTGTTCACTCCCTTCCACTGTAACCACCTGGCTCCCTCCAGCCTTCGCTGTTTTTCAGACAGCGAGGAGGCTGGAGTGGCAGGGTGGGCTGTGGTATACCTGCCTGCCTGTACTGGACTGCTTTGGACGGGTTTGGCTGGACAGACTTGCCGTGGTAGAGAGCTGTGCTGAAGAGAAAACAAAACAGTGTGGAAGCTGAGTGGTTATTGATATATGGTTGCCAAAAAAAGAGTCAGTGATATTAAAAAAGATTAATTTATGAATCAGATTTAAGGCTTTGATTAAATAATATTTCAGGACAGTTTCTAACTAATTATCAGCATTATTTTTGCAAGAATTGAGTATCTTTTTCATGGTCTTGTTCCTTTTTGAGTCTGGAAACTCACTTTTTACATTTTTGATGAAGTATTTTACTCAAATACACTTTGAAAAGCAATAATTAGTAGCTTCAGTCAGGTTGTTTCTGCCTGTTTTTTTTCAGAAGGCTAATTTTGAGCTGTGCCCCACTTCCACACCATGTTCTAATAGTATGGACTATATATATAGCAACTGTCATTGTACTGTGATGATAAGATTTTTTTTTATTATTATTATTATTATTTTTTTAGTTATTTGCGCAAGACACTAATGTGTGCAAAATATTATCTTGTGTGCATAACAAGATTAAAAGATACAATCTTTCAGCACTTCTGGGCTTCCGTATCGCATGACAAGATTTTAGATTAGTTTTTGTTTGTTTTTCCAGATCTACCTGGAGCAAATTGTTTGATTTTTTTTTTGCAGCTGTGAGCAGCTCTTACATTTCCTTTTTGCATAAACAGCAGACTAGAAACTCAATAGTTTTGAATTATGCATGCAGACTTTTGACTTTATACTTGATTTTGTCTCTTTTGTGGTATGCACACACTCTTAACTGCTTTACTCAAAGCCTGCAGAAAAATTGCTATTTAGTGTAGAATTGGGACACAGCGTAAGAAAATATGACCACTGCTGTGAAGATCTTGAGTAATTTTCAACTCTGATGTAGTTCTACTTCAGAAATATTTAAGTTAACAAAATAATCCTCCTCAGAAACCATGAGCAAGATACTCTTTCCACCTTCGCTTGTGCACAAAGTAATACACTTGTTTGGAAGATCATGTGTCAATTATTATGAATAACTGGCAGCCGTATTGGATGACCTCAGCGTCCAGACTTCCTTGTGTGTGAGACAGCAGCCGTGCACCTGCAGCAGACAGGAGCCATGACGATTATGTTTTAAGTGCACTTCAACAGGCCTCGGGGGGCTTCGCTCAGGGTTGTGAGTGTGGCCAAGAGAAAGAGTAGTAGTCTTTATCCAAATTGATCCTCTGTGACCAAACAATTTCAACAGCGGTTGGACTGCAACAACCTGGAGGCCTTTGGGATGATATATGTTATGATTAGGCTCCCGCTGGAAAGTTAAGAGGAAAAGGAGGGATGGGCAGGGAAAGGGGATCAGGGAGGAGGGATCAGAGTGTCTTGGCTGAACACCGGGGTGCACAGCTGCGGTCTCTCGGTGCGTCGCTTGGAGTTTTTTGGCTGTTGGAGTTGTTCAGGCTGGGACCTCTCTCTATTTCTTTCTCTTTTCTCTCATCTTCTCTTTCTCTTTGCTCTTCATTGATAGAGAGAGACTCCAGCTCTGTCCTGTTTTAGAATGGCTTGAGGGGAAACCAAATGTCTCACTTGCATTTTCTTCCTTCTGTGCTGTTTATCCCCCCCCTCCACCCCCACCCCCAACCCTCACACTCCTTGTCTTTTTTAAATATGTTGTTTCTTCTGTTCCATATCCGATTTCTATCCACCTTATCCATGTACTGTCCCTCTCCCTCGCCATCACTTGTTTCTATTTGACTCCCTTTTCTCCACTTGCTTTTTTTAAAATTTCCTTTTGCAACTCTCTCTCCACCTTTTTTCTCTCCTTTTTTAATTTTTTTTTTTTTTTTTTTTTTTTTTTTACCCCTGTCTCCCGTGCCGCCTGCCTATCCCTACAGGACGGGGCTGTTCACCCCTGACCTCGCCTTTGAGGCTATAGTGAAAAAGCAGATCCAAAAGCTGAAGGAGCCCACACTGAAGTGTATAGATATGGTAGTCAGCGAACTCACCTTCACCATACAAAAGTGTAGTCAAAAGGTAAAATGCCAAAGAGAACCAAACCACTTTCACTATCTTTGTTAACAGGTAGGGGTAGACCGATGGCTGGACGCTAATTTTCCAGTAATAATTGATAGCAGGAGATGTGAGAGAAATAACAAAACCAGGCATAAACTGCTTCCTTAAAGTATAGTACCAAAAAGTGGCATTTATGCTGAAGACTGACTGTTAGATCTAAATAGATATAATGAGAGTTGAATATTATTTTTCTTTCTAAATCTTTAATAGGGAGAATGATGGAGACTTCTTGGTCAGCTTTGCTGTTTAGTTACATGGACGTTTTTTTAATGAATAATTTTGTGCAATTTATTGCATAAAGCCAAAATTAATTTAACCATTTATGACACATTTTGGTGGAGATTTACTTCCCAATACTTTTAAAATTTTAAGCTGACATTTGTAAAAACTGCACCTACAAATTATGAACCATATGTTGACTTAGATTTTTGATTTTTATAATACTTTACCAAATTTAACACGAATTGTAATAGGATTTTTTTTTTTGCCTTCATTTATGCCTAATAAATATACTAAAACAAGAGTCGACAGCCATGCTAGCTGCACTCTGAGGTTATAATTAACATGCTAACATGCTTATGTTTAGCTGCTAAATATGCTAAACTTTAGCAGGTTAGTGTTTACCATGTTCACCATTTTATTTAGCGTGGTAGCACGTTCATATTTGCTAATTAGCACAAAGTACTATAAGGCTGATGGAATATTATTAGCTTTGCAGGTATTATGACTAATTAGTTGTAAAACAAAGTATTGGACAAATAAAATAAAAATGTTCACCTGATGATGGCGCTGTATGAAAAGACAGGGGATCAGCTAACATCACCATCCCTAAAGCCACATCGCTAGCATGGCTAAAAAGATTACCCAGCTCATGTTCAATGTATTACAATGAATTCATTCTGTAAAGTGACTGAGAATAAATGCCCACTCGTAACAAAAAAAAAAAATGGAAAATCAATATATAATATATAAAAAATATCAGAATTTAAAAGTGTAGATCTTATTACACGCTGAAAGCAGGTATAACAAATACACAAATCTTTCCTCCAGCAGATATCGGTCTATCCTTACTTATCCAAGATTTTACTAGTGTTACCATATAATCCACATTTTAATTTCACTTTCTTTGTTCTTTGTTTTCTGTCAATTATTGGCCACATATTGACAATTTAATAAAGTGTTGCGTCTCAACATTGCATGTTCAATAATTTTATTTTATATTTGACCTCATGATGTCTAAAAATCCTTCTAAAAGTCATATTTTTTCTGTCTTTGTCAGTATGCTTTAATTAAGTGGCGTGACTGATTGTGTAGTTCCACTCACTGACTAATTGACGTTCTTTGAGCGTCTTTTTATTTCTACCGTTTTGTTTTTTTTTAAATTTCTTTTTCGACCTCTCCATCCTGTCGTCCTCTAACCCTCTGAACCGGCTGCTTCCTCGCAAAGCAAATGACCAAAAGAGAGCGTGACCTCCTTTGGATTTCTCCTCTCTGTCACACTTTTATCTTGATTTCACTTTCAGAGACTTACTGTTTTTAAAGATACTGTATTATAATATACAGTGCTTGGGAAAATCCACAAAGGGGTCAGTTTGAAGTCTTCCTCCACCCTCCCTCTATCCCATCCCTCCCTTCCTTCTCCTTTGCATCGCATGTCAATCTGAATGTATGTGAGCATCTCTGCATGCAGCCTTGTTTGTAAAAAAACAAAAAAAACAACCAAAAACATTTCTTTCCACTGTGTTGTGTTTTTTAAGACACAGAACCCTTCAGATTTTTCAGGCTTCAAGTTGTAATGCATCTTTATTTGCACAAATTATGTTCTTTTCAGTTGCTTGGACATCAAATACAGTTTATCAAATTTTGTTTTGTTCATGTTTCATTTTTGTGGTTTCCACAACTTCTAATTCACAAAGAAAAAACCCATAAAACACTCAAATCAGTTAACAGTGTTTCCACTGATAATAAGACAATGGTGACATTGTTACAGCTGCTATTGTCTTCTTTTACTGCTGCTCACCAAGTTGAAAACACTGTAAATTTATGCTCTTACTAAAACAGATTTGGACTTTTTATACAGTGTGATTGTGATGAGATATTCAAGTTGAATATCGGACCTTATATTATTTATTATTTGATATATTATAATATTAAAAGCACAAGCTGTATGCTTCACTGGAAAGATCGTTGGCATTGACAAGTCATAACAAATGAATATTTAAATTACCTCAGAATGTATTTTTATTCATTTATAGTTTATTCTAAATGTAGTCGCCACAATTGATTCCATGTTATAAACAGGTTTTAATGCCAGTGATTAGACTGGCATTTATTATAACAGTGTGTCCCATGATTATAAAGCATCTATTCTTTATGGATGTTGTGTGCTTTGTAATTGGACTAAACCCAGGAAGCAGCAAATCAACTTGGGAATCAAAAAAAAAAAAAAAAAAGAAGTCTACTGATATCCACTCACTCTCCAAAACCATCTGCCAGACATGAAAGATGCATTGCAACTTGCACGAAAACAGCTTATACTTTTCTGTGATTTTGGTTTCGATTTTTCTTCTTTTCCTCTCACACTTCTCCAAATGTGTTTGTGTCACATTGGAGGCCCACCAATGTCTGCGTTCGTGGGTTTGCAATGAGCTCATGGAAAAAAGACCCACAGTGTGCTGGGAAAAGGAAGCTTTTCTGCCAGGAACATTGTTTATTCTGTGTTTGTGTGGCAATATCACAGACTTTGTGCTATCCCTCTGCATTTGTTCCATATTGGCAACAAATAGATATTTTGCACATTAAATTTACTCAAATCCACCCACTGGTCAGGGTGTGCATTGGCTAGAGCTGAGTCTGGGATAAACTCCTCAAAACATTTTTGATTGTGTTTCTGTATTTTTGTTGCAATGGTGGAACTGTGTGTTGTGGTTCAGTGAGAAGAGTAATGTGGTGGTTTATTGAAGCTTGTGACACTGTGTGTGTGCTTGCGTGTGTGTGTGTTTTTTTTTTTTTTTTTGCTACCTACCTACTGTGCTCTATGCTCACAGCTGGCTCAGTACCCCATGCTGAGAGAGGAGATGGAGAGGATCGTCACCCAGCACATCAGGGACAGAGAAAACCGCACCAAGGATCAGGTAACACACACCAAAATTTCTCGTGAAGCTATAAAATTTCCCCAAGTCGGATCAGTAAATGTAAAACAAATGCGCATTCGCTGATAGCATCTCTCACACTCTTCGCTCAGGTGTTGCTGCTGATAGACATTGAGTTGTCCTACATGAACACCAACCATGAGGACTTCATTGGATTTGCCAAGTGAGTTTTTTCTGTTTTTCATTTCTTTCTCTCCAGCGTTGAGCATTTAAATGCGTGGCTCCTGCATCGTTAAGTGCTCACAGATTCATCAGTTCACGTGGTGTTTTGACAGTATCTCCTGATGTGTGTGTTTTTCGTTGTGCAGCGCTCAGCAGAGGATCAACCAAATGAACAAGAAGAAGACAGCTGGCAATCAGGTGCTTTGATCACAAACATACAGACCCGTCCACTTCGCTGTTGTTTTTACAGGTTTATGGCGCAGAGGTGTGTCGATTTCTTTAAGCTACTCTTGAGCTGCGGGAACATGATTCCAGGCTGAACATCCAAGTCTGTTTTGTCTGTTGGCCAGCAACGCAACATCTGAACTTCATCCAGTCTTTCCCCAAGGCTTTATTCTGTTAGCACTCAGCTCTCGGTTTTGCCCGTGCTAAATGTAGTGCAGCTATACAGTATCTTGTTACCCTGGGCAACAGTCCATATCCTACACACACACACACACACACACACACACACACACACACACACACACAATGCAGCCCTCTACATGTTACTGTACAGACACTAATGGACAACAGTTGTCTGATCATGAAACAAAGTCACGGTGATGTCAGCAGAAACTGAAGTCGGTTGTGAAAAAGTTTATGGCTTGAACAACAACAACAACAACAATCATAAAAATCAATATCAAATAGAAAGCTCCCAGAGAGCACATACCTCTGCCAAGGTTGCACAATCCTTAAAATCTTTCAGTCATTTTAATAACAGAAAGTGGTTTGGAATTTTAAATCTCCATCTGGATCACAGACGCATAGTGATAGACTGTCATGCAATACATGTGACAGATTTTTTTCATTCAAGTAAGTGCAGTAGTTGATGAGAAAACAGTAAAAAAAAAAATACTGGGGACAAGAGGTTGAGAAATCCTCTAAAAAAAATTTAAAAAATCCAAGATGTGCATTTTGGACTAAAAAACAAATCACTTCCCTAAATTTATTTCATTTTCCACAAAATGTCTTTGAAATCTGTTCACACGTTTTCAAGATTCAAAATCCAAGAAACTTCATTGTCTGTCACATAGTAACAGAAATTCCTCTTTGACACGACTCAACAATAACAAAATATAAACAGTAGAAATATCAGTGAAAATAAGTTATGAATGCTAGTGTTAATACAGGCAAAAGACAGATGTGAATATCTGTATGTGTCTAGCATGATTTATTTAGGGTATTAATGGCTGGAGAGGAGATGAAGGACATTTTAAAGGTGTTCCTCTTTGCAAGTTGTTATAGCGACGACCTGATGGTGTAGCTGGAAGAACTGGTGCTTTTTTGAGATGCTGAAGTGCTAAATAACAAGACAAACGAGCAAACAGGACTAAGAAACAAAACCTCCTCAGAAGGAAATAACAAAATACGACCCAATTATAAAACAGGCATAGTATGTGTCACAGTATCAATTCAATTATATACATTTACGGCAAATATAGAGCTTTTGTATGACTTACATTCTGCTTTTTCCTTCTGAAAGCATTTAAATCGTCTTCTACTTTTCACACACTTTAATCTTACTCTTTAACTGTATTTTCTTCTGCTCTTATTTTCTGGTGCTTCTTGTTTCTTTTAAGTGATTTCTCTTTTTTTCTGTGTCTCTTTCCCCTCTTTGTCCTTCTCTCTGTGGCTTCTCTGCTTTAGGATGAGATCATGGTGAGTAGTGTGTGTGTGTGTGTGTGTGTGACTCTGTGCATGTCTCCAGGTAGGCTTTCAATGCGTACATGCTCATGTTTCTACGCTCTGCATAGAATACACGTATCTATATATGTGTGTGAACTTGGATGTCATTTATGTGTGCTGGGTTACAGGTGGAAGTGTGTATGAATGATCAGTAGATGGGCAGGTGGCTGTGGTGGGGGATGCTTGGCTGCTTCCCTTTCCTCTCTTTTTCAGCTGTGTCCTCCCTGCAGGCACACACACACACACACACACACACACACACTTACACTCATACACACACTTTGACACTACAGGATGACAAAACCTCTATAAAACGCTATCGTACGCTGTTCAGCCCACAGGAACATAAAAGAGCTAAATCAAGATTTGCCTCCCTGTTACATAATGTTCTTGTGTTAATGTCACAGGCAGCTTTCAGTCTCAGTTTAGAGATGCTCGTTGTGGCTTGGACGCTGAGGGCGGTTTGCTTTGGCAGTGAAGAGATGCCCCCCCCAGCAGTAGTTTGAACTACATAGAGAGAAATTCACTCAGGCCTTCTCGAATTTCATCTCAAAGAGAAGGAGGGTGAAGACAGAAAGAAACAGAGAGAGATCACAAAAAAAAAAGAGAAGAGAGACAATTTTCAAACATTTTTATTCACATGTCACTAGACATCTTCTCTCTGACTCCCTCTTTTACTTCCCACCCCCCCCCCCCTTTTCATCCACAGTAGAGGAGGGGAAATGAAGACCTGAACTGTGGCAGACATATGTCACCCCTATAGCCGTCAGTTGTCATAACAACCACCCAGATTGTGGTCAAAGGTTAGGGGCACATAGTAAACAAAGCGGTGATCCTTACTTCCTGTTTACAGATGGATGTAGTTGGCCCTCAAAGACCCCACAGCTACTGGAGTTTATGGAGATATAATCAATTATGTAGATGGAAAGCTTAATTGTATTTTAATTAATCCCTCAAATGCTGCTGGATCCACTGTGATGAAAGTTTTGTTCAAACACATATAACTTTATTTTCAATTCTAATCTAGATCCTAAACTTTATCCTAAATGGTTTACAATTGATTGTAAATTGGATTGGGAGAATAATGCAGACCAAGATACAAGTGAAATACCAAAATTAAAACAAGGTGACTTGTAAAATGCAAATGTAGGAAAAAGATTTAATAGAACCTACTTAAGACAACAATAAAAAATAAGTAAATGGTGAGAGAACGGTTTAAATTAAGAAAGAAAATACAAGCGATAAAAGACACAAGTCATAAAATTAGAAAACACTACAAAAAATAAATAGATTACAATAAAACGGTGAAATCAATTGAGCAATAAAAAGCATTAAGAACCATAAAACCATAAAATTATAAGACACTGCATAACTTTAGTGAGATGAATAGACTAAACAGATGGCTTTGAATGACAGGGGAATATGTGAAAATGATGCACAGTACAGGTGTACAAGCATACAGAGACAAATAAAGTGATTTTTATGAAAATGTAACGCCTTCACATTGACTTCAAACCACAAATGTACTTAAATATGTAAATGCTAAATCTTTAACAGGTTCCACTTGAGATCAAAATGTTGTCTATTAAAATTGATTTGTGGTTTAGAGTCAGTGTGAAGATATTACTCTTCTCATCCTTATAGTTTTGGGTAAAATAGATAAAATGAAATCAATTTTTAATGGTGCATCCACTGAAAAATAGTATCTTTCGTTTGAATATTTCACTCAGTACAACAGTGAAAACCTTAAATGAAACACTGAAACCATCAGTTATAGAATAAATATGTGAGATTGTCATACGGTCTGTTTCTTTTTTCTAGAGGCTACTTGAGAGGAAATTAAACATCAGAGTTTATGGGGGAAAGTGATGCTTATACTGTAGATAGAGAGAATACCCCAAACCCAATTTTAAAAAGCACATACTTTATAAAAGAGTTAGGCTCCTGTATTTCACTGCATGGTCAGAAAAAACTTTGACATGGGCCATTCTTGTTATAGCCTCCTTATTTCCCTCACCCCACCCTGCTTGCTGTCCCCACGCTGCCGTCCCAGCAGCCAGCTGTGCTGGTACTTGACCAAAGATGTGTATTTGGCCTTTACTAAATGCCCTGCGTTGGCGTAGCTTTGTAATGTTCTCTCCACATTCTCATTCAGCCGGAGAGAGGAGTTAACGATCGGTTCAAGGTAAATAACTCGTACACCACGTATTGTATGTGTCTTTAGTTTCTGTGTGGTGGAGAGAATGAAATAAAAGATAGAAAAAGAGAGAAAAAAGGAATGTGAGGAATGTGTTTAGTCACGTAGGTGAGCGTCACCCTGCTGTTGTTTGTGGCAGTTACTTCTTCTTCTTCTTCTTCTCCACTAGAAGCAGTGTCATTACATTTTACTGTGTTGCCCCTTACATGTTAGTGTAGGTACATACTGTATGTACAGTAAGTGTCACGTACACAGACTGAAAGGTCTGATGTTGAGATTGTGAATATGTGTGTGCTGTGTGTTATTTATAATCACTTTTTGCCTTTTGTCTGTCGTTTCTCAGGTGATCAGGAAGGGCTGGCTGACCATCAATAACATCGGCATCATGAAAGGAGGAGCCAAGGAGTACTGGTTTGTCCTCACCGCCGAGTCTCTGTCCTGGTACAAGGACGATGAGGTGAGATTGTGTTCACACATACACAAACAAACTGAAGACATTTTCTTATGATACCTGTTCTTGCGCCAAGTTGCAGACTCATCAAGCTGCTTGATGTGACTCATCTGTCAGAGGGCTGCCAGCTGACAACAGGATTTTATTTATCTGCTTTGCAGTGTTGTCCTAGAAACAGTGAAGCACCAAAGATTGGTAAAATGATGTGAAGATAATGAAGCGCAATGAGAAACTTGTTGGACGATGAGAGTGCTTGGCAAAAAAACCCCAAAAAACCCCCTTTGTTATAGAAACGATCATAGAAAGGGGAATAACAGGAACTCAACAGAATCAACTGCAGCAAATCACATTTTTATTGTTAAAATTTATGTCTTAAAAAATGTTTTTGAGTATTTTTGCAGGATTACTGGGATATAAAGTAGATCCTGACCGATGCTGGATTTTTGAGGCTGACACTAATATTGATATAAATAACAAAATCCAGGAAGTCTTGCTAAATATTTGTCCTTAAGTGATGCAGAAAACCATGGGAAAAAAACTAAGGCACTCTGTCTTCAGGTGAAATAATACAGTGAATTTATTCTTTGAGTAAAGGCAATTGAGCAGAGCAAAGCGTATCAACTCAGGGTCATCAGGGTTTGACAAACACATAATCATAGTCTGAATTATATACCAGCCGTGGGTGGCGTTCAACCCAACACATATGGCAACGTAAATAACCAATAGAGGGTGTTAAAACAAAGGCATGAGCCCCATACATATGTATATGCCAAAAAATATGAATCTACAATAAGACATGATAACAATAAGTGATATTGAATCCCTAAAAATACTGAAAATACTCAACAAGTGCTGAATACTGAAAAAAGTAAAAGAAACAAATATAAGCAAAAAATATATGTCCATGCTCTAAAACACATAAAACCAACTTCACATACTATCTGCAATTTTATTTCAATAATTAATTTCAATGAAGAAGTAATTATATGCAAATAAAACAGACAAAAAGATTAAATATATGTATAAATATACAAAAAGACTTGCAATAAAGCAATAAGTGAGTGTGTCCGCATCAAAAAACAAGTTTGCATGAAGCTTGAATGTAGATAAACAAATCTCAGTTTGACATTAGATTACCTGATCCCCTCCAATGTTTGATATTTCAGAACTTTTTGATACAAAGTCTTTAAATTTGATTTATTGAGCTGTGACCAAGATATGTAGGCCTACTGAGCGGGAAAATTGATATTTGCTAAATAAATTTGTAAGTGCCCTCTGGTGGACAGAGTGTGTAATGGAAACAAAACTGAACTAAATAATTAAATAAACAATATCTTTGGCATTTGTGTTCAGTTTCTTGATAAGCCAATACTGATTGCTCTGTGAAAAGATAACATTTAATCGTCTTCCTCTACTACAGAATTAAACAGGTAATAATAATAATAATAATAATAATAATAATAATAATAATAATAATAATAATAATAATAAAAGTTTATTTATTGTATTGAGTGTAGTGTAGTCTTTTCTCAAAATTTGATTTTGTTTGACTGAATTCAGGGGCTGCTGTATGTGAAGAGTTAGTTGTTGCATTCAGGGGGGAAAAAAGAAAAAAAGAAAAAAAAAAACCACATTCATCACCATAAAATCCTGTAAACATGTTTGGAAAAAAAGGATTTTGCAATAACTCCTGCAACCCAGTGATTTCCACTAGTTGAGTTGTCATTTTCAACTGCCAATAAGCCGGGCTGTGTGTTGTGTAATCCTGTGATCTGGCTAGCGGAGCAGAGCTATCTGCGTATTTTCTGCACAACCTCAGACATCATCACCCGTGTCTGCATCACCCAAAAACTATGCACCTCATTTTAACAGCAGCACTTTTATAATATTTTCCTCCAAATTACAATACCAGGAGAATTATTTCAGTCGGATCTGTGTGTGTTTATTCTCCACGAGCTTTCACCAAGATTTAGAGTCTCTTTTCCATGTTCTGGTCCAATAATTCGTTCCAGCTCATCCCGCTGGCAAGTATGACTGTTGGTCAAGTTCAGTGGTTGTCCTCTACACGCTGAGGATGATTTGACCCGGTGTGCTTTGTTACTGGGCTGACTGGTCAGAGCGGTGTCCCATGATGCTTTGCAGAACTATTAGGAGCTAGCCACAGTCTCGCTGTCTCCAGGCCGTAGCCGCAGCCGCTCTGCTCGCTGACATAAGGCTGTGTGTGTGTGCGTGTGTGTGTGTGTTTGCATGTGTGTGTGTGTGTGTAACATTGAGACGACCCCTTTCCAAAGAGTCAAGACCCCCCAGCATGTCAGACACCGAAGCTGGCACACACATGTGCATACCAGAGCCCCCTGCCCTGTTCCCAATTCCCAACACACACACACACACACACACGCATACACACACACACACACACACACACACACACACACACACACACACACATACAAGCTGCTTCTAATAAACTTACTTCTTTTCAAAGAAGGGGCACAGAGCAAGAGAGGGACTGGGTTGTAGAGAAGGAGAGGGGAGGAGGCAGGAGTGTCTCTTGTTAGCTGGTTAGCAGCAGAAGTAACAAGGACCATGTGAAGTGAGAGAAAGTGGGGAGGGGGGCACAGAGGAGGGAGACGGGGAGGAGAAGAAAGAGGAGAAAGGCCTGGTGTGGACATCTTGCTTTTATATCCTTACTTCCTACCTCTTTCCTCGAAGGTTCAAACCAGAAGAAACTCTTCTTCTCGTTCCTCTCCTTGTCCATCAATCAGTCTGTCTCATTCTTTCCTTTTCTGCCCTCCTCATCTCATTTGTCCCCTCTGTATCATTTGTCTCCCCCTCCCTTCTTGTACTGTATATTTATTTGAACTTGGAGCTGCAAGGGCACAGGGAGACGTAAAACCAACACGCAGTGCCGGTGTTAAAGCTCAGCGGCGAGGCTGAAGGGCACTGCAGCACCGAGTATGATTTAAAAAAAAAAAAAAAAAAGAAAGAAAAGAGAAAAAAAAGAAACTTTCCATTATGTTTTCTATCCAAGCTGAACATTTCTACATAGTCCAGTCACACACACACACACACTAAGAGTGAGTTAGAGTGCTCATGAGGGCCTACACTCATATGTGCACCTGGGTAGATTCTTGCCAATATACACACATTTGATTAAAAAAAAAAAGTTGGTAACAGTTTCATGTTTATATTCTTTTAAAAAAAAATGCATCACTGCCTTCAGAGAAAAAAAAAACTTATTGTGCATCTTTTTGTGCAGTTTCATATAAAAAAGACACATTCATATGTTTCTTTACACCAACTCACAAAACAGCGCAGGTTTTATTGGCTGCCTCTCGTCAAGGGGAAAACCCTTGCCGTAGTCTGGCAACACACACACACATATGCGCACGCCACCCCCAGACACTAATAATAACTTTCAACCCAACTAGTGGTGCCAGGATGTTTTGGTTAGTGTACGTGTGTGTGTGTGTGTGTGTTTGTGTGTGTGTGTGTGTGTGTGTGTGTGTGTGTGTGTGTGTGTGTGCCTAGAAACCTTCTGGTCTGTATTACCACAGGACATGCCAATTCTTTGAATCAGGCAGTTCTGTAGCTTAAAGCTTCCCAAAGCAGAATGAGAGGGAGGGAGGGAGGGAGGGAGCGAGATGTGAATGGAGAAAAAAATGGTTGAAAGAAAACAAAAATGTAGATAAAAAAGACCAACATGACTGTGATTTTTGTAGACTTTCATACATTCTTGCAATCAGATTTGTTAATTTATGCAGAAACATTTCCACATTGATGGTGTCAAACACAAATAAATAAGTGGCAGATATAACTCTGCTGTCCTTTGGTGGCTATATTTTCTTTGGGTGCCCCTTTTGGCCCTCTGAGTGTGTGTGTGTGTGTGTGTGTGTGTCTGCCCGGGTTTCCCTACTCCTGTTGTAAAGCTGCCAGAAAGCCAGACTCGCCTGGTGATCCCAGCTGTAAACATCCTGGGGGGAAACGGCAGACTGCTGCTTTCAACAAACTCACCAGAAGCATGTCTGCTATATGGTGTATGTGAGTGTGTGTGTGTGTGTGTGTGTGTGTGTGTGTGTGTGTGTGTGTGTGTGTACTGTGCACTTATGTGTGGGTGTGTGCTTGTGTGCATGCTCCCAGGGCTGCGACTTATACATAAAAAAAAAAAATAAAAATGCTTGTGCGTGGTGGCAGAGCTCTAAATGGAAACAGGTTGGTTTGTGGTTTTCATTCCTGCAGACGATGCTCTGAGATGGGACACCGTGTGAATGTTTCTGCCCTCTACTTTGCTTTTGTGTATTTGAGAGGGAGAAGAGAGTTCAGAATGCTAACGCTGCGGGTTCGCCTGATCGAAGACACGCAGGCTGGAAGACAAACTGCGGCCCGGGGGGGGGGAAGAGGTAGAAAAGAAAAAAAAAAAAAAACCATCATGGAAAACGAGGCAGGGGGTCCAGCTAAACTTGTAACGTTTCACATGACGTCACCTACAAACACTGAAGCCACAAACGATTTTGGATCCTTTTTTTGGGAGAGCTATACAAACACTCGTAAAAAAAAAAAAAAAAAAAAAAAAAAAAAGGCGAATAGACAATGACAGAGTGGCTGCTCTTTCAACATTTTTGTACGGTGGCTTCCTGCCTCTCTGCTCATTACATGGTCATTTGAGGTAAAGCAGCCACAAGTCGATGCAGGGAAGGCACAGACGTAATTGTACATTTTGGTCAAGAGTGCAGTGTGATGCTGGGGGTTTACTGTGTGTTTTAGGTATCTTTTTGGGTAAGCGTTCATTTTTTTTTTTTTTTTTTGCTTTCTTTCTGTGGTTGAACTTTTTTGGGAAAAAGAAACAACGTGCTGAGAATGCCATGAGACCATCAATCATATTTGTGTGAATGTGGTTCTGTAGGTCAATATGGGATTTTCCGTTATGTGAATGATTTTTCCGTCAAATATCTGCAAATGTTAATGAAAAATAGTCCAGAGACTTAGCCGTCCATCTCTGTGTAAGTTGCAAGAGAAAAGAAAAATAGAGACGTCAAATAGAGAATCTTTATTTCAAACTTCTTTTTTTTTTTTACAAGCTGAACTGATGACATTACAAACAATACAAACCAACTATAAACAGCTTTCCCTGACATTTACATTTTTTTTTTTTTTGTATCCGTCAGTCATAAATCCAGGCCAGGCGAGGGCCGGGCATCTGTGGTAGAGCCTTTGGGTGCTTTATTTAGGTTTGTGCCCAGATGGACAAGGGGTGGTGCCGGGTGTTCCCACAGCTTGATGTGCTCGTGCCTGCTGCTGGATGTCCCCCTCTCTCTCTCTCTCGCTCTCTTCTCGCCTCTCTTTCAGACAATTTCGAGTCGTCCCGTGCTTCCCCGGGCCAGCCTAACCAATGTGCAGACTACTGTACAACCACTACTTCCTGAACAGGTAGTCTGAACACTGGGCAGGCGGGCCGGGCTGAAGGAGGCCGTGGTGGAGATGTATACAGGTGCTGTCAGATTCAAACACACGTATCACGCAGAAAAAAAAAAAAGAAAAAAAAATCCTCGGTTGAAAGCGTACACACACACTTACTCACTGTGATTCCGGTATCAGACTCTGGAATCCAGCTCCTCTCGCTCTCACAGTGTGACGGCTACAAAGTGCTGATCATGCTGATTGAGCGGGCTGGAGGAGAAACAGCATGTGAGGGATGGATGAGGGGGCCGGTGGGGAGGTATAGGAGGAGGAGGAGGAGGAGGAGGAGGAGGAGGAGGAGGAGGAAGAGGAGGAGGAGGAGGAGGGGGAAGAGGAGAGGTTAGACAGAGGTGATAGCCACTGATTGGCAGATTCTACGACATTCCCGCTGTGAGATGCAGCATTCCAGACCGAACTCTGGAGAGGAAACAGAAAATGCAGACAGGCAGTTTGGATATTCCTCAATAACACAAAGAAATGTTGAAAAGTAATAAATCTGATAGTGAAATCTGTGTTCAGCTCAGGTAAAACTATGGGTTAAACCTACATTTATTTATTTATTTATTTTAACCCAGAATTTTTTTGTGTGTGGAAAAAAAAAAAAAAAAACAGAACAAAAACTAAAACCTTTCCAGAGCTGTTCAATGAAAAAAAAAGCACACGCAGAGGTACACACGAACAAAAGGTCATACCCCATTTAGCACAAATTTGTTACAACCTAAACTGGGTTTGCCCCCGCTGACCCCCAGGCCAAGAGTAAATAAACAAAATTTAAAAAAAAAGATATTTCACAAGTTCGTTTAACAGTTAAAAAAACTGCTAAGATGAAGCTGTCATTAAAAGTGAGAAACACCGACAAGAAAACTCCCTGCTCGCTCTTAAAGTGCACTTAACTTCTCTCGGTTAGGAACTTATCAGTGAATACTTGTGGTCAGCTGAGATCACGCTACATCTCAGCCAACTCTGACCCAACTCTTCCCACTAAAACACCAGACAGAATGCCAGACGGTGGGGAAAAAAAAAAAAAATCTCTTTGAGGAGGGAATACCTGTCCTGTGATTGGACGATCACCATTTCTCTTCTTCGCATCTTGCTGTCCTGAGTGATGTCCCCTCTTTGTCGGATGATATTTATTTTGTCTCCTTCTGGACCGGTCAGCGCCAATCACCTCCCTCCGTCCTTTCATTCAACGCTGCCGCACCTTTGAGGCGAAATCGGGTCGATTCTGTTCAAGTGCGACTTCTGCGTCATCTGGGTTTGTCTTCTCAGGTTTTCCCGGAGCAAAAAAGACGCTCCGGTATTCAGCAAGGTGGACCGGCTGGAGGCTTGACGTGGCAAAGGACTGGCCACCTCAAGTTTCCCCTTCGAGAGACAGAAGGAGAAAAATGAACGAGAGAGAGAGAGGAGATATGGAGAGAGAAGGAGGAGGAGCTCGCCGGCCCCCCATTTTTCCTTTCCTCTCTCCTTTCTTTTTCTTCCTCTCTCCCCTCCCTCTGTCTGGCTCCCCCCTTACCTCCCTCCCTCCCCTCCTCCTCCTCCTCCTCCTCCTCCTCCTCCTCCTCCTCCTCTCTTTCTTTCTCTCCTCTCTGGCTTTTGGGGAGAAAGTGGAAGGTCAAAGGTGAACAGGAAGTGAGACGCATTCATTTGGCGTGTGTGCTGTTAAAGTTTGGAAAGGGAGTGAGAGCTTGGCCGCCAAGGGAGGGAACTTTTTTAGTGGAAGCGTATGTGGGCAGATAGGAGGATGTCTGCATTCGTGCGCTCACGTGGAGGCGTATATGTGTTTCGTAAAAACCGTCTGCATCTTCTCCTCTTCCAGCCAGTGTTATGTGTGCATCTCTGCTCACGGTACATTTGAGTGTATATGCGGTTTTTTTGGACGTTTGAGTGATGGATGTGTGTGTAGGAGTGGGGCTGGATGAGAGCAGAGGCTCCATGGTCTTTGTAGCAAGGGCAGGAATGTCGGCGTTTTCTTGGCAAGCGGGAGGAAGCCTTGTAATAACTCCAGATGTGCAGCCCTGTGGTCTCCATCTCTCTCTTGCTCCCTCTGTTTTTACTTCTAAAGCTGATTTCCTCTCCCTGTCCGACTCGAATAAAGAGCCCTTTATGCAGCTCTGCAGCCTTCCCAACACACACACACACACACGCACAGAGGGGGGGTGTCGGTGGTGCTGGTTGGACGGGTGACATACTACTGGTAAATCAGAACCAGAGCAAAAGAGGTTTTGTATGTGTGTGTGTGTAGATGGGGAGGAAAAGTTTGATTCACAGTTGCGACATAAGTAGTCAACAAGTAAAAGTTTGCCTCCTTCACCTTCCTCGTTTCACACACCCACACACATTTAGGATTCATTCTTACTGCTGGCAGACAGGAGTAATCAATGCTAATGTTTCCAGGTGTGTGTGTGTGTGTGTGTGTGTGCCTGTGTTTCTGTATATGTATGTGTGTGTGTGTGCAGAGGTGGCCAAGGCCGTGTGTTTATTTTAGCTATGGTTTCTGAGCTCCGACCTGAGCTCGAAATCAAAGCAGGCGCAATCCCAGGAGAGACGAGTCAGCAGTACTGGCAGGGAGAAGGAGGGATGTGGAGGGAAAATGAGAGTGAAGGAGAGGAAAAATGGAGATGAAAAGAGGACGCAACTTCAAAATGTGTGATACCCAACCTCTACGGTAGAAAAATATAAAAATGCGGCGGAGAAACAAAGCCAGGAAAGAGAGCGACAGAAGTCAGTCGTCATCGCTGCGACAGAGCGGGGAAAATGCATGATTGTTCCTGTTAAATTTCGGGTTAAGGATTGGAGGGAGTGAATTTTAATGGGTGGGTGGGGGGAGCACTGCGGTCGCACCAACATTGTTTCCACTGTTTGGATGACCAGGCAAGCAGCTTCCTTTTCAAACTCTTAGTCAGTAAAGAAATACTGAGTAAAGTATGCACACACACACATACACGGACACACACATGCACACATGGATACTGCACACACATGCAGTGTAATCTGTGCTTCCATGTTATTCTGTCTGGTCATGAAATACTGCCGCTGCTGTCGCTGTGTTTTGTTATTGCATTAAAGCCAACGTCTCCGTCAGTTCATGTGGGTGTATGTGTATCTTTCATGTCGTAAAAGCGGGATTCCCGTATCATCAGTCAGCTGCGTTTCAGTGAAATCTCACAGCTAGTTTTCAAAGAGGGCGATAGCGTGTTACATAGCTATTAATCTTGTTGGTTAAAAATGTGAGTCACACGATAGCTTTGTTTTCTTTTCTCTCTCTTCCATAATATCATTTAAATTATTTCTTTGCTGACATGAGAAACCGAGTGACTGTGCTACATATTTCAAGATAGCGGAGCACTTAAATTGTCTTATGGTGCATTCGAGAAATAAATTCTGGTGCTCTTCTAATTTCACAATATTTTGTTATAATTTCCACATTACTTGTGATGCCACATGCGTGAGTGCTTACAGTTAGCTTTTTATGTTCAAGTATTTCAAATATACACAGTATGACTCACTCACACTGGTGATAAGAGTAAATATAAACAGAAATAGTCGAGTTGGCTTTTCTATCTTTGCTGCCTTTTAAACTTAAAGCATAGAGTATCGGGTTAGAGACAGAAAGCACGGAAGAGAAAAGAGAAAGAGAAAGCAGAGAATTTACTTAATTTGATAATTGTCTGCTGGAGGTATGAAAGTGAGAATGAATGTAACAAAGATGAGAGAACTTTTAGAAGAGAACCGGTTGAAAATGATGGAAAAAAACTTACAATTGTTAGAAAACCGGTTATGAATGAATTACTGTGTCTCATTAGTTAAAGAAAACATCAGAAAAGGGGGTTTGAGATTGTCAAACAGAGACAAGAGGAGGTACACGAGGTGGTTTGAGGATATTTGGAAGTTTATCCTGCTTGACTGATGAGATAAACGAGTAAGTATGCATGTTTGTCTTGCTGTAAATTATCTTTTTTTCTCCTGTATATCCAGAGCATAATACGAAAATCATTATAGAAACAACACCGGGGCTTAGACCCAAGCAGATGCGGGATAGATAAAAAGAAACCACATAGTTGTGCACTTAATGTCTTTCGGCATGTTGTATATCCTGTGTGTGTGTGTGTGGTAGTTTGGTAGTTTTGTTGTGCACAGACAGGAGTGACACAAATTTAAAGATTACTACATGTGTTCAATAAGACATGACAGGAGTTTGAGCTTTCCTGTGGTTGTTTTATAGCTTTTAAAGTATATATTCTCATGTTGCATGTACCTATTTTATACTTTTTATTACATATTATGTCATTTTTAAAAAATATTTTGTCTGAATCAGCGTTGGATGATAATCCCATAAGCACTGACTTTTCCATGATTTCATGGATGATAAATAATTGAACCTTGACATACCGTAAATGAGAGATTTAAATGTTCATATTACAAGACTGGATTTACTGTAAATCCGTAAACTAAAAAGAAAAAAATCCATCTTTCCTTCTCTTGGAAGTGCACAAACATTGGCACAGTCACGTCATGAAAATTACTCAGTATACACACACACCCTGTGAGTAATACAGTATGTGTACACGTTTTGATTCACAAGTGCAAATTGCATATTCTGGCGGTTCATTTCACTGTACAGTCAGTAGAAGAAGAAGAAGAAGAAGTGATTTTAGGTTTGGCTGTATTTGGATCATGCAGTGCTGATGATCGAGTGACTGTTGTGTTCCAGTAAAACAGGATGAGGGTTGGGATTAGACTAAGGCCATGAGTTTATCGAGATCCAGCATGTCTAAAGACGTTCTTTAACTATGGAATTCTCTCCTTTTTACTTCATTTTTGTTTCCATTACATTTATGCCACAAATACATGTTAGCACTCTATATAATATGCAAGTGCTATAAAACCAAAGTGTGGGACTTCAAAGCATGCTTGGCTTACATATGTGAATGTTTTACCTCAAAGTATTCTGACATGACGTTTTAAGCTCGTGAAAATTAAGAGACTTTTCACACGCCTCATTTGCCATTTTGACACATCAATATATAAATTTGCATTTGGGGTTATATGTGACTTCTTGTAAGTGTAAGTTTTAAATATTCTTGAGGTTTTATGTGATCTGATTGTCGCTCAGTGAGAGTTTAGAGACTCAGTAGACACACAGGTTGAACAGAGCGTTTGACCTGTGGATTGACATGTGTTTATGTGGTTAGTGAACCTGGTGTTGTCACCCCCCTCCCCCTTATCCTTCTTTTACTCTTTGGTGGTCACCATTGATTGATCACATGTCCCGGCTAGCCCCTAAGGTTGTTACACTGACCTTCTGCAGAAGTAAACGCAAAGCAGATCATTAACTGCTTAGCAATTAGCTGCTAAACAGGAAGTTATCACTGACCTGCCAGCCTGCGTTCAAGCACGCCGCTGACTGAATGTGTCATTGTCATGTGGCCACCACGTTTCCTTTCCGTGGAGGAGTTTATTTTTGTTTGTGCTCGTTCTCACAGGAAGAGCAAAGAAGAGAACAAAGGTTGTCTATTTTTTTTAAGAGTCACTCAGTGACTCTTAAAAAAAACCCAACAAATCACACAGAAAATATGAGAATTAATTTTCATCTGTGTGAAACTGGACAAGTCAGAATAGCTCGAAAAAAATCTTCTCGCCTGCACCGTTATCAGGAGGCACTCTACATGATATATGAAGTATCAGAGAGTGCTGGCACGCGGTCCAAGTTGATTTGTTACGGGCATTATTGCACAACCTCGTAGCTAGATGAGTCACAAACGTTGTCCACATTGTCTCAGAATAGCTATTCCCAAACGTAATTCTCCCTGTTTGCTGTTGCTGATTTAAATGTTGACAACATGTGGCCTTCCATTAAATAAAGTCAAAACGGCATTTAGCCAAATTAAGATTCTTCTGATGCTGTCTCTGCTGTTTCTCACAGACATGTTACTCACAGACTAAACAATGATTTTGCATGCGTGGGATTTTTGAAGATATGAAGACAGTAATATCTGTACTTTTTTTAGGAACATTTTCTTCTGGAAGAAGTCAGTTATGTTCAGAATATGATTTTTTTTTTTTTAGATTACTATAACTGGACTGAACTCCCCTAATTTGACGTTGTGCTTTTTTTTTTTTTTGCAATGTGTGGACGCAAAACAAGATTTTCCATTTAGTGCTTGAAACCCAGCAGGTCTCATCCCTTTTACGTCTATCCCCGTTGTGAAAGACTCACAGAATTGATGTCTGTGTTTCTTTTTTTTTTTCTTTTTTTTTTTTAAAGACAGAACTCAATAGGGGAATGGCAGAAGAATGGAGGGAAAGGAGAAACGGAGGGAGGTGAGGAGGAGGGTTGTGAAAATTGCCGTTGGCTGCCACCCAGGGCCCAGTCTTTGTGGTAATGAAGGGTTAGAGGCAGCGTTATTGCTCCCAGATGCCGTGCGGCTTCTCCGCAGCCCTTTGATGCACGGCCCAAGTCACCAGGACTTTTCTATCAGGCTCCCATCAACATACACACTACCACACACACATGTACACACCGAGGCATGCAGCGCTTAAAAAAAAAAACAAAAAAAAAAACAAGGATGCTGTAAACGACTTATCTTTTTGGTTTATCCGACCAAACTACTCAGATTTGTTTCAGAGTGTTAATTGGATACGGTTTGTGTAATGTGTGTGTGTGTGTTTGGTGTTTATACATACTGTAGCATTTTTGTGTGTGTGTTCGTGTGAGGCCAAATTTTGTCCACTTTTTTTTTTAAAATCATGTTTGAATCTCTCAGACGTATTTTGGATGGTATGCACAGCGGTGAAGTGCCTTTATGAATCCAGAAGTGAACTTCCTCTGGCTTTTCATAATGAGCCTGCTATTACTCACTAACAAAACAAAACCATGGAAAGTACTCTGCTCACACACTGCTCCAAACACCACAGGCTGCAGTAACTACCGAGTGCACTACCTTGGGCTGCTGCTGTGTGTGTGTGTGTGTTCGTGTGAGAGAGAGCGTGAAAATGTCGCCTGTGTAGAGGTATCACACATCACACATGTGGTTCGGGTCTAAGCGAAAAGAATTTATTAATCTATTAAAAAACAACGGGTGTGAAAATCATCAGTACAATCGTTAATGTAGGATTTTGTAGGTAAGTGTATGAATGAGTGAAGAACAGTGTAGATGTTGTATGCTGAAAGTTTATTGTGGTTGTGTGATTATGAATGTTTCTTGTTCTCCGGTCTCTCTTGAGACTAGCTGAACGAGACTACCTGATTAAATAAAGTTAAGATAAAAAAGAAATTACAATTACTAAAGGTTTCCTACTCAGCCTCCCAGGATAAAGAGTTGATTTGCCCATATTACTGTTACACAGGGTAATCCATATATAGCTGCAAGTAATGATTATTTTCATCATCAGTTAATCTGCTGATTATTTTCTCAATTATCGTCAATCGTCAATTATAGTCTCAATCGTTTTGTCTATTACACATCAGAAAAATTGAACTAAAAAATGCTCATTGAAATTTTCCACAGACTGAGGTCATTAAATGTTTTGCTATGTCTGAACAGTCCAAAATCCAAAGATATGTTCAGTTTACTGTCATGTATGACACATATAAGTGTCCACACAATCCAAATCCTCACATTTCAGAAACTGCAACCAGCAAATATTTGACATTTTTCCTCAAAAAAACCCCAAAAACGAATATTCGAATGATCAGAATAGTTTGAGATTAATTTTCTGTCGATTGACAAATTGATTCATTGACTTATTGCTGCAGCTCTAAATCTACAGACCTCACTGTCAGTGATGTTTGTGCCCTATAGGGGAGCATCCGCCTATATGGCCTATGTCATGGGCCGTCAATCAACAGAAGTTTAATCGGCAACTATTTTGATAAACAATTAATCATTTCAGTCTTTTTCCAAGCAAAAATGCCAAACACCCTCTGGGTCCAGCTTCTTAGACACATATCATTTGAAAATCTTTAGCTTCTGCACTGTTGGTCAGACAAGACAAGTGAGTTGAAGGTATCACAGAGGGCTCTAAGTAATTGTGAATGACATTTTTTGTACAATTTTTAAAATTTTCATAGAGCTATATACTGTGTACATGTAAGTGTGCACGTGTGTGTGCATGTGTGTGTGTGTGTGTGTGTGTGTGTGTGTATAGAACTGGAACTCTTGGGTTCCTTTGGCTCATCAAGGTAGAACATGACATCACACAGAACACATTCTGTTTCATTGCAGTAACTGGACTCATTTCAAGTCATTTCGAGTCATTTCGAGTTATTGACTGTCAAGTGCATCTTTCTGTCAACATTTACAATGGGTTTTCAAGAGACACAAAGCGACTTCCATTATTCCTGGAAAGACAACAAAGCCCAGAAGACTCTGGAAATCTTCCATGAGGACAGCTTCTGGTCTATAATGAAAAATGAGACCATACGGGCACATCTGAAGGAGGAAGCCTACAAGGTGGCTGATCTGATTGCAAGAGAATGGGGCGATCAGAAGGAGCCAGAGATAGACGAAAAACTTTATAGATACAGCTTTTGGTCTTTCATGAAACATGAACCCATGCAGACACACCTGAAGGGAGAAGCCTACAAGGTGAATGACCTGATTGCAAGACACTGGGGCAATGAGAAGACTTTGAAGTCCAAGCTACACCAGATGACTTGCGAAAACCTTGATGAGGACAGTTTCTGGTCTGTCATGAAAAACGAGGCCATGCATGCTCATCTGAAGAAGGAAGCCTACAAGGTGGCTGACCGGATTGCAAGAGAATCAGGCAATCAGAAAAAGCCCAAGATAGACCAGATGACTTGTGAAAACCTTAATAAGGACAGCTTCTGGTCTATCATGAAAAATGAAGTCATGCATGCTCATCTCAAGGGGGAAGCCTACAAGGTGGCTGACCAGATTGCAAGAGAATTTGGCAACCAGAAGAAGCCCAAGATCAACCAGAAGGCACTGGAAATCTCCCATGAGGACAGCTTCTGGTCTATAATGAAAAATGAGACCATACGGGCACACCTGAAGGGGGAAGCCTACAAGGTGGCTGACCTGATTGCAAGACAGTGGGGCAATGAGAAGACTTCAAAGTCCAAGCTACACCAGATGACTTGTGAAAACCTTAATAAGGACAGCTTCTGGTCTATCATGAAAAATGAGGCGATGCATGCTCATCTCAAGGAGGAAGCCTACAAAATGGCTCATCTGATTGCTGGTCAGAAGGCATCTAAACCCAAGAAAAAAGAGAGGACTTCTACACAAATTGATGGGCAAAACTTCTGGAGCTTAATGGAGGACAAGGCCATTCATGCTCATCTGAGACAGGAGGCTTTTAAGGTGGCAGAGATGATTGAGAGAGACTGGGGTACAAAGGGCACAAGGTCCACCAGCTCTTAGGACAGACTGAGGAGGAGGAGGAGAGTGGATGATGAAAGTCCTGAGAAGGTATGAGATGCCTGGCAGAAGAAAATTGAAGATTTAACATCTATTCAGGATCTGGCAAGGAACCACACAGAGGTATTGGAGGCTATAATTCAGTTATGCAACATCCTTGGAGCCACACGGGTACTTACAGGTGGCAAGAATTTCACCAAAAGCTTCCTTATTGCTGTCAGCAAAATATGTTCTGATGCAGCAGTGGACGTGAGGCGCCACGGACATGACATCCTTCAAAACATTTCCATCCACAACGCTTTCCAAAAGCAGTGGAAAGAGGCCGTTCCAGAAAAG